>NC_090406.1:11928439-12625652 GCF_036365525.1 Heterodontus francisci
CCCAATCTCTCTTCATTGGACAGTCCCGCCATCCCGGGAAGAAGTTTGGTGAACCTTTGTTGCACTCCCTCTATGGCAATTATATGCTTCCTAAGGTAAGGGAACCAAAACTGCACACAGTACTCCAGGTAACCAACAGCATGTCACAAGGCTATGCGGCATTGAAAGATACCAATGGAATCGAGAGAAATTGCTATTGGTGATATCAGTACACAAGGGCTTGGTGTGTTTGGCAGCTGTGGTTCAGTGGACAGCACTCTTGCCTCAGAGTGAGAAGATTATGGGATCTAAGTCCCACTCTGAAGACTTGAGAACAATTCTAGACTGACATTCCAGCACAGTACTGAGGGAGTGCTTCATTATCAGAGGCACTGTCCTTAAGATAAGACATTAAACCAAGGCCTGATTTGCCTTCTCAAGTGGATGTAAAAGATCCTTTACCACTATTTTGTTGAGCAGGAGAGTTCTCCCCAGTGGTCAATATTTATCCCTCAAACAACATCATTTTAAAAAAAGATTATCCCGGGCATTATTGCATTGCTGTTTTTGAGAGCTAGCTATGTGCAAATTGGCTGCCTTGTTTTTGATAATTACACGTGACTACACAGTGGCGCAGTGGTTAGCACCGCAGCCTCACAGTTCCAGGGACCCGGGTTCGATTCTGGGTACTGCCTGTGTGGAGTTTGCAAGTTCTCCCTGTGTCTGCGTGGGTTTTCTCCGGGTGCTCCGGTTTCCTCCCACAAGCCAAAAGACTTGCAGGTTGATAGGTAAATTGGCCATTATAAATTGTCACTAGTATAGGTAGGTGGTAGGGAAATATAGGGACAGGTGGGGATGTTTGGTAGGAATATGGGATTAGTGTAGGATTAGTATAAATGGGTGGTTGATGGTCGGCACAGACTCGGTGGGCCGAAGGGCCTGTTTCAGTGCTGTATCTCTAAATAAAAAAATAAATAAATAAATAAATTAGATGTAAAGAGCTTTGAGACCATCCTGAGGTCATGATAGGTACTATATAAAAGCAAGTTTGTCTTTCTATTTTTTTAAAAAACAAATTGGCCCATTTAATTTAAATGTTCTTCCATTCAGCTCATCAATTGTAACCACTTGCCTTAGAGAAATGTTAATGATTTTCCCCATTTTTTTTGTTTTTGTATGTGCACAATTGATAGCAGAGCTGGATTTAGGACAAAGGGTTATTTCTGACAGGAGTTTCTTCCTCCGTGAGATCAAGCCAGAAAGGCTTCTTGTCCCATTTTTACAAATAGCATTGCGACACTGTCCTACTGGAGGAGACGTGGCCCAAGATTTGCGTAGACTTCGAGTGTTGTTCCCTGCACTGTGTTATTGACAATGGGTGTCCTTGCTATCTTCTCATTGTATTCCATGGGCAGTCGTCATCTGTCCGCTGAAATCCTGCAGCCTGAACTCATTTCACTCTGTGACCCCTTGACAGCAATCAATGAATAAAAAACCTTCAACTACTGTCTGTTTTTGTGGATTTGAACAGAGCCTTCAGGAGGTGAACGGCTGAAATTAAGCAGAATCAAGAATGGCAGAAGCATAAGTAAAGTGCCAGGGCTTACCTTTGTTGAACACTGCACAACCGAATATTCTCTCCTGGCCCTTAATAACTCCAACAGAACTCTTCATGTATCTTATGATAGAACAAAGGCGAGTTTGAAGGAACAGTAAAGGGTGTTCACAACTGAAAGGCTTTATTGCCCATATACCTTTGACTTCTTTCAACACATTTTCTAATTCTCACCTCTCTTGAAGGTATTGGCTTCTTCCTGATCAATGAGGAACCCTTTGGTACCTCAGCCAAGTGGCCACTCTATGTCAGCCTCGGCAACAATAGCAACAATTTGCATTTATTCAGTGCCTTCAATGTAGCAAAGCATTCCAAGGCACTTCACACAGGTGTAATAAAAAAAAGACAGTGAGTGTTAGCAGGCTATTTAGCTACGAAAGAGAGTCACTGCGATCCCGCCCTCATCCAGTGTCCGCATGTTATAACAGGAGTCACTGGACATTGAAGGTTCATTGTGCTCATGGTGTAGGGGTGGTATCATATTAGCACAGGCAGAGGATTGGTTAGCTAATAGGAAGCAGAGAGTTGGGATAATGGGGCATTTTCAGGTTGGCAAGCTGTAGCTAGTGGAGTGCCACAGGAATCATTGCTGAGGCCTCAAATATTTACAATCTGTATCGATGACTTGGATGAAGGGACAGAACGTATGTTTGCTAACTTTTCTGATGACACAAAGATAGGTAGGAAAATAAGTTGTCAAAAGGACATAAAAAGTCTACAGAGGGATTTGGATAGGTTAAGTGAGTGGGAAAAAATTTGGCAGATGGGGTATAATGTTGGAAAATGTGAACTTGTCCACTTTGCCAGGAAGAATAGAAAAGCAGTATATTATCTGAATGGTGAGAGATTGCAAAACTCTACGGTACAGAGGGATCTTGGTGTCCTGGGACACGAATCACAAGAAGTTAGTATGCAGGTACAGCAAGTGATTAAGAAGCAAGTGGAATGTTGATGTTTATTGCAAGGGGAATGGAGTATAAAAGTGGGGAAGTGTTGCTATAGCTGTACAGGGCCTTAGTTAGACCGCATCTGGAGTACTGTGTACAGTTTTGCTCTCCTTACTTAAGAAAGGATACAATTGCATTCGAAGCAATTGAGAGAAGGTTTACTTGACGATTCCTGGGATGAAGAGGTTACTTTATGAGGAAATGTTGAGCAGGTTGGCCTATACCCATTGGAGTTTAGAAGAATGAGAAGTGATCTTACTGAAACATATAAAATCCTCAGGGGACTTAATAGGGTGGATGCTGAGAGGATGCTTCCCCTTGGGAGTCTAGAACTAGGAGACACAGTTTAAAAATTAAGGGTCTCTCATTTAAGACTGAGATGAGGAGACATTTCTTCCCTCAGAGGGTTGTTAGTCTGTGGAATTCTCTTCTGCAGAGAGCTGTGGAGGCTGGGTCATTGAACATATTCAAGGCTGAGTTAGATAGACTCTTAATAGACAGGGAGTCAAGGGTTGTGTGGGGGGAAGGCAGGAAAGTGGATTTGAGGCCACAACCAGATCAACCATGATCTTATCGAATGGCGGAGCAGGCTCGAGCGGCTGAATGACCTACTCCTGCTCCTAATTCTTGTGTTATCGGTTTAAGCTGAAACTGAACAGTACAATTCGTTGGTGCAGATTTGGTAGACCGTGGACTTCTCCATCATAGCGAGCAGTTGAGGAAGAGATGACAGCATCTATTAAAAGGAAATGTGGATAAAATATTGCAGCAGAGAAAGATTCAGGGCTATGGGAAAAATGGTGGGATAAACAGAATCAGCAAAGACTTGAAAGGCCAAATGGCCTTCTTCTGTGCTTTATTTATTTATTTCTCCCTCCCAAAGCAGGGGAACTGAGACTGTAGTATAAGGGTATCAAAGGCTTAATCTTGAGAGAATGTAAAGATTACCGCCCACCATGATGTAAGAGATCATATGGGAGAGACTCGAGAACAGTTACAGCATGGCTTTTGAAGGAGACACATAGGCTTGTGGGGAGTGTACATAGTTACTATACAATAAAGATTAATGTTTAAACGATACAGTCTAAGAACCTCTCTGGCTAGACTCTATACAGTAGCAGCATAAAGAACCAAATATTTCACATGGTGAACAGCGCTGGGATTGAAGTCCTATAGCCAGAAGAGAAAATTTGAAGCAACAATCATTCTTCAGTCAGAAGAGAACAAACTTTAAAACAAGTAGCTGATGAGAAAAAGCAAACCACATACCGCAGAAGGCAGAGAAAAGCTCCACAGAACGGAAGCATGGCTGAAAAGCAGGCGATCAGGTGAGTGAAATCCCAGTTAAAAAAAAAAGCACTTGAACAGCTTAAAAAATAATTTTCTTAAGGCTCCGTGTGAACGAGAGATTACAAAAGGGAAAACCCAATCCCTCACTTGGGCTGAATGTGAGGGTGGAGAGTGGGAAAACCCTGAAAACCGTGGGAACTGAAAAAAAAGTCCGATAGTGGAAAAAATGCGCGGAAACCCCTGATTACAGAAGATTCTCTATTTACGCAGCTAAGCTGAAGAGAAAAAAATAATTAAAGCAGTCAAGCTTGAACAAAATAAATAAATGCCAACTAAAAAAAAGCAACTGAAAGTCTATGGAAAAGCTCTGTCAAGTCCAATAGCAGCTGCATAAACATATAAGTGAACTGCTGAAAGAAAGAGGAAGTCCCTAACAGAAGCCTATTTAAAAAATGGGGAACACTGTCAAGTACCTGCTACACTCCATCAAAGTAAGCCCGCATGAAAGAAAATAGTTTCTTAAAAGGGAACACACTAAAAAGTCTATAAATTTTTTTTTGAATGGGTCAAAATTTGGGAGTGTCAGAGAGTTTCAAAAGTCACGAGGGATCCAATCATATTCAAAACTGGGTACTATGGAGGAAAAGGTTCCTCAGATACAGAATTGCATCAAAATTGGACAGCAAGTCCAAAACAGAACAAGTGAATAGATTATTATATTTAATTGGTGCTGTAGCTCATGATATAATAGAAAGACAACGTATTGACGAAACATCAACCAAATTCGACAAAGTCTTAAATGCTTCCTACTTCAATTTGCGCAGTAATAACAGACCAATCCTGTGAGGTGAGAAAAGACTGGTTCAGGAAACCTCCTGTAACTGTTAAGTTCCTTCACCAGAGGGCTGAAAAAGAGACACCAGGAAAAAAGGTATACTGGGGGGGGGGGGAATGGGGGGAGAACAAATGAAGCCTTTAAACCCTGCCAGCGCTGTGGTACAAAAATTTCGCACAGGCGTGAACAATGTCCCACCAATAGAGCAGAATGCTTTTATTGCAGAAAAATAGGGCATTTCAGTAAGATGTGCCAAAATAAAATCGCAACTACCTGAACCTGTAAAGGAAAAGTTGTTAAATATAGAGGTGTAAATGAAGTTACGCAACCTCCGGCAACAGACCAACTGAAGTATTTTCTGGGCGAGATCAATAATCCGAAACAAGCATTTTGGTCAGTAGACGTAAACGTCAATGGACATATCACTAATTTCAAACTAGACACAGGAGCAAGTGTGACGGTCCTGTCAGATAAAGAGCAGTGGCTATCCACACACCTTCTGCAATCAACAGAAACTCAGTTACACGGCCCAGGAGGTGTTGTACTTGAAGTAAAGGGGAAGTTACAGGAGATGCTTCAATATAAGGGAAAGCAGATATTAGAAACACTGGGCTGAATTTTACCAGCCCTTCAACGCTGGAGATCCTGGAGGAGGGGCCCGTAAAATACTTGCAGGTGAGGCCCGGCATGACCTCCGACGCCAAGAAGGCCCCACCACATTTTACCGGTGGCGGCGAGGCCTCGGTGCGGCCCCCCTGCCACCAAATGGCGGGGCCTTCACTTGCCTACTCAAACATTCAAAAAAATTGTGAATTAACTTACCTGGACCGGACAGCCGTCCCACGCCGATATTGCGGCCGGTGCCGGAAGTCCTGCACCTTCCGAACCCCGTTTGGGGATTCAAGGCAGGCACTTGTGGGAGGGGGGAGGAGTGAAATTATCTGGGGGGGGGGGGGGGGGGGGGGGAGGCGGAAAAACATTTTTTATTGGTTGTGGGGATGGTGGGAAGTGGTTGAAGGGCAAATGTGATGAGGTTGGGTGGGGGAAGTTCGAGTTGGGAATAAAATAAATTATCGACATATAGGCCAATAAAAAAACATTTGGGGGGGGAGGGGGGTGGGAAAGGACCTCCAGCTTTTAATTACTTCTTTTAAAGATGTTTCATAGAAATGTACCTTTAAAAATTCACTTTGTTCTGAAAGGCTTGAAGTCCTTTAAAAATTGCGCCGGACGCCGCTGCTGAGAATAGAGCAGCCGCCCTCTCTCTACGTCATCGGGAGCGGCCGTTCCGCCCCCTCCATTTAAATGAGACCCCGTGCAAAATATCACGGGGGCTCAATGGCGGCGCATCCACGCCTGAAGTCCGCCGACTTCAAAGTGCACCGCTGCGATTTGCCGCACGCTAATAAAATTCAGCCCACTGTATGTCCTAAGCAATCAGGAAGGTCTCACTCTTGAGTAGAAGAGCTTTTATTGACCTTCATCCTATAAAGAAAGTTGAAGAAGATAAACAAGAATCCTGGAGTCAGGACAAAGGGAGAGCCCCCCCAACCTGACCTGAGCACTGCAGAGAGTCTGGATTCCACCAGAGAGCTTCCACAATGCAGACAGAACCCGCACAACACAGCACAGTCCGCCATGCTGCTCAAAGACTACCAGAACGAGAAGGAGAAATGCAGCAAGTTCCTACAAGAGTGCTTGGGAAGAGAACTTGGGAAGAAGCAAGTCCAACAAATTTGTCAGATATACAGACAAGATCAAAGAGAACCACTACTTTCAACCCAATTCCCAACTAGACCGTGGGAACGGTTGGCAATGGATTTATTCTTCTTTGAGGGAAGATCCTATCGAATTATAGTTGATTACTTCTCAAAATGGATCGAAGTTAAGTGTATGAACACAACAACTGAAGAAGTCATCAGAGTTTTACAAGGAGTTTTCACAACTCATGGTATACCTGATCAGATAGTATCTGGTAACGGACCACAATATCCAAACGTTTACTTCATGCACTTTGAAGAATGTGGATTTGTTCACCTAACAAATTCTTCTAAGTATCCGCAATCAAATGGAGAAGCTGAACAAGCAGTTAGAAACATTAAGACAGTGTTGATAAAAAATCAAGATTTCCAATTAGCACATACAGAACTACTCCGTTATTCTGCGGATTAGTGCCATCAGAACTCTTAATGGGAAGACAACTTCGAACACAACTTCCAATTCTACCCAAGAAATTACTTCCAGGATTGCATAGTAAGGATTATCAGAAAGTACAAGACAAAGAAAAGTCGTATCGAAACAAACAGACCCATAATTATAACAGAAGATACCATACAAGGAACCTACCAAAGTTGTCAGGAGGGCAAAAGGTATGGGTACGAGACCAAAATAGAGAAGGGGTAATTCTCCAGAAAGACGAGAATCAACAGCGATTTTATCTAGTACAAACTGAAGAAGGTTCTATATGAGAAATAGAAGGAATCTTATTTCTTTACATCAAGATGTCAATCGGTCATACATTTAGACGACTCAGATGATGAACCGAAAATTCAAAGAGCACTGAATTCTACAAACCTCAACCAAGGTCGTTCAAGTCAAGAACAAAGGATCAGAGAAAGACTATCAATCTTCCACATCTGATGACAATAAGATCAGGAGAGTTGTGAAGCCTCCTGATAGGTTGAATCTATGAAGTCAGAGACTTGGAGGGAGATGGGGTAGCATGTAAATATAAAAGTGAACGGATGTAAATATTTATTGAGATAAAGACACAGGCAGGTGTGGAGTGTATATAGTTACTATACAATAAAGATTAATGCTTAAACAATACAATCTAAGAACCTCTCTGGTTAGACTCTATACAGTGGCAGCATAAAGAACCAAATGTATAATAGAGACCAACAGCCAGTGCATCCCCACTCAGATCAGCTAACTCAGTGCAGGCCAAGGATCAAGCTTAGGACAGTCCTTCAAGTGGCTCAGCTACTCACTGGCTGAAGTGGCTGGACCACCGGGAGAATGAATGAGAAGCTTAACCCTTTCAGCACCGTCTCTGCAAACACCATTAAAAATGAACTAATTGCAAACTTTGCAGGGGAGGCCTATTTGAAGATACTTTGGGCTGGATTTTACCAGCCCCCTGACGTCAGGGGTCGTGGTGGGGGGGGGGGGGGGGCCCAGAAAGTATCTCTAGGAGATCGCCATGGGCCTCTATGCCTGAAAGGCCCCGCCCCATATTACCGGCAGCAGCGAGGCCTAGTGACAGCAACCCCCGGCCCTCACTGCTCGGTGACGGTGACCTAATTAAAATATGTACATGAATAAATATTTACCTTTTCGCGACAGCTGTCCCGCTCCGATACTCCAGCCGGCTGCCGGAGATCCGACGGAACACTAGTGGGGAGGTGGGGGGGGGGGGCAAGAGTGAAGTTTTCAGGGTGGGGGGGGGGGGGAGTGGGGAAAAGTCTTGCTATTGGTTGAGAGGAAGGTGGGAAGGGGTTGAGGGTCAAAGTTAATAACCTTCAGGGGGTGGGGGGTGGTGGGGGGGGGCGGGGGGAAGAGTTCCGGATCGGAATAAAAGTTATTTTGGGGGTAGAGGACAATTTATAGATTGATTAGCCATGGGGTGGGGTGGTGGGAGAGGGGATTCAAACTGCTATTAATGTTTTAATTTTATTTTTTGCAGACTGGGACTTTAAAAAATTTACACGGCCCTGAAGGGCTGGAAGCCCTTTAAAAATGCAGTGGTACCTGCACGGTGGTGCTTGACACCATTGCCGGGGACAGAGCGCCCGCCCCCTCGACCTCATCAGGGATGGGGGTTCTGCCCCCTCCGTGTAAGTGAACCGCCGTGATATTTAGCGTGGCAGCTCAGCGAGGCAAATCCCGCGCATGCGTCCCGCCGCTTTTGAAGCATCTTGGCGGCGAGCTATGAACTGGGAAACATTTAATGTTCCGCACAGTCCTCGTTCTATGTACCCCAATAAATAATTACAGGGATTGGGTGGGGCTCCTGGTGCTCAAAAAGGTTATAGTCAGGTCTGTCAACGTCAATAACCTATATATCGCCTTAACATCGTAAAACATCCTAAGGTGCTTCACAAAAGTCTTATCAAACATGATCAAACTCCAAGATATTAGGACAGATGACCAAGAGCTTGGTCGAAGAAGTAAGTTTTAAAAAGTGTCTTAAAGGAAGAGAGAGAGGTGGAGAGGCGGAGAGATTTAGGGGTGGGGTTCCAGACTTTAAGGCCTTGGCAGCTGAAGGCATGGACAGCAATGATGGAGAGATGAAAATCAGGGCTGTGCAAAGGCCAGAACTGGAGGAATGTAGTGATCTGACGCTTTTAACACTGGAGGAGGTGACAGAGATAGGGAGGGGTAAGGCCATGGAAAGATTTGAAAACAAGGATAAGCATTTTAAAATAAGGCCTGTAAGAGATGCAGGAAGAAACTCCTTCCCCTAAAAAGGGTGAAGGGGTGAAGACTCTGAGGACTGAATCTGTGCGCAAACAATACTATGGGCTACACACACAATATGCTAAGGGACTGGAACTCTGCATCAATGCAAGATGTGAAACAGATCAAATGCCGTTGAGAAGCTTCCATTTGTTGTCAGTCTCTGGAAACAGAATGAGTGAAAAGATTGCGACAGAATTCAGCACTGAGCAGTGTGCACTTCTAAGTTTGCTTCAGAAACGGGAAGGCAAGAACACTGGCCAAGATTTTATCTGGGCGACGGGGGTCTTGACCTCCGGCAAAAGAGTGCCAGTGTGAACCCCATGTCGCTTCTTCTGTGGGAGGCCCGCCAAATCAAATGCCAATTAGGCATTTAAGTGGACAGCGGCGGACCTTCACAGGGTCAAGGACCTCGGCAACCAAGTCCCACCCTCTGAGAGCTGCTGGCCAATCAGACATCGGCAACTCTTGAACTGAGAAGCGCCACCGCACAGGTGGTGGCTGCTGCCGGTACTGGACTCTCCGGAGGCAATGGACCAGGCCACAGGCAGGTCAGGGCGGATGCGAAACCGAGATGCGAAGGAATTTCTTCTCTCCAAGGGTAGTGAATGTCTGGAATTTCTACCCTGGAGAGTTGTGGAGGCTAGATCACTGTAAGTATTTAAAGAGGAGGTAGATCGATTTTTGAAATATCGGGGATTTGAGGGCTATGAGGAGCTGGCATGAAAGAGGAGTTGAGGTCTGGGGCAGATCAGCCATGATCGTATTGGATGGTGGGACAGGCTTGAGGGACTGAATGGCCTCCCTGCTCCTATTTCTTATGTTCTTATGAGTTCCAATTACTTGTCCATCATTTCCCCATCTATCCCCATCTTTCTTACAGATCACTGAATTCACAGTGGCTTTAAAAAAAAAGTGTTTTAAAAAATATTCTTTATGACTTTCTAAATGCAATGTCACAGGATGGAGTTGGGGAGGAGGGATCAGGAAATGGGACGAGGAAAGAGGTAGAAAGTGGCGTGGGCCATTCGCCATGCAGTGATGTCACACACAAGAGATGCGGTGGCATTTTGTTTGGCGAAACGTTAATGTGTTTTGATGCAGTTTATGCCAACTTGTCAAGTGTTTGGCAAACACCCCCTCCCCTCCAGAGGGAAAAAAAGGAGAGAGAAGGGTTTGCCTCTGAATAATGTAGGTGCCCTGTTAATTTAGTGTGGTGTCCTTTCTCTGTTGAACAGGTATTAATCAGGGCCTCCAGCAAAGGGTTCAGGGATGAGGTCGGTAGGGCAAACAGAAACACACTTATTTTTTTTTTTACTTTCGCCTTGCTGAATTCCCCCAGACCTAATTTGGCACGATACATTAGATAACCCGCTTCCATGATGACAATGGCCACTGAGCTCCATTCTACTTTGCATTTAAGTCAGTCACTCAATGACTAATCAGATTAAAGTATTTAGAAATGATGGTTCCCCCCACTCCATTCAGCCTGCCCTTCAGAAGTAAGCCTCAGACGCTTAAGAGCATTTGAATGCTTCCCCGCCTCTGGCTATTACCTCATCGTCCCCCGCTTTGTCCCATGTCGCCGTGGCAACCTGCTGGCGGCATAGCTAAACACTGGCATGCCGTCTCGTTGACCCTCCTTTTGAGTGCTACATGCTGTCGCCCACACAGAGGGCATGGGTGCATTTTCACACAGGGGAGGGTAAGGCTAGCTTTGAAAAGTAATGAGAGAACACTGCACACTTTTTCACGTTGCAGAAAGGCAACAGTGACTTATCTGTGGCCCTTGGCAGGTTCCATCCCAGTGAAAACTCAAAATAGTGTTGCGCTGAAGCAAAGGTGTGGTTACTGAATCTAACACATGGTGTGCAATCTGATTATTATTTTTACTCAAAGTTACTTTGTGCCTCTTAAACAGATTGCTGCTGTTTTTTTAATGCAAGATGTCATTTTCTTATTGGCCGTGCTTTACTAACATCTATCGTCCTCAGTTTATCTATGTGAGCTAGGCATCTAAACTATTAAAAATTTATAGGTTCTCCCATACATTTCATTGTGCAGTACTGCAGTGAAACCTAGGAGATTGCTATTATTTTAATTGGTTTTTTATTAAAGGCACAGGATAACATTCACTGGTTTGATATGGATAGGATTTGCTAGGAGTAATATTTAAGGCACCTCTGAAAAACGGAAGCTGGATTTCTGGGGAGAGGTTTTTTTTTCAACTGAAAAGGCTGCTTTTGTAAAATCTTTCCTTGGGTAAATTTTACTCCTCTCTTAAAGGCGCTGGCACCTTACTGGGGTTAGAGGGGCAGCAAGGGGAGAGGGGGAAGTCTAACAGCTCTCCAGTCCCACACCCAACTGGCCATCATTCATGAGCAAGCTTAGTGGTCAACAACAATGAGGAACTGGGGCCCTGAGTGGTTCTCAACTACTGCCCCCCCACAACCACAGCCCCAACTCCCTTCCAATATGGAAGAGACGAAAGGTCAGTTGTAACCCCCACCTCTGCTGGGATCGAGTTCAGCACAGGGAAGTGATGGTCTAGCAATCCTCTGCTTTTTTTGTATAACCGTTACACAGAAAGAGGAACAAAAATGAGGACTTGACCACGGCGGAAGGAGAGCGACAGGAAATCTAAAAAAAGACTGTCTGTAAAAAATTCTGACCATGGCAAAAACCAGCCCAGCATATTATCTCTTGCTTTTTTTTAATTATCGAGTAGCGCAGTCACACCAGCATTTTTTTCCAACATGGTATGTCAAACGTGTTTTGTCAATGAAAAGCCTGGGATTGTTCTGGGCCTCCTGCCAAATCTCTGCTTGCTAATACTGGCAGCGCGTAGCAAAATGTCACTTAACCCGGTGATCAGAGTGCAAAATAGAAAGTAGAGTGGGGGGGGGGAAAAAACTGTTTAATTCACCAAGTCAGGTGCAAAGCCCGAATAATTGGCATTGAGATTCTGTCTCCAATCACCTGTCCAAAAATGGTGTTAAATATTGAGCATTTTCTTTTTACTTTTTTTAAAAAAAGATTTCTCCACTGTCCCTTCCAAAAAACAATGAAATTAAAAAGGGCTGAAATTTCTGCCAATGATAAAATGAGAGAATGCCTGTTTCAGGCTGTACTTAACAACCCACTAAGAAAATTGCAGCTTTAAAACCTGCGATTTTTGAAAATGTTCATACATTCGTAATGACATTGTCTCATTGATCCTTAAAAGTAATAATAATACTGCAGGTGCAATGCAAGCACAGAATCAGAACAGAACGTTATGGCAAAAAAAATGTCCTTAGTAAATATGAGGTGGTGGGGGCACAGATTGGTGGGAGCGGAAAAAATAAAACCACGAAAATGGCAGGAGCTGATCCCAAGCAGGCTGATCGTACTCTAGTACACAGAGATGAAATGGAAGGAGTCCTGCAACTAACTGGAATGAGGAACACATGGCATAATCGCCTTGTCCAATAATTTTAGGGGAAAAGTCAGTACAAGCACAAAATGGAAAACTAAGTGCCGCATTCATATCACTCTTGAAGCTAAAATCATCAGGAAGAATTTAAACATCACTTTGTTAAAAGTTTCAAGACAAAATGTTAGAAACTTGAAATACTGAAGTATATTATTGCATATATTGTATACACACTTTTTAAAAAACTACTCAAAAGGAAATAGTTACATTAAATCATTAAATTTACATTTTAAAAATAATATGCAGTCCTTTAAGTAATGGGTAATAAAATTTCAATCTTAAGAAATGCATTAGACAAGATTGCAACTTACTACATGTGCGATTAGCGCTGGTTAAAAAAGAATTCTCAAAAAAAAACAACTCTCCCTGCGATGGTATCAGTACAAAATATATCTCATTTTTATTTCAAAGGTCCTTAAAACTTCCATTACGGCTTCAGACTATGCATCGGATATACTGTGTGTATATAATCGCAGAAACTTAATCAAGGTACTTTTTATATGGCCTTCGACATTTGAGGTCAAAACAAAAGGGACAGCATCTCAGTTAAGCTACCCTTTCCCAAAAAAAAATCACACTGCCAAGTGCACTTATCAATATTTATCAGGATTTAACAGTGACTTCAAGAAATACCCAACATCGTGATTAAGTGACTGCTTTTTAAGTCACAACTGAATTAACTGAAAAACACATTCACCTCAAATAATTAATTCAATTTAAATACACAGAACGCCAAGTTTTATCTTAAAAAGATAAAACAGCAAGTGGAAGATAATTTTTAAAATTAAAGACAGTGTATTCATTTGAAGGCTTTGAATTATTTTTAAATGTTGCTGCACTGAATTAAATTGGAGAAGAATTTTTTTTTTTAAAGTGTCTTTCAGGCTCAGAAAAATAGGACCTTGGAGAAATTCTTATGAGTAGATTTTCCTTGCAATTATGCTAGTATGCATGCTTGTTTAGATTGTAAATATTCTGTAAAGTGAAGAAAATATATTTTAGTCAAAAAATACATTTGTAACAAGGTAGTTTGGTGTAAGGAGAGGGGATTTTTTTTAAAATGCAGTTTACTACAATATTTTTAAATGGCTCTGCTCTTTTTATTCCCTCAGATAGATTTTTTTCAATGCAAACACATCATTTAACAAAAGAGAAATGTGGAACTCTATTCTTGATTATTTAACCCCAGAAAGGAACACAGTCCTGTTGACAGAAGGTTAGAACTTGCTCCCACTTCTTGATCTGTTGTCTCCATTTAGAATAAACTAGAAGTGGAAATTTACGCTCATTCTGACAATAACAAAATAGTTAGAAAACATGGTGTCAAACTACGGTGCTGCAAACAAAACGAGGTTTTTACCTAAGAAGTTACACTATTTAAATACATGCACCGCCAAAAGATTTAGGTAGTTTTTGAGAATAAAAGTAAAGACACCAGCCAGTTGGGACTGCAGAGGGATTTATTAACTGCATGATGAGTTACTTTCCAGTTGTAAAAGTCAGCTTTACTGACATTCCACTATCAGTTGTTTTACCCACAATAATTCTTCCATTAACTTTAGCCCAATATACACCTCATCTCCTAAATATGATACTTAAGATGAATTTTCTTATGCAGAGTTGTACATTAACGAAAGCTACAAGATAGAATGTGTGGCTATTTCCCAAACATATGAAGCGGTACCATCTGATATCGGGCGAAGTGCGACGGATTTAGACTTTTGCAGAGAAAGGAAGTGCATTTTTCCTCCACACATTTCTTTTCGGCATCAGAACCCTTTGGCAATACAAACCAAAATAATGCCTTGTGCTGGAGGTACTTTCCAGCAGCCTAAACGTCTGGAGGAAAGAAAATAAAAAGATCAGCTGTTTTCACAAGGAGCCCAGTTTATTGCTTTTCAAGCATTTTTTTCACCCCCGCCCCTTGCTTTTTAATGCTGACTTTTTTTTATTGTTATTAAGTAGGGCCCGTCATTAGAGCTGGGCACGGTGTGATTCCAGCCACAAACGCTGGCTGACGGCCGGGTGTAATGGCTCCATTATCTCTGAAATGCTGGGTGTCACAGGATGCTACGAGCTCCATTCGTTTACAGCCACTCTCATTTTCTTTTCTTTTGGCCGCTTTTCCCGTTTTTTTTTTATTATTTTCTGAAGAAGCCAGGGAGAAAATGAGAAAAGAATTTGGAATCCACGTCTTGAGTTTTTATTTTAAAGGTTACAAGAGTCTGCAAAGAATTAACGCACATTTGAAATTCTCTTATTCCATTGAAACAGCATGTCCAGATAGAATGGAAGTGACTGACCATGAGATAATTGCGCAATATAATTTATCGTGATTAAAAAAAAGAGCCGTATATAAGGACATGTTCAAATTTTTTTCCTGGAATCAAATTCTACGTGATAAATATGTTCACCCTTTGAAAAAACCCTTGCTTTTGATATATAATGATATAACTCTCAGAACTCGGCAATTAACACTCATCCTGTCGAGTGAGACGAGAATATTTAGCATGGGAGCAATGGGAGACTGCTTGCTCCATTAGACCAGTGAATGCGTATTCAGTGCCTGCGGATAACATTCTCGTGTGGATCAGGTACAGCGAGTCAGTTTTATTTATTTGCTTTTGAAGCTCTATTACAGTGACGTTTTGTCTGTTGCTTTTTTATATATAATATACACAAAACCTGCGAGCCTGCGACACGCATCTGCTTTGCTGACCCTGATCCGGCCGAGCGTCAATTTCATGCTCCGCTCCCCCGCTCATTCATTTTGGTGAATTTCCAACAGAAGAGCAGAATTAGGAAATAGTTCAGAATACAGCAGTGTCTGAATAAACTAATTTAGAGGAAAAAAAACCCTGGGGTTTGGTTAAATGATTTCTTTTTAGTGCGGCGTACTCGAGTGTAGTGCTCAAAAGGGGTCAAATTCCTTCTCCTTTTGGTCAGAGTACGTGACTTCAGCCCTTGCATTGAAGATTCTCGCTTTGCAGTCAATCTAGCCACAACCTGGAATTACTGGAAGGCAAATTTACACCCCAATGATGAATTCCGACGGCATTGATTCCGAACACAACTCCAATCCAAGCACAGAATTCCAATGCCCCATTTCCCTCACTCCTTTTACACAGAAGTCCAAATCCTGGCCATCAGGTTAAATATATCTTTCCTTTTCACCCTACACCCCCACCCCACCACCCAGTGACCAATGCACAACAGTTTCTTGGCAAATTAGTTACACGTTGACAAGCTCCAAGAAACTCAGAAGAGTTTGCTAGTTTCTTGGAAGCTGATTATGAGCCAACTTGGCTTACTAAAGCATAACTAACCGAACGCCAATGTAAAATTGGCACACAAACATACTGACTAATTACTAAATTACCTTCAGGTACGATTAAACAGAAAGCAATCTAGAAATAACGAATAAATTGTTCGATATGTTGTGTTGTGAAGGTACAGGAGATTGCATATACACAAAGCAGCAGTATAGTCAACATTTCGTGTCATAGGTCACAACTTGGCTGAACTTTTAACCCAGCTTTATGTACGACCTGTTGTCAATTGACCTGAACTCAGATTAGTTTAACTGGATGCACCCAGACAAGATAAAAAGTGAGCTTGTACAAGCTGGTTGAGAGAGTGTGTCAGGGTCACATCTCACAGTATTTCTGAGACTTCAGAGTCCTGCAGAACCTGCTTGTGACAAGCTCACTTCAAATTAACTTCATGACGAGCGTCTCTGAGGCAGTCAAGAAAAAAAACAAGCAATGCAATGGACTTGGCAAGGAGCCAGCAGCCTTGTTACAAATCTGACTCTGCCACTTGGATCGATATCAAGTGCTGGAAGTGGCGGCCAATGCCAGAGGAGCAGATACCAGTTTCTAACTGCTACATATTTACATCTGAAGTCAGAGAAGAAGTAGTAGACGTTGAAAAAAGGCAAAAGAGAGCGGAAAGAGTGAAAAAAAAAATTGGAACTTTGCAAGTGTAATCGCAGCCATGGAACCAGCTGCCATACTTGGATCAGCGTCAACATGAAATACAGGCCAATCTCTCTATTAAAACAAACCTGAAGGAATGCTGAATAAAGACGGCAGGTTTCGCTTTTGTGATTTTTATTCAATTAGAAAAGCAAAATGTGCTGAAGCAGTGAACCATTTTATAATTGATCTGCGATTTATGCAGGCTTTGAAATGCGCATTCTTGTCCTAAAAAGGCAGATTTTATTTTGTTTGTACCTTTTTTTTGGTGTTGCTCATTTTAAATGTCTTTTCTGTACTTCTGTTTAAAATTGCTGTTGCAAAATAATGGTTTGCCAAAATATTTCTGTCATTTTATTAAACATTTGCTCCTCTCTCCTTCGCCTCTCTTCCTGGCCACTTGCAATGATGATAATAACGCTTGGAAGACAATCCACTGTTGGGACACTCGATTTGTTCGCCACCACATCATTTTTTATTTTTATTAAGGCTGTGTTCGGCTGCAGCTGCTGTGTTTGTGTGCCTATGTATACGTGGGTTTCAGTCACACTGTCCCGAGTATAAAATATTATTTAAAGTGAAGCGGTCAGTTTAAAGATTCTTGGACAGGGCTTGTGTTTGTTTTTTGTTGCTCAATGGAACGACAATTTTAGTTGGCAAAATGTCACTGGAACTTGGAATGACATTGTATAATATTAATAACCCAGCACCTGAAGGGATTATTGCCTCGGTTAAAACAGCAAAGAGATTTTGTGTGCATTTATGCTGCTAATATTACATAGTACAACTTAAATCCAATTGTGTTTCTTGCAAACGATACACAATAAAGGCTGTTGGTTTCAAATGCTCCACCAAATAGCAAAAATAGAAGAACTCGAGCAGTACAGTTAGAAACACTGTCAAACCTGCACTACTTGAACTCCAATTTTCTGCCTGAATTTTCTCTGGTCAATAGTATTTTGCCTTATTGTACAGCCTAAAGCTGAAGAGGGATTAAATGCAGTTTGCATTATCTGTCTTCCTGTTCATATCCAGCACAGCACTCGACTAGATATGCAAGGACCAGAAGTTTCAGAACTCCCTAGTATCTGCTAATTTTCATTATCCCTCAGGTTCTTTCTGTATTGGCAGCTAAGGAAATGTTTCAAAGAATCTTACAGCATAGAAGCAGGCCATTTGGCCCACAGTGACTATACTGGCTTTTAGAAAGAGCTGTCCAATTAATCCTGCTCCCTTGTTCCATTATGCTTGTGGGGATGAGTTTAGCTTGTTGTTAATTGTAGCGACATTAGAGAGAAACGTGGAACGATTTCTTCTAATCAGCGTTTTTACTGAAACTGGAAAAGTGCTGTAAACCAGAAGTAGTAATAAGTGGAAATGTTCCAAAACTCATTCAAGATGTTGCTACACAGCGACCCGAGGAAGTGGCCCTCACTGGAGTATAATGCACTTTAACATATTGTTCCTTCATCGTCATTGGGTCAAAATCCCGGAACACACTACCTAAACGTATTGTGGCAGTACCTTCACCACACGGACTGCAGCAGTTCAAGAAGGCAGCTTACTACCACTTTCACAAGGGCAATTTGGGGTAGGCAACAAATGCTGGCCTTGCCACTGACGCCTGGTATATTTCTATAAGTTCACGAGCCCCAGCAAACAGCCCATGAAACTTAGTTCCATTTGTATTTATGTTTTTGTACTCATTGGTTTGTCCCCGTAGAATTTCATCGCCTGGAAGGTTTGGAAAGGGCTGGTTTTACCCGTGTTGTCTCATCAATAGATAAATGCTAAACTGAAATGCCAAAATCAATCAATATCAGCAACTTGAGAGAGATGTAAATTAATGGGAACATGGATTTACATGTGGCTTGAGTTCCTCCACTTAAGTAGCCCATGAAGATAAAAAGCTCGGGCACTCTTTTAATAGTATCAAGCCCCCAAAAGTATCCTTCAGACCCAAGAGGATAAGCCACAGTCAGATTATGGATTATTCTCCAAGTAAAATAAAAATTTAGAGATATCCAATGTAATCTGTACTCATCTCTGATTTGTTATTTGAAGGAAGAATTTTTTCTGGAGGTGGGATTAGATTGGGCAGTTAGTTTTTTAAGCTGGCGCAGACATGATGGGCTGAATGGCCTCTTTCTGCACCGTAACTTTTCTATGGTTTCTCTCAACGTCGGCTCTGCCTTTTTGTTTTGGTTTCTGCTAATGTCTCTTCAGGAGTTCAGCAGTCGCCTCAAGGTCTCAACATTTTCTTTTTTTAGATTTTCCTTTGATAATCTATCGGCTCACTCAAAATTCAAGATGTCAGCTGTGGTTTAGTGGGCAGGACTCTCACCTCTGAGTCTAATGGTTGTGGGTTGAAGTCCCACTCCAGAGACCTGAGTGCATAACCCAGTCTGACACTCCAGTGTAGTACTGAAGGAGTCTTACACTGTCAGAGGAGCTTTCTTTTGGATGAGACGTTAAACCAAAGCCTCGTTTACCTTCTCAGGTAAAAGACTGCATGACACTATTTCGAAGAAACAACATTTATCCCTCAACTAACAGAAGATTATCTGGTCGTCACCACATTCTTGTTTGCTGTGTGCAAATTGGCTGATTCATTTCCTAAATAGCAACAGTGACTGCATTTCAAAACTACTTCATTGGCTCTTGAAGCGCTTCGGGACATCCCGGGCGGGGTTGTGAACAATGATATAAAAATGCAAGTTTTTCTTTGAACAAGTACAAAAAGACTACAAATCGGCAACAATGAAATTGATCTGAATGACCCTGAAATCGAATAGGGTCAACAAGGCATATGAGCTGTTAAAACTGTACTGCTCTTCCAAAGAGGGGTGGGATGGGGAAACCCCCAATAACTGCCCAGTCCCAAGGTCCCGGATTCCATTCCAAAATTCCTCTAGACGGTTGCAGCTGCTCAAAGGAAAATAGCACCATCATTGCACAACATTTTAAAAAATATTAGTATGCAGCAACAGAAACAAAATGCGAGTTAAGTCAGCAAATACAGAAATTTAATAATGGATTGAGAGCAATCTACTGCCCTCGGGGATTTTGGAACCTTATATTATCAGGTGGGAATGAAGTTAACTGGTTAGCCTGTGTATGACATCTGAAGAAACAGTTTGCATTGACGGACCCTGCCCCATCTCGTCTCAGTCACGTTGGAGAGATGGCAGGGCTAGAGGCAAGGGGACCTTAATGCATCTTATGTAACATAAAAAGTAATACATGGGAGGAAAGGGATTAGAGAATGGGTAAGAGGACCCGGATAAAGAATGGCAATCTGATGTGCAAGGATGTGGTTATAGTTTACAGCCAGCCTGATATCAGTAACTACAGAGATTGTGAATCACAGCGAACAAGCTGTGTTATATGGTCTGCTGTGAACAGCACTCTGCCTGCCAGAAGAGAACTCTAGGCATGTATGGGTTAAACATGGAGTATGTTTTGGAAGTCCTTACCCCTTTCTTGAAACACACATAAAGAGTTTGCTGTCAGTTTACAAAGATATGTAGGAGTTTCAACAGACTGCCCAGACACCTTTTGAACCCAGCTGCGCACCAGACTGCAGCTATACGCCACACCCTACCAAGTTCAAACAGGTGAGAGACCTGTTAGAGAGAGGTGGAAGGAGCAGTGACCTGCTTTATGTTAAATCCCAGAAAGCCAGTTGGTGAAGGATAGAACTGGAGCCAATCTTTATGCACTTTTATATTTATTTACAGAGTTGCACATTACAAGCATACACCTCCTAACCCAACAACCGCAGTTTCAGTCTGTATCTATTTATAGGGATTCAAGTGAATCACAAGTTAATCCTCACGACCTGCTTACAATTAAACACAATGGGCTGAAGTTTACCAGCCCTCCAACATCAGGGGTCATGGCAGGGAGGGTGTGCCCGGAAAATCCTTCTGGGAGAGGCTCGCCATTGGTTGTGGGGATGTTGGGAAGGGATTTAGGGTCAAAGGGAATAAAGTTTGGGGGGGGGGGAAATGTCGGGGGTGAAAACTCACATTTCGGGGGGGGGAATAGGACAAAAAAAAAATCAATGGGATTCATTAGGGGGGTGGGAGAGGGAATTGTAAGTGTTAATAAAATTTTATTTCAATTTTGAAACAACACTGTCTCTTTAAACATTTAAACGGTACTGAAGGGCTTGAAGCCCTTTAAAAATAGTGCTGGCGCCTGCGCGGTGGCACTAGACGCCATTGCCGGAACGCAGCGGCTGCCCCCTCTATGTCATTGGAGCGACCGCTCTGCCCCACGCAAAATATCGAGGGGGCTCAGCGATGACACATCCGCGCCTAAAAGACGCCGACTTCAAAGCGCGGCAATAAAATTCAGCCCAATAAATATACTATTAACACTTCAGTGCACAGTCCTCATTCAGACTGAGATCTACTCTGATCATCATCCTACAATTGTGCACTGATGTGCAGCAGAAACCTGACACAGCAATGACAGTATAACTGCAAGTGAGCAGCGCCCATATAAGAACGTGCAAATAATTCCCGCATGACTGCACGTGTAGAATGCCCCTCCCTGGCGCGATTACATTCTTCAATAATTGGATGGGGAAACAGTCATTTGCTTAAAGTTATCGCATGAATCCTTGAATTTACTAATGGACAGTCCACAGGACATTACTAAACATACACTCAAATTCACTCCCTACTCAGCCAATGGCATAGAATTGGGGGGGGGCGGGGGGCTGGTTGTCGGGGGTGGGCGACAAGAATAATTGCCTCCTTCCTCTTCTTCCTACACATGCACTTTGTACCCAGTTCATGCCCATCAAGTTGTAGTTTAACAAATGTATCTGACCTACCAAATCAAAATGAAGCCATTGACGTGAAGATGCACCAAACTCAAAGTCCTTGGCTTTTTGCGGTTCCTACCATTTAAAAAGACACATGCAGCACAGACTGTGCTGACTCTTTGAAAGAAATACCAATTAATCCCACTCCTCTGCTCTTTCCCCATAGCCCTGAAATGTTCTGCCCTTCAAGTAATTCGCCAATTCCCTTTTGAAAGGGACTTATGACTCTGCTTCCACTGCCCCTTCAGGCTGTGTATTCCAGAGCATAACTCGCTGCATAAAAGTGATTTTCCTCTTCTCACCTCTGGCTCTTCTGACTTAATACTTGACAGATACTTGATAATCTCCATTACCTGGGGAGGGAGGGAGCAAGAAGGGAGAGGGCGCGACAGAAAAAGGCAGACAAGGGGCTGGATTTTTCCTCTCAGTGTCAAACCCGTCCCCGCGGGTAACAGTCACTCAATGTGAGTTTCATGGGGGTGCCCCCTTAATTGGCCTGGAGACAGGTTCACTGTCCAATTAAGAATGGTGGGTGGGGCTCAAAGCTGGAGGGTCAGAGGTACTCCAGCTTAAAAGGAGCAGCAGGCTGCAATGGAAGGCAAGTAAGAGAGAGGGCACTTCAAAATGGAGGCACCCTCTCTCTCCAACTTTTTTTAAACCTTAAACTTAAAAACGGCTTTTGTAGCCAGGCCACCATAGTGGGGGGAGGTTGTGGGGGGAGACCCTCTACAGGATGGCCTGTGGCTGCTCCTGCACCCAGGCAGGCAGAGAGGGCCTCTAGCCCTGCCTGGAGCGCTGGCCGTCTGGCCTTCCACCAGGTGTCTGTCTCCAGGCAGCTTAACGTCCGGCCGTCTGCAGGAACCTGGAGGCTGACTAAATTCCACTCAGTCTCCTTTAATTGGCTTCAAGTAGCCCTGCCAAGCCCCACCCTAATCCCACCTCCACAAAAATGGCCCAGAGGCGGGATGGAGCCAGGAAACCGGCTGATGGGGCTATTTTTAGCTCCCACTCACCTCCGTTCCGGGCCCCAGCAGGAGCTGAAAATCTAGCCCGGGGAGTCAGCAGTAATGATAATTCAAATACTCAGGTCCGTAGAATTCCGCGAGTGTACGGCAATTAGCTACACTGAATTTGACATCTATCGAAATTGGCACTGGGTTTGGAAATCGGAGTGTTTCAGTATCTTCTGCGTGTGTTCAATTCGAATTGATGTTTCGCCTGGGCCCAGAGAATGGATTTCTAATCTCAATGAAAGTTTGCAACAATGCACACAGATATTACATTGATATTTCTGAGTAATTCATTGCCTCGCTCCCATGCCTATAAAGACACTACAGGGACTTGTGGATTTGATTTTATCATCTAGAAAGACCACGACAGCATTTAATTTCCCCAATCAGTGGTCTGCAGCAAAAATTTAGCACAGTTTGAACGGCTTTATCAAGCATTCTTGGTGATGGAACAGAATATCTAACTCTACCTGACTGATCCCTTATACAGAAGTTTAAAAGTCAAGGTTTGCAAGCCAGATTTGTGAATAGAAGGGCGATTGGTGGGTGCAAGGTTATTGCATCACTCCCTAATTTGCCTGACAGGCACAAAGTTGAAAAGATAAAGAGGCGAGTACTGGATTAGGTTGCCAACTCTCTAGAACTGTCCTGGAGTCCCCAGGCATTGATGATTAATCTCCAGGGCATTGCTACGAGCAACTCCAGGAGAAAAATCACTGGGGCATTTAAAAACAATTGTGTCTTTCGAAATTTTCTTTGAACTCTATTGGTTGCAAAAATATTGGAGTTGAGGAAAAAGGCAGCTTGACGGACAGTCAAGAATCATCCAAGTGGGTAACCAAGAGTCTTTTCGCTTTCCAATCAGCCGTGGGAAGACGGTGTGTCGTGGGAATGGTCATGTCGGGCGACCAATGTGGGGCGTGGCATGTGGCAAAATCTCC
Organism: Heterodontus francisci; assembly: GCF_036365525.1. Taxonomy (NCBI): domain Eukaryota; kingdom Metazoa; phylum Chordata; class Chondrichthyes; order Heterodontiformes; family Heterodontidae; genus Heterodontus; species Heterodontus francisci. The sequence continues at coordinate 11,951,804 of NC_090406.1, forward strand.
AGAAATACATTCCACTACTGATGGCAACCCTAATGCTCAAGGTCTGAAATATGGAAATGCTCAAAAGGAACAGGATAATCGGCTTCAGAAAAAGACTGATAGCTTAATGCTTCTGCTTGACCTTTACCTTTCTCCACCTCTTTCAGATACCAGTCAGCTTGCTGTCCATTTCTGACTTTTCCTTTGCTCTTAAGTTATTGGCATTGTCGAATTCAAAACTAAAAGCGAAATGGAAAAAAAAAGGCAAGTCGTCCATGCCACTTCTGCATTAGATACAAGTCTAGTCTAGGCAAACTCATTTCCTCAGACATAGGAGGCATTCAGGGATTTTTTAGAAATGCTGAGAATTCAATATTTAAAACTATAGCTATTGTATGTTTTTAAATTTTAAAAGGGGCAATTTTGTAGGCTTTTGCAAACCTTAATGAGATGGAGATAGGGCTGTTATATGGCAGCCACAATTCTTTGCCTTAACCAGAAGCAAGGCCTGATATGTCTGATTCTTTCATCTTGAGTAATTTTACTTTCCTTACACAATGAATGGAGGCTAGGCTGTGCAGTAGGAATTCAAATCAATGTAAACAACTTTCCTCAATGCCTCAATTGAGATGCTAAGGCACACGGGCAAGCAAGGTCCACACCACTTCCTCCCTCCACCCGTCTTTCAGATGAGACGTTAAATGGAGGTCCTGTCTGCTCTCTCAGGTGCATGTAAAAGATCCCATGGCATTATCTCAAACAGCAGGGGAGTTATCCCTGGTATCCCAACCAATCTTTAGCCCTCAACCAACATTGCTAAAACAGATTATCTAATCACTATTAAATCGCTGTTTGTGGGATCTTGCTGTGCAAAACTTGGTTGTTTCCTACATTACAACAATGACTACATTTCAAGAAGTACTTCCTTGGCTTTGAAGTGCTTTGGGAAGTCCTGAGGTCACAAAAGGTGCCAAATAAATGCAAGTCTTTCTTTCCTCTCTTTCTCCAGATTTGATGTGGTGAATTAATCCATCTTGTCTGGACTGGCAGTAGACAAGATGCAATTGGGTTAAAGAAGACCAGGGTTTCCGGTCTTGATCACTGGCTTTCCAACAGTAACCTGCTGGGAGGACATGTGCATAGAGGTCGACTGAGAGCGTGCAGCTCAGCTGTGATGCCCTCCAGGCCCAAACAGCGTGTCGGCAATTACTGACAGGATTCACACACATGTCTATTTGGGCAAGGTATCAGAGAGCACCTGGTGCCCTTTGGAAATGTATCACAGCAAGAAGTCAGAGGTAAGAGAGTAAGAGGTGAAAAAACTGACAGGGAGGATTTTCTTTTAAATTATTAAATACAAATAGTCCACCTGAAGACATGCTGGACCTGAAGGCCTGCAAGTCCCTGTGCTTGTCCCCAGTGTGTTCAGCACATGCAATGCAAATGCAGACACAACAAAGGGGTGGCGGGCTAAGGGGTGAATGAAGCGGCCTCGGTTCAGGGAATCTTTTCATTTCAATCCAAGCCAAGCCGAGCCTGCCGACATCTGGAGCCAGGAGCAAGCTGACTGTAATTGCTATTTTCCTCTCGGAAATTAGTGGTCAGGGAGTGGGGGTTGGGAGGGAACAGAAATGCGTCTTGACCAAGCTTCCTACCAAAAAAAAAATTTGAAGGTGTAATTAAGGTTTTTTTCCCCCAAACTTGAAGTTTATCCAAGTTCAAATTAAGCAGAAAATCAGGCCTCAAAGCGATCCACCAGACACTCAGTTTACCTCCGATATTAAAAGCGAAACAGTGTTTTGTCTTCGCTCCTTGTCACCTTTGCAGAACTAAATCCACAACAGAACATAAAATGGATATCGGACGGAAGCCGAAGGAGTTGGATTCCCGGGATCGCAACTCCGAGCATCTAAATGAGGCACAATACAAGATGCAGGCAAGAGTCCGAGTCGGTCACCCAAGGAACCAGAACCTCAGCACTAGATAATCCTATTAAAGTAATTTTTTAAAAAAGATTTAAATTACTTATCGTCCAGGTAAAGAAAGAATAGCCACTTTGCAACCAGAAAACATTAAACGCTGCAAATGAATGATACCTGAACTTGTCATTCAGACCTATTTTTGTGACCATTTCTATACAATAATTCTTCTTTTTACTTTTTTAAGCACAATATTATCATCGATCATCGGGATAAATTGCTTTCTTCAACCACACAAGGGTACGCAGCTGAGAGAACTGATTGTAGTGCACAAGAAGCTTTTTCATCCCCCCTCTCAGTAAAACTTCGTATTTCATGGTAAGTACATTTGACCCGTCATAAAATTTTCTCCCAGTTTTCTTTCCCCCTCACGTGAAATGATAAAACAAATCTATTGGGGTCTTGTATAACAAGTAAAATTGTTTTTAATCCTTTTGGCAAGAGGAAGATTTTGGCACCAAAAACCCCTTCAATTAAATTTAAGTAACCAATCATTGACTGTTTCAAAAATGTGAGTGAGTGACAAAGAAATCTCTTGATTTTAGCAATACACAGATGGAAATTATTGACTACATAGATTGAGAACAGATATCAGGAAAAACTTCAGAGATTGGTTGGAATAATCAACCAAGGAACTAGTTAAAGGGAAAAATCTAGGGCCCGTTGAGGAAACAACTGAGGGATTAAAAAAAATACTTTAAACCAAAAAGAATTCCCATTCTTTTCACCGTATTGAATGACCCGCTAACAAAAAATCACAATTTCAGGAATCACATCTTTCAAAGCCAGCTGTTCCCAATAATTTCACAAGCGGGTTATTAGAGAGAGAAACTTCCTCTATTTCGATGTCACAATGGAAGAATTGATGTACGAAAAAGACGCATTTCGAAGAGCTGAATGCCATTTTTTAATCCCTTACTTTTTTTGCTGCCTTATGATTTGTTGTGCAATCTGTGTCATTACAATATAAAAGATAGTATTATAAGTGCTCTATGATGGAAATACAGGACAGGGACAAGAGGGTTACATTTGTGCAATCTACTGCTTTTAATAGAGTTTCTTGGAGTTAATGCAGGATACTGGCCCAGTCACTGTTCGGAGCAGACTCAAACCTTGCGACAAATTCAGAGATTGAACGCTGTGCTATGTTAGCCAAGACATCAGAGACCATCATTACTGCGGCAACAATATTGTGCTAGGTACACTTGGTGGTAAATGCTACGCAGCAAAGGAGCTTGGAGATCTGCCTCTGCATGCCGGATATGGGGAGCAATGGTCTTTTTTTAAAATAATACTCAATATGAGATGAACAGTAATCAGGAAATGTTTTATAAACTCCAGCCGTGTAACAATCTTTTTACACTGCAAATATATGTTAACGAAACAAAGACATTTCCATTGACCATTTCGTTAGGTACCATTTTATCATTACAGTGAGTGCCCACTGGCTATCACTGAGTCTGGTAACTCCAACATCACTAGGTTCACGCCAGAGCAGATGAGTGAGAAATACATTTGCCCGTGACTCAGAAATATTTTCCAAAATGATTGTAAGATAAAGTAAAACATGAAAAAGAGGTACATTCACTGGTAATGGGGAAATTCAATGTTTTCGCCTAACTGAAGCTACTCTCCCTCCTTCTGTTTTTTCAGTCTTCAGTTGCCTTTCTGTAATCTGTGAGGGTCTTCAAATGACACAAGATTGAGGAAGAGGCTGCATTGGAGACAATGGCGTCCCAAGGTTCCCATCTTACCCAAATTTGAAAGCATTCCTTTCTTTCTTTAAAAAAAACTTCAGAGAAACATAATTTTATACCGGATGTAAAAAAAAATTCAGATCGTCTATGTAGAACTTCCACGGCATAAATGAACTGTAGGGAGCCTGAAGGTTTCTGAAACCAAACTGGGCAGAACTCAGATCCGTTCGGACATTTCTGAACGTTTTCCCCCCACCCCAGTCCCGAAATCTGAAATTCCCAACAAATGAACTATATATATCCAGTTAAATGTGAATACTCTTCACGAATGGATCTCACAGCGAGAAGATAAAACCTGCCAAAATGTTCAATGAAAAAAGCGTCGCTTCATTTTAATATGGATTTGCAATAGAAAAAGATTGTCGCATGGCTGCAGTTTATAAAACACCCCTTGATTTAGTGTTAAGCTGGTGTTATTCAGTGGAGTTTTATTTTTAAAACAGACCATCACTCACCAATGTATATCCTTTACACAGAGGCAGAGTTCTAAAGCTCTTTGTTCCAACAGCTCAGGCCAGCCAACCATACAGTTTATGAACAGTTGCTTTTCTTTTCTCCCTGACTTAGACATCACTAGCTCAGCTGGGATTAAAAGATAGAATGTATCCTCATTTTATTTATTTTTAAAACTGAGGGATCAATATAATCGACACTCATTTTATATTATTTTTAGTTTTATTTTTAAAAATAGTCGTTGCTGTAGCTCTATCCCAGCTGGGATAATCTCTCTCTCGCTCTCCCTCCATCCCGCTTTCAGATTTCTCTGAAGCAGGTAGGATGGCAGACTAACATATCTGCACCATACCGCATTCCACTTTGGGATATAGTCTGTAGAGACGCAGGTTCTGCAGCTTTAAGATGGCGGCACCAATGTGTTAGTCAAGAAGACTGCTCGATAAATCCATGTAGAAAAGAAATAAATTGAACAATTTTATTTATCAGACCGCTCGTGGCAAAAAATGGTAACTTCTACAGCCAGAAATTTCAAGCTGCTGAACTCTTGATGCATTTTAAGAGGAATTTGACCAAAATGTAAATTTTAAAAAATTAACTGTAAATAAGGAACAAAGCCAATATTCAGATAAATTCACCGCGGCCAGCTGGCATTCAGAAAGGCTTAAAATATATATTTCTAGCCACTCCTGGTCTCCAACATATCTCTAGTCACAAAATTTTCAGCATGGAATGATACAAGATTTTTACTTCTCCGAAGTACATCCTGAAGGAATATAATTATGCACGAATTAAAGTGACATATTAAACCCGTAAATGGCTAATCGGCTTTGTTAGAATCGGAGCAATTTTAAACAAACAGGCTGTGATCATACACCAATATCGCACAGTACAATTCCGAGGTTTTATAAAATGAAAAAGTGTTGATAATTCTGATCATTCCCTTCTAAACAAAATGCTGATATATATTAGAGATATATAAATGGCAATGTGTACGCAAAATGTCTACTGATATATAAAATGTACCATATAAAAATGCATATATAATGCACAAAAAGTTATTTACATAAGCATAAGTATATATAAAATTAAATATAACATATACATGTATAATACACAAATATATATCTCAGAGGTAGCAGATACAAATGATATATAAAATTTATATTAAAACTGTAGATGTTATCTATCAATTTATAAATTGTCCATATGCAAAAATATAACATAAACACAAAATATATGTAAAATTGTGGACAAAATATCTTAAAGTAAAGATATGTGTGTCTACAATATATACATGACAAATATAAATATATATTCTTCCGCTGCAGAAATGCCACTATTTCTCAGAGGTTTCAGCGTTTAACATCTCAGTGAATGTCGCAAGCTTGTAACGGAGGATGTAGTCAAGATTCCATTTGTCTGTCTTATGAGGACGGTGTTGATAACCAACATGGGACGTGTACCTCATGTAGAACATGCACTAAGTATTGTTTCAAAACTACCTGAAACGTGTTGAAAGAATTCAATGCTATGCCAGTCATAATTCCGGGCACAGTTGCCATTTTTAGCACTCTCTCTCTCTCTCTCTCTCTGCAGGGTTATTCTCTCTGTCGTTCAATTTTTTGGGGCGAAATGAGTTCTTTGATTTTTCTGTCACATGTCAATGATCTCCAGGAATCAATTAGGATGTGCTTTAAATTGATGCTGGTCAAAGAGGAATCAATGTGACCTGCCCTCTGGAGGCTTCAGCAGCCCGTCCTGTAATTAAAAGCGCTGGTTCAATTTCTGGCTAGAGAATGGTTAGCATGCTACAAATGGCCTGGGTGCCCCTAGATTGTCGAGAAGGAGGGAAATGAGCCCGAGTTCTTGCTCCTTGATCATTATCTGGTGATTCCTGTTGGAAAGCACACATGTATATGAATATCTGATAAGGGTAGAATTGGGCTCAGTTTATGTCCTGTGGCCAAATAGCCTTTTGATTGTTGTTCCCTGCAGCCACACATCAAGATTGGCCATAGAGAGTGCGATATTGTAGGGCATCTACCGTCCTGTAACTATACCTCAGTAAGAGTCGCACCTTCAACAGCGGATGGGATGGGAGGGCAAGCACAATGGGATGACTGCAGCAGCTCCTGCCCCCAGTAATATTCTGCTTATTTCAGGTTTCTCCACAAGCCAAGATTGATGAACAGCAATAGCTTTTCCTAAAGATTTTAAAACATCGTGAGGTACAGGAGCTCACAGCAGCTCTTGGTTTCTGCTAACTGATTTTTGTCTTAGCAGTCCATGTAGTAATTGATGTCAAAGTTATTGATAGATTTGGTAAATTTTCACATTCACCAGCTGGACTGTAATCTGGTAGAGCCTGCCATCGTAGAACCTGCCCACTGTTCATCACATTGAAATCAATGGGATGAAAATCAGTGGCTTCTATAAAGGATGGGTTTACTCTCTGTGCCGTGAAGGTCCAATGCGCCTATCTTAAGATGGTGAAGTTAGCAATCTATCCCACTGTGTGATTCACGCATGGAATCTCCAAACTGATATGAAACTCTGATGTCCGACTCCCTCTCAAACTGAGCACAATCTATAAAACCTGGAGCATTTCGCTTGGATAGCAACACATTTCCTCCCTGTGTATTTTTCTCTCGTTCCTTTCTATAGCCGTAAATTATTGTTTACCAGCAGCATCTTTGGTCAGAAGGGGGAAAAAAAAAGAACGAGGCCATTTGGCCCATCAAGCCTGTGCAGCTGCTTTCACTCTGCAGTGGGAGCTGCCTGCTGAAAAGCTCTCACTGAAGTTTCTCTTGGGAAGTTTAAACAGCCATACGTACAAACAAATAACCCGAAACATTTATTGGGTAGCGAGCTCAAACCTCGGTAACCAAGCGGAAGATGATGTGGTGGTAGGAAGCGAGTCCACAGAGGCTGGCAAGGGCTCAAACACATGCTTATCATTATGCAGACCAACTAACAAGTGGCCTTAGGCATCAGCTACAATTGTAGGCTATAAACTTGCAGTAATTCAAGGATGTTCCTAATCTCCTAAGACATCTAAGATATGAGTAACATACTCCTGCTCCCTAATTACAAACTTGGAGACCACAAGGACAAACAAAGAGAGGTTACAGCACACTCAAATTCAGAACTGAATCTTTAAATTTTATGGCCATTAGACAAGGATTTCTTCCCCTATCAGTACAGGAAATGATAAAGAAAGATGCAGGTAATCTGCTAATATACAGGTTTGTTTAGCTCAGCATTTAAATTGAGGTAATATTTATGCAATTATTATCAGGAATGAAACAACTAAAAATAATTGACTTTTTAATCACTAAAATAGTAATTTAAAGTAACTTTTGCATTTTTTTTAAAAAACCTATAGCGTATCTGCTAGTGATCTGTTATTAATGGATAGTCACACATATACCAACCAAGAAGTCTTTGTCTTGTTTTAAACCAGTGGAAATAAAGATCCGTTTCTTTATCAGTTACTCCGCAAAGCACCTCTGTGCAATTTTTTATATTAAACCCAGTGCAAAGAAACCGTATGTAAATAAGACGCCCTTGTCTCTCATGACAGTCTGAATTCCTGCATTTCTTCACCTTCGATGACAAGTGGCCATTTCCCAAAATATCTTTGCAAAGGAGCTGTTACACCTCCATTTTCAGGGTAGCTTTTCTTTTTAAAAAACGAAGAAAACTACATTTTCCACTAGTCTGTCATCTTTAGAGGAAGATGAATCAATTGTTTACCCTTTTATGCCAGAATCTTATACTTCAATGGCAGAGTGGCCAAGCTATGTCACGAAAATCAGGTTTAATGTGTGTCGGCAGCCATGACTTGTATCTCTGATGCGGTGCGGATGAAAATGGCGAGGGGGACGGGAGAAGATTAATTTTATTTTTTACAATTTTTTTCCCCCCCTTTCTTCTGCTCTTGAAAGCACTGAGTCATCCTGAGGTAAATGATATCCAGTAGTTCATCCACGTGGCCATTCTTCATCTGTCTTATAGGCAATGTCGCAGTCATAAAAGGCAATGCTAGCACATTGCATCCCCATTCCACCCTCATTGTAGAATATGGGAGTAGGACGGGAATGTGGAGTCGGGGAAGGCGATTAGCTGGGATCTTATTGAATAGCGGAGCAGGCCCCAAGAGGCTGTATGGCCTGCACCTGCTCCTATTTCTTATGTGCTTCTGTCGAAGGACATCTACCCCATCTTGTTTTTTGAAGCAATCCAATTAGTCCCTCAACTGATTCCTGGGATGAAGGTTTTGTCTTATGAGGAAAGGTTGGACAGGTTGGGCCTGTATCCATTAGAGTTTAGAAGAGTGAGAGGTGATCTTATTGAAACATATAAGATCCTGAGGGGAGCTGTCAGGATGGATGGTGAGAGGATGTTTCTCCATGTGAGAGAGACTAGAGAGTTAGGGGACACAGTTTAAAAATTAGGGGTCTCCCATTTAAGACGGAGATGAGGAGAAATTCTTTCCTCTCAGAGGGTCGTTAGTCTGTGGAATTCTCTTCTCCAGAGAGCAGTGGAGGCTGGGTCATTAAATATTTGAATGAGTTAGATAGATGCTTGACTGACAAGGAAGTCAAAGGGTATAGGGGATCAACAGGAAGGTAGAGTTGAGACCACAATCATATCAGCCATGATTTTATCAAATCATGCTCGAGAGGCTGAATGGCCTACTCCTGCTCCTAACCCGTATGTTCGTACATCCCACTCTCTTTAATTTGCAGAATTGGTTTGAACAAACAGCTAGGCTTCCAACTGAAGTGGCTCCGTCTGGAATGTACATGTTTGTGAGTGCTGGGTGACGATCGCGCTCTTTTTTGCAATGTCCACCAGTGTTGTATAGGTTGCTCACACTGGTTGTTTAGGCTCACACATGAAGAGCAGTCATTTGAGTCCAGTGCTAGTGAAGGATGTCTGCACCTCTGCCACCGTATCCCAGCAGGAGTCAACTCCTTCAGGAGACACAGATAAAATTAAGGGTAAAAGGGTCAATGTGATTTGACATGGAATTTTCTACAGGGAAACCAAAAATTATTAAAAACAATAAATTAACAAAAATGATTAAAAGCAGCTCATTACAACAGCAGATCTTTTTTTTTTGCTGTTCTTTCGCTTGTGAACTAATTATTATAACTAATGAGTTACGTAAGAAATGAAACTTTAAGCTACCAATACAAGTGCAATATATGCTCAAAATCATGTTTGGAGCAATCCTTTCGGATCTTAGTATAGGGTTAGCACATGGACTATGGGGTCTTGGCTATCTTGCCTGGTAAGGGAATCTTCAGTGTGGCTATATCATGGCTGGCAGAAGTCAAGTTTACAGCTGGTGGAACAAGTGTTTACTGTTGCGAGACAAGGTTTATCACTAAAAAACTATGTGCTGATGATGAACAGGGAATCCACTGAAACTCCCAGAGCTTGAAAATGTAAATGGCTTTGTACTCGGTTGCCTCCCTTATGTCCTATTTTGAACAAAATGGTTCCTGTACTGTGTGTTAATAATGCATTTTATAACAGGAATTGTAGAAGGACCAGTCTCGTAACAAGCTGCAATGCGTTCTGTCCAATGGGTCAACAGATGCTTATGAATTGCAGGGTAGTCATCCAGTCCGGGGTTGAAGCATCATGAATTGTGATAAAGGTTGTGAGGTTAATGTTCCATCATCTGAACCCCAACATTGGATGACAGTCTACACTCAACTGGGACACAATATTGTTTTTGCAAGCTTTGTGTGTTATATTCTTGGATGTCTGCATTTTATATCGTTGCTCATGAACTATTGGCAGGGCAAGAAGAGGAGCCTTTAAAAACATTTCACATGTTCGGATGAGGGTTACTCAGTGTCCTGAGTTCTATAAACTAAGAATTTACAACACAGAAACTGGCCATTCAACCCAAACTGCTCTATGCTGGTGTTTGTACTCCAGACAAGTTTCCTCCCGCCCCACTTCACCTCACCCTCATATTCTTTCTTCCGCATATTCAGTTGTCCTTTAATTGCATCTATGCTAGTCAACAACTCCTTGCCATATTCACATTCTAATCATTCAATGGGTCAAGAAGTTTCTCCTGAATTTCCCACTGGATCTATTAATCTTAAAATTTATTAAACTTAACAGGGACTTTGGTTTGAACATGATGGCCGTGTCAAACTGTAGAAGCGTTAGAGGATTCCTTTCTACATTCTCAATTTCCTCAATTCAGCACAGGCTCCAGGTCGAAGATTATGCTGGATTGGACAGCACTGGCCAAGAATCATCCAGTCTAAACCATTCCTGTAGGTCCCTCTGTTCAGATCTACAAACAGTGTCGTGTATTGCAGGGGTTGCAAGTTGACTTTGCATAAAGGAGGTGCCACAAATCTTTCTGGCAGCACCGAAAGCCATTTGATGAGGGCGGGTACACTGTCTGGCTCCAGAGACATGGTGTCACTGACACCAAACAGGTAGCATAGAATGCCAGGTGGTCCTTTTGCTCTGAACACTCAGCCTCCGTGTGTAGGCCAATAAAAAGAAAGGAACCTGCATTTAGAACACCCTTCAGAATGTCCCAAAGAGCTTTACAGCCAATGAAGTACCTTTGACAGGCAGCCACTGTAGTAACATAGGAAACGGGGCATCCAATTTGTGCACAGCAAGCTCCCACAAAGAGCAATGTGATAAATGAACAGATCACCTGTTTTGAGTGCACTTCTGAAGTGCTGTCGCTGTTACAGCAATTTAAGTTTTGCACTGTTCTGAACTGTAGGGGCCCCTGCGATTTTGTAACGTCTACAGAAAGACACAAAGTTGTGAAATTCTCAATGTGACTGCCAGTACTCGCGATCCAAGCCATGGTGTAACTGGACTGGAGACCAGTGACAGTCCCACCACATTGCAGGGTCACCATGCAAATGGAACACAGAGGCTCTTTGAACAATTCTTCCTATACATAGCACACCCATTAACTGGGTGCACTTAGCTTCTCAGCCCTGTGCTCATTTTATTTCCTGTGATTAGTAAAACGCTTGTGATCTACTTGGTGCTCCATGACCAAAGGGCCCACAAAAAAAAAAACTGATGTGATTAACAGGCGACATTAATACAAAAAATTTCTTCTTAAAAGAAATGGAGCATTAAGGCCGCTACCAAACGTCAAGCCAAACTTCAAAGCAGTCAGAGGTTAGTGCATTTCCTAGGACCATCTGCAAAACTCGATAACTATAATTCCCTTTTCTGTGATCTTTTTTGATCCATAACCTGAGGAACCCTCAGGGGAAAGAGGAACACCACAACAGATACAAACCAGCTTTGTTTCCATGGTATAAATCAAGTTCAGGGCAGGACTGGAACACATTCTAACTGAATGACTGAGGAACACTACAGGGGATATCTGTATTTCAAAGTTATGCCCGGCATTGCCAAACATTCAGGATTTTATTAATGATTTATTGATGTTTGCACCACTGTATTTTATTTGTGCAATTCACAACGATACACATCAATAAATGACAGAGAGAGAGAGAGATAGAGATAGATGAGAGTGAGAGATAAAGAAATAGTATTATTAAGATACGTTGTAAAATGGAGACTAGCATTTATATAGCACCTTTCACAACAACACAATGTTCCAAACCGCTTTACAGCCAACGAAGTACTTCTGAAGTGCTATGACTGCCAGTTAATGGCAAATTCTGGACAGTTTTGTGCTATTAACCTACACTGACCTGGATTGAGATTGCTGTAATCTATTTGACTCAGATGACAGAATAAGGAACATCTTCTATCCCATTGTTCTGGGCTGGATTTGAATCCAGGATCAGAGTGTCTGTAATCAGAGTGTCCATAATCTAACCTACATCTGAAACTATGAGTTCAGCAAGATTCTTTCTTCCTGGGAATCTGATGCTGACTTAAGTTAGATTGTGAGGCAAAGACTACTAGCTTACAAGGACTAAATTGGTATCATTTGTTTTATCACAGGGGTTTTTTTACTGCTGTTTTGTGAATTGTATTCTATTATTTCATCTATTTTTCTAACCAAATTTGTGGTCTTGCCTATAGTACACAAAGGGACTACTTGTTCTTCAGATTCCTGTGATTGGTTGCTGGTGACTAAATCAAATTTGTTTTTCATTGTATTCTGGATTTAAAAAAAAAACATTTTGAGGATCACATTTCACAATTATGTCTGTTTCCCATGAAAGTCCAAAGGCAGTAGTGGCCTTGATTATAAGCAGATTACACAGGATAGGAATGGCTGGGTATTCTTATAGAACGGAGCAGATTAGTGCACTGAGCTAGAGAGAGAGAGAAGAAAATTGAGAAAGAGAAGAGAGAAAAGAGAGAGAGAGAAAGAAAGTGAAAGTAAAGTGAGACAGAAACAGAAAGCGAAAGAAAGAGGCAGGGAGAGTAAGCAGGAAAGAAAAGGGGAGGAGAAAATGGAGAGAGAGAGAGAGATGGAAAAGAGAAATATGGAAAAAAGAGACAGAAAAAGAGAAAATAGAGAAAGAGAGAGAAAAAGGAATGTCAAATAGGTAAAAGTGGAGTTATACTGCACATGGTGAGGCCCTGCCACCAGTTAGAGGAACACTGTTGCAAAGCGTTGCCACCGGCTGAATCAGTTTTTTGAATTGGTGTCCATTGTCGGTAAGAGTTCTGACGCACAATCTTGTGGCTATTTTAATATTGGGTGTTGCAGCCTCAAGACTCATTTCACACAGAACCATAACAGACAAGAGAAGATTTTCATCCCATCTGCTCAAGGTGAAAGGCCGACCCTAGCACTGCCCGACTCCTCCTTCATCATATCTCTACCGTGGAAAGCTTCTTCCTTAATAGGTAGACACACCTTGATATCTAGGTGCTACAGTTCTTTGTAGTCCATTCTAATACAAATAGGATCGATTAGAGGAACTTTGGATTGAATTTGGTTGGAAGGCGTTCCGAACCCTACCTCAGCCAATCAACTGGCTTTCAACATCAATGCACGAACTAGAAAAAGCAGCTTTCTTTACAATTTGAGTGCTCAGCTATGTTTTTCATCCAATATTCAAGCTACAAAACTTAACTTGAGCTACTCTGCAATTGATCACAGGGAAGCAGTTATGGGCTGGGTGGAATTAGAGGCGACTCCATTCTCTACCCACAACATGGAGCTGCCTCACAGGCAATGTGGGTCAGAGAATTGAGGCTACATTTTTGGGCCTGCAAATTTATTGTGGCCATGTTTCTGGACTTGTAATCCAGACAATGCCAGTTCAAATCACACAGCAACAGTTTGAGAATTAGAATTCAGCTTAAAAATATCTGAAAAAGCTGGTTATCAGTGGAAGTGACTGTGAAGCTGTTGGATTGTCCTTTAAAAAAATAACTGGTTCACTAATGTCCCTGAAGGGAAGAAAACCTGCTGCCCTTACCTGGTCTGGCCTATATGTGTCTCCATGTCAACGTGGTCAATAAAACTGCCCTCCGAAGTGGCCCACCTAGCCACTCCGTTGTATCAAGACAATAAACGCCAGCCTTGCTCAGAATGCCACATCCTGAACAAAGAGACAATCCAATCCGTGAGCAACATATGCTGGGAATTCAGGATTACCCCTTATATATGTGTTTGACACAAAATGTAATACAGTAATTGACTCCAAGTATTTCATAAAGCTACAATGGAATTCACATCTAATCCAAGGCACAGACACAATGGGCCGAATGGCCTTCTCTATGCCTTAAACTTTCTATGTTTATTTAATATATAGCAATCGGGTTTCTCTTGTACTTACAGAATTTTGAAGGGCAATGTTCTCCGCATGTCTCCCAAACATCCTCCAAACACTTGCATAATGACACAGGGCAAGGCAATTCTGACATTACTTGCATACAAAGTCCTCAGCTGCTGTTAAAAGAACCTGCAGATCTATGTTGCCCTCCCCAAGTTTCACATCATGAACGCCTAACGCAAGGCACAACTTATACATTAGGTTTTATGGTACATATTAAAAGAGAAGAGTGACTAGATTGATTACCCAAAGTTACAGGATTGAGCTTTGAGGGCAGACAAGAGATACTGAAGCTCTTTAGCCTTAGAAGGCAAGAGAGAAAGGGATCTTGTGGAAATGTATACAAGATATTAAACAGTGCAGGAAAGGCAAGTCTGAATATCTCCTTATGTAGCTCGATGTCAAATTTTGTTTAACAACGCTTCTGTGAAGTACCTTGGGACATTTTGTTATGTTAGACGCACTGTATAAATGCAAATTGTTGTTAAGAACAGCAGGAACAGTAGAAAAAGGCACAGGTTTAAACTGGGGGAAAAGGACTGATGGCTGGATGAATTGAGATAGAACTCTCGTTAGGATAGTGGAGACATTCAAAGACCTGTTGAATCTTGACATTGCTTTTGGGGGCACTGCAACACACATGACATGGTCCAGTAACAAGCTGTGTGATATAGGAAATTATACTAGTAAAACGAATTATGTTATGCATGTAAGATGGACAGGCTGGGGCTCTTTTATCTAGGAAAGAGAAGGCAGGCACATTACCTGATGGAGATATTTAAGATTGTGAAGAGGTTCGTTGAGCTAGACAGAGAAAATGCTTCCACTTGTGGAAATATATAAGATAGTCATTCACAAATCCAATAAGGAATTCAGGAGAAACTTCTTGACTCAACACGGTGAGAATGTGGAACTTGCTACCACATGGAATAGTTGAAGCAATTAGCATAGATGCACTTCAACAGAAGATCTGATGAGTATATGAGGGAGAAATGAATAGAAAGATCTTTTAAGAGGGTGAGATGAAGTAATGTAGAATCTCCTACACTTCTTTGAAATAGTGCCATGGGATCTTTTATGTCCAGTTGAGGGGGAAGTCAGGGCCTCTGTTAAGCATCTCATCTAAAAGACGGCATCTCTAACAGTGCAGCACTCCCTCAAGTGTCAACCTAGATTTTGTATTTGAGTCTCTGTATTACCGCATCTGCAACACTCCAGCGTAATCTGCACATTAACTGAAGAACTGGCTTGAAAATTTATCAATGTGATGAAAAATGTAAAGCATCGGCATTTATCTTGAGGGCTTAGTTGCTTTCTAACAAATTAAAAGTAGAATTTAATTTTTAAAAACGTGTGGATGCATCAAGTAATTTCTAACACTGGAAATCTGAATTCGAAGATAAAAAAATACTGTAAATACATGGCAGGTCAGTCTTATCTTTGGGACATATGACACATCCCATACAGATATATCTTGGGTCAGGTAAACTTTTCAGAAAAGGGGTCCAGACATTGCACACCTACATCCAGATCAGCCCTGGCCCCAAGGTAAGACTGCGCTAACTAAAAATGGTGGCACAAGCAACCACACTGCCCCATACTCCTCACAAAAGGAAATTAGCAAACCCTGGAAGCCCCCTCTCCAAGTAGGCAGAATCTCCAATGTTCGTCTGACCCAAGTGAATCTCAGGGAGCGTCCTTAAATTAACATGGCACCCCCCCCAAAATTGCCATGTTGCCAGCATATTCACAACTATATCAACCTCAATAAATGATCTGTTCTCCTGTGACATGTATTTAAAAAAAGGGACATTTCTGACGGCAGATCCCACCTGAAATATTGAAACCGTTCTTTTCGCATTGATCAAGCTACTGTTCAATTCCAGTTTTTATTGGAGAAAAGGAGGGAGAGAGGAGAGAGAAGAAATTAAGAAAAAGAAAGGTGGGTGGAAGGGAAATATGGTCAGCATGCACCAGCAGGAACATGTCCTCAGATTTCAGCCAGTGCTCCATGCATTGATTCATTACTCAGCCCCTCCCTCCGAAAAAAACCCGCAATGAATGAACAAATTGCAAGAAGAATAGCAAAGCAGAGAGTGCGGATGAAGTTCGAAAGGAAATAAAGTGTTAAGATGGCGGCCAACTTGTCTGGAAGCATTCAGACCAATGTTTAAACGGGGACTGGGATCACTGTGTACATCTGTTTCAGTATTTTACCGGGTAAATGGAGTCTATCGGACTCTACCAGTATTCCTTTGTTAAAAAAACAAATCCTGCAAAATCGCAAAATCGCAAAATCATAATGAACCCATGGGATGGGATGCATGTAGGGGTAGGTATTTAAAATCCCCTTTTGCTGCTGAGTAAAGCGCTGACAGGACCAGCAGTGACAGCACAAGCAGGTGCAGAGGCAATGGCACAATAGCGGCAGCGATGGAGGAGATGCGCATGCGTCTGGTGCTGTCGGCATTGTGTGCAAGATGGACGGTTCGGCAAGTAGCAGGATAATGGCGAAGGGCTGCGACTGAAGTCACGTGGACAAGGTATGCGGAACTGTAGAGACAGGGCAGGCAATGAGACGATGAGGGAGCAAGAGACAGAGGAAGGGCAATTGAATAGGACTGGGCGGACTACGGACAACCTCAAGTCCAATATCCTTATAGAAACCAAGAAGCTGATTCTCAAAAATCAGACAGATTTAACAAGCTGCGGCTTTTTGCAAGACTGCCATTACTAATGAAAGATGTCTTATCATCAAATATATGTATATATAAATAGAATAAGTGCTTTTTCTATTAGCAATATTCAGCACTCTATTTTCAAACCATAGAGCAACCTGCTCAGACCAACAAAACCATTCGTCCTTTTCACAGAAGATTCCAGTCTTTCTCGGTCAGTAATCTCATTACTGAAAAAGCGACTTTTGTCCCAATTTTCTAACCTCGTTTTTGAATAAAAAAACACTTCTGCCACTTAATATTAATCATAACTAATAGGATTTTAAACACAGAATCCAGGGTGTGCCTTTTGTGACAAAAGGACTCGGCGGCTTTTTAAATCTCACCAATATATTCTTTGCCTCCTTAAAGGAAACACTCTTTGAGGTGAAAAGTAAAGCTGAGAATAGAAGCCTGTCATGCGCTGTAAGGTGCATTGGAAATGTGGCTCTCAGTAGGTTAATGGGGAACAATGTTCCGGCACTGAACTTGGAAATGTGATGATAATTTGATGAATTTCAATTGCTTTTGTGTGCCTTACAAATAGGCCAGGCCACTCTCCATAGGTGTTAAGATGGTGTGCGAAAAGGAGGCATAATCCATTGAATTATGGCTGTCTTTCAAAACCTTTGAATACATGGACCATACAAAACAAGAAAAGGAGGGGAAAAGGACTAGTGGCTATATTTAGTATGGAGCACACGGTTTGAAAGGGATAAGTGTCTAAGTGGTGAGGATTGCCAGGATAATATGATACTTGACATACAATAAAGTCCAACTTTCAACACTCCCCCACCCCACCCCACTGCCCCCCCCCCCAACACTACCTTCCTGTGCTTTGTGCTCTGGGTCTTTCACCAGGCACAAGGCTTTTCCAGTGTGAAACCATCAAAAAAAAACCTTTTCTTGTTGGCATCAATTGTTGAAAACATGAG
This sequence comes from Heterodontus francisci, assembly GCF_036365525.1. Lineage (NCBI taxonomy): Eukaryota > Metazoa > Chordata > Chondrichthyes > Heterodontiformes > Heterodontidae > Heterodontus > Heterodontus francisci. Next base: position 11,969,412 of record NC_090406.1, read on the forward strand.
CTAATGCCTTGTGATCGCGATGCAGATGTGACAATGGGAAGGACTCAAAAGCCAGGAATAAAAGTAGAACAGGTCTCTGATCTTGAGGATTTTAGTTTTTGAGGGGAGCGGAGGGGATGGAGGTGGAAATGGAAAAGACAAATTTGAATAAGGAATGTAAAAGGAACTGTGAGAAACTTGAGATTGCCTCAGCATCTCCCCTATTAACTATGCTCGCATCCCGAGCATTCCATTTGGTGATTGGCTGCTGATGCATCTTGTATTGCGTGCACCTGCTTTGCACTTTCTTCACATTTAAGCCCTTTTTTTTTAAAAAGTTCCGCTGGCATTGAAATCGCACCAAAATTATAAGAGAGAGAAATTCCGCCCCCTCCAACCGCCCTCACGACAAAGATAACTGAGATTTGAAGTATTTATTGCATACGTTAATAATGCCAGGTTTTAATTTATAACTCAGCGCTGTTGTCGCAATGGTCGAGTAACAGAAAAGCGGCAAGATACCGTACCTAATTCCCCCTTACCCACCCACAACCCCCTCCCCCACCCCCCACCCCCCGCCTCCCTCCCAGCGAGTCACGTGGCAAAAATTCAGCAATGCGGCTAAAGCCACTCAGTGTCACTCGAAATGAGCCTCACTCTTTGTTATTCACAGCACATAGCGGAGGAATTCGCAGGCTGCCGATAAAGATCGCCACGCCTTCACTTCAAGGGTCAGCCGAAAGAAATAAAATTAATATCCCTTATGAGGACAAGTCCCCTCATACGATCGGATTGCTGTCCCTTTGGCAATGGGATAACTTCATTTTTTTTCATAAAGGTGTATGGGAGAGAGAAGAGGGAGCGAGAGATTTTACAAAGGGCTGCGACTGGCAAGCGTTGTGGGGGGGGGGGGGGGGTGGGGTGTATGGGGGCGCGGTTAGTAAAGAAAAAAATGGTCCTGCTGGTCACAGCCAGACAACATCTTTTATCTGAGTTTATTTTTCATCACTCCCTCATGCTGGAAATACACAGCATTAACCTCTTACAATCATAGAGCGATGCAGCAGAGGGAGGAGGCCATTCAGGCCCTCGTGCCTGTGCTGGCTCTTTGAAAAGGTTACCCGATCAGTCGCACTCCCCTGTCTTTTTCTCCCCCATTACAGCTGCAAATGTTTCCCCTTTCAGGTATCTTTCCATTTTAAAAGTTACTGTTGAATCCGATTTCACCACCCTTTCAGGCAGAACATTTCCAGTTCATAACAATCCACTGTCTAAATCTGTTGCCTCTGAGGTCAATGAAGAGTTATAATTATGTTTTTTTTTTAATTCTGACTTTCCACCATTTTCCGCCACTTCCTTATCCATTATCCATCTCATTCCCATGTTTTTGGTCCGTTTCTTTCCAACCAATTGGTTGGAGTGCAGAGGTTTTCTTCAGTGTCTCACTTTCTGACCCAACACGTCACATAATATCTAAAAAGGACCTTTTCTCGCTCTCTTTAGTAATGTGGCAAATTCAATTCATTTTTAACAAAATTCTGAAATTTATTGCAAAGTAACCACCACAACCTGTTAACTGTGCTAACCAAGTCACTATGTATTTAATTAAACAGAAACTAAAACACCACGATGGCACTCTGTATTGATGTAAACCCTCACACCACCTCCCTTATCGTCCAGTATTCAAATCCACCATTAGCACAATCAGCACAACTGCCATAAACAAAGTAATGGCTGTGCTGACAGAAAGCCTAATTAACAGCAATATTCAGGGCAAAGGGTTTGTTCCGGCACAGAATGGGAACACAATAAAAGCCATAGCTTCACTGAAAGGCCCAAAGGATTGTCAGTGTTCAAAAGGTCGACACAGCAGTCAAGTGTTGTCTATTTCAGGGAAGTGAATAACCTGTTTGACACAAAATGTTATTCAATTACCAGGAGCCTTCAGTTGCACTCAAATAGTTTTGTTTTAAGCAACAAAAGTCTGCAGTGCTGCCTGCTGAAAGGGGAGAGACACACTCAGACCGATGCATAAAGCTCGCTTTAGTGCACTTTAGTGCAGCATGATCATTCACCAACCATCACATCCATCTTGGGCACAATGTGCAGTCCAGGTTTTATTCAGGTTAAATGGGCTATGGTCTTGTACACCAACATTATTTAACTCGCTGGAAATATACAATCAGCGACATCTTACATCATCAGCCGCACAGTGCAGTGTATATGTCTGAATGTGAGCGAGCGAGAGACAGAGATAGAATGATAAAGATACAAAGAGAGAGACACAAACACAGAGACAGATAAACAGAGTCAGAGACAGACAGTAAGACAGTAGAACTGTCAGGCAGAGGGAGTAATTTTAACTTCTGTTCATATCAGATTAACCAACAATTATATAGATATTTCCTCAGATGTTTACTTCCATTGACTTCAATGGAAATGAAAATCGAGTGTGATAGATAATCGACGGCCAATCTGGTATCGTCAGTTTATCAGTATGAGAAAGCGTTAAAATCACACCACGAGACAGAGTGGGAGAGGGACACGAGAAAGAGAGAGAGAGAGACAGGAAGACAAACACAGCAATAGAGAGAGAACAGAGAGAGAGAGAGAGAGAGAGAGAGAGAGAGAAAGACACAGGGTGATTGAGAGGAAGAAGAGCCAGACACACACAGACCACAGACAGAGTGAGAGAAAGAGAGCGAGAGAGACAGAGACACATACACAGAGAGGGAGAGGTACCCCACACAGCGACAGAGATACTCTGTCATACACAGGGAGAGAAAGAGCAAGACACACACACACACACACAAAGATGCCTACACACAGAGACAGAAGGGTTGTTTTAAGACAGGCTAGGAATAGGGGATGCAGGGCCCAAAGCGGATGGTGAACAGTCTGCTCCCCCGGAGCGTGAGACCAGGGAGGGGAGGAGAAGACACTGAATAGGGAAGGCCAAGGTATCCTTGTGCATCAAGAGATGCACTCAAGCTCCTCCTAGGCCACAAAGAACATTTAAAAGAAATGTAAACCACTGATCTGGACCTCTTATGGCCTGGATCCATGCAGTCACCGTCATGTTCAGAGACTGTGTGGGCCTTAGTTGGGCCTGCAGTTAAAATGGCATGTGCAACTTAGTGGGGCAGGCAGCCTTCCTATGTCTGAATTCAGGCAAGTAAATCTGGTGGGGGCTGGGGGGCATGGGAAAACATCGCAAAGCCCCTCCACCATGTGAACCGCCCACCCGCACCATTCCCACCAGGCAGGGAAGTCCTCACCTGAAAGTGCTATTGAAGGACAGCACCTCCCATAATGTAGTACTACACAGGAATGTCACCCTAGCTTAGTATCCAAGTCCCAGACTGGGACTTAAAACTACAACTGGACATTAGTTTGGGTGAGTGTCAGTTTGTTTTTCTTCACAAATTAATATGAACTAACAGAGAAACAGACAAAGTCAGAGACAGAGCGTCACAGAAAGACTGACAGAGAGACAGAAGGGAGAGAGAGAGAGAGAGAGAAAGAGACAGAAGAAAGACAGAGAGAAAGAGACAGAGACAAAGAGAGACAGTGACTGAGTATGAGTTTCACAGACTGACCAAGCCACAAAAGAGAGAGGGAGATGCACCGACAGAGAGAGAAAAAGAAGAGAGACAAAAAGAGACACAGACTGAGAGAGAGAGAGAGAGAAACACTGACAGAGAGTGTCACAGGCATGGGGTAATTTTAACTTTTGGTATAAAACTGGCAATATTGGATCTACCTGCCACTTTACATCCCTCCCAATTTTTACTTCTTTTGACTAAAAAATTACCTGAAAGTGCCATTCAAGAACAGCAACTCCCACAATACAACACTGAAATGGAATGTCAGCCTAGATTAAGCACCCAAATCCAGTTCTGGGGCTTAAAACACAACCTGACATTAGCTTGGGTAAGTGTCAGTTTCTTTTCCGTCGTTAATTATATGAACTAACAGAGGAGGTTAATTTCCTCAGGCTGTCGTGTGCTCGCGATATTGTAAACACAGCAGGAAGACTTACTATGTTGGCCATTTCCTGCAGGATTGACAGTTTTCTTCGAGAGCACTTAGCTTCACTAGAAATAGCAACAGATGGGGTTGGAGGGGAAGCGTTCACCCTCCAAGGGAAATCGATTAAGCCTTACAGTGCTTCCATTATACCTCTGTATTGAAATCCATGACAGAAGATTGCACATTTTCCTTTGCAGGATGGGGAAGGGGTAGGAGGGCAATGCACTTTACTTGGACTGTTTAGGTCGCGATTTTAACCAAAGTTTTCCAGTTCTCTGCATCACTACAGCTTTTCATTTGGGATTGCCGTCAGTCAGCTTACTGTTCTGGTTCTGGGAGTTCCAGCAAGAGGGTGTCTAATTGAATGCAGACCTCGATTTTGATTTAAACGTAACTGTTCTCAGTGGGTTGGTTTCATAAGCTTTTCCCTTTTTCGTCTGTGCCGATTCCCCAAGTACGGAATCACAGAATTATTAGAGTGCAGAAGGAGGCCATTTGGCCCATTGTGACCACATTTACTCTTTTGGAGAGCCATCCACCTAGTGCCATTCCCCTGCCTTCTCCCCATAACCCTGCACATTCTTCCTTTTCAGATACCAGTCTAATTTCCTTTTGAATGCTTCAATTGAACCTGCCTCCACCACGTCCTCAGGCAGCACATTCCAGACCTTAACCACTCGCTGCGTTAAAAAATTTTTCCTCATGTCGCTTTTGCTTTTCTTACCAATTACTTTAAATCTGTGCCCTCTCGTTCTCGATCCTCACACGAGTGGGAACAGTTTCTCTCTATCTACTCTGTCCAGACCCCTCATGATTTTGAATACTTCTATCAAATCACCTCTCAGCCTTCTCTCCACGGAAAACAGTCCTAACTTCTCCAATCTATCTTCACAACTGAAGTTCCTCTTCCTGGAATCATTCTCGTGAATCTTCTCTGCACTCGCTCCAATTCCCTCATGTCTTTCCTGAAGTCCAGTGCCCAGAAATGGACGCAATACTCCAGTTGAGGCCGAACTAGTGTCTTATACAAGGTAAACATAACTTCCTTGCTCTTGTACTCTATGCCCCAATTAATAAAGCCCAGGATACTGTATGCTTTATTAACCCCTCTCGCAACCTGTCCTGCCACCTTTAATGACTTATGCACAGATACACCCAGGTCCCTCTGCTCCTGCACCCACTTTACAATTGTACCCTTTATATTGTCTCTCCATGTTCTTCCTAACAAAATGAATCAGTTCACATTTCTCTGCATTGACCTTCATCTGCCACCTATCTGCCCATTCCACCAACTTGTCTGTGTCCTTTTGAAGCTCTACACTATCCTCCTCACAGTTCACAATGCTTCCATGTTTCGTATCATCCGCAAACTTTGAAATTGCGCCCTGGACACCAAGGTCTAAGTCATTAATATATATCAGGAAAAGCAAGGGTCCCAACACTGATCCCTGGGGAACTCCATTACAAACCTTCCTCCAGCTCGAAAAACATCCATTAACTCTTTGTTTCCTGTCACTCAGCCAATTCCATATCCATGTTGCTTCCGTCCCTTTTATTCCATGAACTATAACTTTGCTCACAATTCTCTTGTGTGGCACTGTATCAAACGCCTTGTGAAAGTCCATGTACACCACATCAATTGCATTGCCCTCATCAACCCTCTCTTCAAAAAACTCCAGCAAGTTAGTTAAACATAATTTTCCTTTAAGAAATCCATGCTGTATTAGTACAAGTCAGATGAGAATGCACTGAAGTGTGAATAGGATTGAGTCGTTTGGGTTTGAAGGCACAATTATCAGGGCTCATGCAGTTTGTACAGCCCTGCTTTGAGTATTGGTATTAATACACTAAGTAAACCTAGTGACAACTAGTGATAGACAGACAGTTCAAAGCTAGCACAGATGCCTACAGCCTTTACATTAATGTGTCTCCACATCTTGTTTCACTACAGTACCAGGGGACTTAAAATTATAAATTTACAGCACGGGACGTGGTCATTCAGCCCATTGTGCTGGTGCTAACCCTTCAAGTGGAACTATTGAACTGTCTTGTGGCAAAGTATTGCAAGTTTTAATAATTCTGAGAGAGAAAGGATTTCTTGTAACTTGTTTGCTCATTCTTCTAGTGATAATGCTGAGTCAATTCCACCTCGCTGTCACAAATTATTTACAGCAAAGACACAGGCCATTCGGCCCAATAGATCCATATTGGGGATTATGTTTTATGAGCCTCCTCGCAGTCCTCTTCAACTAACCCCATCAACATAGCCTTCTATTCCTTTCTGTCTCATGTATTTATCGAACTTCCCCATAAATGCATCTACTGCTCCTTATGGTAGTGAGTTCTAACCACTAATCAATTCACCAACTAATGTCAACAATCCTTCACTATTCACCCTTTTAAAACCGTTCCTAATTTTGAAAAGCTTCTTCACATCTCTGTAATTTGCTGGTGATTAAGTTACAAACTGTACACCTTACGGAAGGACATTCAGTACTCTCGAGGGTTAATCCTCTAGCATATTCTGCACTAAGAGAGGAGAAAAAAGATTTGGTATGGAAAAATAATAAACTCTGGAGAGAGTGAAGACACTTCCTGTCACTTGTTACTTTGTGGATTAGCTTGTACTCTAGTTGAACACAGTTTCAGCTGTTAATCCCAAGCAATACCCAAATCAATTATGAGAAAGAAGGACGGAGTCATGGGTTTTTGAGCAATTACATGCATCACGTTTATGATCATAAGATGTGTGCAGTTCCCAGTCTGGAAGTCCCATTGGAGGATGTGATATGAGCTGGCAGTTGATGGTACTGGTAGATTAAAATAGGTGCGCATCTGCATCCAAAGTCTCATTAAATAAGAGCAATTTCCAATGGATAATTGCAATTCTGTGATCAGACATATTTTGGACAAAGCATATTTTTACCAGACAATGTGATGACACTGTTTAGCCTTTCATCGACTCCCCAGGCACGTTATGGGTAGTGTGTATCGGTCGGAGTGGTTGTTCCTCCATAATTTTATTTCAGGTGGCCTCCCCTCTATTTGCCCAAGCAGCTTGCATTTAAAAACTACCAACAATAATCTCCAATCTGTGCTATCTGCGCCACGTACAGGGAATTGCTCTGGCCACTTGCCAGCAGGTTTGACTGCTAATGCTTGCAAAATGATAAAACTCCCAGCTTTGTCTCCAAACGGCAGCTGACATGAACAGCAGCAGGCTGCCATGGAGAACTCTGTGCAAGTCGATGCTTTGTCACTGTGAACCCAAGGCAGAGGCACAAAGGTGTAGAATGCAGGACAAGGTTAAAGAGAGCAAAAAAAAAAAGTTAAGGTCAAGCAAGATAGTAGTGTCTAGGTGACACCAAGCTTGGGTTTTAAAAGCTAGGGTAAAGGGAACTGAGCCAGGTAAGGAATTCCAGTTTGCAGGTCTTGAGAAAGAATCGGACTTTGGGAAATGGCGCAAAACAGGCAAATCTTCATTTCCATCCACTTCAAGGAAAATAAAAACCATGAGAGATGAAAGGTCACAGACCTGAAACGTTAACTCTGGCCGGAATCTTACAGCCCCCCAACGAGTGGGCTGGTGGGGCCGAAAAATTGAGTGGGACATGGGGGGCTGCTGTTCCCAATGCCGTCCCACCTCCGCTGCAATTTTAGGCGGGGCGGCGGTGACGAGAAAAGGCCCGCCCACCACAGACCAATCGAGGCCCTTAAGTGGCCAATTACCTGCCACTTAAGGGCCTCTTCCCGTCGTCGCTGGTATTTTACCTGCGGCAGGTGGGCGGCAAAGACCCCAGCAAGACCGCCACCTTCTTACGGGCTGGTGGGGGGGGGGGGGGCCCCCCTGATCGGGCACCCTGTGCCCCAAGGTGGGCTGCCCCCGAAATCCCAACCGCCCCCAATGCACAAGACTCGCCCACCCCACTCCTCTAACCAACCCCCCCCCCTTGCCTTGCTGACTTTACGGCCGGTGGGTGGGGCATGTTAAATTCCAGCCTCTGTTTTTCTCTTCACAGATGCTGCTGAGTATTTCCAGCATTTTGTTTTTGTTTCAGATTTTCAGCATCCACGATGTTTTGCTTTTATGTTGTGTTGTGTGGGAGAGATGCAAGACAGGTTACCAATTCCCTATCATTATTGTCCAAAGTTGTGATCTACCCCAATCTACTTTAGTGATGTTGTCTGAGGGGTTAATAATGGCCAGGGCACTTGCCTGCTCATCTTCAACTCTGCGCCATGGGATCCTTTACACCCACCTGAAAGGGCAGATGCTTCCGATACTGCAGCACTCCCTCAGTACTGCACTGGAAGTATCAGCCTGGATTTTGTGCTGAAGTCTCTGGAGCGAGACTTAAACACATAGCCTGCTGACTCAGAGGTGAGAGTATTACCCACTGAGCCATGGAAGATACTAGGCAACTACCGCAACTCCAGAACAGATTCCACACAGTCCAGGGAATTGTAAAGGAACACTATTATGGAATAATATTTAAATTATTCAGTGCCCAATGGTTAAGTGGTGCTTTGGGCAAGAGCAGCTGAAGACCTATTTTGTTTCTGACATTGGAGCTTTGCCACATTGTTGAATGCAATGATGATTATTTAGTGGTAAAAGGCATCTCCCCCTATTTGTGTGCTGCACGGTTCTAACTGATGGGCAAAACAAACTCAAGGCATTGAATGGCCTAGTCCTGCTCCCAAGTTCCTCATTCCCCTAATACTAGTGCTAGCTAGCTGGACATTACCTTCCATTATCTTGGTGACCAACTTTGTGAGCTCTCTGCAAAGCCCAAACAAGCGGGTTGGGAACTGAAGGCCAAACTGGACAAATATTAGCAATAGCAACACCCATTTATACCCTCTATCGCTCTCAAGGAGCTTTTGCAATACAGGAACCCAACTGACAGCAAGGATGTGGTCATCCTACTGTTGGCTACACAGAAAAGTGTAAAACGACCAATGGTCAACAATCGACAGCAATGCACTCCCACAGAAATCTGGGTCTATGAATGTACCTTCAGGTAAAGCATGCCAGTTTCAGTAACAAACTAAAACCAGTCCCATTTTTGAGTAAGAGGACTTGGAGGTCACTTCCAACGAGAGGTCCTCCTAACCCAATTTGTAAGCATCCTTAGACAGACTCCCACTCTCGATGCCCCAATTTCAACCCAACATGCCCGACAGGAAAGGGGCAGTTTCGGGTCCGACGCCAGTTTTAAAGCCAGCCAGATCTTACGATCCATTGAAGTAACTGGGAGAAGAACAGACTGGGCTCATTGTAAAACCAGGTGTCTGACCCAAACCCGCCAAGTTCCCACAGGGCAGGTTATGTTAAAATGGGGGCATGCATCTTTTTCTCGACAAGCCAAATATTTGTTTTAACATCATTGTGAGCTGATGTTTGATTATGCGAGCTTGCTTCAACTAAGAAAATGTGAGGGCAGACATTTGCCATTTCACTATCAAGTTCAGGAAACATGTTTGCAAATTTATCAACTGCCTGTTAGAAGGTGTGATAGACATTAGTCAATACATTTTACATCAAGGGACAGATATTCCTCAGTGACCATAATCTAGACTGACACTATAGCACACTGCTGAAAAAATGCTGCGTTGACACAGATGCTGCACTTCCAAAGGCTTCTGTCGATCTGTTTACATGAACATTAAAAATTCCAGGGCACTATTTGAAGAGCAAGGAGCTCTCCTTTTCAATATCCCTCCTCTGTGCCATTCATCTCATTACTGTTTGTGGGATCATGTTGTGTACAAAATAGCTAACGCAATGGTCAAAGTAACTGGAAATACTTTGGGGATTACCAAGAAATATGATCAGGCACCACTTAACTGAAGGAAGCAGTGAGGCACCTTTCTACAGTACAACTGACGGTGGGTGGAAAGCAAATATCAACTCATGAGAGTCTCTTCATGCATGTCGCTTAATGATCCTCAGCTTCCAGATTCAGTCTGACATCCATGAGTCATACTTGCCAGAAAGCTATCCATCCTGGCCTATATTACAACAGAAACTACATTTCAAAAGTAGTTACTAAGATGCTCCTTAAAACCTACTTCTTTGACCAAGCTGTTGGTTATCCGTCCTAATATCTCCTTACACACTGCAGTGCCAAAGTTCGTCCGACTGCCTTCCTGTGAAGTGCATGGGACATTTTATTGCGTTAAAGGTGCTATATCAATGTAAGTTGTTGTTGTAAGGCAATTTGGGATGTCCTGAGGTGATGAAAGGTGCTATTTAAATGCAAGCCTTACTTTAGTTTTTCTTTCAAAGTCACCACCGGAAGATGGTTGGGAATAGATTGCTGCCGACTGGGACACAGAATGCCGTGCAACGTCGGGGAGAAAGTTACCAGGATTACTGCTGCAAGTAATGCACAGAAAATAAGCTGTGGGCAGTTCGACAGCGACTCTCCTTGGTCTTCAATATAGCATCAAGGTTGTTTGACTCAGCCAGCGACGAGTGGGACTTGAGTCAACTTCACATGAAGCGGCGTTGGGGCTGATGCTGTAATTAGACACTGCAGAGAGGGTCAAAGACACGCAAATGAGATCTTTAATTAATAGGAGATCTTCCCAAAGATGTTAGTAATAGCTGGAGTTCAGACACTGGTATTGTATTTCTATCCTCTCACTGGCTCCAAAATGGTCAAGGACATAACCAAAAGGAGCTTTCTATATACATAAATTTGCTCAGCATACATTGCTATAAAACAAACGAGCATTGTTTCAGAAGTTAATCACAGAACTCTTTCACTGGCATAGCACCAAGTTTCAATTTGAATAAACCTCTCTCTAAATGACATCAGCCCCCTGATGAAAATAGTACCTATGCAGCATCTGGGTATTCTTTTGGGCCTCCTTATCTCGAGAGACAATGGATACGCGCCTGGAGGTGGTCAGTGGTTTGTGAAGCAGCGCCTGGAGTGGCTATAAAGGCCAATTCTGGAGTGACAGGCTCTTCCACAGGTGCTGCAGAGAAATTTGTTTGTTGGGGCTGTTGCACAGTTGGCTCTCCCCTTGCGCCTCTGTCTTTTTTCCTGCCAACTACTAAGTCTCTTCGACTCGCCACAATTTAGCCCTGTCTTTATGGCTGCCCGCCAGCTCTGGCGAATGCTGGCAACTGACTCCCACGACTTGTGATCAATGTCACACGATTTCATGTCGCGTTTGCAGACGTCTTTATAACGGAGACATGGACGGCCGGTGGGTCTGATACCAGTGGCGAGCTCGCTGTACAATGTGTCTTTGGGGATCCTGCCATCTTCCATGCGGCTCACATGGCCAAGCCATCTCAAGCGCCGCTGACTCAGTAGTGTGTATAAGCTGGGGATGTTGGCCGCTTCAAGGACTTCTGTGTTGGAGATATAGTCCTGCCACCTGATGCCAAGTATTCTCCGAAGGCAGCGAAGATGGAATGAATTGAGACGTCGCTCTTGGCTGGCATACGTTGTCCAGGCCTCGCTGCCGTAGAGCAAGGTACTGAGGACACAGGCCTGATACACTCGGACTTTTGTGTTCCGTGTCAGTGCACCATTTTCCCACACTCTCTTGGCCAGTCTGAACATAGCAGTGGAAGCCTTACCCATGCGCTTGTTGATTTCTGCATCTAGAGACAGGTTACTGGTGATAGTTGAGCCTAGGTAGGTGAACTCTTGAACCACTTCCAGAGCGTGGTCGCCAATATTGATGGATGGAGCATTTCTGACATCCTGCCCCATGATGTTCGTTTTCTTGAGGCTGATGGTTAGGCCAAATTCATTGCAGGCAGACGCAAACCTGTCGATGAGACTCTGCAGGCATTCTTCAGTGTGAGATGTTAAAGCAGCATCGTCAGCAAAGAGGAGTTCTCTGATGAGGACTTTCCGTACTTTGGACTTCGCTCTTAGACGGGCAAGGTTGAACAACCTGCCCCCTGATCTTGTGTGGAGGAAAATTCCTTCTTCAGAGGATTTGAACGCATGTGAAAGCAGCAGGGAGAAGAAAATCCCAAAAAGTGTGGGTGCGAGAACACAGTACCTATGCAGCATCTGGGTATTACAGTGTCGTATAACAGTGACACATTCTCACCAACACTGCTGACCACGTCTATGGGCCAAGTTACCTGAAGTATTCAGGCACAGAAAAGGTCTGAGATTGGGCTATTTAAAGTTAGCTCTTTCAGTAGCACTTTCTCTCTTCACTAAAGTTGCCTTTTAAAAGACAGTTATGTTGAAATCACACTGTATGATATCAGTAATACTTTGGCCCAAATCTTACAGGAATGGGACATCTCGCTGGGTGCCCCATTAGTTAAAAAACCTTTTCCCTCCCCCTTCAGCTCAAAAATTGGTTAAGGGCACAACCAACGGTCTATCTCTTTAATCAATGAGATTTAAGGATTGAGAACAAAACAGGAACGATGAGAAAGAAATAGGGAGAATGAAAGTCAAATCGGGTGCAGAAAGAGAAACAGAGACAAAGAGATAGAAAGGAAAAGATGTAATGTTTTTACATTAGAATTTTAAAAATCTCTGAGAACAATTACTACCTGTAGGAATGAGGTTCCACAGATTAAATTGTTCCTTTTCTGAGGCAGGGAGGTTGATTGGAATTGCAAGAACATAAATCCTGTTACAAAAGAATTTACGCTGTTAAATATCATCCCTAACTTACTGCAACGAGTTTAATTGGCAATTAATGTGCAAATCCAGCAACCTCATGAAACTCACAGGGAGGCTGAGGGCGAGCTTTCCATTATCACGAGGCTTGCAGTGGAGCAGCATAAATCGTCCAGCAACTTGTGGCGATTTGCAATCCATGGGAGTATCTCTTCCTTGTGGCAATTTGCTGCATGACTTACACATTAATAACGGTGAAAACCATTAAACTCGCCATTATTTTGGCTACAGAATCTGGGCCATTATATTTGGCAGAAATTCTCCATCCTGTATTTAACAACCAACCATATGCTGGTCAGAAACAGCCAAGTGCTCCCAAAAGTTGGCAGAAGTGGAGCATCAGCAGCATTGTGTAGGAGCTGGAGCACGCAGCAGGTAAAGAAGAGAAAAAAAAAAACTTGCATTTCTATAGTGCCTTTCACAACCTCAGGACATCTCAAAGCGCTTTACAGCTAAATTACCTTCGTCGTGTTGTCACTGTTGTCATGTAGGAAATGTGGCAGCAAGATCCCACAAACAGCAACCTCATAATAACCAGGTAATCTGTTTTAGCTGTTCATTGACAGGTAAATACTGACCAAGATACTGGGAAGAACCCCCCTGGTCTTCTTCCATTAGTGCTGTTTGCTGTTCCTGTGAGAAGGCAAATGGAGACTTACCAACGTCTCATCTAAAAGACAGCACCTCTGACAATGTGGCACTCCTCCAGTACTGCACTGGAGTGTCAGCCTAGACTTTGCACTTTAATCTCTGGTATGGAGCTTGAGCCCACAACTTTCTGACTCAAAGGCAAAGGTGCTACCAACTGAAAGGTATGTTGAAAGCAATGGTTACGATAAGAGAAATAAAGGTTCAGTAAGTATTGTGTCAGTAGAATTGGCCCAAATATATTAACAGTTTTCATTTACTTACGAGCTGCATCTGCCCTGACAACGGTCTGCTATAACATGTAGGAAGATATCCTTTCATTGAGTCAAGCAGGTTCTTTCACCATACTGCTTTTCAAGCATCATAACTGTTTGTGATATGAAGCAACACTATCAAAGCACGTATTCATAATCTTTCACAAACGCACTTATGATGAGACTGCTCATAGTAACCAGAGGATCTAGTCTGTATCCCTCAAAGGCAGAAATAATTAAGGCAGAAGTAAATAAAGAAGACCTGCACAAAATTCTTTGGCAGCCCATCCAGTACTAGAATTTCTAGTTCTGCCACCTCAGGTAACAAGCCACCTTAGAGACTGAATTGATGCAGAAATATTAAGGGGTGATTACTGAGTATAGTACGACCATATAATGCAGGTGTGGGCCAAACAGAACAGGTTTCAGAATGAGCTCAGATTTGCAGTTGACTGGTTTCCAATGCTGCACCCTCTATCTGACAGTACAAGCTGTTCCAGTTAACTTAAAGCCCCTCCCTTGCCTCCCTCTCAATGACTCAGCACTGCAGCACACAGTCACTTTATGACTAATTCCATTCCAACCAGTCTTAACCTAATCATTCAAGTCCTGAAACAGCAGCACTGCTTAAAGCTCAACTGCCCAGTGCTTGGTAAATCTGCCCATCATCACCCAATGAAAGACAGACACTCTTAACTCAGTGTGGACTGCAAGCTTTTGGAAATCACTCGTGGTGCTAATGATTTCTAAATTTCAAAGTAATGATGAGGTTTGAAGGAAGTCCAGCAAGCACAGAAAGGGAAATCAGTTTGGTTTATGAATTTCTTCTTCTAAACACCCTTTGGTCATAGAACGTACCTAATTTATTGAATCCATAAAGGGAAGACAACCAAGAATTGTATGAACAAAAAATTCTTTCCGAGTGGCTTTAAACAACAAGTTGAGCATTAAAATTACTTTTTATTTTCTCCCAGTTTTCTCCTGAAAGTGTTGGCTCCCTTAGGGTTCCATTCGGTAGCAAGATCCTTCCTGCCTCCCTGCAGGCCACTAATCGTATGCCAGCCTGGACAGCCAAGTGTGGAGGTTATCACAGCCGAGCCCAGTCCTGTCCTCAACCAGCGTCTCCAAGTCATGATCAGGAACGTAAAATCTGGCTGACTTTTGATAGAATTACACAGAAACTGCAGCACAGAAACAGGCCATTCAGCCCAACTAGTGTTTCCTCCCACCCTACAAATGGCAAATATTAAATAAAAATAGAGAAAGCAAATATCTTCAGTTGTAACACTGTAGAATTAAACTGTAATAAAATAGCATATAATTAGTAATAAATGAGAGAAGCATAGTGCATTAACTAAGTGGCAGAATTATTTTGTACGTGAGTTTGCCATTATCTTTTTCACAAGCTTTTAGGGTTTTATGTGAACAGAGATTCCTTAGAAGGTGGCAAAAAAATGTCTCCAATAAACCCTGAACTCTCAGTTCTGTATCATCTGTGCTCCAGTGGTGAAAATACATCATGTTCACAACTCGACACGTTGAGTTTGTTTTTTTTTAACCCAGGGCACTGAGACGCGCTAACACAAAACAGAGGATCAAATCTGGGTATTCGTGTTACTCAGTCCCAACTGGTGGTAATCCCAAGGTGTCAAGAATGCTGGATCTGTAGTATTCGAGAACATTTGCATCTATTTCAAAACCTGAAGCTTTCAATTCCTTTCAATGTCACATATTCATCCAGCTTCCATTTAAACAGAGACTAATAGATACTGTATTAACTAACTTTGGAATGTATTCCAAATATTGGCTACACGCAGGCTTGAGGCGGGGTAGGAAGAGGGGGGTGGCTGGGTGTGGTGATGAAAATAAATTCTTCTCTTCACCAATCTCACTTGAGGCTAGACAATTTTGTACTTGTGACCTCAACATTATGACTCATATCCTCTTCTCTTTAAGGATGTATTTAAATGAGGCTATTTACATTCACCAAGGTAAGAAAGGTCAGTACTAGTGAGTAGAGCTTTGTTCCTCTCTATATCCAATCACAACATCCAAGCAATCTCAGATTCACTGCGATACATGCCAGATACAATGTACAATTGCTCCCTTCATCAGTTACAATGGCATATAGCATCTTGCTGATTCCCCACTGCCCTCATTATTGCTGCTTTTTACTCACACCACCCGACCTGAAGGAGTTAATTCAAGCTGGGTTGCAGCTCCACGTGCCAAATGCCACATTACCCAAGTAGCCCCTTATCATGCAAGAACCGAGACCAGCAGACATCTGATACCCATCCTACCCTAACTTGAAACCTATGCCGCAGTTACCAACAAGGGTCCTTGGATAGTAACGAGGAGTTGATTCTCTACCCTGGGTTTTACCAGCCAAAGTTCACAGAAAGAAAGAGAATTGCAAGAGGGGAGGAGAGAAAGAAAGAGACAGAGGAAGGGAGAGAGAGAGCACATGCCAGAAAATATTACAGATGAGGATGCCACTTGGTCCATGTTAATTCATCCATTCAGGAGCTCCATACTGTCTTCCCATTTCAGCATCCAACTGTTTCTTAATTCATTCCATGCTCATTCATTGATCACTCTCTATATGGAGATGAATTTCTGGAAATCTGTCCTAAATTTGCCTGTTACTAGTCTGAACCTGTGTCCCCTAGTCCAACTCCAAAGTTAATTCCAGGTTTACTTTTTTCATTTTCAAGTACCGCATCTAGTTTTGCCCAACAAAGCACAAGGTGCCACCTGACCACAGCATGACACAATTTGGTCGGGACTTCCTCCGGGAACTTGTACTCTACTGATTGGCGAAATGTGGTTCAACATCTTCTCTGCTAAAGTTGATTAAATATGGGAATTCTTGAACTGAACACTTATCCTTTTAGTGCAGTGCAACACATACAACCCACTCTTTAAGTGATAAACATCACAAGTCCCCAAAGCATATGGCAATAAAGTGGCTTCCTCGCACTGTTTTTGAGGTGTTTAATCAACACCTGTTTTTTTTTTGGCCTCAGTATACTGCAGACATTCAAAATTTATTACCTGCGTACGAAGATAGATTTCCACATTTTGGCACTGGTGCTTTTAAGCAATTTTAACGGAATTTGAGTCAGTGCATATTTTTTAAACCACCCTTGTTCCTTCAAAACAAATCCTGTAGTTTAAATATCAGCTCAGGTTAGTCAGGGTAATATTGGAAACTTAGCAAATTAATATACTATGCATGCTAGATACAACTTTAATATCACTCACTCAGTTGGTAATACAACATAGCTGCTACATCGCCAATGGAACGTAGGACAGGAGCCAGCCAATTAGCCCCCTGAGCTTGCTCCATCATTCAATAAATCATGGCTGATCTGTACTTCAATTCCATTTACCTCTCTTGGCTCCAAATCCCTTGATACCCGTATCTAACAAAAATCTATTGTTCTCAGTCTTGAAAGTCCCAGTTGTCCCAGGAATCAGAACCTTGCACTGTAATGTTCTTTCCGGTCTTGCATTCTATAGAGCTTGAAGTGGGAATGAAGACTTTGCAACTAGTAGAAAAAGGATTGGAAAAAAGTTCACAACTATATAAAAACAACAGGTCCTTGTCAGTACTGGACAATAGTGGCGCAATCTTAGGGTCCTATGCCAATTTGTAGAATTTGGGCACTGTAGTGTAGTGAATTATGTTAATTGACCAGTAATCCAGAGATCTGGAATCTAGTAATCTCAAGGGTATTTAGGGATGGGCAATAAATGCTGGCCCTGCCAGTGACACCCAGATCCCAAGAATGAATAAAAAAGTATTCCAACGAATTTCAGCACGATAGTGTGGTGGGTTATATTAATAGACTAGTAATCCAGAGAACAGCAGCTGCAGCCCTGCTTGAATTAACTCTTCAACGGGAATTTGAATTCAATTTAAAAAAAAAGACTGCAGAATTAAAATTAACCATGAAACGGTTAGATCGTCATGAAGAGCCAACTGGTTCACTAATGTACAGCATGGCTACCTGACGACATGTGTCGGGTTCGGGTCGGGTCAGGTCACTTTACTGGGTCCAGCATTCGGGCTCAGGTTGGGTCGGGCCAGGTCGGACACAGTGACAACCAGGATATCAAGGCGGGAAACGTGCATCCCGACCCTGCACTAGTCTGCAGTGAGCGATTCCATCCAAGGTAGAGCACACCTCTTTAATATAATCAACTTCATTCCAATGGTTGGGTCGGGTCGAGTCAGGCGCAGGAAAAAAAATCAAAGGACTCGGGCCGGGTCAGGCTCATGTCGCTTGTGGTTCTGTCGGGCTCGGGTCGGGTTTCAATTGCAGACCCGAGCAGCCCTTTACACTAATGTCCTTTAGGGAAGGAAATCTAGCGTCCTTACCTGGTCTGGCCTATTTGACACCAATCCCACACCAAAGTGGTTGATTCTCTACTGCTTTCTGAAGTGGCCTAGAAAGTTACTTAGCTGTATCAAACCATTCGTGAAGGAGTAGTGGTAATTTCATTAAATAATCCAGAGACTAATGCCCTGGGGACATGGGTTCAAATCCCACCATGGCAGCTGGTAGAATTTAAATTAAATTAATAAATTCAATTGATTAATAAAAATCAGGAATTGAAAGTCAGTCTTCGTACTGGTGCCATGAACCTGTCATCAATTGTTGTAAAAACCCATCTGGTTCACCAATGTCCTTTAAGAAAGGAAATCTGCTGTCCTACATGTGACAGCAATGTGGCTGACTCTTAACTGCCCTCTGAAATGGCCTAGCAAGCCACTCATTTGTCAAGGGCAATTAGGGATGGGCAACAAATGCTGGCTTTGTTAGTGATGCCCACATCCCAATAATTAATTGTAAGGGCAAACCACCTGCACTTAAAGGGCTCGTGAGTAAGTGCACTGCGAGTTTGCTACTGAACGATAAATGGCCAGTACTAGTTTCCTTCAGCCAGCGTGGTGCCTGGGTCAAATATGGTGTCGCAACGGTTACCCTGGCTAAAGCTGGTGTTCAGTTCACAGTTCAGCACCAGACTAAACAGTGTATGTGCCACAAAATCATCAGGCCATTGGTTTTGCATTATTTGCCATGGGCGAGATTTCCTGTTTTGAGTTGCTCTCTTGAATTATCATCGCTAATATGCTGTTATCGCCACAGAACACAAATATTAGCCCAATTTTGTCAAAGGTTTAAAACAGCTGAAAAAAAAATGAATTACTCAAATGAACTGAATGAACTGACTGTGCGACAGGAAGAGACGGTATTTATGGGGAAATTAGACACTTGATTGTCACCTCAGGGATCCAGTCCAGAAGGACAGGTTGAAGGCCTCCTCTGTCTGCAGATGCACTATATGAAATGTATTCAGGTATTCCAGTTTCAAGGGGCCACTGTTTCATGGCGTAAAACTGAATGTGATTTATTGCCAAATTAGGGCAGAGAGGTCACAGTTTGGCAAGTGAGAGACATAAGAGTGTTACACAAGGGATACTGCACTGAGCTTGAGATTGACATGCATCATTTGGGAACAGCAGAAACTGTGCTTTATGTATAGAGATAAGAATAGAGATATGTAGGGTATCTTGCAGACATTATAAAATTATTGCAAATATTACAAAAATTATGCATTAATTCAGTTGGTCAGAAAGTTGTGGGGTTCCAAAGCAGAAGTGCAGAACTGAACAACCATTGCCTTACCATCCTTTGCATTAGCCACTGAGCCAATTGAAATGATCCCTCTGTTCTGGTGAATAGCACTATTTGAAGCACAGCAGAGGGTTCTCCCAATATCCTGGTCAACGTTCCGTCCTCAACCAATAAAAACTGATGAAGTGAACACTCATCTCTGATTTTGTGGAGATGTTGCTGCTGCAGATTGATTGCTGTATTTGCCTACCTAACTTCAAAATAATTCATTGCATGCAGTCTTTTCAGATGCTCCAATGATATGGAAAGGCAAGTGTTTTGTGAAGAGATGACATGCTTCAATATTTAATAGCTTTTTGGCTGCCGGCTAAGGAATCTCAATTACTGCATTCAATCAATGGGCAATTATTTGTGGAATCTGAAAAATCTGTGGAATCTACACCTTCCATGTTCTTCCTGATCCCACATCTTGTCATGTAAACAAGCTGCAGGCGTCCGATAGCGTGCATGTCTTGGCCAAAATGGAAATTTACCTGCATACCCTCTGAAAAGTGCCTGTTTGGACACCTGCTTCAGCTCAGCTGATAAGTGTCTCTTAGCCCCTGTGGTATTTAAAAGCTTACCAACAGCTCGCTTTATTTACTTTGGCTGTGCACTGACAGGGATTTTTCAAGCTTTGGCAATGAAAACTTGGGGAATGCATGCAGAATGCAGTTAAATACTTGGGCACAGCCCCTTAGTAGTCAGGACTTCTGTTAAAATGCATTTACACCGAATAACAAAGCAGCTCTGAGCATATCCAGCAGCCGAGTGTGGCACATCTATTGCCAGGGTACAGTCAGGGTGCTAACTGACGGAAACGAGGAGATTCTACATTAACTAAAAAATGATGTCCATCTGACAATGAAAGGTAGTTTAAGTTTGAAAAATCTGGTAAACCAGATGTGAGTGGCCACTCACATGTTTTGCAAGGGAAGAAAGATTAGGTGTTCGGAGATTCCTCTTTCTCCAGAGCACAGTGGACGTGAGGAACAGGCTCCCAGCTTGTGCAGTGAATGCTGATTTGCTGAATACTTTCAAGCCAGTTACTCCTGTTTCTGGCTAGGGTGGAGACCACTTTTATAAGAGGTTCGTACCATATAATGTTAATTAGAGCCATTGTGGTATCCTGGGCTCATTTTGATTACTTGAGAGGAATTTATCCAGATTTTTTCCCCACTGGAGTTTGTTGTATGATTGCCTTAAGAGTGATGTCCCTTTAAGATCTCAGTATGCTAATGAGCCAAGTACCAGGATGTAGTCATGTGACTACAAGCCAGTCTCACTCTACAGCTGTAACACCCAGATGAAGGTTCTGTAAATAGTTTGCTCTGTACTGTATATACTTGATTAGCTGTTAATAAACCTGTTTGAGATCTTCAGCAAACTGGACTCCACACATCTCATTTATGTTGCAACTGACAACATAAAGAGCTCATTACAGGGTGTTAGCGGTGTTGTTTTTAAGCCTCTCCCAGGAGATCACATGCTCCCATGTGGAGTGGGGAATGTACATATTACATTGCCCCAGGCATCACAACTGTATGGGACAAGCTGGATGACCAGGTAAAGGCCTGCTACCCGACCCGATGACATGTGTCGGGTCAGGTCGGGCCGCACTTCCGGGTTGGGCATTCGGGCTCAGGTCAGGTCGGGCCGGATTGGACATGCTCTCTCACAACCTCAGGTAAGTGACTCTAATGTTAATTTACCTTTTGGACTTTAAAGGTGGTTTTGTTACAGTTATTTTATGCTTGTGCAGGTAAGGAACAAAGTGAAAAACGGAAGGTAAGTTAACTGATGGTTGGGTTGGGTCGGGCGCGGGAAAAAAAATGAAAGGACTCGGGCCGGCTCGGGGTCGGATGGGGTTCTGTTAGGCTCGGATCAGGTCTCATTTGCAGACCCAAGCAGGCCTTTACAAGTAGGCCTTTTCCTGTCTGTTGTTTTTCATATGTTTGTATGTTCTACAAAAAGAAATGACCAGTTAATGCTTTTGCCACCAATATAGCAGTGGCATTTTTGCAGCTGTATAGCCAGAGCCAGCACAGTGTTATACTACCTGCTCACACTGCTCGAATCGGAGAAAGCAGAGATTCACATGTGCACGCTAATGGTGTAATTCTACTATCAGTGACAGTATAACTCTGCCCAGGCACCAGCCTCATTGAAATGAAGTTAAAATGGTGCAAGGTCTAAATGGACATCATTCGCCCCAACACTTGCATTTCTAACAATGCGCTCGGCTGTCGAAAAGGCCTCACATACTGCCCTAGATGTATCTGTTAAAATGGTGCAGAGTACAAGAGCAACATGGACAAGACAAGTGCCACACTGTCAACTGTTTACCCCCTCACACCTGCCCCCTCCATTCGAGCACCAGGGGTTAAAATTAGTGTTTTACTTCTCCTGCCTGGTCCTTATCTATTGGTGATCTATGGACAGGCAGTACCATCATGAGCTTCAACTACTACACCGAAACTGGGGAGACTGACAGATGGCTTCAGGAGCTGTTTAAAGTGCTTTGGCTGACTCATGACATACAGCATTATCAGTGAACAGAAATGAAGAAAGGACTGCTACATTTGTGCATACGCTCACACTAATAAGTTAATTTAGATTCCTTTACAAGGCGATTAGTCATGAGCAGCAATATTTTGAGTGCGCACATTTGTGGAGGACACCTACATTATTGTTTAACCTATGATCCTACCTACTCTGGAATACTAATAGTGAGAGTGCACTGAATATGAAGGATAACAGATGCCTGGAAAATGATTGCTAAGCAGTAACCCAGTGAAAGAGTTCAGATGATGAACTAAACTACTGTAGCAATGTTTATACACATACAACACACATTTTATATACAGATACACACACTTTATACATAAAATATATACATACATATATGTATATATACGTATGCACGCCCACACACAGGGAATGTCGCAGGGTTGGAGGTACTGGTCCACAGAGGTGAGATGATAAACAGAGGCCCTGCCTCTCTCTTCAGGTGAACATAAACAATCCCTTGGCACTATTCTCCGAAGAGCAGGGAGTTCTCCGGGTGTCCTGGCCAACATTTCTCCTTCAACCAGAACCACCAACAGCACACAGATACATACCTATACATAGAAACATAGAAAAATAGGAGCAGGAGTAGGCCATTCGGCCCTGCACCGCCATTCAATACGATCATGGCTGATTATCCAAACTCAGCACCTTGTTCCCGCATTCTCCCCATATCCCTTGTCCCTTTAGCCCCAAGAACTATATCTAACTCTTTCTTGAATAGATTTAATGATTTGGCCTCAACTACTTTCTGTGGTAGAGAATTCCACAGGTTCACCACTCTCTGGGTGAAGAAATCCCTCCTCATCTCAGTCCCAAATGGCATACAAAGAGTTGGGAGAGACATGGCACAAGCTACTCTAACATACCACCTAGTGACAAAAATTACATGACAGTTCGCCTGGCAAACTAGATTGGGAAATTGTTGACATAGCAACTTACAATGATAAACGTTGACAAGAAAGCTTGATCCATATTACATGCACACACTCTATGCCAATTATGTGCGTCTGTACATGTGTGCGTACATATTTATTTCTGGAATAGCAAAGGACAGAGGAATATCGATGAAAGGTGTGTAGATGAGATTGATACTTGAGCCTAATGTACTTATTCTTTGAAATCTTACCTTCTTAAACCAGGTTGTGGCATATCATTTCATAGTCCTCTCATCAATCTGATAATCTTCGCCAAAGAAAATGGCTATGTGCTACAACTTTGAACAGGATGTCACCCCCAAATGTGGTGGTCAATGTGGAAATTCATTTAGGGTAAAGCTGCACTGAGCAATAATGCTTAATGTATACATTGAAACTCCAGTGCAAAAATAGCAGGATTTATGAATGAGTTAACATCGTCCAATTTCACCCCTTCTACATACGAACTAGGAGCAGGAGTAGGCCACTCAACCCCTCGAGCCTGCTCCGCCATTCAATAAGTTCATGGCTGAACTGATTACTCCACATTTCCACCTACCCCCGATAACCTTTCACCCCCTTGCTTATCAAGAATCTATCTACCTCTGCCTTAAAAATATTCAAAGACTCTGCTTCCACTGCCTTTTGAGGAAGAGAATTCCAAAGAGTTACAACCCTCTATGAGAAAAAATTTCTCCTCATCTCTGTCTTAAATGGGCGACCCCTTATTTTTAAACAGTGACCTCTAGTTCGAGATTCTCCCACAAGGGGAAACATCCTTTCCACATCCACCCTGCCAAGACCCTTCAGGATCTTATATGTTTCAATCAAGTCGCCTCTTACTCTTCTAAATTACACAGGACACAAGCCTAGACTGTCAAATCTTTCCTCGTAAGACAGCCCGCCCATTCCAGGTAGTAGTCTAGTAAACCTTCTCTGTACTGCCTCCAACGCATTTACATCCTTCCTTAAATAAGGAGACCAGTACTGTACACAGTACTCCAGATGTGATCTCACCAATTCCCTGTATAGCTGAAGCATAACCTTCCTACTTTTGTATTCAATTCCCCTCGCGATAAACAATAACATTCTATTAGCTTTCCTCATTACGTGCTGTACCTGCATACTAATCTTTTGTGATTCATGCACTAGGACACTCAGATCCCTCTGCATCTCGTGAGTTTTTTTCTCAACACGCTGGTTTTCCCTGGAATCAGTAGCTATTAGTTATCTTCAGTTGATTTATCAAAGAAAGCCTTGCATTTATATAGCGCTTTCACAACTATCGAACATATCAAAAGCACTTTACAGCCAATAAAGTACTTTTGAAGTGTAGTCACTGTTGTAATGTAGGAAACATGGCAGCCAATTTGTGCACAGCAAGCTCCCTCAAACAGCAATGTAATAATGGCCAGATAATCTGCTTTTGTGATGTTGATTGAGGGATATTGGCCAGAACACCCGGGATAACTCCCCTGCTCTTCTTCAAAGGGGTGCTGTGGGATCTTTTATGATCATCTGAAAGATAAATGTTGCATCTATGAAAGACGTCACAGAATCTGTATTTTAAACCACGCCCAAACTGGTTGCACTGAAGCCCTCACTTTCCCTACTTAATAAAAGCAAGCTTTACTTATCAAAGCATCGACAGTTAACCCTGCAGCTTTTCAGGCAGACAGCAACATGTTTCAACAAGAATTAATACTAAACTACCCTAAAACTCTCTACCACCCTCTCCTTTAAGATGCTCCTTAGAATCTTCCTCTTTGACCAAGCTTTTGGTCATCTGTCCTAATATGTGGCCTGGTGTCAAATTTTATTTGATACCTCGCCTATGAAATGCCATGGAATGTTTTACTATGTTAAAGGCGCTACATAGTTACATGTTGTTGTTGTAGTAAAAATGGTCAGCAAAGACCTGCGTAGTCATGCTTGGGAATGTCACCACAAACTCAGTATTTCCGCACATGGCATTTGTAAGTTGCAGCTTTGAAACTGATCTAAAGTTCCGTAATTGTAAACCACTCTGCAGTCTTGCTTTTTCTGCTAGCATTGCTGTGTGTCATTAGATTAGATTAGATTAGAGATACAGCACTGAAACAGGCCCTTCGGCCCACCGAGTCTGTGCCGAACATCAACCACCCATTTATACTAATCCTACACTAATCCCATATTCCTGCCAAACATCCCCACCTGTTCCTATATTTCCCTACCACCTACCTATACTAGTGACAATTTTTATAATGGCTAATTTACCTATCAACCTGCAAGTCTTTTGGCTTGTGGGAGGAAACCGGAGCACCCGGAGAAAACCCACGCAGACACAGGGAGAACTTGCAAACTCCACACAGGCAGTACCCGGAATCGAACCCGGGTCCCTGGAGCTGTGAGGCTGCGGTGCTAACCACTGCGCCACTGTGCCGTCCTATGTTGTTCACCATGTCTAACTTATCAGTCAGGTGATGCTTGCCAGCTTGCGCTCAATCATCTGTCTCATCGTCCTATCAGGATAATCTCAAGGACCTATTGCTCAATTACATTTTTTCATACTGTTACAATAGAAACAAAAGTACCACCTGACAACCTTGTGAAGAGTAATTTTAAGAGTAACAGTCATAGCTCTATTTTTTTTTTAAACTGAGCGTCACTTCTGAGGCACCTGATTGGCTGGCTGTATTGTTTTCTAACAAGCTCATTGGTCTTTTAGCAAGCTGATAAGATGAAGTGAGAAACAACAAATAAAGGTAATGACACTTTATTTGCAATGGCACATTAAAATGTTTACTTAACTACATTTGGTAGTCCAACATTTCCTTCAGTGATGTTAATGTTTACTTGAATACACTCCTGTGAAGATCATTAGGACATTTTACTCTGCTTAAGGCACGATATAAATGTAAGTTATTATACATATTTACAAGCTCTTTGCAAGGCTTGAAGACATTAGTAAGTACAAGTTCTTTGTGGTGGGTTTCTTGCAAGATTTCATTCCTAGTTATCTAAATAGATTTCAACTTATTTGAACTTATTTCTCATTTAACCTCCCAATCGATTCATATAGCTTTACAAAAAATTAATGCAGTCATCTTTTTTACAGTAATTCCCACATGATATCCAAAGATAGAAAGAAAAAGAGAAGAAAGTCCAGCTCCAAATGTAGGAAGTGTATGAGATATAGAGATAGAGTATCAGAAAAACAAGGAACACAATAAAGTTCCTTGTAACTAAAATAAAAACAGAAAGTGCTGGAAATACTCAACAGGTCTGACAGTATCTGTGGAGAGAGAAGCAGAGTTAGCGTTTCAGGTCTGTGACCTTTCATCAGAACTGGCACTTTCTATTTTTATTTCAGATTTTCAGCATCTGCAGTATTTTGCTTTTATCCTTGTAACTAAATATATATTTAGGTTTTCTCAGTAATTCCACGCTTTCAGCATTATTTTTCATGAGCGATCCTGAACCTTATAACCTTGCACTAACCAACTCTGTTTTCATAGTGGTTCCCTAGCAATATCACAAAACAATAAAATGCCCTTCATGATGGAACCTTAAAGAGAGGAGAAATAAACCTTGCATTTACATCTTGTGTTAAGAACATAGGAACAGGTGTAGCCCCTCGAGTCTGTTCTGCCATTCAATGAGATCACGACTGATCTGTGTCGCATTTTCAGATAACTGTTTCAAATCTCTCCATGTACAATAAATCACTTAGGAATGTAATGACTACTGCTATATAGGCATAAACTAGCAGTTATTTTTCTCACAGCAAGATGGTCAGATGACTTTTTTGGTGTTATTGGTTGAAACTTAGAAACAGGGAAAGAGTCTATAGCAGATGGGGTTTAATGCAGGATATATAAAAATGAGGTTTCGAACTGAGAGCCATGACCAGTGGAGCACGAGTTCCTTAAAAGGATGCTTTGGGGGACCATCAATGCAATGTTGCGTTTTACATATTCTCTCAGTTAACCGTAGCAGTCAACAATCTTCCCCTCCAGTATCAAAATTGGACCACTGGTTTTTAGGTTCCAATTACTTGGTTAGCTATGAAAAATTTGCTAAATGCCAGTTGTACATTTCAAAATGTACAAAAAGTTGGATATTAATTTTTCTTTTCTACAATCAACAGGCCTTTAAAACCCAACTTTGGCATCACTCCCACCATTTCTACATTTGCCTCCTCTGTCTATTCCAAACTTGTTGGTGTCCTACATCATGAGCTTCACCCTTCACCTCGGCTTCTCAATTCAAAAAAAAGGTAGAAAATAAATTTCACAAAATTATGGCTAGTTTGTGTTGCTCCAGTGCATAGAATATCACCTTAAATTGTTTTGAAGTTATGTAAAACCTTTATCTAACACTATTTAGTCCCCAGCTGGAGTATGACTAACTTTGGGCGGCACACTTTAGGAATGGTGTCAAGGCCTTGAAGAGAGTGCAGAGGAGAATTAATAGAATAGACGCAGGACTTCAGTTACATGGAGAGATAAGAAAAGCTGGCAATGTTTTCTTTAGAGCAAAAAAGGCTAAGGGGAGATTTAATAGAGGTGTTAAAAATCATGAAATGTTTTGATAAGAGTAAATAAGGAGGAACCAATCAAACTGGTGGGTGGGCCCGTAACCAGTGAATAGAGATCTAAGGCAATTAGCAAAAGAATCAGAGTTGAGATGAGGATAATTTTTTTGATGATCTGGAATGCACTGCCTGAAAGAAGCAGATTCAATAGTAATTTTCAAAAGGGAATTGGATGAATACTTGGAAGGGGAGAAAATTGTAGGATTATGGAGAAAGAGCAATGAGAGTCAGACTAAGTGAATAACTTTTTCAAAGAGCTGACACAGGCGTGATGGGCTGAATGGCCTCCTTCTCTGCTATAAGTTTCTGTGAAAGAGGTTCTGGCTCATTGTTCAGACCCAAAAGGCTCAAAGACGGTAGCAGCCAGAGAGCACTTAAATGTCCAATGATGAACTGATTTTCATACATTCCTATTGAAGCAGATGACCTTACCAGTCCCTCATGACTTTGTCACTGTTTAGCGGGAGGATCACCCTCACACAGCAATACGACTACTTCATGAATCTCAATGAAGCATTCCCCATCGCTAACACCTTGGCCATCCTATCTTTGAAAACATAAAAGCAGCAGTTTTGAAAATAGATTATTTCTTGAGCTGCGGCATGCCATCTTTAGAGGCCATCCATTACCTCAAGACCAGAGTATAAAATACGGGGTTGGTGGGGAAAGAGTATAATTTCTGCCCTTCAGTGGAAGCATTTAGTCTGCTAGAACAGCGGCATTAGTTCAATGTTTTTATTGGACATGGCAATAATTTCCTGTACTGCTAAAATTCCCTCATGATTTCTTACATATTTAATAACAGTTAAATCAGTCAATGAGTAAGCCTTTTAAAAAGGATTCCCTCCCCCCCTCTGAAGATTCTGATATCAGTGCACTCGGCTAAAACCGCATGGACCTCTTAAGTATTCAGATGCCACATGCTAACGAAGACATGGTTTAATAATGTCAGCTTACAAAAAGGCTGCCAAAACCAAACTCCTGATGAAATCTGTCACAAAACGTTATTCAACTGCGCAGTATCAAAAAAACCTACAATTATTTAATCAAACTGGCTGTATCCCTTTGAAGATTGCCGTTGTCAGCGGCAGGAGGGAAAAATTGTCTTTTATGAACTGATTATCTGATCAACGTATAAAGCATGTTTGCTGTTTTGAGTAATTCTGTTTTCCTGTGTATTAAACAAAGCTTTTGATCTTAGATGTGTGGCATGTAGGGAAACTTTAAAGTCAGAATTCTGAATCAGATGCAGATGGATAATGATGTTTGGATTTGAAATGCAGGCCCAGAGAGCACTGTTAGACTGGCTCAGTTGGTAGAAATATCACCTACAAGTCATAAAAGTTCCAGTCCCTAAACCAGGTACTGAACACTTAGTCTAGGCTGATAAATCAGTGCAGTACTGAAAATTAAAGCCTGGCTCGAGTATAAAATTAAAACCTGACCCGACCACAGCCGAACCGAGCCAGAGTCCTTTAATCTTTTTTTGTGCCCGACCCGACCCGACCCGACATGAATATCCTTCATTCGCTCCGGCAGCAGCTGGAGTTGTGGGGAATCATGGGTAAGCCTGATCCCATGACTTCCCGGAAACAGCACTGTCCAGCCCAACCCGACCCAGCTCGAATGCTGGACTCGGAATATAGACCCGACCCGAACCCGACACATGTAGTCGGGTCTAGTCGGGTTCGGGTCAGGTAGGCAGGCTTTACCGAGAACGAGAAGTTAAATTGAAGACAATTGGGGGATTTTCTCAGGTGTCCAGACCAATATTTATCCCTCAACCAACACCATAAAAATAAGAGATTAATTGTGGTCATTTATCTTATTTGCTAATTTTGGGAACTTACTGTGCGCAGATTGGTAGCTGGATTTGATTACATATCAGCAATAATTCATTGGCTGTGAAGCACTTTGGGATGTCCTGAAGATGTTATAGGTGCGATACAAATGCAGGTTCTTTCTTTCTGTCCATAAAGCAGGATGAAAGACTGAATAAACCCTTGCTCACCTTCTAAAGTCCCATTTATTTTGCATGAAAGTGGGATTGAGTCCAAAGCCATATAAAGTAATGATTGTTCATAAACCAGTGTGAAGGGGACTTGGTAATTAACTGATACTCTTTCCACATGAACAACAGCAATTAGCACCTGTGTGGTAGCAGTAACATAGCAACAATGTCCAAATGTGCTTCCTGGGGCCAGCCAGAAGCTGAGCAGGACATAGGGGGAGAGCGAGAGGAGGCGTCTCAAAGCACTGTCGAAAAAATACATTGAGGAAACTGTGTGAAATTCTGGAGATGGATTACTTTTGAGGGAAAAGAGGGAACTCAACGAGCTTTTCTGCCCCAGATCACCACTTAACAACCAGCCACTGCAAAGCTTACACGAGGGTCAAACGAGAACTGGGACTGACTGGTGATCCCCGGGTTGAATAGTTTGCGGACACTCCCTCCTTAAGTCCAGTCATGGAAAATGGTCTCTTGTGCAAGGTAGCAAATGGCTGCTAGTGAAGCTGCACCCCAAGAGTTGGTCCCTTCAGGAGAGGAGAAAAGTAGAAGTAAAATCTGAATTATTCATTCCAATCACTGATTATAATTAATAACTGAATTCATAGTCTAGATATGGTTTTGCATTAGTATCGAAATGATAGTTTTTCTCTTTTAATGTGGGTAGGTTTAATTGTCCATAATGAATAAGAATGAGACTATCAAAATACTTGGAACAAACACGGTTAAGGAAAAAGGTTTCAGATATCGGCTGTTAAAAACATCCTGAATGTCAAAAATAGAATCATAAACTAGCCAATAAATTTAATAATAATGGTTAAGAGGCTTATGAAAGAATTCCTCAGTGAATTCACTCAAGTGAAAAAGAGCCTGTAAATGGGATTAGTGTCCAGATTGCCTTTAAATGGCACTGCTTTTAACCAAGGAAATTGCAGAAAAATCAAAATCGAACAATCATCCGAGCATTTTAAAGCAATCTTTGATTTGAGAATTTTTTTTTTTTCAAAACAACATTCCCACATCCCGATTGCTTGAAGGGGAGGGAATTGTTTAATGCCATGAATCATGTAATGGGCACTTGTGAACCTGATGCCAGGGATTCTATCAATACTCCACTACCAACGCTCCAGTAACTTGCTTTAGTAGCCAATCTTCACATCAACCTAACCAGTGTGCATCAGCTACCTATTCAACTGTAAGGGCCATCACAGTTGACCCTGATTCTGTTCTCACCTGACTAATGAAGGTGGGATTGCTGTTAATATGTGGTAGGAAGAGGTTGCATATTGGCCTGATAAAAGCAGTCAATGGAAGACTGCACAGACCCAGGTCAATTGAGCATTTTATGACACATGCTATTTCCACAATAAAAGTCCACTAGATCATTATTAAATATCTGTATTATCAATTTCTGCCAATGGTTTGCATGGTAACTAAATCAAATACACCAGAAGGTCCCAATTTCAACTCCCAGCCTCTGCTCTCTGATCTCCTTAGCCTGAATGGCCATTACAGGCAGTTGGCCTCAGCACCTTTGGCCTACGCAGTGGAGTGGAGTGGGGGAGTGATGGTGCATGGAGGATTAAAATCAGCCAGGGTTTCTATTCCTGACACTATCCAGTGGCTCCTGTATATGTAGACACACTGCATGAGAATAAGATTCAGTCCAGCTGGACTGCCCTCTCAGTCCTCCAATCACCATCAAGACACACACAGACAGCATGTCCACTCGTCCAAGGGGTGGGGGCGAAAACAAGCTGGTGGACAGGGCACAAACTCCAGCAAACTCCTTTCGGGAGAGGAAGCAAGGGAGGAAAACTGGCATTGTATCATAGAGACAGAGTGTGATACGCTAACCAGTTTGCCCTGAGAAAGGATCTTCTCAGATCACTCCTTACTTTAATTAGGATGTCTATTGCATGCTTATATAAATCGCTCAATCTGAGCTTGTGTCGCAGTCAGCTTAATCACTCATGCTGAATCTAAATTAAAACACGTTATTGTACAAAATATGATCCTGTCATAATTAGAGCACGAAAAACGAATGGGACCAGCTAAATGACAGCATGCTGAGTAATGAAACCATGAATAATATCAGTGGATCAGGATTACACGTTTTAAGTGCTGCACTCAGATTGAGAATTTTATACAATAGAAGGGACTGGGAAGCAATTCAAAACATTGGAATTCTATAAACTAAATTATTCTTGTTTCCTGTGATATCATTTTACCAACTTTTCAGAACCAGCATATGTTCAAGCTTCAGTGCCAGCTGAATGACCAATTTACTGCTCTGTTCATTATTATATATTAAAGACATTTATTCAGGATATCTCTGTTCAGCCTGAATGCTCGTTTACAATGGAGCTCTGCCTCAAGGGCAGACTGACAGATGTAACAGGAGACGAGCAGGCACAGTGCAAACCAAGACACCCTAAGCTTTTAAAGGAGTTGCATGTCTTAATTTGTTGGGGGGTGGGGGCGGGGGGGGGGGTGGGGGGGAAGGGGGTGAAAGGGATTAATTATTAAAATTAAGAGTTGGAGTCAGAAACACCAATATTACGAATGTAAGTCAAGCAGTTCTCCCCCTACCCTGCAAGAGCCATCAACTTTTCATCTACTTCCTTTACCCCTCCACTAAAGGTTCTAAAACACAAACTCGGTGTCATCCAACCATTACTTCTAGATTGCCCTTGACTTCTCCCCAACCTTGGTAACCCCTGCACTACGGAACTTGGCCCATCACCTCGGATTTCAATTTATTCTTTGGGAAAAAAACGTGTTTGCTTTTCATAGATTGACACAGCAGAGGAAGAGACCATTCAGCTGGGCGGCACAGTGGCGCAGTGGTTAGCACCGCAGCCTCACAGCTCCAAGGACCCGGGTTCAATTCTGGGTACTGTCTGTGTGGAGTTTGCAAGTTCTCTCTGTGTCTGCGTGGGCTTCCTCCGGGTGCTCCGGTTTCCTCCCACATGCCAAAGACTTGCAGGTGATAGGTAAATTGGCTGTTATAAATTGCCCCTAGTGTAGGTAGGTGGTAGGGCACATGGGATTACTGTAGGGTTAGTATAAATGGGTGATTGTTGGTCGGCACAGCTCCTCCCAGCTCCACAGCAGTCCCAAAGACTGTCATCAGCTCCCACTCAGCCCCCTCCCGATCGCTCTCACCCCCAACTCCCCACATTACCTGCCTCCCTAGGACTTAGCCAAGGGATGCTGCCAGGAGACAGCCAGTGCAACTTTGTCTTTGTGGAACCTGCGAGCTGCCTCTGGACACTTGATTGGCATCTTCAGCTCATCAACAACAAACTACAGTGGTCCAATGCCCAATTTCGGGCAAACCTTGGGCCTCCAGCTTCTGGATCGCACATCCAGTGCCGAAAATGGGCGAAAAAGGAATTTCGATTCGAATGATAAAATAGGAAACTATATGAGGAGTCTTGATTTCAGCACTGTAATAATACAGGGAAGCTGAAGAGCACATAGCATAAGGGATTTGAACCTTAACAGGAAGAACCAAAGAAGAGAAAGCAAACTTGTGTTTCCATAGCTCCCTATAACATCCTCAGGATGTCCCAAAGACATTTTACAATAAGTGAAACTCTATTGTTATGTCGGCTAAAAAGAACAACCAATGGCACACAACAAGATTCTACAAACAGGAGATGAATGACTGGCCAAATAATTGGTGCCTGTTTGAGGGAAGAATGTTGGTCGGACACTCAGAACTCCCTGTTCTCCTCTAAATAGAGCCATGGGATTTTTATTTTATTTTATGATCCAACAAGGCAATCGAGGCTTCGTTTAACATTTCATCTGAAAGCAGGAATTCTTCCGTTGGTGTCATGGCAGCTCCAAAGTGCTTTCAGCATACAAATAGTTAAACCTCCATCTTTCATATTATTTCCTCATCCAGAGCACTCTGTTTAAGATAAACATTGATTTTTATTTCATTTTTACCCGAGATGGCTACATATTGGTGCTTTTAAAACCATCTATCACGTGATGGCGTCTCCTGGCATCTTTAATGGTAGAATATTACTTTTTCATCGGATGCATTAGTCAATTACTGCAAAGTGCACAGCCTCTTGCCGTTAAATGTTATAGGAACATACACTTAACAAGATCCAGCATTAGAATTGTGAATTTGATATGCATTGATTGTATATTGTACTCCAACTGTGCTGTTATTGGAACATATATTAAATAAGAGACTTGGTTCCCTGATGCTGATGAAAGAATATTGGTTTCTTCACACTGCAGGTGACAGTGGGAGACAGGGAGGTTAATCAATGGCTGATTATAGGCAGCCATTTTGAAATCATCTTTCTGATCTAATGGTGATGACTGAAAGACAAACTTTCTTATATAGTGCATAATCACATTTCAGAAACATCGCACAGTACTTGGCATATGAGTACAATTGAAATGCAGTGCCTTTTATGTTGAACACGCTGCAAGATCATGATTGCTATCGAGATTATAAAGTAGTTTGGGATGCTGTTCTCTCTCTCTTCCTCTATACTTCAAGTACCAAACCCCTACACCAAGTCCTTTGAAAAAAAGTACTGTGTAACGCAAAAGATTAGCGCGCTGGCCTTTCACTTTTAGTTTCGGCAATTATGTCTAACCACGACTGTTAGGATGGTGATTTTCTTTCTCTGCTCAAAATCATGGTCTTAAATGAAAGGATTTTGGGCAGTCTCAATCGAATTCATACTGGGTGTGGAGGTCCATAGCACAGAAATGCCCTGTGTGGCAACCTCACACTCAGGCAAAAATTGTAAGGACAGCAGGTGTGGGAAATAGAAATTGCCTGATGCAGTAAAGAGGGCTTCTCGGAGGTTGAGGCTTAGACACATCACAGGGTAAATGAGCTTTACTTTGTTTCTCATGTCCGATCCCCAGTGCCTGAAATGGGGAAAAACATTTGTTTTTTTTTTAATTGGCTCTCTCCACACTGCCTGTGGTGTGGAAAAGTACCAGTCTAAGAATTAGTGTGGCTTGCAATTATGGGTGATGGGCCAGTACCTTGTTTTCTAGGGAAGTTTGTTTGCTTTAAATTGTTTTTTTTTACAAAATGAAATATAAATTGTTCTGGGATGTGGGCGATACTGGCAAAGCCATATTTAATACTCATCCCTCTTTTCCTTGACAAAGTGGTGGAAGGCCCTCTATTGAACTATGTTGTGCTGGTAGGCAATGCCAGCATTTTCACCTAGCAACAATGAAGGAATGACAGTATTCATTCAAGTCAGGATGGTGTGGGGCTTGAAGGGGAAAGTGAAAGTGGTAGGATACCCATGACCTTGCTGGTCTTGTCCATCTTGACAAGACTGATCGAGAAAAACTGTTCCCATTGGCAGAAGGGTCAAGAACCGGAGGACACAGATTTAAAATGATTGATTCTTTTGCCAATGGCAACATGAGGAATGACTTTTTTACGTAGCGAGTGGTTAGGATCTGGAATGCGCTGCCTAATCTGGTAGAAGCAGATTCAATCGTGGCTTTCTAAAGGGAATTGGATAAGGACCTGAAGGGAAAAGATTTGCAGGGTGGAGTGAGACTAGCTACATTGCTCTTACAAAGAGTCAGTACAGACTCGTTGAGCCAAATGGCATCGTTCTGTGATTCTATGACTCTACACTGAAAAAGGGTACGTTTCTAAAATGCATTCTTTGTGATTTGCTTATATAAAAAAATTTCTTGCTCCATCTTGCCACCAGGTTGCTCTGTGCCATGCTACAGCCTAACTAGACTGTACATCTGGCCAGTGGCCTGCTCAGCCGATTTCCTTCAGTGAAGCCACTCAGGAGAATGCACAGAATGATGCCCTATTGATGATGCCCAGTGCAGCCTAGCATCAAGGAGACCTGTCCTGGCATTCCCCAGTGAGAAACCTTTGAGAATGTTCAGGATTAGCACTATTAAAGGTGAAAATGGAGCAGACAGAAGAGATGGGGAGAGAAATCAGGAAGCGGTGATTGAGCAGAAGAAGGACTTGCATTTCTATAGTACCTTTCATGACCTCAGGACATCCCAAAGTGCTTTAGTCAATTGAGTACTTTTGAAGTGTTGTTGCATCAAACCTGGATTTTAAAGATTGTGAAAGGAAGGAGAGATTGAAGGAGGTTGTCAGAAAATTAACTATAATTTGCTTCCATATCATGCTTTTATTTGTGTTTCACTGTAAGCCAATAAACTAAAGCTTGGTTCTCAGCGAATGTGGGTTTAAAAGTTTCACTGACCTGTGGGAACCTGAAGTTAAATATATTTGGATATATTAAAGGCCTTGAATTTAATCCTGTCCCCTGACCTATAGAAGGCATTTAAGATGGAAATATCCCCTTCTGAAGATTCCCCCCCACTTTTTAATCATTCAACTGTCACATCAGAGCAAAAACTGCACTCTCTCTCAAGGTGGTATGACACGAGTGTGACTCCCAGTTTTAGAAACACAGCTCATGAGCTCAGAGGATTAAAAAGGGTACACTTCAGTGACTGACATCTCCCATAACCCCCCACCTAGCACGGCCCCAGAGTCCTTTCACAGACCCTGACAGCAGTTTCCTAATCAAAGAGGGATTATGCCCATTCAAGATGGGCCCTTCCAAGAGAGCGCCGGAGAAACTGCCATTGTCTCTCAGTGAAAGGGAAAGCAACAGAGTGAGACACACTGGATCAACATAGTGGGAAATTACTGAAGGAAAAAAAAAAGAGAAATGTCACAAATCCAGGTTTGTGAAGCAGCATTTAGTAAAGCTGCGGCAAAAACCGGGTATCCCTGAGCTGAGGAGCTCCTATACTACCACCCCCGGCAAAATCATCACCTCTCTCCCCGACCCAATCCCAATGCACTCGAATCCTAATAAATGCACAACTAGTTTGTCAAGAAGTGTTGTGCTTGGATTAGGAGCAGTGAATGGGAACAGTGCACTGAGCCTTTATACTCGGTTGGGAAATATGCTGGCTCCTTATCTGGACTCTGCACTTCCACGAGAAAAATTTCTATGCACCTGACACATTTCTGCCATGCGTCTTGGATAAAGGAGGATATTGAGGGCACAAATTGAGCCAAAGTCAGAATACTTTGCATGGCCGAGAGGTTAGGTTAGAAGAATTGGACAAAGACAAGCCAAACAGAATAATTTTCCATGAAAGACTTTGCTTTAAAAAAAGAAATTGTAATGCGTGTACATATATGATATAAATAAAATACACACACATAAGGTGAAATAATTAAGGGTGCATTTCAAAGGCTAGAACTTACACTGGCATATAAAAGACTGGGCTACAGATTACAAAGGGATCAGGACCTGGGAAAAGATCTAGATCCACCAGGGCAGGCAAGCTTCACTGTACAGAATAAACCTTTGAAGCAGCACCACCAGTGAGAGCTCCAATATTTTATTTTAAAAACATGAAAGCCTGTTTTTCCTCAAGGTTCACACTTCACGAAACTACAAGAACTGCTGGACGGGGTCCGGCAGTGCAGTGCTTCTGGTACAGGACTCGTCACCCAGAGACATACGACTTCCAATCCTGCAGCAGCAAATTATAAATTCAATAGATCTGGTAATTTATGGATGGGAGCAGAAATGAAATCCAATCCAAGCTTCCATATGTGGTTAAAAAACCTAATTGGTTTTCTCATGCCTTTCAGTGAAAGAAACCTTCAGTTACCCTACCTGTTTTGGCCCACACTGCATGGTTGACTTTGAAGAGGCCTAGTAAGCCATTTCTTTTGTGTAATTAAAAAAAAAACACCCGACCACCATAGGGATGAGCAATAAATGCAGCCTTGAGGTGTTGCCCACATCCCAAGAACAATTTTTGTCGAAATAAAGTGGTGCGTTACGGAAGATAAACTATTAAGTTGTGTGGAGCCACCTAACTCCACAGGCCTTTGTGACAAGTAGATTTTAACTCGGCGGTTCTCTGCCTGAAGTCAATGGAGCATGAACCCATCACTTGTGCTTGATTGGCTGCTGGAGCACTCCAGCAAATGGGGACAGGAGTGGGATGGACGAAAGAAAGGAGACTGAGTAAAAGGGAACGAAAGCAGGAAAGGTGGCACTTTAATGCAGGGATATTAGCAGGGGAGATGGCAGAGTAGTGAAGCAGGAAACACGGAAACCAGGAGGCACCAGGATGGGAAGAATAAACTGGGAAAGACACTGTTTTTTAGTAAACATTTACAAGAGGCACAGTATTGTAACAGTCAACAAGAAAGTAAAAGCGGCTGAACCTGTCTACTTTCTGTAAATTGTACAGTCAGAAAAAGGAGATTAAATAATTGGTTTATGGATGCTCTACTTGTATATGTGTCTGTGCGTATATAGGTTGGTCTGCCTAAAGCACAATTATGGCCTGATTATATAGTGGTTGGAATTGAGCTCAAGATCTATTGATTGTAACTGAATCCAATCTTGCCAAAGCCTTGTTCTCGAAGCAGTGCATGCGTGTCGATGACATCAATTTATCATCCGATGCACTTGTTCAAGTGTGAGGGGGTCCAGAGGAAGGCGGAAGTGAAAAAGCAGCAGAGATTTGAAGCAGACTTTTTCTTTTTTAAAAAATGCACACACACACACCGGCCTGTTTCAATTCCTTTTCGATTTGCACCTGCTTCAAAACCAGCGGCACATGGCAGAATGTGCCGTTTTATGCCTCGGCTAGATCAAGGAACTGTTGGCACGATGCATTCGGAAAAGGCAGCCCAGCTGCAAGTCTGGCACAAAGCCCAATTAACAGCTGCTGCATGAAGTGCCATGTATCCGAGTGGATGCCTAACACACTGCTTCACCGTCACAGCACTTTTGCATCACAAGTTGCACAGATTGACTGCTGCAGGCCCCCTCAATGGTCAAACAAAATACACTAGAATCTCCAACAGATGGACTGGAATCTATGGCACAGTTTAAAAAAAAAACAAAATCGCACTATTAGTTGACTTGTACGTAACAATGATGTTGTTGCAAATAAGCTTGGGTTTTACATGTTTTACACTGTAAATTTACACTTTTACACCATGTGCTAGCAGCTCGGTTGGTAAATTTATGTGATCTCATGGCACGGTTTATGAACATTATTCGGCAAAGCACTTGGTAAATCTCTCTCTCTCTCTCTTTCCCCACCCCCCCACCCCAACCACCACCCCCCCACCAACCCCCAGTCAGCTGTGGCTCAGTTAGTATCATTCTCGCCTCTTGAGTCAGAAGATCATGGGTTCAAGCTCCTCTCCAGAGACCAAAGCACAAAATCCAAGCTGACACTGTATTGAGGGAGTGCTGCACTGTCGGAGTTGCTGTCTTTTGGATAAGACTTTGGACTGAGGTCCCAACTGCTCACAGGTGAGTGTAAAGGATCCTGTGGCAGTATTCAAAGAGCAGGGGAGTTCTCCCTGGTAGCCTGGCTAATACTTATCTCTTAGCCAAAATCACTAACATTGATTACCTGGT
This sequence comes from Heterodontus francisci, assembly GCF_036365525.1. Lineage (NCBI taxonomy): Eukaryota > Metazoa > Chordata > Chondrichthyes > Heterodontiformes > Heterodontidae > Heterodontus > Heterodontus francisci. The sequence continues at coordinate 12,008,220 of NC_090406.1, forward strand.
CCTGGTCACATAGTTTGTGGGATCTTGCGGCGCACAAATTTCCTACATTTAGGGCGGCACAGCGGCGCAGTGGTTAGCACCGCAGCCTCGCAGCTCCAGGGACCCAGGTTCATATCTGGGTACTGCCTGTGCGGAGTTTGCAAGTTGTCCCTGTGACCGTGTGGGTTTTCGCCGGGTGCTCCGGTTTCCTCCCACAGCCAAAGACTTGCAGGTGATAGGTAAATTGGCCATTGTAAATTGCCCCTAGTGTAGGTAGGTGGTAGGGAATATGGGATTACTGTAGGGTTAGTGTAAATGGGTGGTTGTTGGTCGGCACAGACTCGGTGGGCCGAAGGGCCTGTTTCAGTGCTGTATCTCTAAATAAATAAATAAATAATAGTGACTACACTACAAAAAGTACTTAATTTGTTGGAGGTTATCCACCCATTGCCCACACACTGTTTATTCTTCTCTTCATTTACATTACTTCCTGAAAATATCGCATATGACTAAGCTTATTTAGCTTATTGGTACCAACACATAATACAGAAAAATATAATCAGACAAGTCGATGTGCTTAATTCATCAAATGGCATGAAATGGCTCAACATGCTCTGTCCAGACAAAATCCAAGTTTGGAAAGACAAAACCATAGCTCTACAGCTGGGTGTTCTTCATGGTGCCATGAAACTATCATCAATTGTTGTAACAACCCATCTGGTTCACCAATGTCCTTTAGAGAAGGAAATCTGCCGTCCTTACCTGGTCTGGCCTACATGTGACTCCAGACCTACAGCAATGTGGTTGACTCTTAACTGCCCTCTGAAATGGCCGAGCAAGCCACTAGGTTGTCAAGAACAATTAGGGATGGGCAACAAATGCTGGCCTTGCCAGCGATTCCCACATCCCATGAAAGAAAAAAAAAGTTCAAGTGGATATAGGATAAAAATCACACAATGACATTACACATTACTGAAATCCCCGCGCTAACTGGTAATGCAGTATTAATTCTATCGGTGAAATGCTATCATAGAAACCCACAGAATTAACATTTGCTCAGCTTAAAGTGCAGTACTTTCTGGAATAAAACAAGTTAGTAAAAACACTGCCGATCTTGCAGTCTCAGACTACTTGCTTTAAGTGTGCGGACTTCAAGCAGCATAACAAGTGTAATACGGATGCCCATACTGGAGCGATGCAGGGCAGGGGGGAGGGCTGCAAGTCACGGGTACAAATATATTAACTGCTGCAAGATGCCTATAGCAGTGACCCTGAGACCAGCCTTGCTTTTCCCCCCTACAGCACAATAAATTGCTTGAATATTTCTCAGTCAACTGTTAAATTATACACTTTGAAAACAGACCTTCACCAGTCTGTACCACAAATAAAATGCTTCAGAGTAAAGCAGAGTGATCACTGCAAAAAAGACAGTATTGATCCAATACCCAATACCAGTGGAGCAAAGGGTACCTGACAGCCACTGATATCTATGTCACATACACACAACAGCCGCAGTGGCTGTAACTTGTAGGTTGGGGACCTTAGTGATCACAGTGTCATTTGGAGACATCAGATACTTAGGTGTAAATCCCATTATAAGCAGTCTGTCTGTTCTGCCTCTATGATAATTGTTCCACAGCAGTGTAGAGCAGGTGCCCAGTGCCCACTGAAACAGATGCGTGCCCAAGAAACATGATTACCAATATACAGAAACACCCCTTGGATCCTAATGAGGGTGCAGCCAGCTTGCTAAGAAATGCTGCACTTGAAAATCAGGATTCCTATAAATTTCATTGCCGCCACTGGCATTATTTAGCGTACTGGCACTAATAGGCACTATAGGAAAAGATGCCCCAAAGCCAACACAGTTTAATGAGTGATCCATTTAACCTGTCATCTGAAACTGGTTCCACACTCCTACCACCAGTGACTGACTTATAACAGCCAGTACTTGATCCCAGTGTTATACAGCTCAGCATACTCTCTTCAATTGAACATTCATGCTCAAGCAACAGTTTTTGGGATAGTGGCGCTATTTATATAAATGCAAGTCTGTTTCTAATAAACACCGTTCATGGCCTTGAGGCTTCCACAGCAAAGCGGCATAACCTTACAATTAGAGCGAGGCCATTCAGAGGCGATGTCGTAAAGCACTTGTTTACTCAGAGGATAGTGGACATCTGGAACTCTCCCGCAAAAAGCTGTTGATGCTGGGGATCAATTGAAAATTTCAAAACTGAGATTTTTGTTAAACAAGGGCATTAAAGGTTATGGCGCTAAGGCGGATAAATGGAGTTAAGATACAGATCAGCCACGATCTAAGTGAATGATGGAACAGGCTCAAGGGGCTGAACGGCCTACTTTTGTTCCCTTGTTTGTGCTGCTGACAGCCCTTACAGTGCAAGTCGACAGTCTGATATTTATTAATCGACAGCCAGTACACTTTACTGAAACCCCAGTGAAGAGAAAGATAACTACAGTGTTGCTCTTTAAAAATTTCACATCCACTATTACTCTCCTCTGAAGTGCTGCAGAAGGCTAACTTGTCCACTAAAAACAAACACCTAATACTCGTTCTGCAGCCGACTTAAGTCATTAATTCGGTGGTTCACACTAAACAGAGTAACAAGTAAACACTCCATCCCCTAACCTTTTAATCAAGCATTTCTGTTGCACTCTTTCAAAACAAAGATTTCCACTAGATTATTCAACAGAGCCCTGCAGTTTGTACAGCAAACCACCGGGTGCAAGGTGCCAGCGGATTAGTTGTTTCTCGCTGATAATTAAAAGACCTTTTAATTGGACAGATATGTCACACACGGATCAAGATGTTACAGTTAAACTTAAGGAATGTTATACTGTGGGGGGGAGGGCGGTGTGAATGGGAATTGGCTTGGCAGATGGGAACTCTACGCTTGGGTGAGGCATGCATTAACTTTAAATGGACAATTTAGACACTGATCAGAGCTACAGCATTACGGTGACTGACCGCGTCAGGTTCCATTTTTATTACAAGGCACTTGGGGATTTTTACTGGTGTTTTAGGTGGCACATTCCACAATACGGCTCTTTTCCTGCTGCCTCCTTTGAAAATCACAAACCAGAACTTTCTTCCCAACCCCCAGTGTACCAGTGAGTTGCTTTTCCATAATATTGAAGCCACCAGCTAACTACGACTGAATGAGGCAAATAACATGGGATACTGAGTGGTGCTTTGAAAATCTGGCTCGTCTTTGCTTTTCCATGAAAAGTGCAAAACAAGTGGGCTTGGTAATGATTGACAACACTGTATTCTTACTTCGCTCATTTCACAGCGAGTGGCACTGCTATTTCGCACCAGTGAAATTAACAATGACACGTGTGAAAATCACACTCACAGTCCCTCCCACGTGTTAAAGTTTCTGCACAGAATGCCGACACAGCTGAAGGTGCTGCGTGACTGAACGAGCCAACAGAACCCAACATCCCCCCGTGCGCTGACAATCACAGAGATGATGCGCAAGCCCCATCACAGCAGGGGATGTTACCCTTTTCAAAACTGCACCCATTTACATTATCTTTCTTTTTAAAAAAAAAAGAAAATTCAATTTTAAAATAGCGCCTGACCCATTTTATTGTTCAAACAGGTCTAACAAAATGTCCAATAAGCAGAATACTGCAATCATAAATGTATTTATATGCATCCCAAGGTACCTCGCAGGAGGGTGATCAAGATAAAAAGTGACACCGAGCCAAAGACGACGACATTGGAACAGGTAACTAAAAGCTTAGTCGAAGAGGCAGGTTTTAAGGAGTGCATAAAAAAAGTAGAGAAGTGCCAAAGTTTAGGGAGGAAATTCCAGACCTGAAGACCTAGGTGGTTGAATGCACTGCTGCCAATAGTGGGGCGAAAGAAGTGGGGAATGCACAAGATATCTCTGAGGGTAATAGGGTTGGAGGAAGTTAGAAAGATAGGGAGGGGTGAGACCATGGAGGGATTTGAACGAGAATGGGTGTTTTAAAATCGAGGTGTTGGTGGGCCGGGAACCAATGTAGGTCAACGAGCATAGGAGCGATGGGTAAACAGGATTTGGTGGAGGTTAGGATACAGACTGTAGAGTTTTGAACGGAGATGGGAGGCCGGCTAGGAGAGCACTGGAATAGGCGAGAGTGGAGGAAACAAAATCAGGGATTAGGGTTTCAGATGCAGATGAGCTGAGGAAGGGATGATATTCCAGAGGAGGAAGTAGGAAATTATCTGAATTTCAGCTCAGGGTCAATTGGGACGCTGTTGTTGTGAACTATCTGGTTCAGCCTGCGACAGTGGCCAGGGAGGGGGAATGGAATCATCGGGGAGGGAAAGGAGTTTGAGGCAGGCTTGCACAGGTTATTTCATGTACAAGAGACACCGTAACATTATGCATGAGCCATGACTGTGGCACTTGTGAATTACGAATATTTCATGCAAGCGAGGAAAATCTGGTAATACAACACTAATGGGTCCAATATCCTCCATTTCCTGAAATAATCATTGTAATACCAAAAAGGAAATTCTCACTGAGGCGTTCAAAGTGTAGATAAGCAAATCCTGGGGGAGCTCTATGTGGTTTGTTATTTTGATTACATTCTAGATTTTAAAAGATACAGTGTTTGAAGGGAGAAAAACAGAACTGGCAATAGGAATACCAATCCTAATTAGGAACAGAAATTATTAATTTCTTCAAAAAGAATACATCTCGGCAAGGTTTTCAAAACTATTATGGATTAATGAACAACCAGAATCAGCATTTAGTGGAGAGCATGAGTTGTAATAGATACCCTCAGCAAAGACCACACAACAGCAATAATGCATATTTGTGAGGTATCAACTATTGAAAGCGTTTTCTGTGGGACTGTGAGCCTTGATGTTTGCAATCTGTAATTGGTAATGAAGTGCAGAATGTCTTGAGCAAGACCCTCTCTCTCTCACCCTTTCTGAGCCAAGGTCAAGCAAAAATCTTTAATATGTGCACTGGTGCACGAAACAGCCATTGCTTCTATTTTTTTTAATGGTGGTAGCAACAGGCAGCACTTTAAAGTAAATTTAGCTAAAATCATAAATTTTAAAAAAGAATGATGCTGTATTTGACAAAACAATTAATAGATCTGAAGCTGTTTTCTCCCTTCACCCCCACCCCACCCCCGCAGATTAAGTTACTTACGTGGTCCATGGCAATAAACCTCAGATCCGGGCACCACATCTCAGGAAGGATACAGTGGCCTTGGAAAGATGTGCAGCACAGATTCACCAGAATGATACCAGGGCTTAGAGAGTTAAATTATGAGGCCCGGTCGCATACACTTGCCGTGTATTCCCCTGAGTATAGAAGATTGGGGGGTGCTCTGATCAAGATGTTTAAAAGGTGCAAAGGATTCGATTGGGTAGATGAAGAGAAACTATTTCCTCTTGTGGGAGAATCTGGAAGGAAGGGCTGTTCAGGAGTGACATCAGGAAGCACTTCTTCACACAAAGGGTAGTAAAAATCTGGAACTTTCTCCCAAAAATGCCGTGAATGCAATTCAATTGAAGCTTTCAAGACAGAAGTCGATAGATTTTTGCTAGGGAAGGGTATCAAGGGATATGGTGCAATACTGAAATGGGGTTGAGGTACAGACCAGCCTTGATCTAAATGAATGGTGAAAGAGGCTCAAGGTGCTGAATAGCCTACTGCTGTTCCTAAGTTTCATTTAAAATAAATTATCTGTGCAGTAATTATACATTATAGATAAAGGGAGTTACGCTATGTATATACAATGTAAGGATCTCAGTTAAGGAATATTTCTGTACAGCATTATCAATGCACTGAGACACCCTTTATACAACTCTAAATTATATAAACTCTCAGCAGATGCAAGTTCCCAATTTAATTACTTTAAATTATCAGTCCTTTCTTATATGTGACTTCTGTATTAAGCTGAAGTATTGCATGTAATGAGATCCCACTGAAACACAGTTAATTGAAGAAACCAGTATATGTTTATTATTATAATTAGGATCCAATCAGTAGGTTTTTGTTCCCGTTTGAGCTGTCCTGCCGTGCGTTTTAGGTGGGATGTCTGAGACACAACGACATGTTTAAAAGGCAAAGCCTTGCAGTTAGTCTAGTTTCCTGCTTGCCGACAAAAAAAAGGTTGCTGCATAAATAAAAGGAAAATGAAAAGTAGCAGTCGATCTTTAAACAGTTGTGATATAATCATGCGGCCTTACCTAGTGAATATTAGATTTTGTTGCTTTACCCATTAAAGTCTCCCGGCGCACTATTAGCCATGACAAATAACATTTCAAAAGTACTTGTTAAGAACTGCTCTGATGTAATTTCCTTAAAGCGATGTTCAGTGGCCCATAGGCTCCTGTGAAAAAATACATGATAACACCTTTTTTGGGCTTTTTTTTTGTGTGGGAACACACCATTGGTAGTGGAGCTTACAGCAAAAGTCTGTCTCTAAGTCTGTATTGATCGCTGACAGGACAGTTAAGCAACATCAGTAAAAGCTGAAAAGCCAATTGTTAGAAAAAGGGATAATATTAGAATTATAAATGATCTTAATAAAGAATAAATGAATCCCACATCATTTTTGTTCTCACTTCAGTGGGCTTGGAACTATGCAAATATGGATGGTGACATGCTTATTTAGTTTCAGTTTTCCACTACTGGCAAAACATGTGTGTACGCATGATTTATAGGATGTCACACGCTCTCACACCCCAGGTCCAGCTACAGTACAGTGGAAAGCCTTAAGACAACTAAAACATTAAACTCTCCGTTTTATGTAAACGAACCTGTTATTATGGAACTCATGTATAAATTAACCACGTACGGGCAGCTTCATTAAAAACTCCCATTACCACTGTCTGTGAGCAAGGCTATCAATTTTATAGGAACAATTTATTATAATGATGTGTATCACCATGCTGCATCTAGCTGGGTAATTTGCATTGTAAATTTAAATTAGTCCGTGTAACACTGAGAGTGCTACCATTTACTGACTGTCCGACTATTATTAGTGAGACGCATTTGTAATTTGGTATTAACATAAATTAGTAACATATTTATTGATTTTTTAAATTGCAGCGCTCAGATTATGGAGGCTGGATAAATACATAATCAGAAAGGAAATAGACAGACAGACAGAGGGGCACTCAGAGAATGGAAGAGATGCAGTACTTTTCATGAAAAGTTATTTGGGAATAATGCTTAAATCTATATTTTCTTACATTAAGCAGTGTTGGAAGCACTTGGTTTATCTTTAAGTTATCTGTCTGTTGCCAAAATTTGAATGCATCCAAAAATTACGGAACATTAAAGATGTTAGCATGCAAGTATTTTGAATGAGAAATGTTGTAATCAAACGGTTAATTGACAAAAAGTACAATCTGAGAGAAGGTCAAAAAGGCATAAATGTTGATAATGTTGAAATGTTGCTAAGTAATCTTTTCTCCTTTAAAGAGGTCCCAAATGATGGTCAGAGTGTGAATCTGTTCTTCACGACTAGGTGACTATGCAACCCTTTTGTACAGACTCCTTGGCTATAGCTGATATTAAACCTATTTCTTGTAAATTAGTGTATGGTAATAAACACTAGCCCAATTACACACCAGAGCCACTAACCAGTATTGCACGGTTAAACAAATCTGATACACCGTTAGTCAAGAGAGCTTGCATTATCTTGACAGTTAAAATATTAAGACATCTTTCTCCTTGACCACACTTGCTTGGTTTTGGGGTGGGGAATATAGCTCACGGGCAAAAGCGAAGCATACTCTCCATGAGTGGAAGAGATCTGTAATCTCAAACACACAGAAAAAGTTTGCATGCAACACAAACACGGGGACTTCTCAAACTTTTATATATATATTAAGAGCAGAGAGAGAGAGATTGACTAGACAAGGTCAACAACTGACACAGCCCAGGGCAGGGCACCTTCGCTTTCACTTTCCAGGGTCACAGAAAGCACGGATTGCAGCCCGGGAATCAGGCGCAAACAGCGCAATTACAGCGTATTTAAATGCTTCAGCACGCAGCAAGTCATGCGGAGTTTCCTGCACGGTAACCCCCCGATTTCTTATAACAGTATTTAGCCGCAAGCCAAAAACGGTGTCCGGCTTGGGTGCAAAATGTAAGCGCTTAATAAAGTAAGCCAATTACCAGCTGACACATTTGAATTTTTGTTTGCGACAGTGTGAATTTGATTTTAATCCGGAAGATGGTCCTGCAATTGTTCCCCCTGAATTGCATGAACTATTTTAAGATGAATATTTGCAGGTGCTGTTTTAGCCCTGTGCTATGAAATCTAAGCAACAGGCTTGGTTTCTGAGGACATAAACTTCACCCCAGCATTTGTTTTTTTAAAAAACAGAACCTGTGTAAATTGTGCTGCATTGTTTTAACAATCCTTTATTTTAAACACTATATACCGTCGCTCTTGTAATGGACAAGCAATAAAAACCTGTAACTGCACTTTCTATTAGAAAGCCAACACAACTCAACTGTTCATTCACCATTGTCCCTGCCCTCTCTCTTACTGATTTTAAACAAAAAGCTTCTTTAAGTTACATATTGACCTATAAAGTTCACTGGTTAGGTGAAAGCGAATGTCTGTTTAGCTTCGGAAACTTCACCATGCTACAACTACACCTGATGTCAGTCAGCAACATAACATAAGAACACACAGGCGCTAAGGCACGGTGCTTTATGGAGACACGCCTGTTAGTTCACTTTCTCGGGCGGACTGAGTTCTCACGGCTGTACCTGGACAGCATTCCAAATATTAATCTATTCTCGTCCTCTGCGAATCGAGACTGCACGCAATGATACTGTCGGGAGAGTTTTGGACATCAGCTTCAGGCAGAGCGGGATATTAGATTTCACAGCACCTCTTCACTGATCACCCAGCTGCACAATTCCGGCGTAAACCTTTAGGAAAGGATGTGATTTAATCTTTTCACGGTTGAAACATGCCGAGGGGCCGGTCAGTGGAAAGGGAATGTGGCAAACAGTATCGAGAAAGGAGCACACTTCCAAAAAAGTTCAACCAAAAAAGGGCAGCTATCCTTCTTTACTCCAGATTGGATTTTAGTGCCACTTCTCAGAAGGAATAAGTTAGTTATGTAATTGAGCCCAAACGACAGTGCACCGATTACTGTTGCAAGCATGTCTATTGGAAGATTCCTCCAAATTTAAACAGGAATAAAAAAGACAAGGATCTTGATACAGGGATCTTGCCCCCTGCAGTATCTCTTCAGATCAGCCGTGTTTTACGTGTCAGACACTACAATTCCCCTGCAAATTCGACCTTAACAAAAGCTACGCCTTTTGCAAACTGATTTTGTTCAGTGGCCACACACCTCCAAATGACTACATCTCCACTCTAATGCGATGGTTTTTTTAAACGAGAGTATCGCGCAACGCAAATGCAGCAACCGTTCGCTGCCTGAGGTGAGACTAAAGCGATCCCTAAGTTTTGTGCTTAAATGTAGAAGCGAACGAAGGCGCAGTTCTCCAGCAAGACCTGATTTCGCATCAGTTTCAGACATCTGAAATTAACAGGTCAGTCAAATCTGTGCACGATCCGCTTGGGTTAGGCACTGGATGTATGTGTGTGTTTGTTATTTAAAAACAGTCATTTTTAATGATTTAGAAGCCAGGTCGTTAAATAATTACAAGGAGACTGCGGAAATAGAATTAACTTTTGGAAGATATTTTTTAAATGAAAATACTGCAAATGAATAGGAAACGCTAGTTTGTTGTAAATCAGTGTGAAAGGAGCCAGAGGAATGGATGGTGCGACTCTTTTTTAAGCATGCATAAGCGAGAATATACAAACGCTCCCCTATCCACCTTTCTGATGTGCAAATTGCATTACCTGGGGTTGGTGCTATTCCAGTACACGGCGTAGCGGTCAGCAACTACTTTCCCAGAATCTTCCGTCCAAACACAAACCCAAAGGGCCAGAAAGAGCAGCACAGCCACCTCCACGTTCATCATCGCCGATGAATCCGTCCAGCGAGCTCACACACAAAACTCTTGTTGCAAATCAAAGCCTCGAGCCGCCGCCTCCATACGGTGCCTGAACCACAACTTTCAACAGGAGCAGCTTTTTTTAGAGTGAATCCAACCCTTATTACACTTGCGCAACCTACCCTGCTGGAGAGGGAGGTGTGTGGCAGCGAGGAGGAGGTGGGGGAGGGGGGAAATTATGAATGAAAGCATCCTGGACCAGTTGTGAGCCGCGCAGTGTCAGGGCTCAGGGGATGCTGACCAATCAGAGCTCCGCGGAGGCTGGACCCAGTCCATATTAGGGCGGGCCGCTCCATTGAGTGACAGCGGCGGGGGAGGCGGCCGGCCAATCGGCGCAGGGCTCGGCGGATGATGTCACAATGGGAGCTCGTTCAATGCTGTCAGTAACAGTGCTGAGGTTCCCAGTTGCTACATTACCTCCAACCTACTAACATTCTGCATGCGATTGAGATCATCCTACAGTCGTAAACATGATTAATGGAAATCGCAGTTACGTTTTAAAAGTAATTGCATCGTAAATTAGAAAACATATTGCTTTTTTAAGCAATCTTCCCCCCCCCCCAATCACAAACAACAAATTAGCATTTCATATTTAAATACTCTGGAGTTTATGCTAACTTGAAGCCGATTCTTGGCTATAATCCTCCTGGAATTCCACAGTGCTATTAATGGAATTGTGTTTTCAGCCCATTTTTGAGGGCAGAATAATTTGTGCACGAATCCTTACAGGGAATTGTCTTTCTACTTGCTTCCGAAGCAGTGCCTCTAATAGAAAATCAAAAACCACTGACAAATTTGCAACAGCGCACAAGCGACTGAGAGAGAATCAACTATAGGACCTCTTTCTGCACACATGTAATACTGAATAATGTGAAGAATATCAAAAAGGGTAGGAGGTAAGAATATGTCTTAATTCAGAATACTGTTGGACAGATTTTTTTTAAAATTACTTATTTTCAAAAAAGGCTTTATTCAAAAAGGTAGCCTGGTACTTTTGTACCAGTTAACTCAATAATCCGTCTCCCTTACACACATATGCATCCAACTGGAGTAATACTGTAGCTCAAAGCAGAAGTGATTGTCTAACTTAAGTTATTATTCCAATGCACTCCTGGCTGGCTACCCTGTAAACCTAAGCTCATTCAAAACTCTGCTGCCTATATCCTAACTCATACCATATGCCATTCAACCAGTGCTCCCTGACCTGCAGTGGCTCCCAGTTTGAAGATGCCTCAGTTTAAAATTCTCATCCTTATTTTCAAATCCCTCCATGGCCTCATCCCTCCCCAACCCTCTCCCCTCCCCAACCCTCTGCTCTCCCCAACCCCCCTCCCCAACCTCCTTCAACCTTTCGAGATCTCTGCTCTCCTGTAATTCTGGCCTCTCGCGCATCCCCGATTTCAATCACTTCACCATTGGCAGCTGTGTCTTCATCTGGCCCGGCTCTAAGGTCTGGAATTCCCTTCCTAAACCTCTGCCTCATTCTTCTCCTTTAATCTATCTTTTTGACCACTTTTTTGTCACATGTCTTAATATCTTCTTATGTGGCTCAGTGTCAAATATTATTTGATAACTCTCCTGTGAAGCATCGAGGCCATTTTACTATGTTAAAGGCATTTTTTAAAATGCTCATTGTTGCTCTGATGAACAGACATTAATTCTTTCTCTCTTCCCCAAATGCTGCCTGACCTGATGAGTGCTTCCAGCATTTTCTGTTCTTATTTCCGACTTCCAGCATCTGTAGTGTTTTGCCTTTTTTTCAGGGTACAGCCAAGCTATAATGTGCAGAGAGGCTCTTTACGAAATCCTGGTCATCTCACGCCGCTTTGTATTTACACTGACTCCAGTCTAAGAGTAAGTTATGAGTAAGTACAAAGAGTGCAGGGTACAGTTAACAGGTTGAAACTAAAATAATTTCTTAGAGTAGGAAATTGAAAATACTCCATTGATGGTATTTTAAGTGGATTAATACCTTCCTAATATGGACCTTGAATAGAAACCGGTTTAGCCAATTCATCCATTATATCATAATTACCATTTATGGTATTACTAATTTATTCACAGGTTCATAAATATAGAATGGTCAATGAAAGCAGAGTGATGTAACGTGCGATTTATAGTAATTAAATGCACTCTCACTATGAATGTTTCCTCATTTATATAGGAGCATCAAAGCATGCAGGGAGGAATGTTAAATTGTATCCCAATGTTGTTTTGAGTGTTGTAACATTTATATTGTCTACTGTATCCTTAATTATCCAATTTTAGGTGAGTGTCTAATTGTCTCATTTAGTTAACCAGCCTACTTGGTCTGGAGTTCTCGTAAAAAGGCACATGGAGGTATGGACTTTGGTATTTGTTGTATCTATCTTTTTCCAAGCAAGGAAATTATGCTACACCTTTATAAATCACTGATTAGGCCTCAGTTGGAGTACTGTGTCCAGTTCCAGGCACAATATTTTAGGAATGATGTCAAGGCCTTGGGGAGGGTGCAGATGGAATTTTACCCGAATTACGGCAGGGATGAGAGACTTTGGTTAATGGAGAGACTAGAGAAGTTGTTTTCCACTAGTGGGTAGGCCAGTGGACATAGATTTAAAATAATTGGCAAAAGAACCAGCGGGGAAATGAATAGAACTTCTTTTATGTAGCGAGTTGTTATGATCTGGAATGTACTGTCTAAAAGGGTGGTGGAAGCAGATTTAATAGTAACTCTTAAAAGGAGATCGAATTATATACTTAAAAAGGAAAACTTTGCAGGGCTTTGAGAAAAGAGCAGGAGTGTGGGACTAATTTGATAGTTCTTTCAAAGTGCTGGCACAGGCATGATGGAACAAATGGCCTCCTGTGCTGTAAAATTTAATGATTCTTCGCCTGCCTGCCAAGGCACTGGCCCATGATGGGGAATGGTTTCACTAGTCTGGTAATCTATCCAAGTGGTCATTCCTCATGTGTGAGCCTTGATGTTTGAGTGTCACAAGGCTCTTCGAACATGAGGAGGTGGGGAGGGGGGAGGGGGGGAAATGGGTGAGGGAGAGATGGGGGGAGAGGGGTGTGGGCATCACAATAAATCCAATCTTTCTCATTCAACAACCACACATGCTCACTTTCTAGCCCAGGTCACAGGACAACAAACAGGATTCAGAATTCTGTCTAATTATTCTTCTGCCTAGCCCAAAGTGCTGAGGCCAATTGGAGTGTTCGAACTATTGTCCTGTCTGTATGACTTAGTTGTACATTAAGCCACTAAGTGATTAGGGTGGGGAGGGGGAAGATTTGGGATTTTTCTTTTAAATTGTCTCACTAAAATATAAAAGTTTTGTAACTTGTGGTATGGTAAAGTCATGAAGTAAAATTACATAATATAGCAACTAACAATTGCATTTCAATAAGCTTGCAGTGACTATATCATCCAGTGTAAGTGTCATCGTACTCTACATCACTATCAAGCCCCACTTCTGTGTTCTTCAACCAAAGGTGCAAAATCTTACATTTAATGAGTAGATTTCAGGCATGTTCTATTTGTTATTTCCCGACGTTACAGCAGTGACTACACTTCCAAAATGCTTCATTGGTTGTAAAGCACTTTGAGACATCTTGAGGAAAGGCATTGTATAAATGCAGGTCCTTTCTTTTCCTTTCCTTAAAATGTGGAGAATAATGGATAGCTCTGAGTGTTTTCAATGGCTGCTAGCTAGCAAAACAGACAGAGCTAAACAATTCAAAATAGAATAAAAGCATCACCATGTACTCTTCAGAGTATTATTTTTTTTAAAAAGGCTCTAACCTCAGCTCTGCATTCAAGATAACCACTACAAAGTGCTGTATTTTACTCGTCAATATCTGACCCCTCCTTCCTCACTCCCACATGAAATCATTAATTTGCGAATGGTTCCAGATATTCATTATTATCCAAGTTTTGCACTTATTTTATTTATTCCGGAGATATAGACAACATTGGCAAGGCAGAGCTTATTCCTACATTTCAACACTTGTACACTTCAAATAATAGTACTTGATTGGCTGTAAAGTGCTTGTGATATCCCGAGGACATGAAAGGTGCTATATAAATACAGATCTTTTTGTTTTCTTTTCTAATTGTCCCATTGGCATTGATGATGTGTTGCCCACAGGCTGGCAACACCCTTCCCTTTCACAGCTGATCAGGGTGGGCTCTGAACTCTCATTCTGTTTTCAGTCCCTACTCCAAACTCCGTTTCCAAGCTACTGACACCATCCCTCTCCCTGACAACAGTCTAAGATTAAACCTGTCTGTTCGGAACCTTGGTGTCCCATTTGACCCTGAAATGAGCTTCTGACCACGTATTTGCGCCATCACTAAGACTGCCTATTTCCAGCTCCATAACATCGCCCAACTTTGCCCGTGTCTCAGCTCATCTGCTGCTGAAACTTTCATTCATGCCTTCGTAACCTCTAGACTTGATTATTCCAATGCCCTCCTGGCTGGTCTCCCATATTCTACTCTGTAAACGTAAAGTTGTCCAAAACTCTGCTGCCTGTGTCTTAACTTGCACCAAGTCCCATTCACCTATTAATCCTGTGCTCTTTTATTTGTTTGTAGGATGTGGGCATCGCTGACTAGGCCAGCATTTATTGCCCATCCCTAATTGCCTGCTAGGCCATTTCAGAGGGCATTTAAGAGTTAACCACATTGCTGTGGGTCTGCAGTCACATGTAGACCGGACCAGGTAAGGATGGCAGATTTCCTTCCCTAAAGGGCATTAGTGAACCAGATGGGCTTTTACAACAATCGTCAATGGTTTCATGGTCACCATTACACAAGCTTCTAATTCCAGTTTATTAATTGAATTCAAATTCCACCAGCTGCTATGGTGGGATTCGAACCCATGTCCCCAGAGCTTTAGCCTGGGCACTGGATTACTAGTCCAGTGACATTACCACTATGATACCATCCTCCCACTCTGACCTACATTGGCTCCCAGTCAAGCAACGCCTTGATTTTAAAATTCTCATCCTTGTTTTCAAATCCCTCCATGGCCTCACCTCTCCCTATCTCTATTACCTCCTCCAGCCCCAGATATCTGCGTTCCTCTAATTCTGGCCTCTTGAACATCCCTGATTTTTAATCGCTCCACCATTGGTGGCTGTGCCTTCAGTTGCCTAGGCCCTAAGCTCTGGAGTACTCTCCCTACACCTCTCTGCCTCTCTACCTCACGTTCCTCTTTTCAGAGACTCCTTATAATCTACCCCTTTGACCAAGCTTTTGGTCATCTGACCTAATATCTCCTTTTGTGACTTGGTGTCATATTTTGTTTATAATGCTCCTTTGCAGCTTCTTGGGATGTTTTAGTACGTTGCAGGCACTATATAAATGCAAGTTGGTGTTGTTATCAGTCTCTAAGTTGCCAGTGTTTTCATGTCCAGTGCACTACTGTTAGGACCTGCATTTTGTGGAAATAATGTAACTGGCTAAAGAAGTTAGAAAAGGCAAGAATTTAAATCAGGAATCAATACAGAAATGCAAGATTTTGTACCACTAGTTGAAGAATTTGCAAGTCTTTGAAAACTTTATCCAATATGCCACAACAAACCAGCAGACAGAGCCAGCAAAACATCACTGCTTATTCTTGCGAGACCTAAATTAACTAAGCCTTATCTGAAAATCTTTTCCTGTATCCACTTGGCACTAATATTATATGTAGAATTGCAATTACAGTAAATCAATTACACAATTCTCCATAAAAACAATCTTCTATTCTACTCCAGCATAGCACTGGGAAGCATTAGTCAGACTAGGATAGTGAATAACTCACTTCATTTTACATTTAGTTGACCGATAGTATTTATAAGGCTTTTTCACCAAAAAAAAATGCTGTTTGTTCTCGTCATCTTGGTAAATAAGATCAAAAAATTGACCAATCACAGTTGTGGCAATGTACATCGTATAATTGTATTTGATGTTCTTAATTCTCTTACAATTGTGAAATCAGCTATTCATTAAAACTCATAGCTCCACCAGTGGCTCAGCTGGTTAAGACTCTGAGTAGCAGAGCTAATTAAATTAGAACAGCACCAGGTTCAATCTCCAGTATGTGTTGAGTTCGTTGACACAGTTGGAAAGCTGGTAAGCATCTGACAATTGTCCTCAGTGCCTCTGGGTTAGGAAGCGGAAAACTGGTCAGATCCTGATTGCTATCCAACAACTGTTCCTGGAAGTGAGTATGTGTGTATCAATGTCAGCTGAGGACAAGATTGGGCTCAGCTGTGATGCCGCATTGATTGAATAATCTACCAACATTCACTGTCTATGCTCACACATGAAGAATGACCATTTTGCGTCTATATCCTAATAAGAAGTCAAAGTCTCCAGACAAGGAGGGGAATTCACAGAGTAAAAATAGCACACTCCAAAGCAATTAAAATTGTACTTGCATGAAACATAAAAGCTTTTCTCCCTTTGACATCGAATGTATGCGATTTGGCCCAACCAGTCCCTGCTGGCATTTATGCTCCACTCAAAACACCTCCCATCATTCCTTATTTAACTCCATCAGCATAACCCTCTATTGCCTCTCCCAAATATATATATTAGCTTTTTCTTAAATGCATCTATAATATTTGCCTCAACCAGTCCCTGTGTGAGTTCCACGTTCTCAACACTCTCTGTGTAAAGGCATTTTTTCTGTATTCCCAATTTGATTTCTTGGTGACTATCTTATATTGATGGCCCCCAGTTTTGCTCTCTCCCACAAGCAGAAATACTCTGGGCTGAATTTTCGGGGTCCCCCAAAGTTGGGAACAGGACCTTAAATACCAGCGCTGGGCGGCGCATCAATTTCAAGGTACTGATCGCAGTGCCAGTAATAATCAATAGGGCGGGAGGAAGAAGGGACAGGAATCCTGCTCTCCTCCCAATTGAGTCCAATTAAAACTGTTAAAAGCTCATTTAGAGCTTGTTAAGGGGTGACCTTTAAATTTGTAAAGGGACAGACAGGTAACCAACACCTCTTGAAACTGACCAGCTGAAGGCAGGCGGTTAAAGAGTAGGGAACCAGTCATGGCTGCCCCAGGGCATCACTACGGCCCACTCAGAGGGTCAGTAAGGCAAAGGGGGACTAGGCACTTTGTAAAGGGTGTCCTTTGGCGCTACACAGATGGCAAGGAGAGCAGAAATTCAGTACGTGGGCTTTGAACAAGGTCGGCACTACCTCCGCCCCCGGCATCGCAGGGGCAAAAGAGTAGGGACAAGACTGCCAATCACAAAAAGTCAGCCACCTGTTGAAAAGAAAGGCCGCAGCTGGTAACGAGCACAACTGTGAGATTTTGGCCATTTTGGCCTAGTGCCATTGATGGGCAATACCCTCCACAGGAAGGGCAGAACCCTGGGCATTAGGGGGTCAGAGAGAGGAAAAAGGGCAGGAAGGCAATGGATGCCAAACATTCAATACAGGATCAACTGCCGCAGACGGAGCTACCTAGAGGTGACCAAGTATCAGCGCCACAGGAGACTGCGACTCTCCAGGTAGATGGTTACAGACATCTGTGCTCTCATTGCCAAAGCCCTCACAGCACTGATCGCCATGGCCTGCGAGTGGCCACCAGAGTTCGCTTCTGCCTCATTCCAAGGATCAGCTGTGGACTTTAGTGGCATCTCAAACATGGCTGCACACAACTGCATCTCACTGGTCACTGACGCCCTCTTTGTCAGAGCTGGTCAGTACATGACCTCGCAGGAACAGAGGGAATTGGGTTTTGCCTCAATCACTG
This sequence comes from Heterodontus francisci, assembly GCF_036365525.1. NCBI lineage: Eukaryota > Metazoa > Chordata > Chondrichthyes > Heterodontiformes > Heterodontidae > Heterodontus > Heterodontus francisci. Next base: position 12,025,985 of record NC_090406.1, read on the forward strand.
GATTTCCCCAGGTGCAGGACATCATCAATTGTGCACATGTGGCCATCAAGGCAGCCAGTGACCAGGCAGTGAGATCCATTAACAGGAAGGGCTTCCACTCCCTCAGCATCCAACTGGTCTGTGACCACAACAAGTGTTTCCTCCATAATAATAAAAGCAAAATACTGCAGATGCTGGAAATCTGAAATAAAAACAAGAAATGCTGGAAATACTCAGCCGGTCTGGCAGCATCTGTGGAGATAGAAGCAGAGTTAACTTTTCAGGTCAGTGACCCTTCTTCAGAACTCCTCCATGCGCGCGCTCAATTTCCTGGCAGCTGCCATGACTTCTTCATCCTCTGCCAGTCCAGGCTGCCTCAGATCTTCACTCCAACCCCCAAAGTGTCTGGATGGATTCTAGGGCATCAAGGGAAAACCCTTGAAGAAGTGGCTACTGACCCCTATACCGGAGCCCCAGGCACAGGCACAGAGGCAATACAACCAATGCCACCTGCTCATCTGGACAACCATTGAACAGGTCATCGGACTTCTGAAGATGTGATTCCGGTGCCTGAACTGGTTGGGTAATGCCCTCCAATACCCTCCTGCAAGGGTCTGAGTCATTGTGGTGGTCTGCTGCGCTCTCCATATCATGGCCCTCCTGAGGGGTGTGGACCTTGAGGACAGTGAGGCCCTGGAAGGAGACAGCTCATCGGAGGAGGAGCAGGAAGAGGAGGTGGAGAGAGTTGGCGTTGAACAGAGAGGTTCCCCTGCTGCATGACAAGGTGGCCTCCTCCTGCCAGGTAGAGGACATCCCTCCTCTCGCTCATGGCTTCCAGCATTAGATCCCTGTCAGCACTGATGAAGCAAGCTTCTGCCCTGCCCCAGGTGCCAGGCCTCCGGCTCCCCTGTGACATCTTGCGTCCCTCTGGTGCAGTGGAAGGCTTGGCACAAACCACAGATCCCTCCCTCAGAACAACTAGGAGTCTCAATGATGGCTGCCTTGGGGTATCGAAATGAGTCCCACATTTGATCTGACCCACCTCCGTTCCCACCCCACTGGCTCCAAGTGGACGGGAAACCTGTCTCCATACCAATTAAGGGCTCATCCCTGTGAAAATCTGCACTTTAATCAGTTTCCCACTGGAGGCGGGTTTCTGACCCAAAAATACACCTGGCTCCTGTTTCCCACCTGTGTGGCGAAAATTCAGCCCTGTGTCTTCTCTATCAAAACCGTTCATAATTTTAATGACCTCTACCAGCCATTAAAATGTCAGAAAGATTTGCATTCCCGTAGCGCCTTTCATGACTTCAGGACATCCCAAAGCACTTGCAGCCAATGAACTACTTTTGAATTGTAGTCACTATTGTAGGAAATCTGGCAGCCAATTTGTACACAGCAAGCTCCCACAACCAGCAATGTGGTAATGAACAGATAATCTTTTTGTGAAGTTGATTGAGGGATAAATATTGGCCAGGACATTAGTGATAACTCACCTACTTTTCTTTGAAATAGTGCCCTGCAATTTTTTTTTTACATCTGCCTTAGAGAGCAGGCTGGACCATGGTTTTACATCTGTCTTATCTGAAAGATGGCACGTCTGACAGTGCAGCACTCCCTCAGTACCGCACTGGAGTGTGAGCCTAGATTTTTGTGCTAAAGTCTCTGGAGTAGTTCTTGAGCCCACAACGTTCTAACTCAAAGGCTAGAGTGTTACCGACTGAGCCATGGTTGACCCTATTATGGCAAGATTTGCTTTTATTCGATGCAGCTTTTCTGTTTCCCTCTTCCTCTGACACAAGCACTTCATCAACAACAATCAAAGCTGAACACTTCCAGGACTTCACTGAATGTTCCTTTGGCATCTGTAGGTGAGGTACAAGATTCTCAGGGGACCTGTACATATTGCCTCCTGTGTGCACACACAAAGTTAAAGAGGAAAGTGCTGACTAGTGGCAGCTGCAATGAAAACTCCATCCACAATTTGTCTGCTTTAAAATCACCCTCAAGCAGGGATTCTAAGCCTGTCACCCATTTCCAGACCTCATTTTATGTGAAGTGTACAGAATTTTGAGGCATGAGATAACATTAACACTGACCATCCTCCAGTCAACTATTATCCAACACTTTTTGTTCTGATTGCTCCATGGTCATTTCTGTCTGCTGTAACCAGAAGTGAGAGAGGATAGACTCTGATGATTTACCAGTCAGAAGTGAAGCAGCTCTCTCGGTAAGGCAAAAAGCACTACTGAAATTAGTTTGCTTGCTGTTGATTTACCTTGCAAGGGTAGTGACAGCAGGGATAAGCACTTTGCACATTTCAACCTTCTGGGGTTGGTTTTAGTAATATCTGTATCTATCCTATTTTTAAAAAAATGAAGTAAATTTTTGATGTTTAAAATTAAAGTTTCTGTTTCACAATAGATAGTAATACAGTTATAGCATAAATGGAACTCATTCATTGAAATAGTACCCCCAAAAACATATGGCTTGCTAAATGCACAAATACAGTTCAAGACCTGACCAAGATTAATGTCTGAGGTAAGATGACCATGAATGAAAATAATTGCGGTCCTTTGCCCCATATGTTCTCAATATACCTTAACATTTGTGCTTAATGTACCTGTGAAAAAGTTATCTCCTTGAATCTCAAATTAAGAAGTTGCCAGGTCAACTGGGAGTATTTTACTTTTCTAAATTGAGGAGGCCAGATAAAGGACCAAAACCACCATTCAGGGTCATGGCATGGTTGAAATGTTCAGGAGAAAAGGCAAGATAAATCAAATAGTTGTGATTAGGTGACGCCAAGTTTGATATTTAAGACTGTAGAAGTCATGAGACTGAGAAAGTTAAAGGGCTCCTCAGTTTTGAGGTTTTGGGAAAGAATGAGGCAATGTGATGAGCTTTGACTCCAATGCAGTGAGGATGTACAGCAGGAAGAGTATGTGTAGGAGTAAATATTTTGAATTTACGAGAAAGTGGGGAAAGCTTAGAAGCAATAACTATAGGATGTTGCTAAACAAAATGAATAGAAAGGTTGCAATGAAGAGAAAAGTAGGAGACTAGAAATGAATATGACATTGTATATCAGCTGTGAAATACACATGGGATAACACTAAGCTGACCCTTAGGACCAAGCTGATGGTTTATAAGGCCTGTGTTCTCAGCACCTTGCTGTATGGCTGTGAAACATGGGTGACCTACAGCTACCAGGAATAGAAGCTCAATAATTTCCATCTTTGCTCTCTGCAGCGCATTATGGGTATATCCTGGCAGGACAAAATCACAAATGCGGCAGTCCTCTCAAAGTGCTCCCAAGTGTGTTGGCACAAATCAAACAGAGGCGGCTTCAGTGGATTGGACATGTCCCCAGTATGGAAGACGGTCACATTCCCACGGACCTTCTGTATGGTGAGATAGCCGGGGCCAGACAACCCGTGGGGCACCCAAAGCTCCGCTTCAAGGATGCTTGCAAGCGTGACATGAAGGCCCTAAATGTTGGCTATCGCACTTGGGAGTCACTAGCTAGCAAAAGAGGGAAATGGCGACACATCCTGTGGACTGGTGTGCACTCCCACGATAACCAGTTGCTACAGCAGCTTGGCAACAGGCACCAACGTCAAAAACAACAACTCACAGCGTCACTTGGCAGCTTCATGTGCAACACTTGTTGCGGAACCTGCCTCTCAAGGATTGGCCTTCACAACCATCAGCAAAGGTGCACCAAGATAAGACACCCCACCTAAATGGATTGTTTGCTACGTGTCCATCATCTTTCGTAGATGGAAGGATGCCAACCCATATCAGCTGAAAGGTAGTCATTGCAAATCAAGTGCATTCCTGCATGACAATATGTTCTGCAATGGCTTTGAGATAGCTCAGTGAGGTTGGACATACCAAAATTGTGTGGCAAATTGAATGGGGAATCTGGTAACTTTTTCATTATCCTTACTTCCTTACAACCTACTTGTGTACATATCTGTGTATAAAGAATGGGATAGATTTCCATCTTTGCTGTCTGAGTGTTAATCTAACAGGGAAGATCACAAGCTCTTTATAGAACTATATGACTGTCATTTGATCAAAATTAATGGAATGAAAGTCAGAAGGTTCTATGAAGGATGTGCGATCACCAGATTACTGCCCAGGTGTGAAGATGAAAATCCACCCCAATCAGGTCTAACATGTTTTCTGCTCATCAGACCACATGTCACACTTCGTCACAGATACAAACCGATCCTAAATGGCAATTTACTTAATGCTGGGTTCTTCTGAGCTGCAACCTGAAACTTACAACCATTTTCCAATCTGCACAGTTCAGTAACCAAACAATAATTACATTTTGATTTACCCAAACTTATGTTTCCTTATTGACCTTGAAGGGACACTGCTCCATCTTAGCATTGTCCATTGCATGGTAGAACACTCCTGTCCTTTATAACGCAGCATATCATCTGACATAGAGTTTTTAATTTAGCAGCGAAGTTAGTTACCAATTCACACTGCTGCCTCCAACCCCCAAGATTGCACAGAGCCCAGAGATGTAAAGGGAAGATGTAATCATTTTGTATTAATTTTATTAAGAAAATAAATTGCATAAAAATTACAATCAAATTGCAACAATGAGCTTGCGCTTGAAATGCAGATTTTAATTGAGGAAAGCAGTTTGATTGGAAGATGTGACCTGTGCCTTCATCCTTCAATCAGGCATGCCCGTCCTCAATTATAACCCCTGCCGCTACTCCTGCACATCCATTATCACTTAAATATGCAATGGTACTATCTTCATGTAAATTATTTTAAAATTTAAGGTAATAGAATTTCAGCTTGTGACTATTCCTGAAGTCTTCAGGGTAATCTATTACTAACACTGCCCTGCACAGTCTGCTCCCAGGGTGCACAGGAAAAGGAATTGGTTTGTAAACAATAAACAAAATCAGATTCTTTTCAGCAAGGCCACTGTAAAGGCATGTAATAATTTCAAATAATAAAACTTGAAAATAGCTTTATTTTTCTCTCTGCTGACACTCATATTATTTAGGAGGCTACACAGGGTGTCAAGAACTATTTAATCAAAGACTTGTAACTGAGCTCATATAAACTTCAGCTTGTGTAGCTGTAGCATTGAATTATGCAGGATAAATAGAGTTACAGTGCTCGATTCTATGTGCTCAAATGAATGTTAATTCCCACCCTAACTTTGAAATTAATTAAGGAGGAAAAATCCCTTTTGAATTCACATATCAGCTGTGAGGTTAAAAAAAACATGAGAATTAACCCAGCATGTCATTTGCTTCTATTCTTGGTTTAAAATTGTTATTACTTCAGAAGTGCTTATAAAACTCGAAGGCTATAAAAAAAATGACTTCAACCCACATTAAAGTCAAGGGTAAATAGTTAAGGAGGAGTAGGTAGGAAAGGAAGACTGCAAGCACTTTCTCTGGAACTTATTATTGCAAACTCTTCCTTCTTTCCCACAAGTCACAGCCATTAAAACATAGTGTAAAATCAATAAATGGTTATTGGAATCAGGTATTCACAGTGCTGAAATTCTGTAGTGGAGGACTTACTGCTGCAGACATTTTTTCTAACTTCTTCACCCTTCAAAAAAATCTTTGCTCTCCCTAATGCACAAAGCACTTGAACATTACTCCCACATCTGGGTTGGACACATGACAAAGATTATTGTCTGCACCATTAGCTCTTGAACTTTTTTTTTTATTCGTTCATGGGATGTGGGCATCGCTGGCTAAGCCAGCATTTATTACCCATCCCTAATTGCCCTTGAGAAGGTGGTGGTGAGCCGCAGCAGTCCATGTGGGGTAGGTATTTCCACAGTGCTGCTAGGAAGGGAACTGCATTTATATTGGCACATTTTAATTTGGATTTTGGGAGACCAGAGATTGGTGTTTAAAAGAAAGAAAGACTTGCATTTATATAGCACCTCTCATGACCAGAGGACATTCCAAAGCGCTTTACAGCCAATGAGGTACTTTTGAAGTGTAGTCACTGTTGTAAAGTAGGAAACATAGGAGACAATTTGTGCACAGCATGAACAGCAACATGATAATGACCAGATAATGTTTTTTATGATGTTGATTGAGGATTAAAAATTGGCCAGGCACTGGGGAAAACTCCTCTGTTCTTCAAAATAGCACCATAGGACATTTTACCTCATAGGGCCTCAGTTCAACATCTCATCCGCAAAACAGCGCCTCCAACAGTGCAGCAATCCCTCAGTACAACAGTGGAGTGTCAGCTTAGATTTTTGTGATCAAGTCCTGGAGTGGAACTTGAACCCACAATTTTCTGACCCAGAGGCAAGAGTGGAACCAACTGAGCCACACTGACATTCAGAAACTACACTGTTCCTGACAGCAGATTCTTAGATCCAGTTTTCATGTCGATGAGCTAAGGGAGGAGGATTTATCAGTATCAATCCTGAAATGTTAATATCCCAGAATCTGAACTAAATGGTGACTTTGATTTAACAGGTCTTTTCTCCTTCTCCGGGTGGTGCCCTGCACTGTGGGGCATGGCTCTTCACATGGGTTCTCCGTTATGGTGTGGGGAACATTTTGCAGAAACAGAAGTCAGAAATTATAATCATACCAACTCTTTGGGCTTTAATTTTCTCTGTGCATTATGCTGATGTATGTATTTATTGTACGTTAAGTAATTTGATGTGTTACTTTTAATGGAATGCTAATGCACATTGTCCACACTCCTACACAAGAGTAAATATTTTAAATGTGCATTAACAAACTCAGCATTCATCGTTTTTTTCTCTTGTTAATTGCTATTTAATTAGCAATCAACATACAACAAGGTTACTTTGGATTTATATCGTTCTCACATCATAGGACATAGGAGTGGGCCATTCAGCCCTTCAGGCCTGTTTCGCCATTCAATGAAATCAAGACTGTTCTGTCTCCCAACTCCATCTACTTACCTTGGTTCCATATCCCTTAGTACACTTGGCTAGCAAATGCCTATCAATCTTATTTAAGATTATTAATTGAGCTGGCATCTACTGCTTTTTGTGGGAGAGTTCGACACTTCTACCACCCTTGGAGTAAAGAAGTGTTTCCTAACTTTTCTCTCCTGAATGCCTAGTTCTGATTTTTAAGGTTATGTCCCATGGTCCTACACTCCCCCACCAGCAAAAAAAGTTGCTTTTGACCCTATCATGCGAATATATGAATTAGGAGCAGGAGTAGGCCATTCGGCCCTTCGAGCATGCTCTGCCATTCAATAAGTTCATGGCTGAACTGATTACTCCACATTCCTACCTTCCCTCGAAAACCTTCCACCCCCTTGCTTATCAAGAATCTATCTACCTCTGCCTTAAGAATATTCAAAGACTCTGCTTCCACCACATTTTGAGAAAGAGAATTCCAAAGACGACCCTCTAAGAGAAAAAATTCTCCTCATCTCTGTCTTAAATGGGCGACCCCTTATTTTTAAACAGTGACCCCTAGTTCAAGATTCTCCCACAAGGGGAAACATACTTTCCACATCCACCCTGTGAAGACCCCTCAGGATCTAATATGTTTCAATCAAGTCGCCTCTTACTCTTCTAAATTCCAGCGGACACAAGCGTAGCCTGTCAAATTTTTCCTCATAAGACAGCCCACTCATTCCAGGTATTAGTCGAGTAAACCTTCTCTGTACTGCTTCCAACGCATTTGCATCCTTCCTTAAATTATGAGACCAGTACTGTACACGGTATTCCAGATGTAGTCTCACCAATGCCCTGTATAGCTGAAACATAACGTCCCTACCTTTGTATTCAATTCCCCTTCATGATAAACGATAACATTCTATTAGCTTTCCTAATTACGTGCTGCACCTGCATACGAACCTTTTGCGATTCATGCACTAGGGCACTCAGATCCCTCTGCATCTCCGAGCTCTGCAATCTCTCACCATTTAGATAATATGCTTTTTTATTCTTCCTGCCAAAGTGGACAATTTCACACTTTCCCACATTATACTCCATTTTCCAGGTCTTTGCCCACTCATTTTTTTAAATTCATTCATGGGATGTGGACATCACTGGCTATGCCAGCATTATTGCCCATCCCTAAATGCCCTTGAGAAGGTGGTGGTGAGCTGCCTTCTTGAACCGCTGCAGTCCATGTGAGGTAGGTACACCCACAGTGCTGTTAGGAAGGGAGTTCTAGGATTTTGACCCAGCCTTTGCAGTATCCAGTGCCTTCAGTCGTTTCTTGATGTCACACGGAGTGAATCGAATTGGCTGAAGTCTGGCATCTGTAATGCTGGGGACTTCAGGAGGTGGCCGAGATGGATCATCAACTCGGCACTTCTGGCTGAAGATTGTTGCAAATGCTTCAGCCTTATCTTTTGCACTGATATGCTGGGCTCCCCCATCATTGAGGATGGGGATAATTGTGGAGCCACCTCCGCCAGTTAATTGTTTAATTGTCCACCACCATTCACGACTGGATGTGGCAGGACTGCAGAGCTTAGATCTGATCCATTGGTTATGGGATCGCTTAGCTCTGTCTATCTCATGCTGCTTATGCAGTTTGGTATGCAAGTAGTCCTGGGTTATAGCTTCACCAGGTTGACACCTCATTTTGAGGTATGCCTGGTGCTGCTCCTGGCATGCCCTCCTGCACTCTTCGTTGAACCAGGGTTGGTCTCCTGGCTTGATGGTGATGGTAGAGTGGGGGATATGCCGGACCATGAGGTTACAGATTGTGGTTGAGTACAATTCTGCTGCTGCTGATGGCCCACAGCGCCTCATGGATGCCCAGTTTTGCATTGCTAGATCTGTTCGAAATCTATCCCATTTAGCACGGTGATAGTACAACACAACAAAATGGACGGTATCCTCAATTTGAAGGCGGGACTTTGTCTCCACAAGGACTGTGTGGCGGTCACTCCTACCAATACAGTCATGGACAGAAGCATCTGCAGCAGGCAGATTGCTGAGGACAAGGTCAAGTATGTTTTTCCCTCTTGTTAGTTCCCCCACCAACTGTCGCAGACCCAGTCTAGCAGCTATGTCCTTTAGTACTCAGCCAGCTCGGTCAGTAGTGGTGCTACCGAGCCACTCTTGGTGATGGACATTGAAGTCCCCCACCCAGAGTACATTTTGTGCCCTTGCCACCCTCAGTGCTTCCTCCAAGTGGTCTGCAACATGGAGGAGTACTGACTCATCAGCTGAGGGAGGGCGGTAGGTTGTAGTCAGTAGGAGGTTACCTTGCTCATGTTTGACCTGATGCCATGAGACTTCATGAGGTCCAGAGTTGATGTTGAGGACTCCCAGGGCAACTACCTCCCTACTGTAGACCACTGTCCCGCCACCTCCACTGGGTCTGTCCTGCCGGTGGGACAGGACATACCCAGGGATACTGATTGCAGTGTCTGGGACATTGTGTGTAAGGTATGATTCCGTAGGTATGACTATGTCAGGCTGTTGCTTGACTAGTCTGAGGGACAGCTCTCCCAACTTTGGCACAAGCCCCCAGATGTTAGTAAGGAGGACTTTGCAGGGTCGACAGGGCTGGGTTTGCCGTTGTCGTTTCCGGTGCCTAGGTCGATGCCGGGTGGTCCGTCTGGTTTCATTCCTTTTTAACCTATCTATATCCCTTTGTAGCCCCCTTATGTCCTCTTCACAAGTTACTTTCCTACCTATCTTTGTGTCATCAGCAAATCTAGCAACCATATCTTCGGTCCCTTCATCTAAGTCATTCATATAAATTGTAAAAATTTGAGGCCTTAGCACAGATTCATGTGGCATACCATTCATTACATCTTGCCAACCAGACAATGACCCATTTATGCCTACTCTCTGTTTCCTGTTAGCTGGCCAATCTTCTGTCTGTGCCAATATGTTACCCCCTACACCATGAGCTTTTATTTTCTGCAATAACCTTTGATGTGGCACCTTATCAAATGCCTTCTGGAAATTTAAGTACAGTACATCCACCAGTTCCCCTTTAACCACAGCACATGTAACTCCCTCAAAGAACTCCAATAAATTGGTTAAACATGATTTCCCTTTCAGAAAACCATGTTGACTCTGCCTGATTACCTTGAGTTTTTCCAAATGCCCTGCTATAACGTCTTTAATAATAGCTTCTAACATTTTCCCTAAGACTGATTTTAAGCTAACTGGCCTGTAGTTTCCTGCTTTCTGTCTCCCTTCCTTTTTGAATAAAGGAGTTACATTCACTATTTTCCAATCTAATGGAACCTTCCCTGAATCTAGGGAATTTTGGGAGATTAAAACTAATGCATCAACTATCTCAAAGCATCAACTATCTCACTAGCCACTTCTTTTAACACCCTAGGATGAAGTCCATCAGGACCCGGGGACTTGTCAGCCCGCAGCTCCAACAATTTGTTCAATACCACTTCCCTGGTGATTATCATTTTCTTGAGTTCCTCCCTCCCTTCCATTTCCTGACACAGCTAATACTGGGATGTTACTAGTATCCTCAATATCATTTCCTTTCAAAATCTGAAAAACCTCAATACTATTTATTTCGTCCATGCAAATCTGTTACAAAAGTAGTGGAGTGACCTATCAGAGTTTCAGTGCAGTGGATATTGTCTTAAAGAAGTGCTTTTTAATGAAGCCAGCAGTTTGAACATAGCATTCAGTCTGTCAATGCTAAAAACTTTTGGAGGGCGTGGAGAGGTGCAGCAGCAGGAGACCGTGGCACAGGAGTTCAAGGTCACTCACTGCTGTCTGCGACTGGCACTGATGTGTTCCCTACCCGATAGGCATTAGCAAGCAACAGTGGGAGGAATTTTATGCTCTCCCCCCGCGACAGGTTTGGAGGCGGGGAGAGCATGTAATCAGGTGGGATGGTGGTGGGGGAGGGGGGTGGACACCACCACCTTCCCGCCTCCTTGGAAATTAAGTCCGGGGTGGGAAGGCCTGTGAACGGCAATTAATGCCCAGTTAAGAGCCTCATCCTGCTGCCGCATGAGAACTACGGCAGGAAAAGCTATGCAGACTGCTTGCTGACTCCTGGGTGGGGGGATGGGGGCGGTGGAGAGATCCCTTGTTAAAAGGCACTTAGTGCCTGAACGAGGGACCTGGCATTGGGAAGGGGGGGACCCGCTGAGAGCCACCCCTCTGTCCTTGCTGCCGATCCCCCTACACCTCCCTCCCCCACTCTGCGAGACCCCTCCTGCTCTGACATACCTGTAGCCTGGGTCCAGCGCCACTCCTAGGCCTCATTTTAGTTGCTCCACCGGCAGCAGCCATCGCCTTTGCAGTGGCACTGCTCAGTTAAAGGGTTGCTGGCCTCTGATTGGCTGGCAGCTCTCAGAGGGTGGGATTTCCGTCACCGGGGTCCTTGATCCTGTGGAAGGCCCACCGCTGTCCAGTTAGGTAATTAATTGGCACTTGATTCGGTGGACTTCCCACAGAAGAGGCGACGCAGGGTTCTCGGCCTCACTTCTGCCGGATGCCGAGACCCCTTTGCCCAGATAAAATACCGGCCAGTGTGTGAAGAAGCTGTACCTGAACAGCAGTCTAATCTCAGACCTCAAAGTAAAAATGGAGCAACATTTAGATAGTGCTTTTGGTGAAAGTAATAGTGACAATTGGATTCATCCTGTACTCCAGTGGGTGCATTCGCACACCAACAAAAGACATCAGTTCCAATAGTTAGTATGTAGTTCACTATTGCATCTCTGAGATAACCGTTAGCCCGCACTCGACATTGAGAATACCTCCCCTTCCGCACTTAATTTATCCTTTAATTATGTGTATGTGGAGGATAATGGCTAGCTCTGGTAAAATGGCAAGACAGTAATCAAAGGGTTCCGATGATAATATAAACTGTAACACCCAAGCATCTATTATTGCTTACTATCTATAGATGTAAGCGTCAACTTTAGACGTCACACTTCAGAATGTCAAAGGTTTATTAAAATAAGAGAAAGGAAGTCAAACATGTCCTGATGGTTTTTATTCAACCTCAATAACTTGGCCTATGGCCAGAGGTCAGAGATTTGCATGTGGTTGCCCATCTAAAGGACTTCCTCTGATAAGTAGCTTGCCCAGGATATTCAGACATTTGACAGTTATTATGACCAAAATGTAGATGAGAGAATCAAGCCTGAACTGCGATGAGCTCTGCAATCTGCCGAATGAGAGGTCTATTTACCATAACCCATAATGTTGCAGTTATTCAATGCATCTCTACCAGTTGATTTTGTGTAAAAGCACTGTTTATAATTCTTAGACATCTAATATTCCTGTAATATAGCCTTTTCATGGCCTCATTCATAAAGTTGGAGTATGAGCAATTGTCAGTATAACTGAATTATAATCTATTGGGCTTCCAGTCTTACCCTGAGAGCAGCAATTTGTAATAAATAATGAATGAACAAAGGAATAAATATTAAAATACATTTTAAAAATCAGATACATATATTGCTTCAAACAACGAGGGCATACGGTCTATCGACGAGCATGTTCTTCATTAGCTTAATTTAGTCACTGTTTCAATCTTTCAAAGTCTTTGCCAATACCCTCCCCCTTCTCTCCTGAAGGCACTGGTTCCTTTCTGAGGTAGGTTTCCCTTCACACCAGTTGTTCTTTGGTGGCTACTTTCGCTTCCATCCAAATTCCAGATACCTGATCTCCTCCTTCTCCCCGTTCCCTTGTGGTGTCGGCATGAAAACTCATCACACCTTCTCTAACTCTATACTCATTCTGTGCATCCTCCCCCCACTCTCCCCTCCCCCTTCCCCCGCCTCCAGGATCACAAACCCAGCACTCTATTCCCCTCTTGGTCTTCCATTCCTCCTCCAAGTTAGAAGCTATTAAAATTTGGACTATAGAAGCCTGCAGACTGGAGAAGGAACGGAAGAGCGAGGAAAATAAAGAGCTCCATAGTGTTGGGGTCCTGGGAAATGAACAAGTCAGGGTGCCACAGAGCACATCAATGGCCTTTTATAGATTGTGAGGGTAATTCATTCTGGAAAACTCGTATGTTGCCTGTTGTGAGGAAACTATATAAATGGCATCTAGTCATTGACAATAAATAAGTTAAATCTCTGGAACTAACTTTTAAAAAATCTGTTAGGAAAGCTGGCTTCAGTGTTGTGACGTGGCTGAAACTGGCAGATGACCTCTTGTGGCCAAAAATGTAGTAATTGACGAAAGGTTAAATATTTAGTCCTGATGGTGAGATTGAGAGAAAATTGAGGTCACTATCTGGTCTTTCAGCAGCTGGGTAAAATGTGGGATTTACTGCGGTGCATCCAAGTACAGCATGCTCAGGAAGCATTCAAATGGTCTCCCTTGCCACACACTCCCCCAAAAAGTCAGCATAAAACCTACCCAATGCACTGTGACTCCCCAAAATATGCTCATACACCCACTTAAAATACAGCTGCACAATGCTGTTAAATAGCCCCAAGAATAGCCAGATTGTGATTTTACTCATGCTATCTCAGTATTGTATCCACAAATATTGCTCAAGTAAGTGGTCCCTCATTCAATGTGAGGAGTAAGAAATGTGAAATAGAGACCTTCAGGGAAGATTTCCTGTCTGCGATGTATTGCAAATGTATTCTCTATAAAACAATTCCAATTTCACTAAAAATATTGCTGATAGCAGATTAAATCTTCTCTGCAGGAGACATTAAATAGTCTTCGTTTGAAGACCTTTTCTACTTAAACCTTTCCAGATTTTCTTCCCTGTTCTCAAAAAAAATGTGCTGCTGCTTTTAGAGATATGACCCACACAGTGGTCCTTGCTCCAGTGGCTGCATATATATAGATCTGCAAAAGAAGGTCCCAGGTTTGATCTCCGCTACGTTCTGAGTTCGCTGATCTCTAGCAGGACAGGGTGTGTGATACTGTAAATGGCTTTAGTGTTTCTGGGTTAGGGAAGGGGGAGGGGGAGAAATTCAGCTTTAGGTCTGTTCATGATCATTGTTCCATGACTTGACGTAAAAAGTACAGTTGTAGGAGTCAGGATAAAATATATCAAACTCAGTTGTCATAACCACCCACCTCCCCCCTGCCTCCCAACCATCATCAAATTACCTGCCTACACTCACCCATGATAATAGATGGCGAGAAACTGTTTCCACTGACAGGTGGGTCGGTAACCAGAGGACACAGATTTTAGATAATTGGCAAAAGAAACAGAAAGTAGACGAGGATAATTTTTTTTATGCAGCGAGTTGTTATCTGAAATACACTGTCTAAAAGGGTGGAGCAAGCAGATTTAATTGTAACTTTCGAAAGGGAATTGGATAAATACTTGAAAAGGAAAAATTTGCAGAGCTATGGGGAAAGTGCAGGACTATTTGGATAACTGTAAAAGAGCCAGCACAGGGTTGATGGCATGAATGGCCTCCTTCTGTGATGTGTCATTTTATGAGTAGTGGTTACTTTATTGAGGTAGCAGAGGATGGCCAGTACCTGTGGATGTATTACCAGGCAAAATACATCACATTCAGGAGAGGAGGAGAGACCATTTGGAGGGTTTGGGTGGAGTGGGGAGGAAAGCAATCAAAACTCAAAAGAAAGATGGCTAAGTTCATATTACAATGCAATAAGACCCTCCACCCACTGCCATTTAAGATGGACATGGACAATGTCAAAGTGACTGGACCTCACTGGGGGGCACACTTGGGTATTTGAACCTGTGCATAGAACACTGCACTTTATATAAAAACAATGCACTCTAAAAGCCTGCCTGCAGCAAGAGCCTCAAAATGGTTATCACACCAGAAAAGAAATGTGCAATAGAACTGCCAGCCTGGATGCGAGGGAGCAGGCTGTCTTTGTCACTCCTTCCAAAAGTTAGAATCAGCTGGGGTGTGCTTTCAAACAGTACGTCAAAGAGCAATCAGTCTGGGTTCTGGATGCTTTTTGAGCCCAATCAGGCTTGGTATACTGACAGTAGGACGTATTAAAGCAAAATACCTATTTAAAAATAGTATTGTCACCTCCAATTAGAATAATTTTAATATGCATTGCCTTGTGGTTTGAAGGATGACAGCTATTTGTCAATCTTACCAAGGTAAAATTAAAGGCAAGCATTATTGACAAGCACTTGTTTGTTGACATACCCATTCCAATGACACAAGCAAAAACTACCTGCCCTCTCCCCTGACAGACGCTTATCCATCGATGTAGTACTTTGGTAAAAGCTGTGTTAACTGATATGGTCCAGTCTTCTTAGTAGAATCAATTTGGGCCACGTTATCCTGACTCCCTTAAGTGGAGCGATCCCTGATTTACTGTACTGATGCCCTGAACTCTGCTAGCCTTTTGTGTTTGCCTTTCTCAGCTAAAGTGGTGGAAATTGGATTATGCATGCGTTCTGCTGCAGTTCTATCTGAATTCTAATCTACCCAACTTTTCATTTTGAAGGGAGGCAACTGGAAGGGGACCAGACATATGTAATCCATAGGTATATATAATATACAACAACAACTTGCATTTATATAGCACCTCTAATGGAGCAAAATGTTCCAAAGCACATCACCTGAACGTCATCAAACAAAATTCGATAACAGGACATATTAGGACAAGTGGTCAAAAGCTTGGTCAAAGAAGTAGGCTTTATGGAGTGTCTTAAAAGAGGTGTAAAGTAGAGAGGTGGAGAGGTTTAGCGAGGGAATCCCAGAGCTCAGGGCCTAGGCAGCAGAAAGCAGGACTACAGTGTTCATTAAAAATCGGAGGTTCACAAGAGGCCAGATTTGGAGAACAGATATCCTGGAGGGTTTAGGGCCATCGGAAGTTGCGGAGAAAGGGAGGGGTGAGGCCATAAGGGGATTTGAAAACAAGGCTGAGCTTATAAAATTGAGACATCATTGGACCAGGAGCCAATATAAGTCATTGAGTACAGTGGTGAGTGCAGTGGTGATGGGTGAATGGAACTTGGTGTGAGCTAGGATACGGAAATCAGAATTTTGAATGAGCTCAAGTTTACGAAGGCTGCAAAGGGAGAGGCCACCCAGGAGAGTATTGGAATAATCTAAAGGAAAAAAAGGCATGGATGAGGTTTTCAATAGCAGATGTAGGGCCAGAGATGGGTGATGTCATGGAGGTGGGAATAGGTGGTCTTGGTGATGGAGCAGATAAGGGGTTGGCAGTTTATCTCAGAATCAAATATGATAGCAAATGTTTTAGTGAAGGCTGGGGAAGAAATTAAACCAATTTGTGATCCCTTGTGTTTAGAAGGTTGAAGGGTGATTAATTGAGGTATTTAAAAGGATAAACGGATTTGATATAGATAAAGAAAATCTACTTTCTCTGCGGCGGGAATCCAGAACAAAGGGGCGTAACCTTAATATTAGTGCTAAGCCAAAGAGGAGTAAAATCAGGAGGCAATTTTTCACATAAGGGAGAGTGGAAATATGGAATTCTCTCTTCCAAAGGCTGCGGATGCTGGGGGTCAAGTTGCATTTTCAAGACTGAGATGAACAAATTTTTATTAGGTAAAGATTGTGAAGGGATTTGGCCCAAAGGCTGGTAAATAGAGTTGAGGTGCAGCTCAGCCATGATTTAACTTGGTGGAACAGGCTTGAGGGGCTGAATGACCTACCTATTGCAAGCTACCTGAGGGCTACTGCTTTCCAGGGAACTATATTCCAGCACAAGTCACAAGGGGAGCAAAGGATAAAAGATAAACTGTTCAGTATAAATGACAAATAGCCAGTCGTGACATTACTTGTTATTCAATCTCAGGGATTCTGCTGATATTCATAAATTGGTCAAAATTTATTGTCCTGGTTTATGACACTTTAATGACCATTCAATGAAACTTTAGCTTTGTAAGTCCCTGCCAACTGCCCATTACCATCTACATAATGGAATTTAGATCTGAAAGCTTTAACGAGGATTGTAAAAAATATTTAAGCTTCGGTTTTCATTTCTACCTTTATACTATTGCCTTCTGCCTTAAAAATACATAAAACTCCCCTAATGGGTTTAGAAGAGAGAGGTGTTATAGAATCTTAGAATGGTTACAGCACAGAAGGAGGCCATTCAGCCTCTAAGCCTGTGTCAGCTCTCCGCAGGAGCAATTTACCTCGTATCCACTCCCCAGCCCTTTCCCTGTAGCCCTGCATTTTCTCCCTTTAGATGGTTATCGAATTCCCTTTTGACAGCTATCATTGACTCGGCCTCCATGACCCTTTTAGGCAGTGCATCCAGATTGTAACCATTCACTGCATAAAAAAGTTTTCCTTCATGTCACATTTTGGTTCTTTTGCCAATCACCTTAAATCAGTGTCCTCGAGTTCTTGACCCTTCTGCCAATGGAAACAGTTTCTTCCTACCTACTCTGTCTAGACCCCTCATGATTTTGAACACCTCTATCAAATCTCCTTGCAACTTTCTCTTCTCCAAGGAGAACAACCCCACCTTCTCCAATCTAATCACATAACTGAAGTCCCTCATCCCTGGAACTAGTCTCATAAATCTTTTCTGCACCCTCTGTTAAAGCTTTCACACCCTTCCATATGGTATTGAGCCATATGGACCAGAAGGGCCCAGCTCAACCTCTGGAATAGGTAGGGTTATCTGTTCTCTACTGGGGCGCTAGAGTTGGCTTTAGTGCTTTTGGGTTACAGATTGTGGGGAAATATTAAGCCAGAGTTGCTGTTCCCGTTTCATCGGGGAGAACAAGAATAGGTTCAGCTGTGATGTTCTCTACAGTCAGACAGCCTAACCAGTTGGCCTCACAGATAAACAATGGCAACTTGGCAAGGAAGGAGTTGGCCACCTATTGAACTGTACCTCAGTTAGCGTTCAGGAAAGGCGGTGGGAAGAAATGGCAATACACACCTATATAAATAACTAATGGGATAATTATTTTGAAAAGCCCCGCGCTGCTCTGAATCCTTTACCTCCACCTCTAGTTTCCTTGCTGCATGAAAAGACTATCATAAATAGAGACAAAATAAGTAGAATTAAAATACTTGTCAACTTTACATCAGTTTAATAAATGAAAAGCTTTTATCTGTCTGGTGCAGTTTTATGTTGCATTTTATAGTAAGCAGATGTAAAACATGGACATATCATCGACAGTAAGAGCTGCTCGTGACTGAGACAGATTATTCTTCCCCAGAGATTGTACATTAACCCTCTCTATCCATTATAGTATACAGTTCTACCAATAAATTAATTACTGCTAATGTATTTTATGTGTTCCTCTGACACTAATAGCATTGCAAAAATGGCCCATTTTTAAAAAATAGATTCCATCGCAATCTGTTAGACTTAACTTTGTAATCCCCTAAACTCTCAAAATTAAAAGGAGGGAGAAATAATCGAGAGAGAATTCAATGACTGCCCAAGCAGGTAGTTGACAATAGAGCAGTGATTATGGAAATAGACTAACATCAAAGAGATCATGAGTTCAAATCCCACCAAAACAAAGTGTAATACGGAGGGCTCAGCGAATCGGGGGAGAATAACTAACCTCCATTGCTGAATGTCAATTCTCAGTGTACCTGAGGGAAAACTGATAGAAAAGGAAAAATGTTATCAAGCTACCTTTTACAGAACCATTGGATTCTGGGCAGATAGTCTACTGTCAGAGCCACACAAACAGGTACATCCTCAGATTGATTCCCGTCTCTGCTGAATTAACGGGTATTAGTAAGGGTGATAGTAGGTATGTTTCATTCAACCACAGGGCCTCGGTGCTTCAGCATCCCTAGGATGTGTTCTATAAGGATCCTAGTGGCCCCTTGGCTTCAGTAGGGTTTCCATGTCTGTAGGGGTTATCTCAAAGCCCCTAGCAGTTAAACCTGTCACCTTGCTCATAAGGTTGACTATGGGGATGGGGATGGGGGTGGGGGTGGGGGTGGGGGTGGCGGGTGTGGAAATGGGATTGTAGACTGGCTTAAGGTAAATGCATTTGTACTTCATTGGCTGTAAAGTACTTTAGGATGTGCGGAGGTCATGAAAGGTGGTATATAAATGTAAGTGTTTCTCTTTTTTTGTGAACTCCCTCGTACCTTGTGCAGCGCTGAATGGTGCTCCTCCTGTGATTGGCCATCAGCTGCACATTTTCATCGCTTCACCACTGGCGGCTGTGCCTTCAGTTACCTTGGGCCTTTGCTCTGGAATTCCCTCCCTAAACCTCTCCACCTCTCGCTCCTCCTTTAAGTCCCTCCTTAAATCCCATCTCTTTGACCCAAGCTTATGCCCAACTGTCCCAATATCTCCTTATGTGACTCGGGGTGAAATTTTGTTTGATTACACCCCTGTGAAGTGCTTTGGGATGTTTTCACATTTACAGCATTTTATAAATGCAAGTCATTATTGTTGATGGAGTGGAATCCCATTCTCTTAACATAGAACAGCAAGCTGCTGTTCCTGTGCTCTGATGGCAACGTGTGTACTCTCAATGATGCCCTGCACGCGAGGGATGCCAGTCGTGGCAGTAAAGCAATGAGTTCTCTCCTGAGGTCAGTGGGGGATGTGGTGTACTGTTCTGCCCTGGAGAACATGGCACCAGTGATCTGCTTAATGTCGCAATGTATTGCAGATTGAGATGTGTGGCTGATGTCACCCATAGCAAACTGAAAGGATCCAGTGGTGCAAATATTTCAAGGCTGTGGTGACTTTTGAGAGTCACTGGCAAAGCACGGCCTCCCTGGTCCAGCAGGCAGTAGGCAGGTCCTGTTGCCGGAGGCTGCACAGAGATCTTCAGGACCCAACTGCAATTTTAACTCAGCAGCCTGGGATGCTGCAGTGGGGCCAGACGTGCCACAAAAGGGGTACATTCTTGCATCTTTTACTTTACATCTGGGGCTAGGAGGAGCAGGAGTATTCATGCGGATCCCAAAAGGCAAGCTTAGGCTGCAGATTGGCCTCCTCCTTCCCAGTTGCTAGACACCCAAAGGACAGCTAGGACAGTCAATCCCGGCACTTTCCTGGCCTTCAGATCGTGTGATTTTCTGTTGACTTCCTGCTTGGAAACAGTCGGATGTTGGTCGGCAAGATTTAAATTAAGGCCTGGGAGTTAAAATACCCCAGGGCTAATTCCTAGAGCCGTGGGAGACTTTCTAAATTACACACACACAAGCTCAGCGAAAACTGGCCCCACAGCTGAAATCGGGCTGTTAGGAGAGATAATTCCACTATTCATGCAGTCAAAATAGAAAGAGGCATTTAGTATAAAACAGAAAATGCTGGAAATACTTTGCAGGCCTGGTAGCATCTGTGGAGAGACACAAGACCTGCTGTTTTTATTTCAGATTTCTACCATCTGCAGTATTGTGCTTTTGTAGACGAGGCATCTAGTATGTTCCTCAGTGGGTAGCAGTCTCTCCTCTGAGTCAGAAGGTTGTGGGTTCAAGTTCCACTTACAGAGACTTGAATACAAAAATCTAGGCTACCACTCCACTCCAGGACTGAGAGAGCGTTGTGCTGTTTTTTGGATGAGGCATTAAACCGAGGCACCATTTTGAAGACGAGCAGGGGCGTTATCCCCGGTGTTCAGGCCAATATTTATCCCTCAATTAACATCACAACAACAGGTTATCTGATCATTATCACATTGTTATTTGTGGGATCTTGCTGTGTGCAAATTGGCTGCTGTGGTTCCTACATTACAACAGTTACTGCTCTTCAAAAGTGCTTCATTGGCTGTAAAGTGCTTTTGGATGTCAAAATCATGAAAGGGGCTATATAAATTCAAGCTTGCTTAGAAAGTACTTATGAATATTAGGGCACATGATAATACCTTTTAAAAGCTTTAGCTTGTAGGAGTAAGAGAAGACAAATGGAGGTGATGTTTGGTCATTATGCCTTTCTAGAAGTCAAAATAGAAACATCTGTCTATAATTGGACTGTCTCTCGTTTCTCTTCCACATGATAATATCATATAAGCCAATAACTATTTATAAATAGAATGGAAGAAATGGGAAACATAGGCACCACAAGGTCAAACCCAAAGTAATTCCGACATATTGAAAAATTATCTTTTAATGGAAGTAAGGTTTGGAACACACAAATTGTAAAGCTCTGCATTTGAGAGCTGCCAAAAAGCTCCAGTGAAACAAAGTTTTTTTTTAAAAAAAGGAAAAAGGCAAAAACCTGAAGTGAAAAATAAATTAAAATGCAAGGTGGGAAGGGAAAGAATCTTAAAGGATTGATTGCTGATATAATGGCTTGAAAACAACTAGACCATAGAATGAAGTATTTAAGAGGCACCTGAATTTTTCTGGCCAATTTCAAAATTGGCTCCCATGTGTTACAGGTTATAAATGGTTCCATGGTTTCATGTAACACTGAATGGAATATAGTCTTTTAATATTTAGCAAAATATCTTTATAGCAATTACATTGTTGTCATTTTTCTTATGTTTTTGCTTTCAGGGAAACTTAGAAGAAAATGCAGCTTAAAAACTGTGCAGAAGATGTTTGATTATGCTTTGGAATATTGAAATATGCCAAGGAGGAAACAAAATTGCAAACCTTTCCTCCATATACACCAATGCCACACAAATGTACCATCGTAAATGCTCTTCTTCCTCTCTGAATTCTTACTATGTTGAACTCAAGACTCATCCTGGAACTTTTCCACAGCTTGGGAAATCTCTGTCATTCTTTTCCTTTCTCCAACAATCTGCATAATTTTAAAACCCAAACTTGGCATCACCCAGTCACTAATTCTTCATGTATACCTCGTTTTCCATCCTTCATTACACGTTTTGTCCCTTCCCCACCACCTTTTCAAGGGCAATTAGGGATGGACAATAAATGCTGGCCTAGCCAGCGATGCCCACATTCCATGAACAAATAAAAACAACCTGAAGGTGATGAACAATCACAGGAAAAACTCAATGTAATTTCCCCCAATACAATTCCCTGACTTCCAGTGATCTACTTAATGCCCAGGATGTCCAGGGTACAAGTCTCTGTTGCTCAACCCTGACCAGTTGCTTTCTGCATGGTGCCATAGCGTACCAAAAACTATTTGAGCAACAGTGTTAATGTGCTTATCCTGATGGCTCAACAGAACAGGTAGGTTTCTAAGTTTAATTCCTGGTATGTGCTAAGGTCATTGATTTCAGCCACAATCGGTGTGAAAGTACCACAACTGGCTTAAGTGTCTAGAGGTTTTGGAGGGGGTAGAAAATAAAATCACACAGTGCTTGAACTTGTGATGACTCTCTAGGACGGCATATGCATGTTGGCATTGGATAAGGGTAGGATCAGTCTTGGGTGCTGCATTTTTTCCTTTTAGCTCTCCAGTACTCAGTATTGGTATCCCAGATCCCGGTATCTGAGCTGGGAATTCCACAACAGAATTCCAGAGCCCAATCTGATGATTTATGAGCTGAGCTTGGACTCTCATTGTTTTCAATCAAAACACACTCTTAGCTGCTTCTGATTGATAATAGCACACTAGTGATGGCGAGTTCTGAGAAAGATTTATAGCCCACATGAATCCCATGGAAGCACTCACTATCACTGGTGGAGAGATCCGCCTAATCTTCGGGAAGTTGGCTGCCAGTATATTCGTCAGTGGTCTTTTAAAAAGACTTTAGAAAGCAATGGCAGTGATCAGTAAGTGATATTACACATATGCAAGCTATCACCTTTGATCTTGGTAAGGTGGTAAAATAAATTACTAATCACCAAGCGCAGAATAAAGAGAATAGGAAAGCTAGCCGTAATCTCATTGAGAGGTTTGTGTTATGTCATAAATTACATGAGCAAAGCACAAGTGATTTATTACTTGTCATCCAAACCCTGAAATTAATATACAGCCTACAAATCATCCTATGTTACATCTTAAGTACATATTGTGCATTATAAATGGTGATAGGTTGGGTCTTGACTGCTAGTGACTCAGCGACTTGTTGCAAAATCATATTTCTAGTTAAGATAGAAGGCCAATATTGCAAAAATAAATTTACTCCACAATTCTCCATTCTTCCTTTAAAACAAGAAAGAACCTGTATTTATATAGCGCCTTTCACAACCTCAGGGCATCCCAAAACGCTTTACAGCCAATGCAAGTACTTTTTGAAGTATAGTTACTGTTGCAATGTAGGAAATGCAGCAGCCAATTTGTGCACAGCAAGCTCCCACAAACAGCAATGTGAGAATGACCAAATCATCTGTTTTAGCTGAGGGTAGATATTGGCCAGGATACTGGGGATAACTCCCCTGCTTTTCTTTGAAATAATGCCACAGGATCTTTTCTGTCTATCTGACAGGGAAGACGAGGCCTCGGTTTAACGTCTCATCCTCAAAGCAGCACCTCCGACAGGCCAGCACGCAATCAGTACTGCACTGAAGTATCAGCCTAGATTTTGTCATCAAGTCTCCCGAGTGGGGCTTGAACCCACACTTTCTGACTCAGATGTGACAAATGCTATGATTGAGCACTTTATTTTTGCCGGGGTACTGTCCCATGTGAACCACTTATACTTCAGTACTTTGCTTGAGCAGCCATTCTTGATGCAAGAGACAATGAATATGGGAAGGTTATTCGACTGCGGAAGGCATCATAGCTGAACCTGAGCCTGTCCTCCGGTTGAGCATCCGCACTTCCAGCAGAATCACTGAAGAACAATTTGGCACCGGGATCCTTGCAGAATTTTCCCCTTCCCTAATCCCAGGCCTCTTAAAGCATCTCCATCATCAACAGAAACATTCTAGGACATTACAGTTAATTTATCAGGGAAACTTATAAACATATGAATTCGGAGCAGGAGTCGGCCATTCGTGCAGTGGATTACCAGGAAAGTCTCTCACCAGTACGAATTTTATAGAGGATATGTCAAGGCCAGAAGATAAATAGCTGCACAGCGAAGATCAGATAACTCTCAGGCAGCGAAACTGCGAGTGAGTAATGGTCAGCCTCACAAGTGAAGATATTTATCACAAAATACAGGCACCTATAATGTGATACCATGTATTCAAAATATAAATTTAAAGATGAATTTGTAACTTTGCATGCATGAACGCAACAAAAATATATCCACCATGCGTGTATGAGGAGGGCTCGAAGGTGGGGGGCGGGGGGAGGCCGGGGACCGCCTCTCTGGTCTACATGTAATTAAATCGTAAATCTGTTTATAGAGAAATAGATTGATGATTTTGATACGCTTTGTACTGACGGAATCTTCCTCCCAGGGCGTTGATATACTGCAGGTAGCACTTTGAGACCAGCACTGGCCGAGCATAGAGTGGGCCCCAACAGCATTGGTCAGGCTTTTGAGTTCTTGGTTGCTTTTTGAAGTGAGAGAGAAAGGAATTCTGTGTGTGTGCACTCACATGCGCAGAGCTTCCGTTCGCTGACTTCCTAACATCAGTTAAGTCTTGACAGGAGCAGAAAGTCGCCTCTCCTGTCCTCTCTCTGCTAACCTTAAAAAAGATATGGAACTTTTTTGGGGGGGAAAGAAAAGGCTTTCAAGTGGTCTGTTAGAACTTTTTAAACTTGGCTTTGTGCCCGGTGCGAAGCTCAGGAAGCATGCGAGACCTGCTACAGATGGTATCACCCACTTCCACTTCGCTAAATGGGATGCAGGTGACTTGGCACCCACCTTAGACAACATGGTTTTCTCTGATGCAAATGCTTCACCTCAGTGAAAACATTTGTCATGTGGCAACAGGGTGAGCTGACCCAGCATTTAGTTGGTTTTAAGAATGAATTTAAGTAACAACTGTTCTCTGACAGTACATAGCGCCACCTTTTTCTAAATGGGGCTTTGTATTATTTCAGTGGCATTTGGCATGTCATTATTTTTTTTGAAAGATTCACTTGTATCACCTGCTCTGGGTTACTGTTAAAGCGTTTCTGCTTTGCAGCAAGGGAAAAGCCTGTAATAGATTCTTTTATGTTGTGTGATGCAACATAAATGAGATGCGTGGAGTCCAGTCATGCTGAAGATCTTAAACAAGTTTATTACAGCTAAATATTATATACAGTACAGAGCTAACTATTTACAGAACCTTCCTGTAGCTGTTACAATTGCAGAGTGACTCTGGCTTTGAGTCACATGACTACATCCTGGTACTTAGCTCATAAGCATACTAAGATCTTAAAGGGATATCACTCTTAAAGGCAATCATACAACATCCCCCTTCTTTCCAAAGATACGTCTCATATGCTAAAAATGAAAACACATAAAATTAGATAACACACAATTATTTACACAGATTATGAACTTTATACATGCCGAAGCTTAATAGTCCACATATCGTTTCAGTGGTTTGACAACTCTCCCAGATCTGGTTATGGTATAACCTTCTGGGGATGTCATCCTTGGCTGTTTTGGGATTGCAGGCATGTTGTCACAGTGTTGGTTGTTGTCCTGTTGTTCAGTTACACCCTCATCGTTGGAGTGCATTCTTTCGAGTCTGCTGTGCGCAATTGGGGTATTGCACACTTCTCTTTGTTGGCTACGGTTCCTTCTCAACACCACTCCACTTGGTAATCTCATAGGACCTAGGCTCACTCCAAATTTTGGATACCTCTGCGGGTAGCCATGTTCTCATTGTGGGGTGTATGACCCTGACCTTTTGTCCTATGTGTGGCTGAGGTAGTTCCTCCCCTGCATGTCGGTCATGTACCATCTTCATTCTCCCCCGTTTTCCGAGCAGTGTCTCCTGCATCTCAGAGAATTTGGACAGATGGTGGTTTGGCAGAGTTGTCCGCACTTGTCTGCCAATCATGATCTCTGCTGGTGATGGTAATCCCATATCCATAGGTGTAGCTCTGAGGTGGAAGATGGCAACACGAAAATCTTGTTTCGTTGTCCTACACTTCGGGATAAGTGACTGCACTGTGCGAACCATTTACTTGGCGAGATTATTACATCTCGGGTAATGTGATGAGGACGTCACATGCTTTACGCCCCATTTGGCACACATATCCCTGCAAGGTTTGCTCCTATACTGTGGCTCATTGTCAGAAATGAGTTCTTCAGGTGCACTGAACAGACTGAATATGGTACTTGATGTGTCTGCGACGACTGCGCTTGAAGTGTCTTTTACCTATCTAATAATTGGAAATTTGGAGAAATAATCAGTGGCTAAGCTAAAGTTGTCTCCATTAACAGAAAACAAGTCAGTGGCGATTTTGGACCAAGGGACTGACGGAATCTCGTGAGGGTGTACAGGTTCTTTACAGTGTTGTGGCTGGTGGCTCTGGCATGCCTTGCACATCCTCACTAACCTTTTGATGTCACTGTTTATCCCTGGCCAATAAACAGTGTCTCGTGCTAGTCTTCTTGTTCGCTCTATGTCCATATGGCCTTGGTGAAGTTGTGACAAGATGTCCTCTCGGAGAGCTTTGAGCATAATCATTTGTTTTCCCTTGAAGGTGACACCTCTCGAGATACCAAGTTCATCTCTGTAAGGTCAAAAGCATCTGAGGGTTTCTGGAACCTCTTTCACTGTGTCAGGCCGGCATTCTATGATGCCTCTCCACAGTGCCTTCAGTTGTGGGTCATTTGCTGTTTCTGATTGTACTTGGTCACATTTGTGCTGACCAAAATGCAATAAATTGATTTTGAGCATATCTTCCATCTTGATGTCCATGCTGTCCACTTGTAGATCCAGTGAAACTTCTTCATTCTTGCTCAGGTTTGGCAATCTGCTCAGCGTATCCGAGATGACCATTTTGGTACCCGGTTTGTAGCAGACATCAAAGTCATACGCTGTACTTCCACTAAGAGCCGCTGTAGTCGAGGTGGTGCACTTGTCAATGCTTTGTGCTGGATCATCTGCAGTGGATTGTGGTCAGTTTCCACAGTCAACTGCTTGCCGAACAGGTAGGTGTGGAACCTTGTGATCCTAAACATCAGAGCAAGTGTTTCACACTCTATGTTTGAGTAATTGGACTGTGCTGAGGATAAACATTTGGACCCAAATGCATTTGGTTTGCCATCTTGTAGGATGCACACTCCTAGCCCTTTCAATGAGGCATTGACTTCCAGGATTGTCTTCTTCATTGGGTCATAGTACTGCCTGGTACAGATTTCTGCTGACAATGCTTGTTTGAGAGACTCAAACATATGCTGATGGTCCTCCTGCCAGACAAATGGTATGTCTTTCTTTAGGAGCTCTCTCAGCAATGATGCTTTGTCAGAAAAATTTGGAACGTATGGTACTAAAAAGTTGAAAAATCTGAGACATCTCTGGAGGTCTTCCTTGTCTCGTGGGGTAGGCTTTGGGGGGTAGACTTTGGCTGGGTCAGGACTGATTCCATGGCCTGAATAGATGGATCCAAAAATATTGGTCTGACTGACATTCACCTGGCATTTCTTGTTGTTAAAAATGAGCCCTTCGCGACGAGATACTGCCATCAATGAATGGAGATTTTGATCATGTTCTTCTTTGGTTTTGCCCATTACTGCGATGTCATTGGCAGTGCATATACAACCAGGTAGGTTTTCTATAATTCTGTCCATATGCTGCTGAAACAGATCTTGACTGACAAATAAACTGAAGGGTAGTCTCTGGAAGCAGTATCTTCCAAATGGTGTCCTGAAGGTGGTGACTTCTTCAGATTCCTTAGCTAAGTGTACTGACCAATATCCATGTTTAGCATCCAACTTGGAGAAGAATTTGGTTGCTGTGAACTTGGAATTCAATTCCTCTAAAGTCAGAATCTTGCGGGGGCATCTCTTCAGGGAGAAGTTTAGATGCCTCAGATCTAGACACACCCTGATTGCACCATCCTCCTTCAGTACGCATGGGATTGAGCTCCAGCAGTCTGTGTGATGAAGCACATGACAGATAATGCCATTGTGCTCCATGTCATCTAACTCACGCTTAAGCTGTTCATGTATGTGCACGCTGCACTTTCTGGGAGGGTTGATTGACAGAATTGCATCCTCTCTGAGGTGCAGTACGGCATCGCCTTTGAAATCTCCTATGGTGTCGAACCTGACGGGGTACATTTGTTGTAAGTCCTGGACTGACTCAATGCGGGTGCCCTTGGTCTTCTGCTGTAATGAGTACCTTGGTGATCTCGAGGATGGTCACAATGTTGAGGTTCGTACATGCTGGTAGCCCTGACACTGCTGGTTCACTTGTGTCAACAAGGTAGAAAGTTTCAGGTTTCCATGCCGACTTGCCATAGCTGCATTGCATTGTTAGTGTGCCACTGCAAGGGATGGGTGATTCGTTGTATGGAGATAATTTGGTAGTTGTCAGTTGTATCATTGATTCTCCAGTACATAACTGAGTATTTGGACTGGTAGGAAATTTGTACTAGCGCTGGTGTCAATCTTGACCCTGAGTGTATGTTTGCCGGCTTTTTTTGGGCATGTGATGTTAATAGTGGTGAAAGCTTCCAGTTTTTTGACTTCATCAATGTAATGTGTCAGGTTCACAATGTGGAATGCCTGTTCGTCTTCTAGCTGAGAATTACTCCTCGTTGAGTCTTGTCTCAGGTCTGTTTCATTGTGGACTTGGTGTATCGGCTTACGTTTGTGCAGGTCTCTGGCGCTCTCCTTGCTGCTGTTGCCCTGTTGCTGCGCCTGTCTTCTGTTTGCTTGTGCCCTCTTGCATGCAAGGGATGCGTCTTTGGAGACAGATTTCTTGGATGGGTGGGCCCAGTGTCCTTTTGCACCACACGCCTTGCACAAGTCTTGAAATGCAGGACAATGTCGCAGTGAGTGGGACCAACCACCCTTACCAGACAGCTTGCTTGCTCTTTTCAACCTGGTTATGGCACTGACACTGTTGACTGCACCAAGAGCTTGCAGATGCTGTTGTCCAGCTACAATGGCTTCATATTTCCTGTCATCTTTCAGCAGCGCATCAATGCTGTGACCTTTCTTTATCCCCAATAGGTCTTTCTGATATGCTTCAATGGGTGCTGATACAATCGCCAGCTCCATTATTCGATCCAACAGCTCAGTTTCTGAGAAGTCGCATTTGTTGCCCTTACTACAGCATCTGCTGATGAACTGGTCTCTTGATTCCTGTGGCTGTTGCCTGTAGGACATCAATTCTAGGCGATGAATTCAAAAATTCACTCTTGATCGGAGCTGCTCTTCAGCATTTTCCATATCTTTGTGGGATCTTTCTGGTCTTCAGATAAGCCAGAGGTAATGATTCTGTACAATCCCTCCTTTCCAACTATTAGTATTTTTGCAGCCTGTCTTTCTGGTTCGACAATTACTTGGTCTGTAAAGCATAACTGCAAACTTTGTTTGAACAGTTGAAACTCAGATAGGATATAGGTATAATTCTGGAATCAGAAGCCGATTGTGAGTCCAGAGGGCAGTGGCAACCTTGTGCCAACTGGGCTTGGTACCACGTGGAAATCTCCCACTTAGTCATTGTCATCTGGTGTCAAATTCAGCCCTTATTTCAGTGCGGAGTTTAAAAGGTGTCGATTTTGGTGGGGGCGGGGGTGTGTCTTTTGGACCTCCCACTCACTATATAAAGGCTTTGAGAAAGCTAATGATTCCATGAGTGCTCCTAATATATTTACAGTTTACCGACTGAGTACTGAGTACAGTGTACAGCTTGTGCGTTAGGTAGTCGTGTATAGAACTATCTCACAGCCGTGGGATTCAAATTCACAGTCAGGCGCATTAACGGGGCAATGCAAAGCCATGCTGGTGCGAGACTGGTCAAACTATGGTATAACTGAAGCCCAGTAAATTTACTGTGTCTGTACCTCCTCCCCTTGTGTACCACAATAACTGGTATTTATGTAGCACCTTTAATGCAGTAAAATGTTCCTAAGGCACTTCACAGGAGCGAAATTATTCGAGAAGGAGATATTAGAACAGGGCTCGAAGTGCCAGCTTTTTGAAAGAGACATCCAATTAGAGCAGGGAAGTGGGACTTTCTTCATAGCCGAGGCAAACTTTCCCCTTGTCAAATATCTATGGACCTGAAGTGATGGTGCATTACGTTATACCCATTAGAACTCTTCTCCATGTTTAACCTGGCATAAGCTTCATAGTGTGAAAGGGCTGGTGCAGCAGTAATGGAGAGCATGTCTTTTGCTCTTTCTGCTGTCTCTCAACACTCCAGTGATCATGCATAAATTTAATAAAGCTGCACTATGTATAATCCAGCAATTACCCACCTTGGAAAATAGATTTAAATATTAATAATAAATAAACTCATTGGATAACTAATGGCTTAAATGCCAAAGTATATGACATCATTAATATTAAAGAGATAAGGATTACTTCATAATTTGTTTGTAATCACACAGCCTGGCAAGCAAAATCCCTTAGCTAGGACAGAGTTAGGAAAAGGGATTTAAAACATTTAAATAAAAATGACAACAAAAATTTGGAATCTAAAGAGAAAGAGGCAAGGCTGACATACTGTCAGGGAGTGAAATGAAGATTTTGCAAAACATATTAGTGAAATAAATCAGTTGAAGACATGTAGCCCCTTCACTAAACGGTAATGAGGTAACAGTTACTCTCCAAGATTTCAGAATGCAGCGAGGAAATCACACAGAGCAATGAAAAAACTGATATATATTACAGAACACACAGTGGCATTACTTACAATAGATTCTGATAGCATTTAGAATGTATTAATAACCATGCCATTTATTAAATATACTGACTATTATGGATGTATTGTTTCAAATTTTATTATTGAAAAACCCAAGTTTTACACTTCCTTTATGCAGTTTTTACAGAAGTGAACATTGGCACAAGTCTTTCTTTTAAACTGAGTAACTTATATGAAGGGCACGAGCCCTTATATAGAAATGCATAGAAGTTACAACATTCAGCCCAACCAGTCCGTGTCAGTGTTTACCCTCTACCTTTTGTTGAAGTTCAGCCAAAACAGGAGAAAAGATGAGAGAAGACGCAGCATTCAGCAGACACTAAACTTGAATTTTAAAAGTCTGAAGGTTGTAGGAGGCAGGAAATACTGAGGGAGCAGTTTAGAGGCATTGGGGGAAAAACTGAGTTAGAGCAGTTGACACAGGGCGGGTGGGGAGAAGAGGAAGATCTTATTGGGTGAATAAATATGGAGAGAATTGTTTCCTCCTTATTAATCATCATTCAATAAGCTTGTAGTAGTTACTTGCAATCTTTCAACATGGTTTGATATCACAGCAAATCATGGAACAAACTGGGTATCTCTGTATCTTGCAAGTGTAATTTATCAACCATAAACTAGGCCTAAAACAGAGTTTTAAAAAAAACAAATCCCATAAATTTTAGATCTCATTTATAAAAATCTACTCTGGAGTGATTCAGGGAGTAATTTAATCTTTTTAAACAATGTGAGCTTTTCTGTTTCTGTGTTTGAGATGAATTGAACCCTTGATAAGATTATTGTCTCGTAATCACACCAGCAGTCTGCCATTTCCACATAATATATGGAGGAGCGGTACTTCAGAAATTCAAGTATCTTAGATCAGGACAGTAATTAAATCCTGATGTGGACACATGAAGGATTAAATTGGTGTTTACATCTCTTATTTAATGCTTCAGTTTGACAGCATGAGATACCAAGTGAATGACACCTCCTGGTGACCAATGTTGGTCATGACATGGGGGGAGGGACCCTCTCATTCCACACAGTGATAGGCCACCTGCAACTGCCCCCATGTCTGGGGTGCTCTATATGGCTCAGCCCCACACATTACGTGATGCATTAGCTCACTGAGCCACCTGGAAAGTAAGAACTTGACCTCATATGTAGTGCCTTTCGTGACCTCACAGCCAATTAATCAATTTTTAATAGTCGTTTGGATGTACAGAACTTGAGTACTGCTGAAAATAGAGTAATTTTGTCAAAGCTTTTCGTCTTGCGCTCATCAGGCCAATTCGCAAGACAACATTGGTATTCTTGCGAATAGTCCTGATGAGTGCAAGATGAAAAGCTTCGACAAAATGTCTCTATTTTCAGCAATACTCGAATCAATTTTTGACGTACAATCATTGTTGTTTTGTAGGCAAACATAACAGCCAAATATTACACACAGCAAGAACTCACAAAAAGCGAGAGAGACAAAAGGGCAGATAATCTCTTTTTGGTGGTGTTTACTGAGGGATGAATGTTGGCCAAGACACCCAGAGAATGTCAGGGAGTCAGACAGGGCTGGGTTTATTGTTTCAGCCAATAGCCAGGATTCCCAGCAGTGTAACATACAATCATAGAATCATAAAGCACAAGAGGCCATTCATTGCATTGTGCCTGTGCCAGCTCTTTCAGAGAGCTATCCAATTACTCCCACTCCCTCATTCTTTTCCCATAATCCTGCAAGTTTTTCCTTTTCAAGTATTTATCCAATTCCTTTTTGAATGTTACTCGCTGCCTAAAAAAAAAACATTCTCCTCATTTGCTACTCTTCTCCCCCTGTTGATTTTACCAATTATCCTTAAAATGTCCCCTCAGTACTGCAATGAATTATTGACCTAAATCAGCGTTTGAAGTCACAACCTTCTAACTTGGAGGCCGGAGTTTTACCAACCCAAGTGAGTTGACATTTGAGGATCACTAAAGAAACATTAATTTTTTTTAAAAACAGCATTTTTATTTTCATAAATCAGGTAAATTTTTAACTTTACTTCAACTGGGACCAGAGAAGCAGGCTGTGAAAAAGGAAGGTTTGTAATTACAGAGTTTGTTATAATGAGCTCCTACTACTTGTGTTAAATAAACTCCAGTAAGTATTGGAGAAGGAGCTGTTTAGGTTCTGTCCAAATGGACCCACTTAATAGCCTGGCTGACTTGTTCGTCTTCACATGTTATATAAATCAAATGGGAGTACAAGTCATGCCTTTATATTCTAAGGGTTTAAAAGCAGAAAATATATTTACACACCTGAATTACGGTATTTAAAAGAAAATAACTATTATTGAACAGTTATGAGAGCAAGAGTCCACAGGGATCAGTAAGAGAATTCTGGTTTTCATTAGACAACTGAAGGGGAAGGAGAGCTGAGGGAGCACTTTTGATCCAAATCGCTGCCTCAATGTTTATGTAAAAAAATTAATTTAGAAATATATTCCCTACCATTTAAAAAAAAATCTCCCATTCTCCCCCTCTCCAAAAGATGGCCTGGACTAATTAGTTGCAATAACCGTGATTTCAAATCCCATGATGGTAGTTTGACAATTTTAATTCCGTTTTTTAAAAGTCTGGTATCAGTAAAAGTGACCATGAAGCTGTTGGATTGCTGTAAAAAGCTAACTGCTTCACTAACATCCTATAGCGAGGGAAATTGCTGTCCTTACCCAGTCTGGACCCAACATGATTGACTCATATAATAAAAGCAAAATACTGCAGATGCTGGAAATCTGAAATAAAAACAGAAAGTGCTGGAAATACTCAACAGATCAGGCAGCATCTGTGGAGAGAGAAGCAGAGTTAACGTTGCAGGTCTGTGACCTTTCCGCAGTTCTGATGAAAGGTCACAGACCTGAAACATTAACTCTGCTTCTCTCTCCACGATTGACCTCTGAAGTGGCCTAACAAGTCACTCAGTTATATCAAAATGTTACAACCCAGGGCTGCTAGAGATGGGCAATAAATGCTGGCCTTGCCAGTGACATCTGCATCCCAAGAATTTATTATTAAAATACCTTCTCAGTCCATGAGTGCCCCACGGGTGGCAGTCTCCCTCCAGTACCTCATCCAAGTGGCTATCATCTATTTGGGAGACTGGACAGTGAGGTCTAGCAGACAAGAGAACTGTGGAGAATACAAGAGCTAAGACCAAACCTGACCTCATTTGGCATTCACAAATAGGAACTTCCTAAACTAGAGGCACCGCAGCCAATCTTAGCATCCCTGTCTGAAGTCAACTAACTCCTCACATATCAAGCCTGAGTGCTTCTTCTGGAGACAGAAGTTGTACCTCTGAGCCATCGAGACAGCTACTGCACACCATTTTAACATAAACATCAAAATTTTCACCCGCAATAGATTCTGTCACTTTGGGTTTCCTTCCCTCTCGGTTCTGGTGGTATTATTTACAGGGATGTTAACTCTGGCTTGGCAGCTGTTAAAAAATGAGTTTGAGTAGGGTGCAATGAGTCATGATTGCAGTGTAATGTGGTTGATGTTGTAAACTTGGAGAATAAAATGGACTATATAAAAATATAATTTGAAATCCAAATTTGATTAGAACATTGATCTCACCTGGCAGCTGTTATTTGTTACATCTATCTTGTATTAAAAACTGTAGGTCTGCGTCAATTTCCTTCTCCCAGTATAAATTCCTACGGCCACACAGAAACTGCCAATGCATAAGCAAAATATTGCAGATGCTTGAAATCTGAAATAAGAGCAGAAAATGCTGGAAAATACTGAACAGGTCAGGCAGCATCTGTGGAGCGAGAAACAGAATTAATGGGCTGCATTTTAAGAACTCTTGATGTCGGGATCACTGGCGGGGGGTGGGCGCCTGAAGATGGCCCTGGCTGAGGCCCGCCGTGGACCTTGATGCCAGCAGGGCCTGGCCCGATCCTCCTGGTTGCGGCAGGGCACCATGGCGGCCCCCTTGGCGACAGGATCACAATCACCATATGCAAATGAATAAAATGAATAGATTTGCATATACTTACCCTTAACCTTGATGGTCCTCTGCAATCTTCGGCCCAGCGGCCGGCTCACCCGTGCCTTCGGATCCCCGTCCAGGGAAACAAGGCGCCACACTGGTGGGGAGGGGGCAGGAAGTTTATCAGTGCTAGGGGTTGTGGGGAACGGGGTCAAATCAACGTCATGGTTATAGGGGATGGTGGGAAGGGTTGTGCTTTAAACTTTAAGCAGTTTGTGGGGGAGAAGGTCAGATGTTACAGGTAAGTGTTTTGTTGGGGGGGGAAGGGCAAATAGTTAATTTAATTGTTATTGGGGGGGGATGTGGGAGAGGGACAAAAGAAATGTATTTATTTAATTTTACTCAATCTGTTTTTACATATTTAAATAAGCCGGTAGGGCTAAAAGCCCTTTAAAAATGGCACAACGTCTGCACACAGGCAGCTGATGCCATTGCTGGGGACGGACAGCCCGCCCCCTCCACGTGATTCGGAGTCGGTGGCGGGGGGTCGGCCCGCCCTGGCTATTTAAATGAGCCGCCGTACTTGAGATTGCGGTGGCTCTTTGGCGTGCGGCCCACACGGGCAGGCTGCCATTTTCTGAGCTTGCTGCCGAGATAATGTTGTGCCCCTTATTTTATCTTTTTTAAAATTTGATTTATTTCTTCTGTGTTATCTCCTCTCTGAGTGTCTTTGCTCTCTTTCCATCCTTTTTGAGGTCACTTGCAGTCTCATCACATCTGCCTCCTCCAATTTAAAAACAAGACTTCGCCTAGTGGCAACTGAGTGGAGTGCAGCGCAAACGGCATTTGCCCACGACTTCACAGCAGCTCCTGTTTCAAACTCACCGCGTCCTTTTAAAGTCAAAAGTGCTGTGGGCAATCGCTTCCAAATCTAAAATTAAAAATTGCATTTATAATAACATCATTAAATATACAGCACAGAAAACCAACATCAAAAGCTGCTGAGCAAGCACAGCTTATGACTAGTGTATAATCATGGAATATAGGAACCCACACACTTCCTCTTAAAAGTAGCAGCAGTCACTGCAAGTGTCCTTGGATATCAAATATCCTATTAAGCAAACATTTTCAGAATTTTATTTTTGTCAGGGTTTATCATTT
This sequence comes from Heterodontus francisci, assembly GCF_036365525.1. Lineage (NCBI taxonomy): Eukaryota > Metazoa > Chordata > Chondrichthyes > Heterodontiformes > Heterodontidae > Heterodontus > Heterodontus francisci. The sequence continues at coordinate 12,061,569 of NC_090406.1, forward strand.
ATGCAAATGTTCCATTACAAAAAGAGTTTTCCCATTTATGTTGCTGTAATATAATTCATTAGTTTGCAAAGCAGAATGTTTTTTAATGAGAAGTAAAAGTGGAGTCTCATGTATTAATGTGCAAACCTCACAGAACCAAGAGAAAGATACTCTCTGCATGCTACATGCAGCAAGATTGCAAATATAAGGAACATGTTTAGAATTTCCCTGTGCATAATCGCACAGATAAAATCCTCCCGCTAATACAAAATCAAATTACTGCAGATGCTGGAAATCTGAAATAAAAACGGAGAATGCTGGAAACACTCAGCAGGTCCGGAAGTATCTGTGGAGAGAGAAACAGTGTTAACGTTTTGGGGGGCAGGGACGTGAGGGATGGTATGATGTTTTGTCAGAACTGGAAAAAGTTAGAGGTGTAAAAGGTTCTGAGCAAGTATAGTGGCAGGGAAGGGAAAAAAGATAAAAATAGCAAGGTCGGTGATAGGATGGATTGCAGGAGAGATTAAAAGACAAAAAGGATGATGGTGCAAGGCAAAAGGAGATGGTAATGGGACAAGTAAAGAAACAAATGATGGGTCCGGAGGCAGTGTAAATGGGACATAGCAGAATCATCATCGACTGATTCTGGAGATGAAAAGCTTATCTTATGAGGAAAGGTTGGACAGGTTGGGCCTGTATCCATTGGAGTTTAGAAGAATGAGAGGTGACCTTATTGAAACATATAAGACCCTGAGGGAATTTGACAGAGTGGATGCTGGAGGGATGTTTCCCCTTATTGGAGAGATTAGAACTAGAGGACACAGTTTAAAAATAAGGGGTCTCTCATTTAAGGTGGAGATGAGGAGAAATGTTTTTCTTTGAGGGTTGTTGGTCTGTGGAATCCTCTTCCCCAGAGAGCAGTGGACGCAGGTCCATTGAATATTTTTAAGGCTGATTTAGATAGATTCTTGATTGACAAGGGAGTCAAAGGTTATAGCAGGTAGAAAGGAAAGTAGAGTTGTGACCACAATCAGATCAGCCATGATCCTATCAAATAGCGAGCAGGCTTGAGGGGCCAAATGGCCTGTTCCTGCTCCTAATCCGTATTTTTATATGTAACGGTTGCCTTCTTTAAAAATGGGGGTCATCTCTAACTTTTCTATCTCTGATGAGAGGTCATCGACCTGAAACATTAGCTCGAATTCTCTCTCAGATGCTGCCAGCCCTGCTGAGTACTTCCAGAATTTACTGCTTTTAAATCTTCCCAATAATCTACCCTCCATTGCTTGGGTATATGTTACCAAGTCCTGGCTTTTGGGGCTATAATCTTCAGCTTTGCTCATGTTAACAAGTATTAAGTAGTTCTGGACTGTCATTGGAAAGCACTAATGGACTAACTTGTCAATGTTCTGCGACTGCTCTCGTAATTTCTACACCTCCAGAAAAATGCATCAGCAGCATTAACAGCCAGGGGAAGAAAGAAGCCGATCTTTGCTTGTTAAGGCCTCATTAACATCATTAATGAGGAACTCATGCAGCCTTCCACAGCTGCATAATCAAACTGAAAAGTGAATGCTTTACTCCAGGTTACATTTAGGCAGATTTTTCTTTGTGCACCCGACGTGAATCAGGTGGGAGAGGATGACCTGCACATAAGGGAACCTGCTTAATGTCCATTCTTTTAAAAATGAATTCTCAGGATATGGGCATCACTGGCATTTATTGCCCTCAGATGATGGTGGGAGATCTTATTCTTGAACCACTGGTAGTGACGGATACAACTCAGTGCCCGCTTGGTCACTTCAGAGGGCAGTTAAGGTTGGTGTGGGATGAAAGTCACATTTAGGCCACAGCAGGTTTCCTTCCCTAAAATGCCATTAATGAACCAGTTAGGTTTTTATGACCAATTTTACTGATACCAGCTATTCAATTGAACTAAATTCAAATTCTCAAACTGCTTTGATGGGATTTGAACTTGCGGCCTCTGGATTATTAGTCCAGTAGCACAACTACTACACTATGTGAATGGAAAGTGCAGATGGGTCATCATCCATGTGCAGTTTTCTCTGAAGAATGCTATGATCCTTTCCTAATGATTCATTAAATCCAGGTGCAATAAAGAGGAAACTCTGCTTCAGTTAGTTAACGCGCAGTTCCCGAATATGAACAGAACAGAAGTGTATAGTAGATAGTTTTTTTTGATAGAAGGCCTGGGTTTATTGGTCAATATTGGGTATAGTGCAGTGGAGGCAGTAGAGGATGAGGAAAAGAGAGGGTACAGGAGGTACACAACTCGCAAAAGATAATGAATCAGAACCAAATCAGGGAATTCAGTTATGACAAGAGACTAGAAAAGCTGGGCTTCTTGTTCCTACAGCAAAAAGGTTTAAGGGGAGATTTGAGCGAGATGTTCAAAATTATGAAGGGTTTTGATAGAGTAGACAGGGAAAGCTGTACTGGGAGGAGGGTCAGTAGCCAGAGGACACAGATTTAAGAAAATTGGGCAAAAAGGCAATGGGGAGATGAGGAAGAATTTTTTTTAAATCAGTGAGTTGTTATGATCGGGAAAACATTGCCTGAAAGTAACTTTCAAAAGGCAATTAGACACGTGTACTTAAAAAGCAGACATTTGCCGGGTTGTGAGGAAAGAGCAGAGGAGTTATGACTCATTTGTAGTTTTTTCAAAGAGCTGGCCCCGGCACAATGGGCCAAATGGCCACCTTCTGTGCTGTCTGATTTTCTGATTCTATAAACTACCCAGGGATGATAGAAAAGCAATGGATGAGGAGAGTCGGGATCACCTGAGAGACTGTGCTGGTGACCCACAAAAAATTTGCAGGGTCAGTCAAATAACAGTAGCAGTGAAGGTCACCAGCTCCCTCAACGTTAACAGCACAGGGTCCTTCCAGGAAACTGCTGGGGACATCTCAGGGATCAGACTCTTTCTTTGCCCTTTGGGGAACTGACACTTTCTTTTCTACACAATGAAAGGAGCACAGACTGCAAAATGCATTAAAATCAAATTACATTTATTATGTGTCTGTGGTGCGACTGTTTAATGTGGTTGGCTGGCTGATTTACCCTTGTGTGTTGTGAGCGTCTCTGTGCTCATGCCTAAGTGTACTACAGTTGCTGTCCTCGGAGTCAGAATGTTGTAGGTTTAGTTCCCACTCCGTAGACTTAAGGACATAATCCAGGCTGACACTTTAGTACTAAGGGATTGCTGTATTGTCGGAGGTGCCATCTTTTGGATGAGATGTTAAACTGAGACCCTGTCCACCTTCTTAGTTGGACACAAAAGATCCCATGGCACTATTTCAAAGAAGAGCAGGGAGTTCCCCCAAGTGTCCTCGTCAATATTTGTCCCTTAATCAACATCACTAAAACAGGTTATCTGGTCATTTATCTCATTACTGTTTGTGGTTCCTTGCTGAATGCAATCTGGCTGCAGCATTTCCTACATTATTGACTACGTCGAAAAAAAACTTGATTTGTTGTAAAACTCTTTGGGGCATCCTGAGGTTGTGAAAGGTGCTATAGAAATGCAAGTTGAGGGAACAGGGTTGTGGGCGACTGCATTTGTGGCTATGCAGTGGACAACTTTTGTGAACCTGCATTAGTAACAGGGTCCTTTGTATGGGACACAGTGATGGCACAGATCTGCCACTGGCACTAGAAGTTGCTGTGCTATCACTGTCATAAAGTGATACAGCACTGAAACAGGCCCTTCGGCCCACCGAGTCTGTGCTGACCAACAACCACCCTTTATACTAATCCTACATTAATCCCATATGCCTTACATCCCCACCTTCCCTCAATTCTCCTACCACCTACCTACACTAGGGGCAATTTACAATGCCAATTTACCTATCAACCTGCAAGTCTTTGGCTGTGGGAGGAAACCGGAGCACCCGGCAGAAACCCATGCGGTCATAGGGAGAACTTGCAAACTCCGCACAGGCAGTACCCAGAACCGAACCCGGGTCACTGGAGCTGTGAGGCTGCGGTGCTAACCACTGCGCCACTGTGCCTGCCGTTGCTGGAGGGAATCCTCTGACATGGCTCACTGCTGCCTGAACATAGGACTGTGGGCATAGATTTTTATGATTTTGTTACCGAGTAATTAATCTTGACAAAAAAATGGTATCAACTCATTTTTGAAAAAATATGGCTTTCAAACTTTTCTTTCCTTGCTGGATCATTAATGGGACAGTCAGTCTAGTGATAGGTTCTTTACACATTAAGTAACGAGAGTGTCAATTTGGTTTTATGCTCATTACACAGCCAGTAATGGGATCGTCAGTCCTGTGATATGTGTCCCAGGCAGCCAGGAATGGAGTAGCTACAGTCCTGTTATATACTCCTCGCACAGTTTAATGGGATAGTCACAGTCCCAAACACACTTCACACAATCACAAATGTACCAATGTGACAGTCAGTCCTGTAATACATTCCTTACACAGTAAGTTAAAGAACAGACACAGTCCTGTTATATACTCTTTACACAGTTTAATGGGAAAATCAATCCAGTTATAGACTCCTCACACCATCATTTATTGCAGGGTCACAGTCCTGTTATATACCAGCTTGATCTACTGCACAAAACAGGGTTCGTTAAAAGATCACGAGCCTTGACACACAGGTCATAGCATTTTGACTGCATGATCTGTTTATTCAGCAGGGTATCAACTTGCCTCAAAGGAGTTAATGGTGCACTGCAGCATAGTGAGTCCCCTTTAAAAAACATCTTGAAGTAGGATTTTACAAATGAGTTCAATTGCATTAAAGGTGCTACGAATCAATGGAGCCAAAATGGTATTCTGTTTGATGGTTTATCATGGTAAGGTATCCTGCTGTTTACAAAGGCAAATGGCTATTTACATGACAGTCTGGTGTATGCATTATGTTTATTGCTAAATGGTCACACAAGAAGGCAATTATTCCAGAGTCATTCCCCGCTGATCTGGAAATTATGGATTATATATTTATTGGATACTTTCTAAAAGAAAATTGCAATAGTGCTTTTGTTGACTCCTGTCCAATTAGACAACAACAACTTCCATTTCTATAGTATCGTTAATATACTAAATCCCAGGGTTCTTCATGGAAGTGAATATTAAACAAAATTTGACACCGAGTCACATAAAGAGATATTAGGACAGGTAGCCAAATTGGTCAAAGAGGTAGTTTTTAAGGAGCGTCTTAAAGAAGGAGGTAGCGGGGCTTAGGGAGGGAATTCCAGAGCTTAGGGCCTATGCAGATGAAAGCATGGGCACCTGTGGCAGAGTGAAGAAAATTGGGGATATGCAGAGTTGGAGGAGTGCAGAGACCTCGAGGATATTAATGGTCACCTACAATCATCTGTCACAGTGGCCCAGTTGGTAAATATACTGCCCAGTGAGTCAGTTAGCCATCTAAAACCAGGAATGTCACATCTCTGATCCTTCCTTTGTAGCTTATCTCAGCCAGCAAAGCACTAGGGATGTTGGAATGGGCCTTAGTCCTCTGGGTTCAGGAGGGAAGGAGAACAAACGTCAGCAGGTTGCTTGACTGCTGCAAGGGTTATAGCTGAGCCCAGCCCTGTCTTTACTCAATGTCCATACATGTACTTCCCAACGGGGTCACGAGACAGCAATTTTCTTCCTCTAAGGCATTTGGATATCTCTTGTATTTTTGTTCTGTTGTGAGGCATTTGTTAATATCTCCTGCATTTCTGTTCATAACCAGTTGTGGTGTGGACCAGCGTGTGGAGCTCACTGGGTGGTAAAAACGTGGAGGCGAAGGACATTGGGATGAAGGGAGGAGAATTCTGACCGAAGACATCATCGTTGGGGTTCATATTGGACTTTAAAAAAAATAAAAGACAGCGTAACTGAACAAGTACCCACACACACACACACACACACACACACACACACACACACACACACACACACACACACACACACACACACACACACATGTCAGGATATGCCACTGATGTGGTAGCCTGGGCTGTTAGAAAATCAAACAGCCTGTCTACAACCACTTTCATGGACAATGGCCTTTTGAAATATGTGTGGTTTCCTTCTTACCTTATCAAGAAACAGATATCACAACCATGGGTGGTATGCACCTAAGAACTCCTCCTGCTGAGAGCAGGATATGACCACATGCAGGTGGGATTGATAAGGCACTGAAACCCAATCAGATGACCCAATTCAAAACATTACCTTATATGTCAGAAAGGGGTATAAAGCCACAGCGCACAAGGACATTGTTGCTGCAGCCAGGAAGTATGACTTGGTCAGTCACAGGAAGTCATGCAGAAGATAGCATTCGGCGGATCTGACCACCTAAGAATGAGTTTCTGTATGCAGGTATACGTCTTCTTCTTCTTTGGCCTCCTTGTCTCGAGAGACAATGGGTAAGCAGCTGGAAGTGGTCAGTGGTTTGTGAAGCAGTGCCTGGAGTGGCTATAAAGGCCAATTCTAGAGTGACAGACTCTTCCACAGGTGCTGCAGATAAAATTGGTTGTCGGGGTTGTTACACAGCTGGCTCTCCCCTTGCGCTTCTGTCTTTTTTCCTGCCAACTGCTAAGTCTCTTCGACTCGCCACTCTTTAGCCCCGCCTTTATGGCTGCCCGCCAGCTCTGGCGATCGCTGGCAACTGACTCCCACGACTTGTGATCAATGTCACAGGACTTCATGTCGCGCTTGCAGACGTATTTAAAGCGGAGACATGGACGGCCGGTGGGTCTGATACCAGTGACGAGCTCGCTGTACAATGTGTCCTTGGGGATCCTGCCATCTTCCATGCGGCTCACTTGGCCAAGCCATCTCAGGTGCCGCTGGCTTAGTAGGGTGTATATGCTAGGGATGTTGGCTGCCTCGAGGACTTCTGTGTTGGAGATATGGTCCTGCCACCTGATGCCAAGGATTCTCCGGAGGCAGCGAAGGTGGAATGAATTGAGGCATCGCTCTTGGCTGACATACGTTGTCCAGGCCTCGCTGCCGTAGAGCAAGGTACTGAGGACACAGGCTTGATACACTTGGACTTCTGTGTTCCGTGTCAGTGCGCCATTTTCCCACACTCTCCTGGCCAGTCTGGACATAGCAGTGGAAGCCTTTCCCATGCGTTTGTTGATTTCTGCATCGAGAGACAGGTTACTGGTGATAGTTGAGCCTAGGTAGGTGAACTCTTGAACCACTTCCAGAGCGTGGTTGCCGATATTGATGGATGGAGCATTTCTGACGTCCTGTCCCATGGTGTTTGTTTTCTTGAGGCTGATGGTTAGGTCAAATTCATTGCAGGCAGCCGCAATCCTGTCGATGAGTCTCTGCAGACACTCTTCTGTGTGGGATGTTAATGCAGCATCATCAGCAAAGAGGAGTTCCCTGATGAGGACTTTCCGTACTTTGGTCTTCGCTCTTAGACGGGCAAGGTTGAACAACCTGCCCCCTGATCTTGTGTGGAGGAAAATTCCTTCTTCTGTAGACTTGAACGCATGTGAGATCAGCAGGGAGAAGAAGATCCCAAACAGTGTAGGTGCAAGAACACAGCCCTGTTTCACGCCGCTCAGGATAGGATGAGGCACCGCTATGCTGAATTGTTCCTTTCATATTGTCATGGAATGAGGTGATGATACTTAGTAGCTTAGGTGGACATCCAATCTTTTCTAGTAGTCTGAAGAGACCACGTCTGCTGATGAGGTCAAAGGCTTTGGTGAGATCAATAAAAGCAACGTAGAGGGGCATCTGTTGTTCACGGCATTTCTCCTGTAGCTGGCGAAGGGAGAACAGCATGCCAATGGTGGATCTCTCTGCTCGAAAGTCACACTGTGCCTCAGGGTGGACATGGTCAGCCAGCTTCTGGAGCCTGTTTAAAGCGACTCGAGCGAAGACTTTCCCCACTATGCTGAGCAGGGAGATTCCACGGTAGTTGTTGCAGTCACCGCGGTCACCCTTGTTCTTATAGAAGGTGATGATATTGGCATCGCGCATATCCTGTGGTACTGCTCCCTCATCCCAGCACAGGCAAAGCAGTTCATGTAGTGCTGAAAGTATAGCAGGCTTGGCACTCTTGATTATTTCAGTGGTAATGCCGTCCTTCCCAGGGGCTCTTCCGCTGGCTAGAGAATCAATGGCATCACTGAGTTATGATTTTGTTGGCTGTGCGTCCAGCTCATCAATGCAGAGACTGGGCTGCATTGAGGGCAGTCTCAGTGACAACTGTTTCCCTGAAGTACAGTTCTAGGTAGTGCTCCACCCAGCAGTCCATTTGCTTGCGTTGGTAATTGATTGTGTCCCCTGATTTAGATTTGAGGGTGGGGCTATCTTCTTGATGGTTGGTCCAAAAGCTCTCTAAATGCCATCATACATTCCTCTGATGTTTCTGGTGTCAGAGGCCAGCTGAATATGACTGCATAGGTGTTGCCAGTAGTCATTTGTGCAGCATCTGGCTGTTCTTTGTGCAGCGCTTCTGGCTGCTTTAATTGCTACGGATGTTAACTCGCTGGGGGCTTTCTTGTAGTTCAACAGTGCAATGCGCTTAGTAGCTATGACAGGTTCCAGCTCTTCAAAGTGAGATTGAAACCAGTCTGCATTCTGTTTCACACGTTTGCCAAAGGTGGTCATTGCTGAGTCATAGATGGCGTCTCTGAAGTGGGCCCACTTGGTCTCTGCATCCTTTGTAGGATTGTTTTGAAGGGCTTTTTCAAGTGAAATTAGAAACTTATGTAACAGCTGTGGATAAGAAATTCTGCTAGTGTTGATGCACGGGCGGCCCTTCTGCTTGGAGTGATGCAGCTTCTTTGGTTTGAGTCTAAGCTTGCTGCACACCAGGGAGTGGTCAGTGTCGCAGTCCGCACTGTGGAAGCTGCGTGTGATTTGAACGCAGTTTAAAGAGGCTCGCCTTTTGACGATGAGGTCCAGCTGGTGCCAATGACGTGATCTTGGCTGCCTCCAAGAAACCTGGTTTAGTATGAAAGAACGAGTTGGTGATGCAGAGGTTATGATAGGGACACAACTCAAGCAGTCTCTGTCCATTCTCATTCATCCTTCCAATGCCATAGCGCTCAAGGCAGGAGGGCCATGAGTCATGGTCGGCCCCAACCCTAAGCAACTGATAATAAGTTAATAAAGGTGTTCCACATAAAGTGGAAATTGTATCCAAAGTTTGTTTTGTGCCATTGATAGTATGGGGTCAGGACCTTAGAGGGAAGTGAGGCCCCCTGTTAAGAGTCTTACACTCCCTAACCAAAGGTAATTGGGGCACCCCGAATATCACTCTGCCTTAAATGATCTAAATCAGCACAGACTGGTCTGTATAGTTTATCTACTCACTGGATAACCTCACTGAGCCATTAAGGCATTGCTTTGTTGGTTTAATACCCAACTGTAAGACCCTACAAATCCTTGCCTCATTTTTAAATCCCTCTATGGCCTTGCCTTCCTTTATCTTTGCAAGTTCTCCAGCTCTGTATGACCTTCTGAATGATCCCATTACTCAGATTCTGACCTTCTGTGTATCCCCCCTCCCCTTCTTTCACCCCACCATTGGTGGAAAATCCTTCAGCCAACTTATTGCGACTCTCCAGAATTCACCTCTTAAGCACCTCTACTGGGAATTCTTCAGGAATTCTCCTGATCCGCCCTCCTCAAAATGCAGCTTTTTGACCGAGCTTTTGGACTGCTTTCCTAATCTCTCCTTCTTTGGCTTGGTGTCTGATTTTTAGATTACCACTCTGTGAAGCACCTTGGCATGTTAAAGGAGCTATATAAATGCAAATTGCTGTTGTTGTTCGGGTGACCTCATTTCATTTTGATAACATCGCCCAATAAGCCCACCAATTTTATTCATGTAAACAGTGGGATGACCTTTAGTTGAACTAGTGAATAATGAGTTGGAAATGGTAATAGTCGCTGGTGGTAGCCAAGTGATTGGCCACAGTAAGTGAAAAGGGTAAAGAAAGTAACTGTTTGCCTGCTGATAAAATGAATTGCATAGGAATATAGGAATTGCTAGAGGAAAAAAGACCAAGATTTATCGAGTTCGCCTTCTACCAACCTGATAGTTGCATGATAGAATGATAATGGAGTTGTTGACTAACCACAGGAATCTTCCAATTAGTCTACAAAAGACCCGGACATGATGTGAGGACAGTTCCAGAGGTGGAGAACTTTGGGAGCCATGAGGGATTCTCCCAATCTGCCCAGGTATGGAAAACAGATGAATCTAAGACGAGTCGTAGAAGTTGGACTTGAAATTCCAACCAGTTAATCAACATGTTTAGTTATATTTTCTTTTGAATACTGTTTGCTAAATTTCGGGATGTGGTCCTGAGTTCATAAATACCAGTTGTTTTGATGTGAGGAAAAGAAAATTCAGCAGAATTACAGTGAACCTCCCCCTTATAGCAAAAATTTTAATAAATGCATACACAGTAATCATTAGAAAATACTTTAGGGAAAAAAAGGGTAAATTGCACTCGGCTCCTCCTCCATGCATCCTCACAGTGTTGAAATCCTGGCTCATTACACTGTCTTCTACACAACTCATTCTACTGCAAAATTTCCAACCTGCAGAACTCCTTTCTCCTCGTGTCAAAACCACTGTTTCACACTGGACCAGGACTGCTTCCCCATTCATTAATATGCTTGGCTGTGCTTTGTGCTGTACTAAGGTTCCAAATTCAAGCTTTTAGTACTCTGAAACAATCACAAAGTCTGAGATGGTGAACTTGGAAGGTGAAAAAGTAATAGTTCATTCATTGTGATTCTTCACTTCTCAAATCAGCACTTCTGAGACCATGGTGTGTGAAACTGGTCTTTGGCGGTAATGTAAAATGGGGGATAACAAATCAGCAGCCCCGTATTACAAACTGCATAATTTTCTTTTGTCAATGGAAAAATGAAATAAATAAGGGTGGGCTGTAAAGCAAGCTGCCAATTCATTAACACCAATTTTGCTGTATCCCAAAGATCAATTTTCCTCTTCCCCCATGTCTTGTTTTTACATTTTGTTTTGACATTATATATTGCCATTTGGAATCCTGATAATTCAGCATCAAATGACAATGGAAAAAAAAACGAGATTTATTATCTACCTATATAAGACAATGCAGCAGCTCTCTGCAAGCTTGCTAACTCCACCTTGCAAACTGACTCCATTCTCTCGTAGATAAAACCCGATTGCTTAATTGAAGCATTGGCATTTAAGGGAATATCTCTAACAGCTCAACAAGAGACAAATAGAAATTATTTAAAAAGTGCTAAAAGGAAAAGTGACAACATCAAAAGATGGTAAAGAAAGAGAAAAAAGGATAAGGATGAGAGCAGCTAGAGGGGAGAAAGAGTAAACAGAAAGAAGATTGCCTTGCAATGCTGCTAAAGTATGTATTAGAGATTTGTAAGGTATTTCCCCAAAATATTTTATTCTTAAGTAAATGAATTAGTGTGCCTCTTAAAATACTGAGCAGAGGAATTTCAGATAAGCATTTGTGTTTGTTGTAAATATGGCACCATCAAGACAAAAAAAAGCTTAAGGAGAAAAGAATAGATGCACCTCTCTATAGATTGACAGTGGTTCAGCTCACTATCTTTATTTGGGTATTTTGTTTGTCTTCCTGAAGGGGTAAAAAAAGCATTGTTTGGATTGGAACATACTCCATCCACTGACAGTACGAATCAGTTCCAGGATAGATCACACATGGACTCAATACAAGTTAAAGGTCCATTTCTTTCACCCCAACAATGTGTCTTCACTCTAACCTCAAGAGCATCCCCTACTGCAATAGTACTTTATTTCCTTTTCCCACACCTGCCAACCTGATGCCCTCTTTGAATGAGGCTGTCTAATTAGTGTCAATTATTGCTGAATTATGGGCAGCCCTGGGCTGTGGACCTGTGCCCACTGGGAACTAAACTGAAACTGCCCAAACTCATTTCACTTATGACCCTTTTTTAATAGCTGTCAGAGAGAGGAGACTTTCACTGCAGTTGTCTAGACTGGATCTATGCCCAGGTCCCAGAGGTGAAAGGGCAGTATGCTGCTCAGACTCAATTCACTTAGGGCTGTTACCAGGCAGAGAGAAATGGTGGTCTCATTGTATTTGCCGAGGTTCAAGACTGCTCAATTCTACACCGCTAATGAGCATAAAGTCGCACTCTTTCTGTGTCCCTTTCCAATTTATCTTGCTTTTCAGTTGCAAAGTTACTTTCTCATTTCTCTCTTGCCTCTACATCTTCCTGCCCTTTTGATTTGTCATTTTCAGTGAATGCTGAACTTGGAACAGTTGAGTGCCATGGGCACACACTCAGATGTAGGTCAAGACTGGGCAAACTTTAGTTTGTATAGGGTCTTTACAAGCAATAACTTGCTGGGTTTGCAGCGTTTTCCGATTTGCTTCAGGTTCCCAGCAGCTGCAGTTTTTTTTTCTGTTCATATTTAATTCATTTTGACTTTGAATTTACCACTGCCTTATACAAAGTGTTCCTTGACTCGAGTATAAATCTGGATTGTAACCACTCCTAAAGAATGCTTTCAACTCTGCATTCAGCCCTTCAAGGAGTTAATTCCTTTTATAGAAAATATCCAGCTTGCTGTTCAAAGCTGGCCAATTGAATTTGTCCCTTATTTCCATGTTGCACGGCGCACATTAACCCAGCTCATAAGAATGAGAGACAATGTATTATTAAAACATTGAATTAGCTGCGTTCACCCAGATCCTGTACTGCACAAGATGTGGCAGAACTGACAAAGTCTGCTCTGAATGATGTGCATCATTGTCAGTGAAATCAAATTCTTGTAGGCAATGAATCTTCATGAAAGGTACAGTCCATTAACCTCTTGAGAACAGGGTGACTTAATTCTCTGACATCAACAAATGAAGGCCCCCCTTGCAGAAAATAAGCATAAATAAACTGCTTTTCTAATGGTGAGTTCTGGACATTGATATATCTGCCCCATTACATCTGTCTCCTTTTCTTTCCTCACACCCTTTGCCCACGTACTAAAGTGACAGCAAGGAAGAGTTTGCAAACTTTGCATTTGCATCATCTGAAATTCAGGGCAAACAAAATAGATGTCAGAACTCTCACCACATGAATGCACTATGCCATCTTTAACTCACATCCATCATGGTCCAAAATTTGTATTTTTCTTAATAAATCTGATTTGGACCAATTTGGATTGACATAGAGCCCACCCCCAGGAGACAATTTATCAATGTACATTACATTTAGTGGGTGAAGATGGAACTAGACTTCAGAAAGCAAAGAGTCTAGCTTTGTCATCCCTTAGAGAACAGCTTAACCTCATGACTTAGTTGCTAGTTTATGATTAGCTAGCTCAAAGTGGTCTTTAGAAAATTACAGCATCTTCTGAGAGAGCTTACGAACAGCTAACATTTATCTCTTGAAAAATAATCAGATTTACCTGGGAAAATAATGTACCAGAATGAATATTTTCTTCTATATACAAAGGGACGTCACAGCATTACAGTATATCATGATACAGTGAGGCAGAACATATCCAACCAATTAGTTAGCCCTCTCACATACTAAAGTTCAGGTTTATAATTCAGACATTGTTTTTTCTCCGCATAATTTTCTTTCCTCCCCATCCCTCCCATTGTGCTATACAATATGTATGGCTCGGGGGCTGATTCTGCTCCAAAACCAGTCAGTGTGAGGAAGCAAAATATTTTCTGGTATGTCAGAAACTCATAAACATAACTGGAAGATTTCCCTAAATGATTTACAATCTTGTCCAAATGGAGGAACATTTCCTGCAGTATTTACAATGTCATTAATACATCGAGGAAACTTGGTGCTGCGGTGGGCAAGAGCAGCCTGTTGTTAACTTTCCCTTTTTTAACCTATTTCTGCAGTCGTACCTACCAGCTGTTGTTGCCTGGTCAAAATAAGAGGTTCAGTTTGTGGAGAATGATGAACTCACATGCCCAATGACACTAGAATGTAAGTGTGTGTTGGCATCCTTCCATCCACGAAAGAGAGCTTACAAACAGCTAACATTTATTTATTTAAAAATAATCAGCTCTGTATCAGGGGATAGAATGCTAGCACACCTAACCAATACTATCAACACTTTAATATGAAACAATCCCCAAAACACAATTTAAACATACAAGGATACTAGTGTGTCATTCTAGGTTGCCAGCTAACTTAACTAAGACCCAGGTGTTTGGGCATGATGCTATTGTGACCTGCAACTTTTGATTCTACTTTCACCTTGGGAAATCAGGTATGTTCACTTATCCAATCTTGCTCTGCATCCAACAATACTTTTGAGTGTGCGGAACTGGATTGAAGAGTAGTCAATCCTCTTGCAAGATCAGGGTCTTTACTGCTGGTCATACCAGTGCTTCACCAGCCATGTTCTAAGTTTCGAGCCTCCACATCTTAGCTAAGTTCCTCGCAAATAGCATTACGTCCAAACCTAGGCTCCCTCTGCTGGATACATACATGATTACATAATATTATTAAAGGTTACACCTTCATCCTCATCGGACTAGATATGCCATGTTTTTAAACAAATGATTTGGATGTTACAGTCTTTACCCTGTTGGGAGAAATTATTTAACTTGACTTTGATCAAGTTGCAGTACAGTCATCAAAACAAACATGAAACTGCACTGAAACCTTAATTGTTCCACTCCCATTACGTGTCCTCTCCATTACTGAGCAGGATTTGAATGGAGGTTTTGGCTGGTAGCATCATTGGATGAGTTGGGAGGCTTAGCACAATTGTCTGAAATTCTTCTGTCTGCTAACTTAGTCAAGTTGTTATTTGTATTAAACGCATTAACACATCCACCAAAATAGCAGACTTTTTTTTGGATGAATGCATTTTCACATGCCAGTATTCTACAGTATAATTTCAAGACCTTTATGTTTTCCCTTATGCTCTTCAACCTTAGGCCATCAACTAGGCTGCTCAATTAAAATAAGTAAATGGAATTATTTAAAGAGAACATTTACTCATCTGCCAATTCATCCAATATCCTTCTGAATTTAAATAGGTGGATAAAGGAGGCATTTATTCTCCGTTGGTCTTCTAATTAAGCCTGGCTCCAGTATATAATGCAACAACTGAACTGCGCTTTAGTCAGAAAGGTTTCGTCATGCTGTTCATCTACATTATTCCGGTGGATTATTGATTAACACTATAATGGACCTCACCCCAATCACTGGGCAACAATCAAGCAGTCCTGACAGGTGATATAATTGAACTTCATGATTTTATTGTAAATTGATTTTTATATTAACGCAAAGGTTGCATAGTATTTTATGAATTTAAGAATTATATAATGGGCGATTTTAACCCTGCCCACCCAGCGGAAACTGGGGGGGGGGGGGGCGGGGGGCAGTTAAGATCATGAAAGGGCCTCAGCTGCCATCTTCCCACAGGCTACGATTCTAACTAGCTCCGCTGAGCAGGTATGAAGGGCACCCACTGGAAACTGGCAGGGTCCTTTAAATATGCAGATGGGTTTCGGATGATATTATTGGGACCCAACTGCTGTTTTAACCATGGGCCGGTTTAGTTTAGTTTAGTTTAGAGATACAGCACTGAAACAGGCCCTTCGGCCCACCGAGTCTGTGCCGACCATCAACCACCCATTTATACTAATGCTACACTAATTCCATATTCCTACCACATCCCCACCTGTCCTTATATTTCCCTACCACCTACCTATACTAGGGACAATTTATAATGGCCAATTAACCTATCAACCAGCAAGTCTTTGGCATGTGGGAGGAAACCGGAGCACCCGGAGGAAACCCACGCAGACACAGGGAGAACTTGCAAACTCCACACAGGCAGTGCCCAGAATTGAACCCGGGTCGCTGGAGCTGTGAGGCTGCGGTGCTAACCACTGCGCCACTGTGCTGTGTTTATGGGACATTGCTGTGCACAAATTGGCTGTTGCATTACAACAGTGACTACACTTCATATCCAAGTTGATTATTTGTTAAGTTAGTAAAGTGTTTTGGGACGACCTGAGGATGTGACAGGTACTACATCAATGCAAGTCTTTCTTTCTTTAGAGGTTCAGATATTTTGTCAATCCCTGTGGCTTGTCAATGGTAATTTACTGAAAATAATGGTGCTCCTGCCTCCTCCATATTAGACACAGTGCCATCTCTCCAATATGTGATACCTGGTGTCGTGCAGTTGTCTGTAATATCTTTAGCTTACAGATTGAACATATGAAAATGACTGACAGGAAAAGACCAGCTGGTGTATCAAGCATGCCCTACCCTCCTGATGCCTAGAGTATCATCACTACATAACTAAACCATTCCCACCCAGCATGATTTTAATTCACTCAAAACCCATTCACTTAGAGTTAAAATCGGGTTAATCAGAACCAGTCCAAGAGATCACATTGACCATACCAATTACAGTTAATTGTAAAATCATTTACCTTCTATAAGATGCGGTCTCTGTCTATGCCAAGAGGTGGTCCAGCTCCCTCTTGAATTCTTGTAGAAAGTCAGCACACGCCACGTAAGCCAGCAACACATTCCAGAGGCCCAGTACTCTCTGGGAAAATGCTGCTGACACATACAGGAACATAGGAGATAGGAAGAGGAGGTAGCCATTTAGCCTCTTGAGCCTCTTCCACAGTACATACAGATGTCAATGGTAATATCAGCTGCATGTACAGTTCAATTCAACAGATTCAGATAGATTTTGTGATCAGGAAAGGATGGTAAATCAACGCCGTTGTTCATTGAAATCATTGCTACTAACAATCAGCTTGGATATGATTAGAGTGACTGGTTTGCTGCATGCAAAACTGTTCAATTCACATCTCTTGGATCAATTCTATCCGATCAAATCCTACTTGGCTTCCGTATTTAAGAATCAAAGCCCCTGCCCTCCCATCCTACAGCCATAAGACAAAATTGATCAAGTTACTTTTAATCAATTAACATTAGTTTAAAAAGTGGTATTTATTTTGCTAATGTTTAGGTTAATGGAAGTGTTAAATAATTAATATAGAATCATCAACAATCGAGTCAGTCACATTGATTTTCTTCTCGTTGTCAGTGCAGTGATCATTGAGTATGGACTCCAGTATAATTTTACTAAAGAAAGTAATAAAATATCTTGTGGTGGAACAAAGCTTTGCAATAAAATCCAACCCATTTTAATTCTTAGACTGCGCAAACATTCACTAACATGTTCCAAAAAGTAACCAAACTGTTAACTCCTCAAGCTATTTCTTCATCAGCATCCCAGAATTTCCACTTATTATCACAGTTAAAACCTTCCTTGACTCCAGAATGGGTCACACTGTGTTCTGAGTTGGAATTTTGCTTCAATTACAAGGAACTGACTCAGCACTGCCCAAACAGTCATCAAGGAAGAGACTTCTTTCAGATCAGTACAGCCCAGTGGCTGCCAACTCAGGTATATTCCCAGCCCATCTCCTCTTAACCCGTGGCTCTCGGCTGGCATTCTACTCCAAGTCTGTCCAGTCCTCACTTTGTCCTGCAGGTGTAGAAATTTTCCCATGCTGGGATGCGAATCTGGCTCCTCTTTTTTTTTCTTTAGTTGCCCATCAAAGAGGGAAAGTGAGCAGGGAGACTTATTCCCAACTTCATATGGCATGCGATTGAGGATTTTTTCATAAGGTAGTTGGAGAGATAGTTTCCACTGGCAGGAGGGTCGATAAACAGAGGACACCGATTTAAAATAGTTGGCAAAAGAACCAGGGAGGAGATGAAGAAAAATTTTTTTAAGCAGCGTGTTATGATCTGGAATGCACTGCCTGAAAGGGTGATGGCAACTGATTCCAATTTCACTTCAAAAGGGAATTGGATCTCTACTTGAAAGGGAGAAGTTTGTAAGACTATGGGGAAAGAGCCTGGGAGTGCGACTAATTGGAGAGCTTTTTCAGAGAACTAGCAAAGGCACAATAGGCCGAAAGGTCTCCTTGTGAATTGTATGATTCTGCGTGGAAGTGCCTTAACTCCCTCTGTCCAGTGGGCATTGGGCAGTAGGGAAGTTAAAATCAAAGCGGTGGACTTGGTCTTCATTCTCCGTTTTACCACCATCTTCCCACTGTTGGTTTAATAGGTGGCTGAAGCACCTGCCTGACTCGGGCAGAAGCCTCATGAATACATTTAATTGGGGTCCTTTTACGTAGCTAGGACCTCAAAGCCATTTTTACCACTTACTGGGCAGGCTGAGAAACCAAGATAGGTGAAAAAATCATTTCTGTGAGGTTGGGAGGAGCCCGATTTCCCCCTCCCCACCCCCCCACCCCCAACCAGAAAAATCTAGGCTAATGATATCCCAGAAAACTCACCCCCCCTTGTGTTCACACACTACACCCACGCGCCCACCCCGAGGAATTACCTGGAGGCCTGAAGTGTGTTTGGTATTCCACCGCACCGACCCTGGTCAGCTGCATCGGGATGGGCAGTTTGCCAGTTCTAATTAATTGGAGCCTCCCTCTGTGCCTCCCCGTATGGTCTGCCAGCCATCTGTTAAAATACCCCCTTAATAGTCTTATAGATCCAGCCAAAATCCACAAATATACTTTCCAAAAGAGGCCACTGAAGTGGAAACCCGAGTGCTGTTTCCTCCCCTCTGTTGCCCAGAGGTGCAGAGACTAAATTGCAGCACATTATGTGCCATTATGTAGCTCTCTCACCTCTGAGTCAGAAACTTTAAATCTCTTCCCAGAGATAAAGCACAAAATCTAGAGTGACAGTCCCAGTACTGAGGGAGTTCTGCACTGTTGGAGCTGCCATTTTTCGGAATGAAAGTTATACTGAGTTTGCCCTCTCAGGTGGTAAAAGATCCCATGACACCATTTCGAAGAAGAGCAGGGGCATTCTCCTTGATGTCCTGGCCAATATTTATCCTTCAACCACCACCACTAAAATAGATTATCTGATCATTGCTATTTCTGGGAGTTCGCTGTGTGCAAATTGATTACTGCAATTCCTACATGACAACTTTGAGATGTCGTGAGTTAGTGAAAAGTGCCAGAGAAATGCAAGTCTTTTCCTTTATTTCAGCAAAGGTCAAATAACTGGTGCATAGACTGGAAATCAGATATGGGACCTCCCTAGTCTATAAGGTTTAAAACTACCTTGCCATTTACCCACAGGCATCAGGAAATAGGATGAATTTTTATCGTGTTGATATATAACACATTTTTTGGTATGGGCTCACTGCAGTATCCATTCACAGGGTGTGATCAGATTTCAGTGCGATGCAAATAGCATTGCAATATATTTATATTGCAATTGTGACATTGTAATGAATGGTTTCCATTGGTGTGCACTGGATGGATTTTACAGTGACTAACATTCAATCACACTGACACCACTCTGGAAACAGATACACTTTATTATATAAATCAAACCCTTCTCAGTCCTGTAATTTTCACTGTAACTTACCCATACTGATTCAGAATTAACTGCACAATCTCAAATTTGCATAATTACTAATAGTCTATAGGCAGTCATCAGCATATTACCATTGCAAAGATCTAATATACTCACAATTATTCCCAGTGCCATCACTTTAGATAATAATGTCTTAAGAAATGTTAGGGTTCATTGGCCCATAACTCTGCTGTGTCGTCTTTCATTCCTCCTTCAGCTCAGCTTAATATGTTAGCCTCAGACATACTGTAACATGGTCATTCCCAGATCTTTCTCCTGTCACTGCTTCTTTGTTCTCTCTCCTGATTGTGGTCACTCAGATAGTAAAACAGAACAAGTTGAAGATGCACAACAGGCTAGGTCAGAATCTGAAACAGAAGAGAGGTTAATGCTTTGGGGACAGTCTTGAGAATGATGAGAGGTCCCACCTGAAACATTAACCTGTTGTTTCAGGTCCAGATCTTCACTAACCCAAATATGTATTCCTAGCATCTTCTGTTTTTATTTCAGAATTGCAGCACTTGCAGTTTATCCTTTATCTTGTTTATCAGACCCACTGTGCCTGCTTTTCAGTTTCCCTCATGTCTAAAGTTCAGCAATTTTTCCCCCTTCCATCTGCGTTCTTTTATGGCTTCCTCTTTGCTGCCACATTGCCCAAAGCTGCCCTATTAATCTTGCCAGACCCCATCTAATATTGACAAGTTAGACTCACTCACTTTTATTTCTCTCACCAGCCTATCCCATCTCTTTTCTTCTATTAGATCTAAAAATCCGCACCTTGCTCTCCTATATGAAATTATTTTTTCCCCTTACAGTTCAGATTCCCCAATCAATTCTTTATTGTTGCCACTTTTTACTGACATTCATTGCGCTGGAGACCCATTAGGAATTTGGAAATAAAACATAGGATGAAAGGCCTTTTATTAGTCAAACAAGCCCCCTTCTTCAACAGGCCAGCTTAGAATCATAGATAGCATAGAAGAACATAAGAAAGCAAGAAATAGGAGCAGGAGCAGGAATAGACCATATGGCCCATCAAGTCTGCTCTGCCATTCAAAACGATCATGGTTGATCTCAGGTTTCAACTCCACTTTCCCGCCCGCTCCCCATATCCCCCGATTCCCTGAGAGAGCAAAAATCTATCTATCTGTCGCAGCCTTAAATGTATTCAATGATGGAGCATCCACAACCCTCTGGGGTAGAGAATTCCAAAGATTCACAACCCTTTGAGTGAAGTAATTTCTCTCATCTCAGTACTAAATGATTGGCCCCTTATCCTTCTATCCTCGTGTTTTAGATTCCCCAATCTGTGGAAATAATCTCTGTGTCTACTCTAACCAGCCCCTTCAAAATCTTATATGTTTCAATGAGATCACCTCTCATTCTTCTAAACTCCAGAGAGTATAGGCCCAATTTACTTAGTCTGTCATCACAGGACAACCCCCTTGTCCCAGGAACCAATCTAGTGAACCTTCACTGCACTGCCCCCAACGCAAGTATATCCTTTCTTAAAATGTGGAGACCAAAACTGCACACAGTATTCCAGATGTGGTTTCACCAAAACCCTGTACAATTGCAAGAATACTTCCTTATTCCTGTACTCCAATCCCCTTGCAATAAAGGCCAGCATGCCATTTGCTTTCCTAATTGCTTGCTTTACCTGCGTGTTAACCTTCTGCATTCCTTGTACAAGCACACTCAAGTCTCTTTGAACATCGACATTTACAAGTTGCACACCTTTAAAAAGTGACCAAAGTGCATAACTTCACACTTCCCTACATTATACTCCATCTGCCACCTTGTCCACTC
Source organism: Heterodontus francisci (assembly GCF_036365525.1). NCBI lineage: Eukaryota > Metazoa > Chordata > Chondrichthyes > Heterodontiformes > Heterodontidae > Heterodontus > Heterodontus francisci. The sequence goes on from NC_090406.1 coordinate 12,082,772, forward strand.
ACTTCTTCTTCTTTGGCCTCCTTCTCTCGAGGGATAATGGGTAAGCGCCTGGAGGTGGTCAGTGGTTTGTGCAGCAGCGCCTGGAGTGGCTATAAAGGCCAATTCTAGAGTGACAGACTCTTCCACAGGTGCTGCAGATAAAATTGGTTGTCGGGGTTGTGACACAGTTGGCTCTCCCCTTGCCCTTCTGTCTTTTTTCCTGCCAACTGCTACGTCTCTTCGACTCGCCACACTTTAGCCCTGCCTTTATGGTTGCCCGCCAGCTCTGGCGATCGCTGGCAACTGACTCCCACGACTTGTGATCAATGTCACAGGACTTCATGTCGCGTTTGCAGACGTCTTTAAAGCGGAGCCATGGACGGCCGGTGGGTCTGATACCAGTGACGAGCTCGCTGTACAATGTGTCCTTGGGGATCCTGCCATCTTCCATGCGGCTCACTTGGCCAAGCCATCTCAGGTGCCGCTGGCTTAGTAGGGTGTATATGCTAGGGATGTTGGCTGCCTCGAGGACTTCTGTGTTGGAGATACGGTCCTGCCACCTGATGCCAAGGATTTTCTGGAGGCAGCGAAGATGGAATGAATTGAGACGTCGCTCTTGGCTGACATACGTTGTCCAGGCCTCGCTGCCGTAGAGCAAGGTACTGAGGACACAGGCTTAATACACTTGGACTTTTGTGTTCTGTGTCAGTGCGCCATTTTCCCACACTCTCTTGGCCAGGCTGGACATAGCAGAGGAAGCCTTTCGCCATGCGCTTGTTTAATTCTGCATCGAGAGACAGGTTACTGGTGATAGTTGAGCCTAGGTAGGTGAACTCTTGAGCCACTTCCAGAGTGTGGTCGCCGATATTGATAGATGGGGCATTTCTGACGTCCTGTCCCATGATGTTCATTTTCTTGAGGCTGATGGTTAGGCCAAATTCATTGCAGGCAGCCGCAAACCTGTCGATGAGTCTCTGCAGACACTCTTCAGTGTGAGATGTTAATGCAGCACCATCAGCAAAGAGGAGTTCCCTGTTGAGGACTTTCCGTACTTTGGTCTTCGCTTTTAGATGGGCCAGGTTGAACAACCTGCCACCTGATCTTGTGTGGAGTAAAATTCCTTCTTCTGAGAACTTGAATGCATGTGAAAGCAGCAGGGACAAGAAGATCCCAAACAGTGTAGGTGCGAGAACACAGTCCTGTTTCATGCCACTCAGGATTGGAAAGGTGTCTGATGAAGAGCCACTATGCTGAATTGTGCCTTTCATATTGTCACGGAATGAGGTGATGATACTTAGTAGCTTTGGTGGGCATCCAATCTTTTCTAGTAGTCTGAAGAGACCACGTCTGCTGACGAGGTCAAAGGCTTTGGTGAGATCAATGAAAGCAACGTAGAGGGGCATCTGTTGTTCACGGCATTTCTCCTGTAGCTGGCGAAGGGAGAACAGCATGTCAATGGTGGATCTCTCTGCTCGGAAGCCACACTGTGCCTCAGGGTAGACACGCTCAGCCAGCTTCTGAGCCTGTTTAAAGCGACACGAGCGAAGACTTTTCCCACTATGCTGAGCAGGGAGATTCCACGGTAGTTGTTGCAGTCACCGCGGCCACCCTTGTTCTTATAGAGGGTGATGATATTGGCATCGCGCATGTCCTGTGGTACTGCTCCCTCATCCCAGCACAGACAAAGCAGTGCGTGCAGAGCTGAAAGTATAGCAGGCTTGGCACTCTTGATGATTTCAGGGGTAATGCCGTCCTTCCCAGGGGCTTTTCTGCTGGCGAGAGAATCAATGGCATCACTGAGCATCACTTAATCTGTCTATATCTCTTTGCAGCCTCTCTGTGTCGTCCCCACAGCTTACCTTTCCACCTATCTTTGTATCATCAGCAAACTTAGATACATTACTCTCTGTCTCTTCATCTAAGTCATTAAATAGATTGTAAATAGCTGAGGCCTCAGCACTGATCCTTGCGGCACCCCACTGTCCACTGCCTGCCAACTTGTAAATGCCCCATTTATGCTCACTCGTTGCTTCCTGTCTGTTAACCAATCATCTAGCCATGCTAATATATTACTCCCAACTCTACGAGCCCTCATCTTGCCTAATAACCTTTTGTGTGGTATCTTATCAAATGCCTTTTGGAAATCCAGCTATACTACATCTACTGGTTCCCCTTTATCTACCCTACTTGTTACATCCTCACAAAACTCCAATAAATTTGTCAAACAGGATTTCCCTTTAGTAAAACAAGGTTGACTTGTTCTAATCATACTGTGCTTTTCTAAGTGCATTGTTAAGACTTCCTTAATAATAGATTCCAGCATTTTCCCAATGACTGATGTTAGGCTAACTGGCCTGTAGTTCCCTGTTTTCTCTCTCCCTCCTTTCTTGAAAATATGGCACAGAAGGAGGCCATTCAGCCCATCATGCCTGTGCCAGCTCTGAAAGAACTAGCAAATTAGTCTTATTCCCCTGCACTTTCCCCATAGCCCTGCAAAATTTTCCCCTTCAAGTATTTATCCAATTCCCTTTTGAAAGTTATTATTGAATCTGATTCCACCGCCCTTTCAAGCAATGACTTGCAGATCATAACAACTCGCCATGCTAGTTTTATCTGACTGATGATGCACTCCACCGCTGTTACTGAATTTCATGAGGTGCAGTTTTGTGCAGGACTTAAATTTATTGATATGGCCAAAAGACAGAGGAGCAGCAAGCACCACCCCGAAGAGTAGTTGCGGAGGAAGAGGGGCAGGCGTTGTCAATGCAGACTGGTGGCCAAGGCTGGAGAACAGGTTGAGGAGTGGGACTTCATGCTGAGCAGTTCAAGTTGAATGGAACAGCAGCAGTGCCACCTTGTGTGCAGGACTGAAAGCCAAGTGCAGTGTGAAGCTTGGATAGTTTAGCTCGTTATAACATTACATAGCACAAACATTACTCATTCATCCTGTTATACATTATTCAGACACAAGAAAGACATAAGGAAGACTCAAATGCATGATAGATTCAGGCAGTCGCATGACTACATAATATCTATAATAGTCAATCTCCCATTGTGTTGCATATGTTTGGGAATTGAAGACCAAGTGTAGCCTTCAAGTGAAGCAGGGTTAGAGGCTGGGAGATAATTGGACCAGGGTGTGCAGATGTAGTTCAGTCCCTCCACTAGCTGGAGGGGGCGATTACAGCCTGACAAGCTTTACTTAAGTAGTCCCCGTTATAACAGTGAGCATAGGAATTTATAATGGAAAAAGTTGACAGGAAATGCATGCAGATGTAAGATTTGTAATGTATTATTGATAGGTAGAGATACTGTAATATTAACTCTCAGACTATCAATCAATTTGGAAAGCTGCATATTTGTTTAATACTATAATTCTAGTGTCTGACTTTTCAACAAAGTATTACAGTTAGCCAGAATTCTCATTTTCACTCTAAATATTGCCATTAAAGGATGATTAAATATCTGAGTCAGCGGCGCTTGAGATGGCTTGGCCATGTGAGCCGCATGGAAGATGGCAGGATCCCCAAGGACACATTGTACAGCGAGCTCGCCACTGGTATCAGACCCACCGGTTGTCCATGTCTCCGCTTTAAAGACATCTGCAAACACGACATGAATTCCTGTAACATTGATCACAAGTCGTGGGAGTCAGTTGCCAGCGATTGCTAGAGCTGGCGGGCAGCCATAAAGGCGGGGCTAAAGTGTGGCGAGTTGAAGAGACTTAGCAGTTGACAGGAAAAAAGACAGAAGCGCAAGGGGAGAGCCAACTGTGTAACAGCCCCGACAACCAATTTTTTTTGCAGCACCTGTGGAAGAGTCTGTCACTCTAGAATTGGCCTTTATAGCCACTCCAGGCACTGCTCCACAAACCACTGACCACCTCCAGGCGCTTACCCATTGTCTCCCGAGACAAGGCGGCCAAAGAAAGAAAGAAATATGGATTAAGCTACTAGGGATCAATGCAGAGCCTACATATTGGTGACGCACTTGGCTCTGTGGTAGCACGGTCATCTCCAAGTCAAGCTTTTTTCGGTTCAAGTCCCACTCCAGAGACTTGAACACATGATTTAGGCTGACACTCTGACACTTCAGCACAGTATCGAGGGAGTGCTGCACTGTCAGAGGTAGCGTCTTTCGGTTGAGTTGTCAAATCAAGGCTTCACCTGCCCTCCTAGCCTTTTATTTGAAGAAGAACAGGGAAGTTTTCCTGGTGGCCTGATGAATGTTTATCCCTCATCACTAAAACAAAATATGTGGTCATTTATCACATTGCTATTGTGGGACCTTGCTGTGCACAACTTGGCTGCAGTGTGTGTCTACACAACTGCAATTACACAATTACATTTTAGAAGTTTTTCATTGGCTGTAAAGCACTTTGGCACATCCTGGGCATATGAAAGGTGTAGTGTTGTAGTGTTTTGAAATTGCAATTGCATTGTGTACTCTAGAGGATGGTGTCGAACACACGTGCTTGCAAAGAGAAAGTGAAACTAAGACAGAATAAAAGGAGAAGCCTTTGTGTTCAGCTGCTGCAGTCTTTGTCTCTCTGTCTTTGCTTCAAATCCTATACCAAATTCAGCTAAACCTCACTCAAGTCCCAAGGACATCACAAAAGGCACTAAGTGAATGCAAGTTCTTCTTACCCAGTTGAGGGATATTAGTGATGAAATATTTATCATGTTTGGTACCCATGTGCAAAGCCAAATACTGGATCTTAAGCTAACCTCAGCTGAATACAAAGAAGGCTTTCATGTATCAATGACTGTATTGGTAGAGGACTCAAAGCCATTTGCTCACCCACCTGCCCCTTGGTCCAATAAAATATACATTGTTGGAAGGGCATCCAAGGACAGGAGAGAAAAATACCATAGAAAGAAACTTTCAACCACAACATGGAAAAAACGATCTGCTCTCAGAATACACAATGATTCCTTCTCAACTCTAAATACGCCATGCTCCTCTTCTTTGCCTCTTCACTATGTTACTCATTCAGCTCATCACACCACCTCCAACTCTACCTTGAAACAGTGGAGTTCTTTACCTCCCAAAGAATTTCCTCCTCTTCCAATCTCCAGGCCTTTAAAACTCAAGCTAGTTATCATTTAGTCACTACTTCTTAATTTACGTTGTCATCTCTTTTGTCCTATTCAGTCTTAGTGGTGTCCCGACATGTAGGGCAAATTCACCCATCTCATGATTCCCCTGGAGAATTGTGGTTAAAGAGAATGTTAAATAGAAAATCGGTGCTGCAGTGTTGAAGCCCCATCTCTGATCTGCTCTTTCCTCAAGTACTGCTCTCTGCTGGGAACGCAGGGTTGGTGAATTTACTCTCATGGGTCTTCAATTTGGTTCCTCCATAAATAAAGTGCAATTTTTAAAATTTGGGTACCATTTAAAAGCACATCATATTTTTATGCTTATTAGTTGGGACTATTCCTTTCTCCAACCAAAATGGGTGTCACAAAATATAATTTGATCCTACTCCTTGACAACAGTTATAATGGATTAAACAGCAAGAGATCACTAAGGGAGGTCAGTAATTTAGGGGCTAATGTGCACACCAATATTGCTTCAACGAAATGAGTGAATCAAAGGTCCCTGTGCTCGTTAACATTTCTTCTGATAGATGCTCTTTTATGCTGTTGTCCTTAATTACTTCTGATGTTCTGCAGAAAAAAATTGCATTGCATCTATCCCCAAGTTTCTCCCCACCCTGTTTCTTAACCGTTTTGACTCATGTATAAGTTGGGATAGTAACACACTGCAATGTCTAAAAGCATCAAGGACTAAGTGAAAGGAAGCCTTGTTTAAGTTTATAAAATATGAAATGCATCAGGTGAACCCTTAACATTACTTTAAAGTAAGGTAGGATAATAATACCAAAAGACTTAGAAACTGTGAAAAATATAGATCAGAAGGAACTTCTTCACGCTGAGGGTGATAAATATTTAGAATAATTCGTCAGACACAGCAGCAGAAATGGAGGCAAGAGAGGTATTCAAGTGCAGTTGGATGCTTGGCTGGGAGAGCTTGAGTATTGGGAGACGTCGTAGTGGAGAGAGGGGACTTTCCTGCACCATAATTGTCTTTTCTAATTATTGCCTCTTATGATCAAATGCTAAAAACATACTTCATCATTATTGTATGAGATAACAAACAAGGACAACATGAGAAATGGTAGGGCTGGTGGTGTGATAAGTCATTCGCAGCAGGGAACACACTAACAGGAAGCATAGGTCAACAAATTATGGGCCAATAGCTTGAAAAATCACAGACCCTGGGCCTGCAACTTTCTGACCTATGCTTCTAAAACTACCTGATCACACACAGAGTTAGCCCATATTTCATATGTTCCTGTGCTGCTATACTAGTGCATGTTAACTGCCTGCTTCCCAGCTCCCTTTGCACTAGTTTATGAGACACACATTTGGACCATTTACTCAACACTGGCTTGTACATTGCACACACTGCTTATCTTCCATTAGATCCTGTTGGAAAGTTGTGAGTTCAGGACTTGAGCCAGTAATCAGAGGTGGCATTAGGCTGCATGTGAGAGGTCCTGCCTTTCAGATAAGAGATTAAAGGCCCTGTCTCTGTGGTTCAGGAGGATTTTATAGGTTTTTATTATTTAATTTAGAGATACAGCACTGAAACAGGCCCTTTGGCCCACCAAGTGCCAACCAACAACCACCCATTTATACTAATCCTACTTTAATCCCATATTCTCTACCACATCCCCACCATTCTCCTACCACCTCCCTACACTAGGGACAATTTATAATGGCCAATTTACCTATCAACCTGCAAGTCTTTGGCTGTGGGAGGAAACCGGAGCACCCAGCGGAAACCCACGCAGACACAGGGAGAACTTGCAAACTCCGCACAGGCAGTACCCAGAATTGAACCTGGGTTGCTGGAGCTGTGAGGCTGCGGTGCTAACCACTGCGCCACTATGTCGCCCTAAGAAGTTTGGGTTGGTTTAGAAAATGTTTCTGCCCAGGTTCTATGACATTATTTGGAAAAAGGCAGGAAATTCACCTGGTGTCCTGGCCACCATTTCTCCCTCAACCAACCCCATCAGAACAGATGAACTGGCCATTCATTTGCTTGCAGTGTAGCGGTTTGCTAGTGCAGAATTTCTGCTTGCATGGTGTGAAACATTTTGACAACGTGATAAGATGCTAAATAAATCGCAGTATTCACTTCTTTTAACTGTGAGCTTCCTATGTCTGCTACTACAGTGCTTATGTACTGCTAACCAACATTCCCCAACATACATCAACCTTTTGGATGAGCCTTTAAACTGAGGAGCCATCTGCCATTTCAGGTGGATGTAAAAGATCACATGCTACTATTCTGAAGACAGATTATCTGGTCATGAATCAGCTTGTTGTGGGGAGCTTGCTGTGCACAAAATTGTATACTACATTCGCCTACATTATAATAGTGACGACACTTCAAAAAAATTTTTGTGCCTTTGGGAGGTGAGGACATAGAAGGCACTTCATAAATACAAGTTCTTTCTTTATATTTTGATTTTATGATATCCTGCAGTTTTTGCATTAAAATAGACATTCTTAACAGTTTTGCATTTCATGTGGACTTACCAGTACTGATGAATTGAGAAACAGCAGGTAGGCACATGGCGCATTATTGTGTGAAGTAGCTCTTGAGTGGTCGTTGATGTTGCTATGCCGTAAATTGGGAGTCTGGGGTTTGCAGAACAAAGAGGTATTGCGTGCATTCTTTTTATAGTTGTTGTTGCTATCCCGTGACTGTTGCAGATGCCAGGGGTCCTGTAATGTGTTCAGTAAAATTAAGGTAGTATCTCATTCGAAGTATAAACCACTAAAGATAAACTCCACAATAAACACAACTTATGTCACATAAAAACAAATCATTCACTAGCCATAATCCCTTTTGGTTTAGGTGATTAACATGCTAATCAAGGTGAAGGATGTAATTGCTAAGGCTTTTTCCATCTTAGTTGCCCAGTATCGGTATGAATTGGACCCAATGCACTTTTATGTTTCATTCAGGGTCTGGTTCTGAGTTTCAGGAGGTAACCTACATGTGTTGCTCTGTTACATTTACTCAGTGAACTCTACGCTGGCCAGTTTCATGTGTATGCCGGTCCCTTGTGCTGGGACTGTTAACTTTTCGGCACTGGGCAGAACAGTCAATGCACTGATGCCAGGATGTTCCTATCAGTCAATGCATGCGGCTTAATGCCATATTTTATCATGGCACGCACATATTGATATGCTGAATTGATTCATTGTGTTTACAAGGCCATGGATTTACGGTAATTGGCAAATGAGCCAGAGGGGAAATGAGAAGAATTTTTTCAATGCAACAAGTTCATTATGATCTGGAATGCACTGCCTGAAAGGGCAGTGGGAGCTAAAGGCCTGCTACCCGACCTGAACCCAACGGGACCCAACGACATGTGTCAGGTTTGGTTCGGGTCGGGTCGCACTTCCAGGTCCGGCATTCGGGTTCGGGTCGGGTTGAGTCGGGCCGGATCGGACATGCTCTATCACCACTTCAGGTAAGTGGCTCCACTGTTAATTTACTTTTTGGACTTGAAAGGTGGTTTTGTTGCAGTTATTTTAAGCTTGTGCAGGTACATAACAAAGTGAAAAATGGAAGTTACGTTAACTGATGGCCGGGTCGGGTGCGGAGTCGGATGTGGTTCTGTCGGACTTGGGTCGGGTTTCATTTGCAGACCCGAGTCGGCCTTTAGTGGGAGCAGATCCAGTAGAAACTTTCAGAGGGAATTAGATGAATAGTTGATGGGGAATAAAATTGCAGGGCTATGGGGAAAGAGCAGGAAAGTGGGACTAACTGGATAGCTCTTTTAAAGAGCCGACATAGACATGATGGGCTGAATGGCCTCCTTCTCTGCTGTACAATTCTATGAAGGTCTAGAGAATACAGGCAGCAGATTAGCAGCCTCAGGGAAAAAGTGGTTCTTTGCTGCCAATATCTGAAGAGAGGCTGGTAAGCTTAAACTAGCTCGTGCCATTGACTGCGTGAGTGATATATGTTGCAAAGTCAACACACTATAGCAATCAAAGTACCTGCAGAAAGACATAGCACCACCAGCTGCGGGGGAGAGCTCCCTTTACACTGCTCCAAATAGTCTCGGGGCCAACTTCCTGTTTTTATTGTTTTCCACTCCAGTACTCCTCACAGACTCTGGAACTGATTTCACCAATTCAGGGGCAGTCTTGTTCTTTAAATAAATCAGCTGTGAGGCCCAAATCATTTCACATAAAACTTTTGCAGACAGCAGAGGAGGTATTCATCCCACCAATATGGTATGCAGCTCCCATAGGTAAAAGGTCAGGCGTCTATGGAGTTAAGTCGCAAATCAGCAATGATCCCATTGAATGGTGGAACAGGCTCAAGGGGCTAAATAGCCTCCTCCTGTTCCTGTGTTCCCATGTCCCATTGTCAAAATTACTGCACCAGCCAGTACCATTTCACACTCTCCCAGCAATTACCTGGAGGTCACAGGAGACTCCATGCTACCACATAATCCTGCTTTCAGTGTTCAAAATAACAACAAAAATGCAAGATTGATCATTTAAAAAGAAAATAAACTGCCAAATTATATTTTGACACTTTTTGTGGTGTGAGTAGAATGTGTAATTGCAGTTCCCTGCTCTTGTCTGTTCTAATTTCACTTCACAAAATCTGCTTGATCTGAGCAGCAGGCATCAAAATCACACTCTGTTTAAAAAAATATTTTGTTTGTGTGCATTTTGTTAAGGGGAGAGCTGCCAGCTCTGGGAAAATAAATGCTTTACCCAATTTGGACACTCAATCATAGCACCAAGCACTCCTGGATCAGGCAGAACACAAGGAGATACAGGGTGAAGATCTTTGTACTCTGCTCCGACAATACTGCAGTGTAACTTATTTTCTTTAGTACTCTGTCCATTTGCAAGGACATGCATACCTATATCTGTAGATAAAGCTGTACATTCCAGACTCTGTGCTTGCAGAGGCTTCAAATCTCAAGGGAGTCTGTGACAGCAGAACCAATGGTTCAGGAACTGCAAATGAATGCCTATCTAAGCATTAAGCTAAATCACAGTGTCCTATTTTACTGATACTGTATGAAAGAAGGCACGCCAGTCTGATAAACAGCTCACATTGCCTCAATGGCCATCACATAACGATGCAAGATTTCTAGAGTATATAGGCCCCAAACCTGAATGTACAAAGACTCTAATGCCTGTTTCAGCATACTTCTGGCATCGTCACTTTCCGCCTTCCTTATTGGAGGCCATTTAGTGCCTGAAAAACAGGAGCTGCGTGGCCCAATTTCTTGGCCTTTGATTAATTGAAAGGTAAAAGGTGCCACAATTTTGAGGTCCTGAGAAAGAATGTTAGAGTAAAAGATAGTATGATGAGTCTTAATTTCAACACTGTGAAGGACATTGTCATAAAGACCCCCACCTGCCAAGAACGAGGCATATTAATTTTGACATATGAACATTGATTTTAAACTGTTGCTGGAGTGAAGAAATTACTTGTTTGAAGATCACCAGGCACTGGGCTGGAAGGATATTTGCATACGAAGAGACGCTGCATGTGTAGACAAAGGACAATTCCCTGTTCCAATTAACCCAAATGGATTTTGATCACCAGACATTGAAGGTGTAAGGAAGCACATTCCAGGCTCCGTTAAGATGATGCAATCCACAGAGCCAGGACTGCTTAAACCAGCCGATCACATTAACTGGCTGGTCCAGGTTTTTTGACCTAGCCACAGGACAGTTTGAATTTAGAAGGCTGTTTGAACTGGAACCTGGAACAAGAAAGCCTCTCTCTCCTGTCTCTCTCTCTTTCTTTCTCCCAAGCCACCGGACCCACAGAAGACAAATAAACCTCAAGAGAGAAAAGACTCCTACATCAGAACAAGTTGAAGCGTGAACTAGGCCTCAACGAATTGCAAGACTTTCCGGCAACCAAAGACTCCACATTGAACTTAATGGACTGTAACTACCAGATATTGCCTCAAACTTTTCCCCTTTATTCCTTCTACTTTTTCTGTCTCTATCTGCGTGTGTGTTTATCGCGTAATCGCGTCACATATTCATAGTCGTTAACCGGATTAGAGTTTAAGATTAATAAACTTCTATCTTTCTTGTTTAAATCTAAGGAAACCTGTTTGATTTCTTTGCCTTACAATTGGAGTATCTACACCCTACTGAGCCAGCGGCGCTTGAGATGGCTTGGCCCTGTGAGCCGAATGGAAGATGGCAAGATCCCCAAGGACACATGGTACAGCGAGCTCGTCACTGGTATCAGATCCACCATGTCTCCGTTTTAAAGACGTCTGCAAACATGACGTGAAGTCCTGTGACATTGATTACAAGTCGTGGTAGTCAGTTGCCAGTGATCGCCAGAGCTGGCGGGCAGCCATAAAGGCGCGGCTAAAGAGTGGCGAGTCGAAGAGACTAAGCAGTTGGCAGGAAAAAAGACAGAAGCGCAAGGGGAGAGCCAACTGTGAAACAGCCCCGCCAACCAATTTTATTTGCAGCACCTGTGGAAGAGTCTGTCACTGTAGAATTGGCCTTTTGTAGCCACTCCAGGCGCTGCTTCACAAACCACTGACCACCTCCAAGCGCTTGCCCATTGTCTCTCGAGACAAGGAGGCCAAAGAAGAAGAAGAAGAAGAGAAAAATTGGAGTACTGAACAAGGATTCACTAAGGGGGAGCTAAAAACACGGTGTTTTAAAATTAAACCCTGTTACAGTTAAACCAGGCAAAGGCTGAGAGGAAACTCCTAGACCCCTTCTCACCTGGTCGTAACAACATACAGATCCTCCAAAATCAGACATCATATTGGTCTTTAGGCTACTTTGATTCTCTCAAAAGCCACACTCGTGATTTAAGTAAATACTTAAGAATCCAAGTCTCTTTCTTAGTCCATTAATGGTATAAATCTCCTATTATAGTTAAGTCTTGTTAAAACTTATAAGCAGCATTTTTGTACCTCTTGACCTAGTGCATGTAACAGGAGTCCACTGTAATGTATCTACTTTATGTCACTGTTAAATGTCTGACCTTATGACATCTCCTACTTAACCTGAACTTAGTGCAATAATACATCAAAACTGTTCCACCTACTCAAACTGCAAACCAGCCTGTCAATTAGCTTGATGGAATACATCAGCATGTGAACCGTCTGAACTTTCAATTAATCTTTAGTCCCTACCCATTTGAAAGTAAGATTCTTGCAGTCTTACCAACGTACATTTTATCTGATCATGTTCTATTCAATGAATGCTGTCACTAGGATTTTAGAAAAATTAGTATGTTAAATTTTCACTGTGTGTGTGTGTGTGTGTGTGTGTGTGTGTGTGTGTGTGTGTGTGTGTGTGTGTGTGTGTGTGTGTGTGTGTGTGTGTGTGTGTGTAGTAATAGCCTCACCAATAAAGGGTAATAGAGAGTGACAGCACAAAATTGCTGGCTTCTTTTTCTCATGCTTTTGCAGTTTGAAATGTGACATCTATAGTGTAATGCACATGTGTGAAATTTTCATACTATGTCCAGTTGAACTGTGAGAAACACCCAATTATTGGTTTTGTTCTTTAAAACCTGGGCTGTGTTACACGAGCAGTTGCAGATCTGTTAGTGGTGGAAGCAATGTGAGATGATGAATTATGAGTACTGGAAGCGTATCACAGAACATTAATGTGCAATGGCTTCAGTATGACTTTTCCGGTAATGCGTCACTTTGTTAACAACAATCATTATGCCTTTACAACCAGGCTGACCTTAGGCACAATGGTCAAAATTTTCCATGATCCCACGCCATGGAAATAATCGATGCACTGCCATCAACAAAAAAAAAGTCATGTGAAGTACATCTGCAAATTTTCTGAGAACCGCGTGTTAGCGTCTCAAAAAATTTCACATCACAAGTCCTGCCATCATGCTGTCCACACTGCAAGCTCCTGCAGGTATCTGCTTGTTGTTATTCTTCCATTCAGGTCTTCCTGTACATATGCCCACCTCCACTTTAGCCTTTCACATGGTCTTCACCTCACATCTTCTGAAGGTAATATGGTCTCCAGTAATATGGCCCTCACATATCATGTGCATTGCAATGTTCCAGCTGTAACCAAAGGCAGTAGTGTTCCTGGGACTCGCATACAAACGTACGACATTGACGGACAGGAAAAGACCCACTGGTCCATTCAGCCTGTCCCACACAACTTCAATGCCTTGTGCATCACAATATAGATACTCCCCATGCCACCCAAAAGGCAGGGGATCTGCAGACTTCATTGTAGATAACAGTTCTGTAGACATTGCCAAACATACTGCTTCCTTTTCTCTGGACCTGTTTGAAAAACAAGCGGGCACCAGCAGCACTGTATAAGTGATACTCCGAATCCCTCCAGTTAACTTCCCTTCATTGCTTAGATGAGTATGAAATAAATTATTTGCAACTGTGTAAATCTCATACACACATTCTTCTCATTACTTCACTGACAGTTATTGTGTCCTCCCAACTGATACCCCAAGGGAATGAGGGAACATTAACAGTGGTAATGTTTGTGGACTAGTATGGGCGGCACAGTGGCGCAGTGGTTAGCACCGCAGCCTCACAGCTCCAGAGACCCGGGTTCGATTCTGGCTACTGCCTGTGCGGAGTTTGCAAGTTCTCCCTGTGTCTGCGTGGGTTTTCGCCGGGTGCTCCGGTTTCCTCCCACATCCAAAAGACTTGCAGGTGATAGGTAAATTGGCCGTTGTAAATTGCCCCTAGTGTAGGGAGGTGATATGGAATATGGGATTACTGTAGGGTTAGTATAAATTGGTGGTTGTTGGTCGGCACAGACTCGGTGGGCCGAAGGGCCTGTTTCAGTGCTGTATCTCTAAATAAAATTAAAAAATAATAATCCAGAGGACCAGACTAATGTTCTGGAGACATGAGTTCATATCCCACCATGATAGCTGGGAAATTTAATTTCAATTAATTAATAAAAGCTTGGCTCTGTAATGATGATCATGAAACTACCGGATTGATGTGAAAAACCCATCTGGTTCACTAGTGTCCTTCAGTGAAAGAAACCTGCCTACCTTACATGGTCTGAAGTACATGTGACTCCAGCCCCATAGCAATGTGGTTGACTCTTAACTGCCCTCTAAATTGGCCTAGCAAGCCACTCAGTTGTAAGAAACAGGAAAAAAGTTGAATAAGAATAAAACTAAGCGGACCACCTAGTATCGACCTAGGCACCAGAAACGACAAAGGCCCACGTTGTCCAGTTGACCCTGCAAGAGGAATCACAAATATCCCCATCCTCAATGATGGGGGAGCCCAGCACATCAGTGCAAAAGTCAAGGCATTTGCAACCATCTTCAGCCAGTAGTGCCATCTCGGCCTCTTCCTGAGGTCCCCAGCATCACAGATGTCAGTCTTCAGCTAATTTGATTCACTCCACACGATATCAAAATGGCAGAGCGCACTGATACAGAAAAGGCTATGGCCCCGGATAGCATCCCGGTAGTAGTACTGAAGGCTTGTGCTCTAGAACTAGCCGCGCCCCTAGCAAAGTTATTCCAGTTTAGTTACAATACTGGCATTTACCCAACAATGTGGAAAAATGTCCAGATATATTCTGTGCACAAACAGCAGGACAAATTCAATCCAGCCATTTACCGCCCCATTAGTCTACTCTCAATCATCAACGAAGTGATGAAACGTGTCATTGACAGTGCTATCAAGCGGCACTTACTCAGTAATTTGTGCGGCACAGTGGCGCAGTGGTGAGCACTGCACTCTCACAGCTCCAGCGACCCCGGTTCAGTTCTGGGTACTGCCTGTGCGGAGTTTTCAAGTTCTCCCTCTGACCACGTGGGTTTCCACCGAGTGCTCCGGTTTCCTCCCACAGCTAAAGACTTGCAGGTTGGTAGGTAAATTGGCCATTGTAAATTGCCCCTAATGTAGGGGATGTGGTGGGGAATATGGGTTGATGTAGGATTGGTATGGGTGGGTGGTTGTTGGTTGGCGTGGACTCCGTGGGCTGAAGGGCCTGTTTCAGTGCTGTATCTCAAAATAAATAAAAATAATATCCTGCTTATCAATGCTCAGTTTGGGTTCTGCCAGGGCCACTTGGCACCAGACCCTTGCCATTAAGGCAGCATTTGACCAAGTGGCATCAAGGAGCCCTATGAAAGTTGAAATCAATAGGAATTAGGGGGAAAACTATGCACTGGTTGGAGTCTTAACTAGCACAAAGGAAAATGGTTGTGGTTGTTAGAGGCCAATCACCTCAGCCTGAAGACATCACTGCAGACATCATTGGTCCTAGGCCCAACCATCCTCAGCTGCTTCATCAATGACCTTCCCTCCAACATAAGGTCAGAAGTGGGGATGTTCGCTGATGATTGCACAATGTTCAGTAGCATTTGCGACTCCTCAGATACTGAAGCAGTCTGGATCCACATGCAGCAAGACCTGGGCAACATTCAGGCTTGTGCTAGTAAGTGGCAGGTAACATTCGCACCACACAGTGCCAGGCAATGACCAACTCCAACAAGAAAGAATCTAACCATCTCCTCTTGACATTTAGTGGCATTACCATCACTGAATTCCCCCACCATCAACATCCTGGGGGTTACCATTGACCAAAAGCTTAATTGGACCAGCCATATAAATACTCTGGCAACAAGAGCAGTTCAGAGACAGGGAATTCTGCAGTGAGAACTCACCTCCTGACTCCCGAAAGCCTTTCAACCATCAAAAAGGCACAAGTCAGGAGTGTGTTAGAATATTCTCCACTTGCCTGGATGTGTGCAGCTCGACACTATCCAGGACGTGAGCAGCACCTTATCCACCACCTTATACATTCACTCCCTCTTCCACTGGCGCACAGTGGCAGCAATGTGTACCATCTACGAGATGCACTGCAGCAACTTGCCAAGGCTCCTCTGACAGCACCCTCCAAACCTGCTACCTTTACCACCTAGAAGGACAAGGATAGTAACTGCATGGGAACACCACCCCCTGCAAGTTCTCCTCCAAGCCGCACACCATCCTGACTTGGAACTATATTGTCATTCCTTCACTGTCACTGGGTCAAAATCCTGGAACTACCTCCCGAACAGCACTGTGGGTGTACCTACCCCACATGGACTGCAGCAGTCCAAAAGGCGGTTCACCACCACCTTCTCAAGGGCAATTAGGGATTGAAATAAATGCTGGCCTTTCCAGTGCCGCTCTCCTCCCATGAACGAATATTTTAAAAAATTCTCCTTGCACAGTAGAAGATCTGACCTTGAGATGGGCAATAGTTGAGTTTGTATTCATCACACTAGGGGAAAACAGAGAATCACTTGAGCAAACTTTGGTTCCACGTCTCTCCTTCTTCACTATGTCCCCCTTCCTCCTTGCCTGAAAGGATCCAGAAGCCTTGTTGAGGTACAGATCCATGACTGCCAGTCACTCTTAAGTACTTTTCTTAATTACATTCCCACTATTCATCTGTCACACCCAACCATCAGCCTGATCCTATCTTACCCAATATCCGCACTCTCTTTCCAGCAGAGGTCACTGGAAAGCAATTAGGAATGGGAATCCTAGCAAATTTTCCCATTGTTAGCCCAGGGTTGGTGAGATGTGTTTTGTCAATACAGATCAGCTAATTCAGCACAGATTAAGCATCAAAACTGGGGCATTCTTGAAAGTAATAGTGAATTTGGATTTATGGAGAATCTTTTGTGATTTCAGCAAGTCCCAAAGTGCTTTACAGCGAATGAAGTACTTCTGAAGTGTAGTCACTGTTGTAATGTCAGAAACGGTCAACAATTGCTCTGCTACTCAGCAGTTTCCTTTTTATTTCACTCCTCATTCTATTAGGTGCCTTATTTTTAAATGAGTGTTTAAAATAATCCTTCCAAATTTTTCTCTTATCTCGTGAAGACTCTGACTCTGGCTGGAGTATTGGTTCTAAGGGATAGGGCCAAACTCTGGTACCTCACCCAAGGGACCAATAATCATGTGTTAACTTTGGACAGTGAGTGTCATTAGTTGTTCAAAAATGGGAGGAGTATCAAAACCAAGATCTTGTCCTCACTCAACACGTGGTCACTTTCCAACATGGGGGCTGGATGACAAGCCTTTTCTCCCTCAGCAGCCCAGGACATTGAGGCTAATTATACTGTCCATATTCACCCCACCTGAGATCAGCTGGCTCACCACAGACTGGGCTACAAACCCGGGGCTTTCAAGGCCACACTGGACTGCTGTCACCAAGTGAGCCAATTGGGAATCTTGATTCATTTACTTTCAAACTTTTAACATTTGACAGGGTATGTGGATAAGTGACATAACATGAGGGCCATTTAATACCTGCATTTTCTCCCACTTGTAGTCTTCACTTTTTACATAAAGCCACTTCCTGTCAGAGTCTGTTTAACATCATGCACAGTGCTGGCTAATTGGGCATGATAGACCTCCCTGTATAAATACTATAACATTTGTTTTTCCAGGGATGTTTGAGATCATTATAACCCATTAGAATTACAATAACTGTGACAGATATGAGTGAAACCAACATTTACAGTAAAGGTTGCATTTATTGGGGCAAAGACAAGATTACTGGTATTTTGCAATATTGTAATAATGCATACACCAAAATATAATTCAAAATAATAACATCAGAAATGGTATGATGCATAGTATTCCTTCTATTTAGTTAAGGGATCAACAACAAAAAGGACCCGCCAACAGATAGGTTTAAGTTTATAATCAAATTCTCCAACAGGTAGATACACAACCATACCCAGGGGTTCATCTTAAAAGCAATCTTCAATGGGAATTCCATATTAGGCAGATAACATCCAAAGCAAACAGGATCCTTGGATTTCTGAGGAGGAATCTTTGGTATTGCAACAAAAATATCAGAGTCGCAGTTTACCAAATATTCGTTTGTCTAATCCTGGAGTATGCAAGCTTGATAAATAAGCTTGATATGAGCCAAAGACATGTGACACAATTATGCACAGATCAGTATGGGAAATATACCAGTGCCACATGCTTGATCAAAGGTTTGGAATGGGAATCAGTAAAGCAAAGGAGCGAGAGAAGTGAAAGCAAAATACTGCAGATGCTGGAAATCTGAAACAAAAACAAAAAGTGCTGGAAATACTCAGCAGGTCCGGCAGCATCTGTGACCATTCATCAGAACTGGCAAAGGTTGGAAAAGAATTAGGTTTTAAGCAAGTGAAGGGGAGAGGGGTGGGGGAGAGAACAAAAGGGAAGGTGTTTGATAGGGCAGGAGAGATTAAATAACAAAGCTGTCCTGTGACAAAGGCAAAGCGTGTGTTAATGCTTGTGGTGAAAGACAAAGCATTAGTCCAGATAGACTGTTACTAGCAGAATAATGAGCAGCTCTGACTACATGAAAAGCAGGCACATGGTTCAAAAATAAAATATTAAAAAAAGGCCAGTCATACTCTGAAGATATTGAACTCAATGGTCAGTCTGCAAGGCTGTAGAGTGCCTAATCAAAAGATCAGGTGCTGCTCTTCGAGCTTGCGTTGATGTTCACTGGAACACTGGAGCAGGCCAAAGACAGAAATGTTGGCATGAGAGCAGGGGAGAGTATTGAAATAGCAAGGAACCGGAAGCTTGGGGTCATGCTTTCGGATTGAGCGGAGGTGTTGCACAAAGCGGTCACCCAATCTGCGTTTGGTCTCCCCAATGTAGAGGATACCATATTGTGAGCAGTGAATACAGTATAGTAAATTGAAAGAAGTACAAGTAAATCGCTGCTTCATCTGAAAGGAGTTTTTGGGGCCTTGGATAGTGAGGAGAGAGGAGGTAAAGGGGCAGGTAGTATACTTCCTGTGATTGCATGGAAGGTGCCGTGGGAAGGGGAGGAAGTGTCGGGGTAAAGGAGGAGTGGACCAGGGTGTTGGGGAAGGAGAAAAGTAGACTGGCCATGTTCTATAAAATATGGAATGAACTGGTGGGAATTGACAGCAACAAGTACCTAGTGTCCTCTGGCATTGACAAAGCACGAGATAGCCATCCACACAACCTAAAAAGACCATTTGTTTCCAAAACTGTGTATCAACAATCATTCCAAGAACAATCCCACAGTGGAACAAGCTGCCAAAGGAAATAGTCATAGCCCCATCACTTGAAATTTTCAAGACCCATCTTTATAAGTTTTTATTTATAAGATCTTCATTATCATGACTATCAATGGGTCATGCCTGATTTTGCTAGCGCTAACTACATTCGTAATGTTGGCGGAATATGGATGTTCATTTGTGATGCCGACACAACCAAGGTAGAAGCAGAAAGGACCGAATGCAAAACTTTGGAGTGACATTGATAGCTCAAACCTGCCTCTGCAACTTTTTCCAGCTTTACTCTCCTTCCTAAACTTTTCAAACTTCTGAGTCTGGCCTGAGTAGCCCACACTCCCTCCACTCCTCCATTGGTGTTAAATCCTTCAACAGTTTAGGTTTTGCTCTCTCGGATTCTCTCCCAAGATCCTAACTGCTCTAACCCTTTCTCGCCTTCTTGAAAGACTTTTTCAACCCCATTCCCCCTCCCTTTTCTCTCTCAGCTCTCCTATTTTTCACCCCCTGCTCAGTGTTTCTGTCCCTTCCCTACTCCCATTCGAAAGCACTTTGAGTTCTTAAAGGCACAATGTAAATGCAAATTGTTACTGTTGCTGTGATTGCTGCATCTGTAAATGAAAGACCATTTTCAGGTGAAGGCAGGGAGTGTGAAGGACACTGCATTACCACCTGATTCATTGATGTTAAGCAACTCAAGAACTTATACAGGTTGTAAGGAGAGGTCATTGTATGTGGCAGACATGCTGAGTGAAAAGCATTCATAAAAAGTGAGGCCAAATTCCTTTACCTTGTCTGCAAATAATGCTGATCCCAGAAACTATACTGGGTTCACTGTTCATAACATAAAACTGCTGAAAGTCCTGCTCCACCACACACCCAGAGCAGATTGCACCCCAGTGGAGTATCTAAGCCCATAGAATTCTCTCTACTGTACACTTGCTAGATCTGATCAAGTCACTATTATAAGGCCATTAAACTTCCTGCAATGAGAGGCAACATATAGCAATATGAAATTTATACTTAAAGCCTTGGATATCTCTCTCCATTGACACCAAAGTGACCTCATCGGGGACCACAATTTCTTGGTTCCAAATAGACTTTCCCCCGATATCCAGCTTCCTGCAGAATCACTCCCACATGGGCATCATAGAGTCATAGAAAGTTTAAGGCACAGAAAGAGGCCACTTGGCCCATCGTGTCTGTGCCGGCCGAAAAATGATCTCCCTATTCTATTCCCACCTTCCAGCATTTGGTCCGTAGCCCTGCAGATTACGGCACTTGAGGTGCATATCCAGACTCCTTTTGAATGACTTGAGGGTTTCTGCCTCAACTACCCTTTCAGGCAGTGAGTTCCAGACCCCCACCACCCTCTTGCTGAAAAAGGTTTTCCTCATCTCCTCTCTAATTTTTCTACCAATCACTTTATGCCCCCTCGTCACTGACCTCTCTGCTAAAGTGAATAGGCCCCTCAAAATTTTGTACATTTCAATCAGATCTCCCCTTAGCCTTCTTTGTTCTAAGGAGAACAACCCCAGCCTATCCAATCTTTCCTCATAGCTGCATTTTTCCAGTCCCAGCAACATCCTCGTAAATCTTTATAATTAACAATAGGGGCTCTATGCTCTGCAGCAGATTTTTCAGATATTCTATGCAACATATTCTTTTGGTCACCAACAGAAATTCTTCAAATAGTGTTCCCCTATGTTCTGTCCCCCACCCCGCTCCCCTTCACTTGTTTAAAACCTAATTCTTTTCTAACCTTGATGAAAGTTCGCAGACCTGAAACATTAACTTTGCCTCTCTCTCAACAGATGCTGCCAGACCTGCTGAGTATTTCCAGCACATGTTGTTTTTGTTTCACAGCAAGTATGTTCCCTTAATGAAAAAGGGTGGAACTACCAACAAATCCAGAGCCCCTTGGATGGAAGGGGACTTAAAGAAGAGGATAAAGAAAAATAGGGACACTTATGACAGATACTGAGGGCTCAATACTGCAGAAAACCTAGAGAAGTATAAAAAATGTAAGGGTGAAATTAAAAAGGAAATTAGAAAAGCAAAGAGAGGACATGAAAAAAAGTAAAATCAAGGAAAACCCAAAGACTTTTTTATAAATACATAAAGACCAAAGGATAACTAAAAAAAATGAGTAGGGCCTATTCGGGGCCATAAGAGTAACCTGTGTGTGGAGGCGGAGGACGTGGGTATGGTTCTTAATGAATATTTTGCATCAGTTTTCACAAGAGAGAGGGACACTACAGACATTGCAATCAGGAGGGAGGAGTGTGAAATATTAGATGAAATTAACATAGTGAGAGAGGAAGCATTAAAGGGTTTAACATCTTTGAAAGTGAATAAATCCCCGGGCCCGGATAAAATCCATCCTAGGCTGTTAAGGGAAGCAAGAGAAGAAATAGCAGAGGCTCTGACCATCATTTTCCAATCTTCTCTGGCTACAGGTGTGGTGCCAGAGGACTAGAGGACATCGAACGTTATACCATTTTTAAAAAGGGAGAAAGGGATAGACTGAGTAATTACAGGCTTGTCAGCCTAACCATGGTGGTGGGAAATTTATTGGACAAAATTCTAAGGGACAGGATAAATCTTCACTAGAAAGACATGGATTAATCAAAGACAGCATGGATTTGTTAAGGGAAAGTCATGTCTGACTAACATTATTGAATTTTTTGAGGGGGTAACAAGGAGGGTCAATGAGGGGAGTGCATTTGATGTAGTCTATATAGATTTTAGCAAGACTTTTGATAGGGTCCCACATGGTAATGAAAGTAAAAGCCCATAGAATCCAAGGCAAAGCAGCAAGTTGGATCCAAAATTGGCTCAGAGGCAGGAAGCAAAGGGTAATGGTTGATGGGTATTTTTGTGACTGGAAGGCAGATTCCAGTAGGGTTCCACAGGGCACAGTACTTGGCCCATTGTTTTTTATGATATATATCAATGTTTTGGATTTGAATGTCGTGTGTATGATAAAGAAGTTTGCAGATGATATGAAAATTGGCCATGTGGTTTATAATGAAGAAGAAAACTGTAAAACTGCAGGAAGATATCAATGGACTAGTCAGATAGGTGGAACAGTGGCAAATGGATTTCAAATCTGGAGAAGTGTGAGGTCATGCATTTGGGGAAGGCTAACAAGGCAAGGAAAGACACAATAAATAGTAGGATACTGAGAGGTATAAAGGAACAGAGGGATCTTGGAGTGCATGTCACAGATCCCTGAAAGTGGCTGGACAGGTAGATAAGGTGGTCAAGAAGGCAAACAGGATACTTGCCTTTATTAGCCATGGCATAGAATATAAGAGCTGGGAGGTTATGCTGGAACTGTATAAAACACTAGTTAGTCCAGAGATAGAGTACTGGTTCTGGTCACTGCACTATAGGAAAGATATGATTGCACTAGACAGGGTACAGAGGAAATTTACAAGGATGTTGCCTGACTGGAGAATTTTAGTTATGAGGTAAGATTGGATAGGCTAGGCTTGTTTTCTTTGGAACAGAGGAGGCTGAAGGGAGACCTAATTGAAGTGTATAAAATTATGAGGGGTCTAGAAAGAATGGATAGGAAGGTCCTATTCCCCATGGTTGAGGGGTCCACAATCAGGGGGCATTGATTTAGGGTAAGAGGTAGGAGATTTAGAGGGGATTTGAGGAGAAATTTCATTTCTTCCAGAGGGTGGTGGGCTTTGGAACTCAGCCTGAAAGGGTGATAGAGGCAGAAACCCTCAATACATTTAAAAAGTACTTAGATATGCACTTGAACTACTGTAACTTGCAAGGTTATGGACCAAGAGCTGGACAGTGGGATTAGGCTGGATGACTCCTTGTTGGCTGGTGTGGAAACGATGGGATGAATGGCCTCCGTCCATGCTGTAAATTTCTATGATTCTAGTGGCAATATCACTAATCTCAGGGTCTCTTGGATAGGGAGAAGGGAAAAAACACAGCCGTGGTTCTACTGCCATACATTGATTCCTGCTGCGGAATGTGGACATCAGATGAGGACTGTGAGTAGCCAACTGACGCGTGAAAAATAGACCCTTGGGTAAGGTACTAGAAGACAGTCAATGCCCATGCAATTGTACCTCAATGACCTTTCAGGAAAGGAAGGGAGAAAATTGGAGAAAACAAAAAAGGCTACCAAGGATCTCAGATCTAGAAGTCACACCAACCCTGACTAACACCACATAGCTCATAGAGAAAATACAATTATTATGTGGACTTGTCTCCTGGGGTGAGGTGGCTGCTTATTCCAGATAGAACATTTTTGCCTGTATACTGTGACTATGGATGAAAACATTTGTAACTCAAATCTCATCCTCACACAGTAGGTTGTTAGGACCAGCCTCACATAGCAGTTGATTTTTCTTTTGCCGTTCAATCCAGGTAATGTCATGTATCTGCTTTTACAAAGCATTTACAGCGCACAAACCAGCCCTTCAGCTCATCAGGTACATGCCGGTGCTAATGCATGAGCTTCCTTGCACCCCTCTTCATCAGACCCAATCAATATATCCTTCAATTCCTTTCTCCCTCATGTGTTTATCTAGCTTCCCTTTAAATGCCTCTCTTCACCTCAATTACTCCCAATGGCAGTGAGTTTCACATTCTAATCACTCTCTGGGTAAAGAAGTTTCTCCCAAATTCCCTATTGGATTTATTAGTTACTATCTTATATTTATGGCCCCTGGTTCTGGTCTAGCCCATAAGTGGAATTGTCTCTACCTCTACACGATCAAATCATTTCATAATCTTGAAGCCCTCTATCAGGTTACCCCTCGGCCTTCTCTTTTCTAGAGAAAAGAGCCCTAGCTCTTTTCTGATGGATATAACCTCTCATTTCTGGTATCATTCTAGTAAATCATTTTTGCACCTTCTCCAGTTCCTCAATATCTTTTTTTTATAATATGGAGACTAGAATTGTTCACAATAATCCAAGTGTGGTCTTAGCAATGTTCTCTATAGGTTTACCTTAACTTTTCTGCTTTTCAATTCATCCCTTTGAAAATGAACCCCGGTGCTTTGTTTGCTTTTTTAAAATGGTCTTATTAACCTGTGTCAGTACTTTTAGTGATCTGTGCATCAGTACCCCCATTTCCCTCCGTTCCTCCACCCCATTTAGACACGTAATTTCCACGAGTTGTGGCCTCTTTATTCTACCTTGTGCTTATCTATATTGAAATTAATTTGACAATTACACAATTTCATTTCACATGTGCAAGAACATGCCTACCCAATGGTATTAAGCTGCTGCATTTTGCAGAGATTATTGAAATCACAGACCCTGAGTCTGAAAATATTGAGGGAGTAAAACTGCGGTCTATTCCGCATGCACAATCAGCCCTGTCTTCCCCAAGTCAATCTCTGAAAACTATCTCAATAAGATGCAACGAGACATTGTGTTCATATTTGTACTCGCTTAGTAGAATTAGGTTACTTCAATAGATATTTTTACCCACACTGGATGCACACTTTTTATCTATTCAGCTGTTAAATTCTTTTGCACATTTTCATAACAGACACAAGAAAGAAAATCTGTACAATCAACTTTCAGTCACCTTTCACTTATTGTACAACAATTGAGAAGCCACCAGTGCATTCAGAAAGCGATTGAACATTAGAGATGTCATTGAAGTACAGTTGTTTTTTCAACTAAAATAAATCCCTTTGTGCTGCGTGGATCGTTCTCCATTCACTATTGTGTTTTGAACCGATTGGTTATATTTATAGGACAAGGTGCTTTCTGTGAGATTGAATCACAAAGAAACTTTAGAAAGAAAAAGTTTTATATAAAACCGAACCACATTCTCAGAACATCTCATGGCACTTCACAATCAATGGATTACATTTAGAGTGCAGTCACTCTATGTAGGCAAATCTATCAGCCAATTTGTACACAGCAAGTGAACAAATGAACAGTTGGTCTGTTTTAGTGGTGTTGGTTGAGGGGGGTAACTCATGGCCAAGAAAAGAGCCAGGAGATCTTTTATATCGACTTGAAGATACTGGGAGGCCGCGTTTTAATGTCACATCTGAAATATGGCACTGCCAACAGTGCAGCCCTCCCTCAGGACTGTGCTGAAGTCTCAACCTGGCTTATGCATGTGAACAGAGCCATTTATTCAAGTAAATTATTTTCATGATTTATGAATCGGTATTACTTATGTTTACAATTTATATAGTAAGGATTAGTCAAAATAGTTTTAGAAATAATAGGTCAAATATGACAAACCTAAACAAATTCTTTGAACAGCTAATTAGTCAAGTAGATGATGGTCAATTCAGAGATCCTGCACACTCACTGGGAAACAGCATGGATCAGAGAATTGGGACTACAGTGTTGTAGCCCTAGTTCTCACTGTGCTCCCTCTGAGACTGGCTTCCCACCAGGAATGGAGAAATCCCTGAATTTACCCTACAGTTTACTTAAGAAAGAATTTCACAATGTTCCGCCTGTTAGAGAGGTGAAGGCTCATGGAATAGATTATTGATTATCTAGTTGAATTGAATATTGGTTTTATTGCAGAAGCCAAAGGGTGGTGAGAAACAGAAAATGATTTGTCTGAAAGACAGTAGTGTTCCACAGGGATCTGACATGGGCCCAGTATTTGTGAATCATATGTAACAGAATACTATTGTTATGATACTGGTGTTTTTTTTTTGGGAAGTATGCGGTGTGTCTTT
Source organism: Heterodontus francisci (assembly GCF_036365525.1). Classification (NCBI taxonomy): domain Eukaryota; kingdom Metazoa; phylum Chordata; class Chondrichthyes; order Heterodontiformes; family Heterodontidae; genus Heterodontus; species Heterodontus francisci. Next base: position 12,108,575 of record NC_090406.1, read on the forward strand.
ATGGCAGCAAAGGATCAGTACTGCTTTACGGCAGCTTCAGAAGTTACCAAGTGGAAGTGCATCTTGGTTGCCCTGGATACAGCCATACAGAGAGGGAGAACAAGCCAGCCTCAGAGTTACCAAAGAAAGTGCATCATACAGCCATTCAGAGACCAAGGACAGACAATACAATGCTGCCATTTAATTTTGAAACTAGTTGAAAAACTGGCTTTTGCAGAGACAGTTGAGTCACAGACACACAGACTATCTGCCAGCATATAGTGAAGGAAGTAGGAGAGCTCCCCCTCTGTCTGTTTAAACCCATTTTATTATACTCTCAGAATTCTGAAAAGTCAAGCCAGATTAATTTCTTAAAAGGAAATAACTAATTACTTTACTGAACTGTAATTGCTGAATTCATCGCTGGAAAAGAAGAGCATCACTTCAACTGCTGAACTAGATTACTGACTGTCCGACTGTTGAAGAACCTTTTTTTTCCCATTGGACGGCTGCGAGGACTTTAAGCAACCTTGGACTGTTCCACATTGGAAGATTCCACTTCGGCAGGAGCATAAATCTGCAAGGACTTTGTTACTTTTTAAAAAATGTTGTTTATATCTTAGTAGTGTTTAAGAATTTAGTTTTCTCTAATAAACAGTTAATTTGTTGATCTAAAGATACCTGGTTTGGTTCGCCTCATTCGGGGGTTAATAGATGGTTCAATTCGGCTGTGGTTGTCTTTAATTTGGAAAGTTTAAAGTGATATGTTAGGCAATCTGTGGAGGGACAGGACTGAATTGACAGTGCATTTCTCCCACCGCAATCAGAATCATATATTTTGATTGGGGGCTTTGTCTTGAGCAGATGGTCATAACACTATTGATAGAGCGTTATAAAACTGGCTGAAGATACCAAACTAAATAAGCAGATAACAAGTGGATAGAGCACAAATGTTATGCGGATGGATTTGGACTAATTAAGCAGATAGGCTGAGAAATGGCCTATAGATTTTGTCACTACATGTATATTAATGAAAATAGCAACAGGGAATAGGAAACAGGCAACTTATGTATGGCATAGAAGAGTAATTGAATAGGTCACTGGGGAGACCAGTTGCAGTGTAAAGCAAGTAGTTTTGGTCAAGCTACCTCAAAAATTGTACAGATATACTGAAAACCAGTTGTAGGAGATTAAGTTATGCTGTAGAAAAGATAGAGGAAATATGATTGTTTGTAGAATAATGAAAATAGATAAAAGCAGATAATTAAACTAAAAAATGAACACAATTTGAGGAAACAATAAAAATATACACAAACCTCAGCTGGAATTTTATGCCCCCCCCCCCCAATAAGCTTTCTGGTGACAGGGGGGCATAAAACTGAGTGGGGGGTTGGGGGGGAGGGGGGGCTGTTCCCGACGCCTTCCCACCCCCGCTGCAATTTTACGCAGGGTGGCAACGGCGAGAAACTGCCCGCCTGCCCAGGCCAATCAAGGTCCTTAAGTGGACAATTAACTGTCACTTAAGAGCCTCATCCTGCTGTAAAACCTGGCAGCCTTCTTGTGGGCTGGGGGGGGGGCCCTCCTGATCGGGCATCCTGTGCCCCACAAAGGGCCACCCCCGAAGCCCCAATCACCCCCAACGCACAACACTCCCTGCCTCCACTAACTGAGCCCCCCTTGCCTCGCAGGGGCCCAGCTGATTGTCCTGGCGAGGCCCCAAAAACTTACTATTCTTCCGGGGCCATCCTTCCTCTATCTTCCGATGGGTGGGTGTAGTCCCAGCAGTGGCCACTGCTTGCAGTGGCGCTGCTGGGACTAAGAGCTGCCAGCCCACTGATTGGTCAGCAGCTATATTAAGCAGAACTTCCTGCCTCAAAGGGGGTGGAAGTCCCGCCCAAGACCAATTAAGGGCTTGGGGTGTGAAAAATACTGGTGTGGCTCCCCAGGCTCGGTGGAGGTGGGCTCGTCCCCGACTTTTTGGTAAAATTCCGGCCCTTGTCACAAGATAATGCAAAAATATTTTAAAAGCCATTTATTCTGGGTCCAAACACACATTTCAAAACAATGTGGGTCATATGTGTTTTTTGTATAAAAGCGGATAAACAGTTACTTACGTGTTCAAGGGGCACAGACCTGTTTTAAGCATCCTCCCAGGCCACCTAAGAAATGGATCCCACAAATTTGACACTGAGACCAACATACATTGGGCATAGGTCACCCCATTTACTAAATTCTCGGCTTTGTGTCCATTTTATACACTTGGTTATAATATACTAGCCATGATTAACATTTATTTATCCCTCAACCAACATCCCTAAAAAAATTACCTGGTCATTATCACATTGCTTGTGGGAGATTGCAGTGTGCAAATTGACTGCTGCGTATCCTACATTACAACACTTCCAAAGTACTTCATTAGCTGTAAAGTGATTTGGGTTGTCCTGAGGTTGTGAAAGGCATTGTACAAATGCAAAACTTTCTTTTTTCTATAAATATTGAGCAGTATGAGTTTGAACAAAGGATGCTTGGACTGCTTCCAGGAGTGGCTGTACCTGGGAGAAAATCTAAGAATCCAAAAGTCTTCTATAGGCATATTAATGGTGAAAGGGTGGTAAAAGGAGACTGGGGCTGATTAGGGACCAAAAAGGGGATTTCTGCATGGAGGCAGGGGACATGGCTGAGGTATTAAATGAATACTTTGCATCTGTCTTTACCAAGGAAGAAGATGCTGTGCAGATCATGGTGAAAGAGGAGGCATTCAGAAACTTGAAATGTTTAAAACTGATCAGGAGGAGGTAGTTGGATAGGCTAGCGAAGGTTTACCAGACTGATTCCTGGGATGGCGGGACTGACGTATGAGGAGAGATTGAGTCAGTTAGGATTATAATTGCTGGAGTTCAGAAGAGTAAGGGGGGATCTCATAGAAACCTATAAAATTCTAACAGGACTTGACAGGGTAGATGCAGGAAGGATGTTGCCGATGGTGGGGGAGTCCAGAACCAGGGGTCATTGTCTAAGGATACGAGGTAAACCTTTCAGGACTGAGACAAGGAGAAATTTCTTCATCCAGAGAGTGGTGAGCCTGTGGAATTCGCTACCACAGAAAGCAGTTGAGGCCAAAACATTGTATGTTTTCAAGAAGGAGTTAGATATAGCTCTTGGGGCGAAAGGGATCAAAGGATATGGGGAGAAAGCAGGAACAGGTTGCTGAGTTGGATGATCAGCCATGATCATAATGAATGGCGGAGCAGGCTCGAAGGGCTGAATGGCCTACTCCTGCTCCTATTTTCTATGTTTCTATGAACCAGGACCGGATGAGATGCATCCAAGGATACAGAAGGAAATGAGAGTGGAAATTGCGGAGGCACTGGCCATAATTTTCCAGTCTTCCTTAGATTCAGGGGTGGTGCCAGAGGACTGGAGAACTGAAAATGTTACACCCTTGTTCAAAAAATGGTGTAATGATAAGCCCAGCAACTACAGGACAACAATAATAGTCACTTGGGCAAATGCGGGTTAATTAGGGAAAGCCAACATGGATTTGTTAAGGGCAAATCATGTTTAACCAACTTGCTGGAGTTTTTTGATGAGGTAACAGAGGAGGTTGATCAGGGTAACCCTGTTGATGTGGTGTACATAGACATTGAAAAAGCATTTGATAAAGTGCTGCACAACAGACCTGTGAGCAAGCAATAGTTCATGGAATAAAAGGGACAGTAGCAACATGGATACAAAATTGGCTGAAGGACAGGAAACATAGGGTAGTGGTTAATGGTTGTTTTTCAGACTGGAGGAAGGTTTGTAGTGAAATTTCCCAAGAGTCGTTGTTAGGACCCTTGTAGTTCCTGATATGTATTAATAACCTAGACCTTGGTGTACAGGGCACAATTTCAAAATTTGCAAATGATACGAAACTTGGAAACGTTGTGAACTGTGAGGAGGATTGTGTTAAACTTCAAAAGGAAATAGACAAGTTGGTAGAATGGGTGGACAAATGGCAGATGAAATTTAATGCAGAGAAGTGTGAAGTCTTACGACCGAGGACAGAGGAGTGCACTGTCTTTCTCTAGTTCCACTTCTCCACCAGTCACTACATATATTTAAATGTTTTATCCAGTTACCGATATGGTCAATTATATACTTTATCTATTTTAGTTTCTGAATAAAAATCCGCCAACCAGGTTTCTTTAATAAACAACACAATTATGAATTTATTATAAAACAAGATTCATTCAATAAAGATGCAAAGCTTATTAACACACGAGTTGAAATATGGAAGTATAAATATATTCTTTCTAAATAATCCCAACACACATGCACACACACCAGTTAAAGGGAAAATAAGGAAGCTTTCTCTTCAGAGATCAACTTAACTAACAAACAAAAAAATACTTTGGCCAAATACTTGTTAATTCTTGAGAAAAAGGATAAGATATGGAATGTTTCAGTTGGTCTGGTGTCCAGATACATGTAGACGGTTGTCACTAGACACATATGGTTGTCACTGGAAACTTTTCAGAAACAATTCGTTCAGGAGATGTCAAGAGAAAGTCTTGCAGAAGCTTCTCAGGAGAAATGCTGCTTCAGTTTCTCCAGCTCTCACACTGGATTCTCAGGGTTTCTCAAAGAGGTGGAACAGGATGAGCAGGTAGCCTCTCTCTCTTAGCAGGCATACACCCCAACTGAACTCCAAACAACATCCAAAAATGAAACCAACTCTTGATCACCATAAATCTAGACATGTCACTTCTCTGTAAACAACTTTGATTTTCAGCAAGGCTCCTGCTGTTTACTTAGCTTAAGACATGTGACTTCCAGTAAGTGTTAGCTTTTAAACAACGTCCCAAGTGTCCTTCCAGTGACCCTTTAAAAAAAACAAGTTCAGCATCTCCTCAGGTATTTCCACACTCTTTTGGACCTGAGTCCTCAAAAAATATAAAAAATGGAAGCACCTTCATAACAAAAGTGATTCATTTTGGTAGGAAGAATGCAGAAAGACAATATAAAATAAAGGGTGTAATTGTAAAGGGGGTGCAGGAGCAGAGGGACTGGGTGTATATGTAAATAAAACATTGAAGGTGGCAGGACAGGTTAAGAGAGCGGTTAATAGAACATACAGTCATTAATGGGGGCATAGAGGACAAAAGCAAGGAAGTTATGTTAAGCTTGTATAAAACACTGGTTCTGCGCAACTGGAATATTGTGTCCAGTTCTGGGGGCCACACTTTACGAAAGATGTGAAGGCATTAGAGAGAGTACAGAAAAGATTCACAAGAATGGTTCCAGGGATGAGGAATGTCACTAACGTGGATAGATTGGGGAAGTTGGACTATTTTCCTTGGAGAAGAGAGGTTGAGAGGTCTGGACAGAGTAGATAGGGAAAAACTGTTCCCATTGGTAGAAGGAGCGAGAACAAGAGGACACAGATTTAAGGTAATTGGATAAAGAAGCAACATAAGGAAATAAAGAAGGACATAAGGAAAAACTTTTTCACGGCAGTGAGTGGTTAGGATCTGGAATGCATTACCTGAGGCAAGTTCAATTAAGGCATTCAAGAGGGAATTGGATTGTTATTTGAAAAGGAAGAATGTGCAGGCCTACGAGGAGAAGGCAGGGAGGTGGCACTAGGTATATCACTCTTTCAGAGAGTCAGCACAGACACGACGGGCCAAATGGCCTCCTTCTGTGCTGTAACAATTCTGTGATTCTGAGAAGATGGATGCAAAATCTGTAACAGTGGGCTTTGCTAATAAAGGTGCCAGGAACTATTTTGCAACACTGCAAACTGACTGGAATTCAACCTTCTCCACATTGTAAAAGTTATTTTATAATTAATTTCTCCAGCTTTGTTCCATGATTGTGTAACCTAAACAGATTTTTAATAAGAGATCAGGCATTCTATGGAGAATAACAGGTACATGCAAGTGATTACAATGCAGAAATATAATTGCAATTCTCCAATGAAGTCATAAACTGAGAAATCAAAACTTGAGCAGTTTGTCACTGTCATTTGATCCTTGAGATTAGATTTCAACCATGCTGTTATTCCCTGGTGCATTAATTATAACATTCGCTGCTTTAAGTTTATGTGGGTTTTTATTTGAAATCCTGTTCTAGTCAGCCTTTCCACTAGGATTGGCTCTTTATGTACATACTAATTCTCAGCATGCTCCATGTGACAAGGCATCATGACATTCACAGATTGAGACTTCATTCTTACAAGTGTGTTGCTAAATAAATTGCAATCATTGATCACCACTTCATATTTTCCAAGTGTGCTCCTTCCTCTTCTGCATATAATCTCAGTTGACACTTCAGCGCAATACTGAGGGAGTGCTGCACTTTTGGAGGTGCCATCTTTTGGATGAACCATTAAAGTGAGGCTCCTTCTGCCCTCTCAGGACATAAAAGATGCCATGGCACCATTTCAAAGAGAAGCGGGGAGCAATCCCCAGTGTCCTGGCCAATATTCATCCCTCAATCAACTTCACGAGAAGAACAGATTATTTGGTCATTATCTCATTGCTGTTTTTGGGGCCATGCTGTGCACAAATTGGCTGCCCTATTTCCCACATAACAACAGTAACTAAATGTCAAAAGTACTTAATTGACTGTAAGATGTTTTGAGATATCCTGAGGTCACTAAGGAAGTGGCCCTAGAAATGGTGGATGTATTGGTGGTCATCTTCCAAGATTCTATAGACTCTGGAACAGTTCCTACAGATTGGAGGGTAGCTAATGTAACCCCACTATTTAAAAAGGGGGGTAGAGAGAAAGCAGGGAATTATAAACCAGTCAGCCTGATGTCAGTAGTGGGGAAAATTCTAGAGTCCATTATCAAAGATTTTATAGCAGATCACTTAGAGAACAGTGGTAGAATCGGGCAGAGTCAGCATGGATTTACGAAAGGGAAATCATGCTGGACAAATCTACTAGAATTCTTCGAGGATGTAACTAGTAGAGTTGATGAAGGGGAGCCAGTGGATGTGGTTTATGTGGACTTTCAGAAGGCTTTCGACAAAGTCCCACATAAGAGATTAGCATGTAAAATTAAAGCGCATGGGATTGGGGGTAGTGTATTGTGATGGATAGAAAATTGGTTGGTGGACAGGAAACAAAGAGTAGGGATAAATGGATCTTTTTCCGAATGGCAGGCAGTGATTAGTGGAGTACCGCAGGGATCGGTACTAGGACCCCAGCTATTCACAATATACATTAATGATTTAGATGAGGGAACTAAATGTAATATCTCCAAATTTGGAGATGACACAAAACTGGGTGGGAGGATGAGTTGTGAGGAGGATGCAGAGAGGCTTCAGGGTGATTTGGACAAGTTGAGTGAGTGGGCTAATGCATGGCAGATGCAGTATAATATGGATAAATGTGAGGTTATTCACTTTGGTGGGAAAAACAGGAAGGCAGATTATTATCTGAACGGCTATAAACTGAGAGAGGGGAATATGCAGTGAGACCTGGGTGTTCTCGTCCACCAGTCGCTGAAAGTAAGCATGCAGATGCAACAGGTGGTAAAAAAGGCAAATGGTATGTTGGCCTTCATAGCGAGAGCATTTGAGTACAGGAGCAGGGATGTGTTGCTGCAATTATACAGGGCCTTGGTGAGACCATACCTGGAATATTGTGTGCAGTTTTAGTCTCCTTATCTGAGGAAGGATGTTCTTGCTATAGAGGGAGTGCAGCGAAGGTTTACCAGACTGATTCCTGGGATGGTGGGACTGATGTATGAGGAGAGATTGAGTCAGTTAGGATTATATTCGCTGGGGTTCAGAAGAGTGAGGGGGGGATCTCATAGAAACCTATAAAATTCTAACAGAACTTGACAGGGTAGATGCAGGAAGGATGTTCCCGATGGTGGGGGAGTCCAGAACCAGGGGTCACAGTCCAAGGATACGGGCTAAACCTTTCAGGACTGAGATGAGGAGAAATTTCTTCACCCAGAGAGTGGTGAGCCTGTGGAATTCGCTACCACAGAAAGCAGTTGAGGCCAAAACATTGTATGTTTTCAAGAAGGAGTTAGATATAGCTTGGGACTAAAAGGATCAAAGGGTATGGGGCGAAAGCGGGAACAGGCTACTGAGTTGATTGATCAGCCATGATCATAATGAATGGCGGAGCAGGCTCGAAGGGTCAAATGGCCTACTCCTGCTCCTATTTTCTATGTTTTCTATGTTTCTATGTCATGAAAGGTGCTATATAAATACAAGTTCTTTCTTCTCTCCCTTTTTTCTGAAGATGCTAACCTATGCTTGGGGATGGGGCCACAAGGACCATCCATCCTTTGACATCTCACCCAAGTGACCCTTCTCTAGGTATGAACTCAGTGAGTGTCAGCAAGCTATTCAGTCATGGAGGCATTGCAAAGACTGTATACTCACTTAATGCCCAATGAAGAACTTCTTAGCAGGAGTCACTGTAAAACACTGAAAAATGATCAGAACCAGAAACAATGACCAATTTTCCCCTTTCTGCACCAAGTTGGAGTCAGATTTTAGCACGCAAACCTCTGCCATGGCTGAGATCAATTGACTCAGTACAGTCCAGGAATTGAACCTGGATCTTCCGGATTGTGTGGTTTACTACCACACTGGGTGGTGCGTTTAACTAAACCATCGGATCCTTTTGTGCAATATTTATATAATGGTAAATGAAATTAACTTCAATAAGATGAAAACCCTGAATCATTTAAGAAAGAATAGGTGCTGTGATGGTCTCTCTGGATGGTTGAGCTGGGATAGGATGATTGTTCCTCCTCAAGTGTATCTATTGTGCTAATAAATCAAGACTTTCACACTCCAATATGGTCGAACAATGGCCAGAATCTGTTACTCCAGCAGAACATTCTGGAAAATGGTTTAGAGGCTGAAAGATGAAACAATCATCAAAGCACATTGCTATGTGACAGATGAACAAGGTTCATTCACTCTGGTATTGTACTCTAAAGATGATCTATTGTGCAGTTGGCTGGCCAGACACTGCCCCCTGAAGTAACATGACAGGTCATCTCACCAGCTATTACCTATCATTCATTTATATGTCTATTGTTACAGTGCATAATAGGAGAAAGTGGAGAGGAGCGCAGTTCATAACATAGATAAATCATTGTAGCCACTGTTCCATTGCATAGTCTAAACTCACACAGGAATGCTCCTAATGAGTTCCCAAGGCTCACTGTACTATTTTACTTAGGGAAGGATGAAAAAGAAAACTGCTGTACATTTGATGGCAGGGTGAGTATGCTTCCTCTTAATACATACCCATTCCCAAGAGATTAAAAAGAATCAATTTTGAGATTTGGAGGCTGATGTGTTTGGCTCAATATGATGCTGAGTACAATTGGGCCAGCAAATTTGTACATTTTTCAGTGTTTAAAGCTCAGACACTACCTGACATAAACTCCCTGATTTTCATCCATCAATTTGAGTGGCTTCAAATGGAAAATTCACGACACTGCTTAGAAAATGCATTAAGTGTCATGTTTGACGAGAGGCACTTCATTATTACAAGCGGACTGTATTGAAAAACTGAAGGCACAGAGGTAATGTTTTCTGTAGCATAACTTTACTAATGTTACTTCTGAATGATTTGATTTGTGGTGGCTATATGGGAAGAGGGAAAGAGTGGAAGGGAGAGTGATTTTATAATATTGATGATCCGTGTTTGACATTGTCACGGAATCACAGAATTGTGACAGCACGGAAGGAGGCTATTCGGCCTTTCGTGTCTGAGCTGACTCTCCGAAAGAGCAATTTACTGGTGCCATTTCCCCGCCTTCTCCTCATAGCCCTGCACATTATTCCTTTTCAGATAACAATCCAATTCCCTCTTGAATGCCTCAGTTGAATCTGCCTCCACCACACTCTCAGGCAGTGCATTCCAGATCTCAACCACTCGCTGCGTGAAAATGTTATTCCTCATGTCCCTGTTGCTTCATTTGCCAATTACCTTAAATCCGTGCCCTCTTGTTCTCGATCCTTTTGCCAATGTGAACAGTTTCTCTCTATCTACTCTGTCCAGACTCTTCAATATTTTGAATACCCTCTATCAAATCTCCTCTCAATCTTCCCTTCTCCAAAGAAAACAGTCCCAACTTCTCCAATCTATCCACGTAACTGAAGTTCCACATCCCTGGAACCATTCTTGTGAATCTTTTCTGTAGTCTCTAATGCCTTCACATCTTTTCTAAAGTGTGGTGCCCAGAACTGGACACAATTCTCCAGTTTGGCCGAACCAATGTTTTATGCAAATTTAACATAACTTCCCTGTTTTTGTACTCTACGCCCCTATTATTAAAGCCTAGGATGCTGGACATTTTATTAACCACTCTATCAACCTATCCTTCCACCTTCAATGTTTTATGCACATGTACACCCAGGTACCTCTGTTCCTGCGCCCACTTTAGAATTGCACGCTTTATTTTATATTGTCTCTCTGCATTCTTCCTACCAACATGAATCACCTCACACTTCTCTGAATTAAATTTTATCTGCCACTTGCCCGCCCATTCCACTAACCTATCTGTCCTTTTGAAGTTTAACACTATCCTCCTCACAGTTCACAATGCTTCCAAGTTTCATATCATTTGCCAATTTTGAGATTGTGCCCTGTACAGCAAAGTCTAGGTCATTACTATATATCAGGAACTGCAAGAATCCTAACACGGTTCCCTGGAGAACTCCACTACAAACCTTCCTCCAGTACGAGAAAACATCCATTAACCACTACTTTCGCTTTTCTGTAGGGGAATGGGAAAGGGAATAAGTGGATACATCTTTCAGAGAGCTGGAGAAAGTGCAAAGGGCTGAATGGCTTCCTTTCTTTAAAAAATGTGTTTGTTCTAGGGATGTGGGCCAGGCCACATTTATTGCTCATCCTAAAGGCCTGCTCGGATATAAAATTGAAACCTGACCTGACCACAACCAACTCGAACCTGACCCGAGCCCGAGTCCTTTAATTTTTTTTTTTGTGACTGACTTGACCCGACCCGGCCTGACACGAATATTGCAATAAATTTAATGATATCAAACATGTTATTGTGCCCTACCTTGTCCAAGTGGTGGTACCAATGATCCTGTTCATCCGTTCCAGCAGCAGGCTATTCCTGTAGATGGAGTTGTGGGGAATCATGGGCGAGCCTGATCCCATGACCTCCTGGATGCAGCACTGTCCAGCCAGACCGGACCTGAGCCCGAATTCTGGACTTGGAATATAGACCTGACCCAACCCGAACCCGACACATGTAGTCAGGTCTAGTCGGGTTCGGGTCGGGTAGCCAGGCTTTAACTCATCCCGAGTTACCCTGAGAAGCTGTGCCTTCTCCTTGAAAGAGCATCTCACTGTCTGCCTCACCATTGAAATGCATTGAATGGTGTGAAGCTGCTATATTTGTGCGATAAATACAAACTAAAATTGCTACAGAAAGTAAAATCATTTCAAGACTAAGTACCTTTTTAACAATGTGAAAAATGTTAATTACTGCCAGTAATCCTCTCTGAAAATTAACTGTTACAAGTGTTGAGTCTCATTCCTTCAGATTTTAATTATTGTTGGAGATTTTAACCATGAGAAACATTATTTTTCTTTCCTGTCTTTTTTTCTCTCTTTATCAATCTTTTTTTCCAATTTTTTATTTCCCTTTCTGTATCTGATTTGTCATTGAATTCACCCACTCAAATTTACACTTCGTTCTCAGTCCTTGTGCTGCTTATTTCACAATCCTTCAATCTGATTGGTTAAAGAGATGCACAGTTGCTTGCCCTATTCACTCAGGTCCCAGATGCCTGATTTTCCTCAATGTGATGTTATCAGCTCATACATTCGGCAACTTGCTATGCAAAAAATTTAAAAACCTAAACATGCAAGGGCACATCTAACTAACAGCAGACACCATTAGATGCCTTACCACCCCAGATTATAACCTGTTAGTTTTTACCGCATAGTGTGATCTTTGTGAGTGCAGTGAGGACTTTAGTTGACATTTAAGTGAATGTTAAAAAGCAGATTTTCAGTCACAAAATATTTGCATAAGAAAAAATGTCATGCATGCAGTCTGGAAAAAATTATTTGCAATCCATAGGAAATGTTGGCCCTAGCCATTAGAGACTGACCTAAAATGGTTTGGTAGGGAGTTTTTACATCTGTTGGGGCTCATGATTTAGGGAGGAAGAGAGGGAGGGGTGCAGATATGGCAGGGATATTTTGTGGGTTAAAATATTTAAGACTGATAGTTGTTACGGGCTGGCCAGACAAGGATGAGCTGTTTATTTTTCTTTGGTGAGGGCCTCACAATGTAAACAACACAAAGCAGATGTGTGTCTGAGAAGCAGATAAGTAGGTACCAATGCCAACTATGCAGGGGAATATCTAATACTGTGCTGATCTATAATTTGATGGGCTTTTTCTTTGCTTCAGTTTGTTATTTTTTCTCCTCCCACTGAATTCCAGAATCACAGAATTGTTACAGCACAGAAGGAGGCCATTCAGCCCATCGTGTTGCACTGGCTCTCCAAACGCAATTTACCTGGTGCCACTTCCCTGCCTTCTCCCTGTAGCCCTGCACATTTTTCCTTTTCAGATAACAATCCAATTCCCTCTTGAATGCCTTGATTGAACCTGGCTCCACCACACTCTCAGGCAGTGATTCCAGATTCTAACCACTCGCTGCGTGAATAAGTTTTTCCTCATGTCGTCATTGCTTCTTTTGCCAATTTCCTTAAATCTGTGCCCTCTTGTTATCGATCCTTCCACCAATGGGAACAGTTTGTCCCTCTCTACTCTGCCAGACCCCTCATGATTTTGAACACCTCTATCAAATCTCCTCTCAACCTTCTCTTCTCTAAGGAAAACAGTCTCTAATCTGTCCATGTAATTGATGTTACATATATAAATACTTGCATCCTCACAACAATAAGGACAAATCAACTAGAAATTTTAGCCATTCTTGCCAACTTTTAGTCAATTCCAGTCAGTGTCTTCCTACCCTAGGCTACTCCCAGGAATGTTGCACTATGCAGCGGTAGGCCTCGGACCTGTGCTCCTGATTTCAATCATCCCACTGTGGTTACTTGCCAAGTAGAAGCCAGGCACTTCCCCACAGGAATTACATATTACATAGAATTTTACAGTACAGGAACAGGTCATTTGGCCTAATGGGTTTATGCCACTGTTTATGTTCCACACCAGCCTCTTCGCACTTTACTTCATCTCACCCTATCAACGTATCCTCCTATTCCTTTCTCCCCGTGTACTTATCTAGAATCCCCTTAAATACATCTAAGCTGTTAGCCTGAACTATTCCCTATCTTCTTTGGCCTCCTTATCTCAAGAGACAATGGGTAAGCACCTGGAGGTGGTCAGTGGTGTGTGGAGCAGTGCCTGCAAAGGCTATAAAGGCCAATTCTAGAGTGACAGACTCTTCCACAGGTGCTGCAGAAAAATTTGTTTGTCGGGGCTGTTACACAGTTAGCTCTCCCCTTGCGCTTCTGTCCTTTTTCCTGCCAACTGCTAAGTCTCTTCAACTCGCCACACTTTAGCCCCGCCTTTATGGCTGCCCGCCAGCTCTGGCGATCGCTGGCAACTGACTCCCACGACTTGTGATCAATGTCACAGGACTTCATGTCGCGTTTGCAGACGTCTTTAAAGCGGAGACATGGACGGCCGGTGGGTCTGATACCAATGGCGAGTTCGCTGTACAATGTGTCTTTGGGGATCCTGCCATCTTCCATGCGGCTCACATGGCCAAGCCATCTCAAGTGCTGCTGACTCAGTAGTGTGTATAAGCTGTGTATAAGTGTGTGCTAGCAATAAAAAGTAAGAAGGAACAAAAATCTGTTGGACCAATGGCTCTAATAAATATTTCTACTTTTGGAGCTCTTTTAGTTGCTTTGTTGAAGTGGGGATAACTCTACTTTATGTTATGAAAGTGCTTCTATTTTTAATCTTTTTTGAGGACTCATTTTTGAAGATTGTGGCGATGGACTCATTTGGGACTGAACTGATTCCATCGATGCTGGATCTTTTTTTTAAAAAAAAAGGTCATTGGAAGGACTTGAGCTTTCTGTTTCAAAAACATTTACTGGATGTCACATGTCTTCAGCTAAGTAAACAGCAGGTTCCTTCTGACTATGGGAGTTGTTTACAGAGAAGTGGCATATCAAGATTTATGGTGGTCAAGAGTGGGTTTCATTTTTGAATACTGGATTTTGAATCAGTTGGAGGTCAGCCTGTTAAAAGAGACCAGTTCATCTTTTCTCCACCTCTTTTGAGAAACCCTGAGAATCAAGTGTAAGAAATAGAGAAACTGAAACAGCATTTCTCCTGAGAAGCTTCTGGAAGATTTCCTCTCAACATCTCCTGAACGAACTGCTTCTAAAAAGATCCCAGTGACCCGTCCACGTGTACTCGGATGCCAGACTGTATGCCATCTGGAACATAACCTATCTTTCCCTTTTTCTTCAAGAATTAACAAGTACTTTGGCCAAAGCATTTTTATTTTTCCTTTGACTGGTCTGTGTGTGTTGGGTATTTAGAAAGGAACATATATGTATATTTACTGTCATATTTCAAACTGTGTATTAAAACTTTGCATCTTTGTTGATTAAATCTTGTTTTATAATAAATTAATACTTTTGTTGTCTATTAAAGATAACGGATTGGTGGATCTTATTCTGAAATAAAAGCTAGTGTATGTAATTGGCCATATCGGTAACTGGGTACATGTTTAAATATATGTTATGACCTGTGGAGAAGTTGAACAAGAAAGAGACAGAGCACTCCTTCTACCTTAGTTGTAACACTTATAACAGGATTCCCTTGCCTTGCTGGACAGCAAGAAGAAAAGGAACAGCGATAAATCCCAACTCGGTCAACATCCCATACCTAGGCAGGCTATGAATGGAAGTTCAGAGGTCATGAAGTAGGAAGTCGACTGGGGAAAATGTTGAGTTGAAGGTAGGCAGCATATGGCCCAGAGCCATGCTATAGCAATGGCTGCTATGCACAACACCAAGAAGTATAGCTTTAGGGAACCAATGTGAAATACAAATCTGAAACCCTCCTTTTTTGATGGTGTTGTATTCCTGAAACAAAACATTTCTACGTCCTTCTGTCCCATTTTTCAACACATCCTTCTCAATTCCGTGTTACCAACAGACAAAGAATTTCACTTTTAAAACAGTTAATGTTGAATGTAGACCGCACATATGTTAAATCTCTCAAACGCATATGTTTTGAGGAATGGAACCAATTACTTTAATTGAAAATGCATGTCTTTCACAGTTTATGAACACAGGACAGCTCATTATTTACTGTTAAGATCAAAATCAATTATGTATAAAACATTAAACTCACAAAGGGAAGGTTGCTATAAATATATGCCAACCAGTTGAGTTATAGCCTTCTGTCTTTTAGGTTACACAAATATGCCCAGGAATACTTATCATACTAATATTTGCATTCCCTCACAGATGTAAGCATAAACCAACATGCAATATGCAATGCACATAAAATGTGGCTACTTTTGGTTTAGAAGTTAAACAGAAAATGAAAACAGAGGCCATTCTCCCTGATGGATCAAAGGTAACAGAGCTATACAGGCTCAATCTATGCTGAGCTTGTTTATCTCAGCCATGGTGACGACAACTTGCCTCAGTCCCTTGGGGTTCCCATTCCTGATCACTATCCAATGATACCTGCTGTAAAGTGAGCCTTTAAGGATGTTAGGCAATGACACGACCTGACTTGATTGTGATGCCTTTGATGTTTGAATAGACTATCACTCCTTACAGTCTGATCTCACCCATTTTGGCAAAGTCTCAGAGGGTGATTGGCACTTATGTAACCATACTCTTTTAAAGTAGACAGGTTTTGCTACTGCACATAGTAAGGTAGCACAGAGTAAGCTGACGACAGAGTGCTTTGAGGACCGAGTGCTGCATCGAGATTTTGGTGCAGGTAGGAATTCAATACAGAGGGGGATGGAGGCGCTTTTTGTCTAACCTCCAGTAGCTGGTGAGTGTTTTTTTGTCTGCAAGCAAGGGACTCTAACTTGCTATTACTTTAGCTGAGTAAATTCATAACTAATTGACTAAGGTTTGACAGACATGGCAGGGCTGGTGTTGTACCATTACTGCAGCATGTGGCAATCTATGGAATGCATTGCAGTCCCGGACAGCCATATCGGCGCTAAGTGTCTGCAGCTTAAGCAACTTCGGCTCAGAGATACTGAGCTGGATTCTGAATTGCAGACATCACAGGGCATCAGGGAGGGGTAGAGTTACCTGGACACTTTATTCCAGGCGGCAGTCACACCCCTTAGATTAAGTGTAATTTTAGAATTGGTCAATGGTCAGGGTCGGTCAAGGTGACTGTGAAATCAGGCAGGTATGGAGATCCAGCTTGTAGGGATGGAGGAGCCTCAGCCCTTGACTTTGACCAACAAGTACGAGGTGCTTGCTACCTGTGCATATGAGAACAAGGACTGTAGGGTAGATGAGCAAGCTGACCATGGTGCAGGATGCCATTCAGGTGAGGGGAGTGAAAAGGAATGTGATAGTGATAAGGGGTAGTATAGTCAGGGGGATAGACTGTGTTCTCCGCAGCCGTGATTGGGAGCTCGAAGATTGTGTTGCCTGCCTGGTGCCAGGGTTAAGGACATCGCTTCACGGCTGGAGACGAACTTGGGAGTGGGGGTTTTTGGGGGGGGGGCGGGTGCGATGGGAGATCCAGTTGTCATGGTCCACGTAGAAACCAACAACATAGGTAGAACTAGGAATGATGTTCTACTGAGAGAGTTTGAGGAGTTAGGATCCAAATTAAAATGCAGAACATCAAAGGTAATCGTCTCTGGATTGTTATCTGAGCCACGTGCCAAATGGCACAGGGCCAAGCAGCTTAGAGAATTAAACATGTGGTTTAAAGAATGGTGTGGGAAGAAGGGGTTTCGATTCATGGGGCACTGGCACAGGAAAAAGAGAGCTGTTCCATTGGGATGGGTTTCACTCAAACCGGGCTGGGACCTGTATCCTGGTGAATTGCACAACTAGGGCTTTAAAGTAACAGGGGTGGGGGAGGGCTCAGGTGAACGGAGATTTAGAAATCCAAAGAGAAAGGTCGAGGTAATAGAATAGTCTAGCGATCTAGGTAAAGACAAGCAGAGTGAGACAGGAAGGGACAGAGAGTTTAACGGTAATTGTGCATCAGCGAGTAAGGTCCATGCAGGGAATAGCAGTAAAAAATTTATGGTTCTTTATTTGAATGCATGACGCATCCGCAATAAGGTAGATGAACTAGTGGTACAAATAGAAATAAATAGTTTAGATATATATGCCATTACAGAGACGTGGGCTGGAAATTTACGCGCCCTGGGAGCTGTCTGGGAGGCTGGGGGGTGGGGGTGGGGGGTAAAATATAGTGAAAGGCGGGAGGGTGCCATGCCTAGCACTTACCTGCCCCTGCTGCTACCTTACCAGCAGCGAGGGAGATGGCAAATGGCACGCCCGCCCCAGGCCAATTGAGGCCTTAAGTAGCCAATTAATTGCCACTTAAGGGCCTCTTCCCGTATCTTACCAGCAGCAGGCGGATGGGCACTTCAGCACCTGAGGACGCCGCCCAGTAATACCTGGTGGCCTCCTCACAGGATGGGGGGGGGGGGCAGCCCCTCCTGATTGGGCACGCTGTGCCCCACAGAGGGCCCCCTAGCAAAAAGGGCTGCCCCCACTTAAACTAAACCCCCCACCCTACTTTCGGACTCCCTTCCCCCTCACTGAGGGCCAGCTGATTGTCCTCAGCGAAGCCTGAACATCACTTACCCTATTTGAAGGGCGACGTCCATCGCCCTCTTCTCGCTGGGTGCAGTCCCAGCAGTGGCTACCCCTCCTGGTAGCACTGCTGGGACTGAAGAGCTACAGGCCCTCTAATTGGCCGGCAGCTCTTGGAGGCAGGATTTGTGCCTCAGAGGGGTGAAAATACTGACCGAGGCCAATTACGGGCCTGAGCCACGCAAAATCGAGGCTCCACCCTAACGTTTTAGCTGGTGGGCAGCTCCACACAGTAAAATTCTGACCATGGTTGGGAAATAAATATTCCAGGGTACCCAAAATTTTGAAAAGACAGACACAATGGAAAAGGAGGAGCGGTAACCCTGATTGTAAAGGATAACATAAGGGCACTAGTGTGAAAGGACCTTGGCTCAGAAGATCATGAAGTAGAGTTAGTATGGGTGGAGATTAGGAATAGCAAGAGTTAGAAAACACTGGTGGGAGGAGCTTATAGCTCCGTAACAGTAGTTATACTGTTGGACGGAGCATTAAACAAAAAATTATTGGAGCTTGAAACAAAGGCAATGTAATAATTGTGGGGGACTTTAATCTTCATATCGACTGGACCAATCAAATTGCAAGGGTAGTCTAGAAGATGAGTTTGTGGAATGTTTTCGTGACTGTTTCGTGGAGTAATGCGTTGTGGAACCAACTAGGGATAAAGCTATTTTTAGATCTAGTATTGTGTAGTGAGGCATACAAGATCCGCTGTAAAATAGTGATCATAATACCATTGAATTCCATGTTAAATTTGAAAGCGACTTACTTCAATAACACACAACGATCTTAAACTTAAACAAAGCCAATTACAAAGAAGAGACTTATAATGTTGCAAACAATAGTAGCAAGTGTGAGGTTTAGGAATATTTTAGAAACCAGCAAAGGGTCGCCAAAAAGTTGATAGAAAAGGAAAAATATAAAACACAAAAGTAAACTAGCTAGGAATATTAAAGCAGATTGTAGGAGCTTTTACAAGTATAGAAAAAGAGAGTAGCTAAAGTAAAGGTTGGTCCCTTAGAAGCAGAGATAGGAGAAATTGTTATGGGGAATGAGGAAATGGCAGAGACATTGAACAAATATTGTGTCTGCCTTCACAATAGAAGATACAAGTTGCATACCAGAAATAGAGGGTAACCTAGGGGCCAAAAAGAGTGAGGAAATTAAGGTAATTATTATCAGCAGAGAAAAAGTATTGGAGAAACTTCAGGGACCAAAATCTAACAAATCCCCAGGACCTGATGGCCTACAACCTAGGATTCTAAAAGAAATAGCTGCAGAAATAATGGATGTACTGGGGCTAAGATTTTCCAAAATTCCATGAATCCTGGAACCATCCCAGTAAACTGGAAGTTGGTATAGGTAACATTGCTATTCAAGAATGGAGGGAGAGAGAAGATAGGAAACTATAGGCCAGTTAGCCTGACATCAGCTGTTGGGAGAGTGCTGGAATCTATTATTAAGGAAGTCAACAATGCACTTAGAAAATCATAGTATGATCAGGCAAAGACAATATGGTTTAATGAAAGGAAAATAATATTTGACAAATTTATTAGCGCTTTTGAGGATGTAACTAGTAGGGTAGATGTTGTATACCTGGATTTCCAAAAGACATTTGATAGGGTGCCACACATAAGGTTATTAGGCAAGATAAGGGCTCATGGAGTTGGGGGTAATATATTAGCATGGATAGAGGATTGGTTAATGAACAAAAAGCAAAGAGTGGGCATAAATGGGGCATTTTCTAGTTGGCAGGCTGTGACTAGTGGATTGCCGCAAGGATCGGTGCTGGGGCCTCAGCTATTTACAATGTATATTAATGACTGAGACAAAAAGATGGAGAGTAATATATCTACGTTTCCTGATGATACAAAGATAGGTGGAAATGCAAGCTGTGAGGAGGACACAAAGAGGCTGCAAGGAGTATAGACAGGTTAAGTGAATGGGCAACAAGGTGACAGATGGAGTATAATGTAGGAAAGTGTGAGGTGATTCACTATGGTCGTAAGAATAGAAGAGCAGAATATTTTTAAAAGGCGTGAAACTTGTAAATGTTGATGTTCAGAGAGACTTGTGTGTGCTCATGCAAGGAACACAAAGTTAGCATGTAGTTACATCAAGCAATTAAGGAAAGCAAATTGCATATTGGCCTTTATTGCCTTTATTGGAGTACAAGCATAAAGAAATCTTGCTACAATTGTACAGGGCTTTGGTGAGATCAAACCTGGAATACTGTGTGCAGTTTTGGTCTCCATATTTAAGGAAGGATATTCTTGCATCAGAGGCAGTAAATTGAAGATTCACTAGATTGTTCCCTGGGATGAGAGGATTGTCCTATGATGAGAGGCTGAGTAAATTGGGCCTATATTCTCTGGAGTTTAGAAGAATGAGAGGTGATCTCATTGAAACTTACAAGATTCTGAGGAGGCTTGTCAGGATAGACATGGAGGTTGTTTCTGCGGACTGGAGAATCTAAAACAAAGGGAAACATTCTCAGGATAAGGGGAACGATTATTTAGGGCTGAGATAAGGAGACATTTCTTCACTCAAAGGGTTGTGAATCTTTGGAATTCTCTACCCCAGAGGGTAGTGGATGCTCCGTCGTGGAATATGTTTAAGGCTGAGATAGACAGATCTCAGGGAGTCAAAGGATAAGGTGAGCGGATGGGAAAGTGGAGTTGAAGCCCAAGATCAGCCATGATCACAATGAATGTTGGGGCAGGCTCAACGAGCCATGTGGTCTACTCTTGCTCCTATTTCTTATGTTTTTAAACTCCTGAATGAGTCAATGCCTTCAAAAGAGGAAGTGAATCCTGGGGAGGGGGTGGGGGGCAGTGGAGGGGGAGAATGCATTAATTAATTAATTAATTTATTTATGTACGTCATTCTGTTCAGTTCCATGTTTTACCATTTTGAACGTGTGATATGCAATGTAATATGTAGTTTTTTTTAAAGAAATCAATCCAGTTCTTTTAACACTTGTGTACAAAATAATATGAAAATCACAGACACAGCACTGGTACAATTGTAGAGAATGTTGGACCACATATAAAGATGATTAACATTCTATACTTTGAAATTTGGTTCAGAAAAGAGTGAAGAATGGTGAATCTGAATATGGAATTGAAACCAATGAGAATTGGACCAATCCAGATTTATTAGCCATTTTCTCCAATCTGTTCCAGTTTAGATTTAGCTACATCGATCTCTCAAATGGCTCTCTTCTGCTGCAGAGGACAATGTGCTGATTTGTGCCCCTCTGTTTAAAGATGACATTCTTTTGTCTGTTAGTTTAATGTAGGCGTTAATCTATGTCAAGGGAATGTTCTACAAACGCATTCAGTGTTCATCCATTAATATCAACAGAATGTTCTAACCGAACTTGTACAAAGCCTCGGTTTATTGGATAGTTCCATTGAATTAGAGGTGTTAACATTTTGAAGTTCAGACTGAAGAAAAATGAAAAATGTATCCAATTTGATTATGGGAATAATTTGGGATGAAATTCTACTGTGCAATCTTAATAACAAGATGCTCAGTACTTATGTCTCACAGTACAATTTCACATTGCTGTATTTTGTAAAGAATATTTCTGGAAATATTCCATACTCTAATATAGCCCCACAAAATTACATTTAATGTTGGAATAAATATTATAAGGGGCTGAAATTCCCCTGAATGGGAATTGGCAGAATGTCTAATTGTCTTTACATCATGGCCTGTACTTAATTCTCTTTCTCAATCTTCTGCCTTGCTACCTCTCGCTCAACCTATATATTTATCTGTTAGAAAAGCCAACTTTTTTTCCTAACACTAACTGTTTTCTGGCAAGGCTCACAAAAGGGTCTTTCAGTGCATTGACCACCATCTTTTCAGTCACCTCAGGGCCCCACAAGGAGAGATTAGACCTCCCATGCCCTGGGCTGTCAACCCACATGATGACAAAGTTCTCTTGAACCCCCTCTCCACTGAGTGCCTGAGACCATTCCTTCAGCTGCTGCTGCTATGTTATTGCCACCCGACATCACAATCCTATTCGCCGGCCACTTGCCACTTGACTGAGCCGATGCAGATGTAGAACATTCCCTTGACATAGATTAACGCCTACATTAAACTAACAGACAAAAAAATGTCATCTTTAAACAGAGGGGCACAAATCAGCACATTGTCCTCTGCAGCAGAAGAGAGCCATTTGAGAGATCGATCTATCTAAATCTAAACTGGAACAGATTGGAGAAAATGGCTAATAAATCTGCAGATCAGGAGTTTATGCTCTCAAAATAGAGAGGCTTAAGACTCTGGGGTGAATCATTAACCAGAGGGCGGAAAACGAGTGGTCGTGGTTTGGCCACCCATTTTATCACCTTGCCCCATTCTTGTTTTCAGTGATGGAAATTTGCTACTGTCAATTTTATGCCTGATGGTAAAAGTGAAAAATAATTCCTCTAACTTTGACACTGACTAAGAAGCTGGTAATATTTATCTGTTACAAAAGCCAACTTTTTTTCCTCACTCTGACTGTTTTCTGGCAAGGCTCACAAAAGGGTCTCTCAGTGCATTGATATTCATTTCAGCATCTTGTGCATTGAGTGAGAACAAAGTACAGCCTCCACACATTTGTAGAGTGTAGCTCACTCCTCATACGCACTTCATCACCTGCTTTCACTCATTTTTCTTCTGAATTTCCTTCTTGGAGATGACAGATGAAATGCAAGGTTAAGCTGTTCGGGTAAAACGGCATTAATAATAGAGTATTCAAAAAGTGCTGGAATGAAATGTGGTATTTTTTAAAACTGGAAAGAATTAAATGTGAACCCTATCACCGTATTTATCTGGTCTACGAAGCATCATACTCAGAATCAGTTATCACTGGTTCAAGTTCACTAATTTGTAATCTGATGGAACACTATGCCTTAGGAAAGCAGAAATTGTTATTTATAGTGATGTTTCTATGCTTCAACAATACCTACTTAATTCACTTTTGTGCTCATTGAGATGATCGATATCAGTGCTAAGGAATTTAAGGCAACTAATGTAATGGCTAAGATGTGGCCCAATGTGGGGTAAAGCTGTCTGCCCCAACAATCTGCACCTCCAACATACTTAACTATTTTCCACACCAGACTTAATGCTTTATCTGCAGTTACATTGGTGCCAAACCATTAGCAGTTTTGTGCTGTCGGGCCACGCCTACGAGAAATTGAGTTGAAGAAGCATAAACTCAGTTCACACAGGTCTAGCAGTAGGAACAGAAGTTTTCTTGAGCCAAGTCAGCTTTGGTTTATTTCATAGCATTCTCACCTCTGAGTAAGAAGGTTGCAGGTGTAAGTCCAACTCCAGAGACTTGTACACAAAGGGCAGGATTTTTGCTCCCCTATCGGGTGGGAATGCAGGCAGGCAGGCATGGAATTTCGTGCCGGCAGCCAGCATGCCAGTTATCCCACCTCTGAGTCATTTTCCTGCAGGCCGGATCAGGGGCGGAATGCATTTGATGTGCATTTAACCCCAAAAGTCGGAAGCACAAAATTCTGCCCAAAATCTAGGCTGACACATCAGTGCAGTACTGAGAGAATGCTCTGCTGTCGGATCAGACCTTAAACTAAGGCCCCGTCTGCCCTCTCAGATGAATGTAAAAGACCCCATGGCACAATTTCGAAGAAGAACAGGGGCACTTTCCCTGATGTCCTGGCCAACAGATTGCAGGACATGCATCTCATTGTTGCTCGCACTAGCAGTGCTCGATCAGGGAATCAGGCCCATTGTTCATTATTAATTATGCTCTGTTCTATATATAATTACACCTAGAGTTTCTTCAGAAGTTGAAGACCCTGTTATGTCGTGCTGTGTCTGGATCTTCACAACTGAAAACTCTCACCTTGATGAGGCAAATGTTGACCATGTTTCAAAAGAGCAATATTTTCCAGATCTGAAAGCCAGTCTGCATGGCTCAATGAATATGTCTGGCTTGGTTCATTTGGTAACATCTCTGCCTCAGATTCAGCAGTGGGTTTGAGTCCTGGTCCAGAGAATTGAGCATAGAATCCACATTGATATTCCCAGTGTAATACTGACAGAGCACTGCACAGTCTGAGGGGCTGTCATTCAATGGAGATGTTAAACTGAAGCCCTGTCTTCCCTCTCAGATAGATGTAAAAGATTCATGGTTCTATTTGAAGAACAGGTGAGTTTTACTGATGTCCTGGCCAACATTCATCTTGTTGAAACATAACATTTTTAAGGGGCTTGGCAGGGGTGATGCTGGGAGGATGGTTCCCCTGGCTGGGGAGTCTAGAACTAGGACTCACAGTCGAAGAATAAGCAGTCAGCAATTTAGGACAGAGATAAGGAGAAATTTCTTTACTCCAAGAATTGTGAATCTTTAGAATTCTCTGCCCTGGAGGGCTGTGGATGCTTAGTTGTTGAGTATATTCAAGACAGGGATAGGTAAGTTTTTGGATACTAAAAGAATCAAGTAATCTATGGATAGGACAAAAGGTGGAATTGAGGTAAAAGATCAGCCATGAGACAGTGGTGTAGTGGTAATGTCACTGGACTAGTAATCCTGAGGCCCAGGCAAATTCCTTGGGCACATGGTTTCAAATCCCACCACGGCAGCTGGTGGAATTTAAATTCAATTAATTAATTCAAATCTGGAATTGGAAGCTAGTCTCAGTAATGTAATGGTGCCATGAAACTATCATGGATTGTTGTCAAAACCCATCTTGTTCACCAATGTCCTTTAGGGAAGGAAATCCTTAGCTGGCCTGGCCTATATGTGACTCCAGTCCCACAGCAATGTAGTTGACTCTTAACTGCCCTCTGAAATGGCCTAGCAAACCACTTAGTTGCGATGGGCAACAAATATTGGCCTTGCCAGTGATGCCCACATCCATGAAAGAATAAAAAAAAGTTACTTACTGTTGGAGCAGGCTCAAAGAATTTAATGGTCTACTCCTGCTCCTATTTCTTATGTTCTTATGAATTGTTCACAGGTGCCTACTAGATGGGCAGTTAAACACAACTGCAACATTGCTTTGGTAGTATGATGCATAATGGGCAAGACGCATATTAATATAATACAACCAAGAGCAAGATGCAATGTGGTTGTATGCTAATGAGACCACAATCAGATTTGACTACATGCTGCTGATGGAGATGGTGTGGTCTCTTGCATCCCCAAAAGTCAATATGCATATATGTATGACCAAGACCCACTGGGAAGATAGTTAGTGACGCAGTAAATGGAAGGAAGTTCACTTGAACAGAAAGCTTAAAATCATAAAGGGATAAGAAAGAGACAGCTCCAACACAAAAGTGGATCCAAAATGCCATAAACCATAAAGTTGCTTCTTTGTTTAGTTTGATTTAGTTGAACCCCACCCTGGACACTGGACTGGTAATTGCAGTTGTGAAAAACTTTGTATATTTTTGATTGTTTGCTAAAAGGCTGATTGGCAAATTGTTTTCATACAGATACATATATGTATGGTCTTAAAGATATCCTTCACCCTTCAGATGTCAGATACCTGCCTGAACAAAAACAGAAAAAAAGTCTTCACACTTAAAAACGAAATACTTGACATTGAACATAAAATCTTGAGGGAAAAAACTGACCATGATTCAGTTAAAATTAGAATTACAAATATGAACAGAGTTACATCAGATAAGGGGTGAACAAGGGATGTGAAGAGCAGTAAATAACCTTTTGAACAAAGGAGAAGTAAAGAAAATGGCAAGCTTGGTTATTACTGGTTTCTCTGAGCATCTTTTGGGTAAATACTCTGTGGTCTTGTTCCTCTGGCCGGGGAGCTGGGGAATTGGGACCACAGTGCTGTTGCTCTAGCACCAGCTTGTATTCTGTGAGTTAGAAACAGAAATCGGCATGACTGCTTTATGGCTGGATATACCTGCAGCAGAATTTCAAAATGTGCCAACACCATGGTTCAACCTTGAGCTCTGACCTCAACTCTGTAGTTGGGATGAATTTTGTTTCAAATTGTGAATATCCCCCTCTGTTCAAGTTTGACCTCAGACCTTAACATGGGCTGATTAAATTCCCCTTGTTTCTGATTAGTAGGAAGCAGAAGCTCCTGTAAAATATTTCTCTGCCAAGCGTCTGTAGTTCCACAAAGTTTCATTGATAACCACACGTGTTTGACAGTTTACTGCAGTGCGCATCACTTTGAATATTAAATTAAAGCAAACCACTCAACTGAATGGTTGATGTTGGAATTCAGTCAAGCCTGCAATCCACGACTCCATTTGAATACACAATACTGCTCCATCACAATGTGCCAGAATAACACACTGTGACAGTATCAGGGTCATCCCAACCAGGCAAATGGGATTGCTCATAATTTTTGGTGACATTTTATGGACCACAAAGAAACTTATTAGGCTGAAGTCTATATGCAGAAGCATAGTTGAAGAACTTTGAGATATTTTCTTTTTCAAATAGTTTTTTTCTTTCCTCTCCTGAAAGTGCTGATTCCTACTTGGCTTTAGTTCAGCCCAAGCAGCCCTTCAGTACTTAGTTAAATGGTCAGTCCTCAAGCAGCAGTCTATGTCAGTTGGCTAGTCAACATGGATCAACACCAGCAAGACAACTTGCCCACTCCCGATCACGTGAGGAGGCAAGTGTGATGCAGCCCATAAAGCACTGACCATGGGCTCACAATATCGGCGCTTAGAGATGACAAAACGGATGCCTTGTCAGACAATTTTATTTTCCTGTCAGTAAAAATAAGGGCAAATTCACCAATTCTGCCAACATCATACCAAGTAATTTGCCAACAAGGGGAGTAAAAATTTGTCTTCTCCGCATGGCTGATAATCTGGCAGAGTGGATCGCCTGCCTATTATCGAAATCCATTAAGTTCCATGAGTCTTGCATTATCAATATAGAAAAGGTAAAATCAACTTTGATAAAACTGAAACAATGTTGAACAATGGGCTCCAGAGAGAACTCCATTCAGGCTGCATGTTTCTGTCTAAAGCATGGGACTGTTCAGGTTCATACACATTGGTCTTAGATATCCCAGTTCCATTCGCAATATAAATTTAGATAAGACTATATATGTGAAAAGATCACTCCTGATTAATAACATTTAAAAACTTTATATTTAACTCCCCAAAAAGCTATGTAGAAGATTAACTGGCTTTACAAAAGGTTTATTATATTCTAACCAATGCAAAAGTTAAATGTTTAGCAAACGGCATGCATATTTCTGAGATGGTCACGAATGGATTTCCCATTCCCATTCCCCACCCTGAGCTAGTGACTGATGATGTGCCCATCAGCCCCCAGGCCAGTCATACCACCTGAGGTAAAGAAATTGATTAAACAGCTAAGATGTGGCAAACCAGCAAGATGTGATCCTGAAAGATTGCGGAGATTTTTATTGAACTATCCATCAGATGTACCAGCATGTGTTTGAAAACAATGCAGGGCCCAAGCAGAGGAGGACAAATATCATGTACTGTTGCTAGATAAGGTGATCAGTGACAAATGGCAGAGGAATCAGTTTCATGTCAATTGCCACAAAATATCTACAGTGGAATTCTTCTCAACAGAATTAGACCTCTTGTTGACCCGCCTGCAAAATAAGAAACAGGCAGCTTGCCACAGAGCGAGAAGCTGCTTTGATGAAATATTCTATGTAGATTCATCGAGGGAGTAAGTATTTCTCTGTTAAAGTGTGGAGTTGTCATAAATTGTTTCTGCCCATGGGGCCTGAAGTTTCTAAAAGTAAATAAAACACAGCAAACTTAAAAAAAAATTGAACTTATCAATAGTGTGAGCTTATCTTTTGCTACTAGCTTCTTTTAAGGTTAATTATTTTGTCATATTACCATTTGAAACTTGATATTTCAAATTACATTAAAAATCTGCTTGTTCCCCAATACACAATGGCAGGTACAACAGTCAGCAATGATAAATCATTATAGAGGCTTGCCAAACAGCGACCCTGCATGTTACTTTTACTTTCAAGAAGACATTAAATTAGCTTGATAAAGACTTAGGCACCAATGTTGCTTCATCCCAATCACCTGAGCATGTGTCACGTGTTGTATACCCACTTAAAAAGGAAGGATCTGTGTTGCTGCCAAGGGGTAGCCTTTCTGTGATGGGGGCATGGGGGTTTGTTGTGCTGCTGTGCCTGGAACAGCTTAAAGGGAAAACATTCTTCATTTTCCTTTGTGGTTGCAAGAACTGGATGCTATATGTGTTTAACATGGCCAACAACAGTTGGGAAAGCCCAAGGTCTATCACATTGCAGGAGAAGGCTGCAGATAATAACTGCAGTAGGTGCAGCTGAGGAAGGCAAATCTCCTGACCTAGAGAGTCCAGCTTTTAACAGAATAAGGCTATCAAGGTCTGACAAATCGCTTGAGTTATTAAGGATCTACCTAAAAGCTACCACATGGTGATCTACGGGGGAATCCACTACCCATGCATACAGGGTGCTAGTGCAATCAGTCTTGAAGCATGGGAACCTCCCAGGGACATCCTTGCCTCAGCCCCTCACTACAGAGGCCATAATACCAGCGTTTACTTCTCTCATGAATGCCCATTCAGGCCTTAAGGATTTCAATCTCAGTTCCTCCACAGGCAAGTTATCTAATCAAACTGGCTGAATTGAAAGAGCCACTGATAAGGGATTTCTCATTGTCACTGCTGCTTTGCGACCTGCTCAATAGGCTAGTAGGCACAGGGATAGGGAAACCACACAGGGGCAGGAGTGAAGTGCTTGAGGATTATAGTCTTCACTAACCCAGTGCTTCCACACCAATCCAGGTGCTATTTCAAATGGCTTTCCATGTCGCAGATATTGGGCAGGGCCAGACTGCTTTCACAGTGCAGAAGTGCTGCAGGAGCACACTTAGGAAAAGTTATCCTCTGTGAAGCTTTGCTGAATGGCTTTTGCAGATGGCAAAGGTGTGTGTACCACTGCATCCTCCTCCTCTTCAGGTTTCATCATTACCTCTTTCATCTGTTCTTCACATAGCTTTTGCTCCAGGATCTGTCTCTTCCATGGACAAGAATGCAGCAGGCCATAATAATCTTTGAAACTCTGGCTGAGCTGTACTGAAAGATGTTGCAGACCTATTAAGGCATGTTGCTTTAACAAGTCAATCATGTACTCGATAGGGCATCTGTTGTATTTTTGCTGCTGTCACTGGGTGCTGCAGAGGGCTCATGAACTACTGCAGTGGGATAATCCTGCTCACCCAGCAACTTACCCTCGACTTGCTGAATGTAGACAAACAATGGGGCATGCCGGATTGCTGTAAAAATAAAAGCACCATGACTGTTGCCAGGGGGTTGGGCATTCACATAAATTGTTCTGTGCTGTTGGTCATACACCAGTGGTATGTTAAGTAGGATCCCCTGTGGTTTATATATGGGGCACTGTTGTTGATTGGAGCCCACAAACTATATGAATGCCATGAAAGACATCGGGGTGCCTGCCATTTGAAAAAAACGGAGTGCTCCCTCTGTCTGGGGAACAAAATAATAGAATTGTTTGTTCAGGCAAACAATGCTTCATTCACCTGCTTCATGCAGCGACGCACAGCAGACTTACTGATGTCCACATTGGAAAAAGCATGAGGCAAAAAACTTCACTGCAGCTGTCACTTTTACTGCCACTGGCAGTGCAATGCCTACTTGCTGCAGGCCCTCCTTGTAGCAAGTACAGACTTCCAGGTGAATCTGAACCCACAAAGGCATTGCTTCTCTACAAGGTCCAGATCATTCCTTCAGGCACGATATACTTAAGATAAGAGTCTTCCTCTTTGCATGGTGCCAAGCTTCTCTGGTATCCTGCACTTCCACTTCCCCTTCTTCCTCCAAGTACAGTAGATTTATTTATTCATTCCTGGGATGTGGGCGTCATTGACGAGGCCAGCATTTATTGCCCATCCCTAATTGCTCTTGAGAAGGTGGTGGTGAGCTGCCTTCTTGAACCACTGCAGTCCTTAGGGTGTAGGTACACCAACAGTGCTGTTAGGAAGGGAAGATAAAGTGGCTTCACTGAGTAAGGGGTGATAAACACACCTCCTTCCCCCATCACCAAATGCACCCCAAAGCAATCCTGGTAATTCCTTGTTACCAGAGAGCGAAGAATAACTTCAGCAAAAAAGTTTGGTTTTGAAGGTAATAAGTTACTCACTCCAAGAACAAGACTGTTTCTGGCTACTCCTTTAACCTTTCTCCCTTTTCAGGTGAAACTATCGAACACC
The DNA here is from genome assembly GCF_036365525.1 of Heterodontus francisci. Taxonomy (NCBI): domain Eukaryota; kingdom Metazoa; phylum Chordata; class Chondrichthyes; order Heterodontiformes; family Heterodontidae; genus Heterodontus; species Heterodontus francisci. The sequence goes on from NC_090406.1 coordinate 12,138,628, forward strand.
CTCTTTATATAACAAAAACAAGAAATGCTGGAATCACTCAGCAGGTCTGGCAGCATCTGTGGAAAGAGAAGCAGAGTTAACGTTTCGGGTCAGCGACCGTTCTTCGGAAGGGTTCCGAAGAAGGGTCGCTGACCCGAAACGTTAACTCTGCTTCTCTTTCCACAGATGCTGCCAGACCTGCTGAGTGATTCCAGCATTTCTTGTTTTTGTTTCAGATTTCCAGCATCCGCAGTATTTTGCTTTTACCCTCTTTATATAGCTGGCTGTTACACTTGACCACAACTTAGCATTACCTGAGGAAAATGACACAGAAGGTGTTTAGATACCCCTTCCACATCATTTCAATCTCATTTTACCACTGCCGCCTAACTCTCACGTAATGTTGTCTACCCAGTCGGTGACCAAAACAGAAAAGCACGTCCTGCGCGGAGTCTGAAATAGCAATCAACATTTTTCAGTTGCTTGCTTTAGCCTTCATCATCTTCATTACTATATATATTAATAAATTGTTAAAATAAAACATTGATTTTGAACTTTTGTTTCTTCTGGACCTCTCGGTTTCTAATTCTTTGTTGCTCGTACCGTTAGTGTTTCAGAAAGTTTGGTTGCTTTCTCAAATTTTCAAAAGCAAGCTCTAAGACATTGTACCAAACATTGCTGTTCTCAGAAATAAATCACACACTCCCCAAGAACAGTTCTTCAACTTGTCAAAAGTAGTTTGAAAAGAAATGTAACAGAAACAATCATGATAACCGTATCTTGCAAGCGAATTGTAACACTGGATGGTGAGATAGTTACGAATGTTGATGACCTTATGTATCCCAAATTAGTGATGGCCTTATCTGAAAATATTATAAAGGAGACAGAAATCTCTGGCTTGGGTTGATTCTTGGAGGATCAAGAGGATCTGGAATTCAAGCTCTATCCGACCTGATCTGAAAGTCAATAGCTATAAAGCCTTCTGCCTGTCAATTTTATGCATGGTAGTAAAAGCTATGCTCTCACACATAGGCTCAAAGTCTGGTTAAATAGCTGCATCACTAGCTATTATCAGATTATGCTTGAGATCAGAAGCTTGACTCACATCACTAGCAAGAACATCTATAATCATCAGAAGCAGTATCCATGACCTTATCTATCAGCACCAGATTCACTGGGTCAGACAGATTCCCAGGACTCTGAATGATCAGACAATCAAAGGAAAGGAAGATTCAAGCTCCTATAACCCAAGGACACTGCAAGGCTGATCAGCAACAATGATAACAGCGAGGTTAACATTTGAAGTGCCACCCAAAACCGAGTCAGAGGCAAACTGTGACTGTCTGTAGATGACTGATGATACATCTTTATTCCTACTCACCTTCTCTCCATTGGTTAAAGTTTCTAAACTTGTATTGCCTTATAACTTTGGAGCTTCAGAAATTTCAGTTGCTCTCACTGATATTCAAATGCAGGCCCTGAATCTTTGTACCTTGATTAGCCTTGCTCCCACCTTCAAATTTAAGCTCCAAATATGCTCTCCTTCACACTCTTATTACCTTCATCCCTACAGTGTTGAAATCAAATCATTGTACAGTTTCCTGTTTTAATGCACTCTTGCCAAATCTTTAAAACTATGGAACTCTTCAACTCCCTCAGTTTTCCTTTCCTTCTACAATCTTCAAGCTTTTAACATAATATGAACTAATTACGACTCAATGATTCACCTCATCTCTTTTCTTTCAACATTGCAGCATCCTGCAGAGTAAGCCATGTCACCTTCATTTAAAAGAAAGAAATATTATTTTGGTATATTTGATGACTGTGCAGTGGTTATGTTACTGAACTAATATTCCAGAGAATGTGACATGAGTGCAAATCCCACCAACGCAAATTGAGAACCTGAATTCAGTTTGAAAAATCTGACCACAATGCAGTTGGATTGTCACAAAACCCGACAAGTTCACTCGTGGTCCTTTAGGGAAGAAAATTTGCCATCCTTGTACGGTCTGGCCTATATGTGACTCCAGTCCCAAATTGGTTGCCCTCTGAAATAATTTGGAAAGCCAGTTGTATCAAATTGCTACAAAATGTAAAAAAAAAATCACCACCTTCTTGGGGCATCGATGGGTGGGCAATAAATGCCAACCTTGCTACTGAAGCCCACAGAATGAAAAAGAACAATATGGAAAAAATGTGGAACACTCTAATTTTGTTTCCATTTGTTGATGGGAAGTGGGTGTCACTGGCAAGGCCAGCATTTATTACCCATCCCACATTGCTCTCGAGAAGATGGTGGTGAGCTATCTTCTTGAACCACTGCAGTCCATGTGCTGTATGTACACGAACAATGCTGTTATGGAAGGAATTCCAGGATTTTGACCTGGTGATGATGAGTGAATGACGATATAGTTCTAAGTGAGCAGGATGTGTGACTTGTAGGGGAACTCGCAGGCGGTGGCGTTCCCATGTGCCTTCTGTTCTTGTTCTTCTAGATGGTAGAGGTTGTGGGTTTAGAAGGTGCTATTGAAGAAGCTGTCGAATGAGGATCAATATCTCATCTAACTGATCCTGCTAATGGTCGAGGGCAATACATAAGACCTAATTTTAACCTAACCTAAGTCTTTCTTCTTCCTCTATTGAAGTTAATGGAAAGTAAAATCAGGCATTTGGCCTGAACACACACCATTACCACCAGGTGAGCTCAGTTAAAATTGGGCTTATACGTTTGCTACTGACCCAACAAAGAAAGAATTTGCATTTATGTAGTGCCTTTCATAACCTCAAGACATCCCAAAGTTGTTTACAGGCAATGAAGTACTTTTGAAGCGTAGTCATTGTTCTACTGTTGGAAATAAATTTAAGCAACTTTGCATACATATGGCAACACTCTTGCACAACAGAGTCTCCTTTGGCCTCCTTGTCTTGAGAGACAATGGGTAAGTGCCTAGAGGTGGTCGGTAGTTTGTGGAGCAGTGCCTGGAGTGCCTATAAAGGCCAATTCTAGAGTGATAGACTCTTCAACAGGTGCTGCAGATAAAATTGGTTGTCAGGGCTGTTACACAGTTGGCTCTCTCCTTGCACTTCTGTCTTTTTTCCCCAACAACTGCTAAGTCTCTTCGACTCGCCACTCTTTAGCCTAGCCTTTATGGCTGTCCGCCAGCTCTGGCGATCACTGGCAAATGACTCCCATGACTTGTGGTCAATGTCACAGGACCTCATGTCGCATTTGCAGACATCTTTAAAGCGGAGACATGGAAGGCCGATGGGTCTGATACCAGTGGCGAGCTCACTGTACAGTGTGTCTTTGGGGATCCTGCTGTCTTCTATGCAGCTCACATGGCCCAAGCCATCTCAAGCGCTGCTGGTTCAGTAGGGTTTATATGTTGGGGATGTTGGCTGCCTCGAGGACTTTTGCGTTGGAGATACAGTCCTGTCACCTGATGCCAAGGATTCTCCGGAGGCAGCGAAGATGGAATGAGTTGAGATGTCGCTCTTGGCTGACATACATTGTCCAGGCTCGCTGCCGTAGTGCAAGGTACTGAGGACGCAGGCTTGAAACACTCGGACTTTTGTATTCCGTGTCAGTGCGCCATTTTCCCACACTCTCTTGGCCAGTCTGGACATAGCAGCGGGCACCTTTCCCATGCGCTTGTTGATTTCTGCATCGAGAGACAGGTTACTGGTGATAGTTGAGCCTAGGTAGGTGAACTCTTGAACCACTTCCAGAGCTTGGTCGCCAATATTGATGGATGGAGCATTTCTGATGTCCTGTCCCATAATGTTCGTTTTCTTGAGGCTGATGGTTAGGCCAAATTCGTTGCAGGCAGCCGCAATCCTGTTGATGAGTTTCTGCAGACATTCTTCTATGTGGAATGTTAATGCAGAATTGTTAGCAAAGAGGAGTTCCCTGATGAGGACTTTCCATACTTTGGTCTTCGCTCCAAGATTGGCAAGGTTAAACATCCTGCCATCTGATCTTGTGTGGAGGAAAATTCCTTCTTCTGAAGACATCACAGATGCCAGACTTCAGCCAATTCAATTCACTCCGCGTGATATCAAGAAACGACTGAAGGCACTGGATACTGCAAAGGCTATGGGCCCTGACAATATTCCGGCAATGGTACTGAAGACCTGTGCTCCAGAACTTGCCGCGCCCCATCCAATTTGTTCCAGTACAGCTACAACACTGGCATCTACCCTGCAATGTGGAAATTGCCCAGGTATGTCCTGTACACAAAAAGCAGGACAAGTCCAACCCAGCCAATTACCGCCCCATCAGCCTACTCTCAATCATCAGTAAAGTGATGGAAGGTGTCATCAACAGTGCCATCAAGCGGCACTTGCTTAGCAATAACCTGCTCAGTGACATTCAGTTTGGGTTCCGCCAGGACCACTGAGCTCCTGACCTCATTACAGCCTTGGTTCAAACATGGACAAAAGAGCTGAACTCAAGAGGTCAAGTGAGAGTGACTGCCCTTGACATCAAGGCAGCATTTGACTGAGTATGGCATTAAGGAGCCCTAGCAAAACTGAGGTCAATGGGAATCAGGGGGAAAACCCTCTGCTGGTGGGAGTCATACCTAGTGCAAAGGAAGATGGTTGTGGTTGTTGGAGGTCAATCATCTGAGCTCCAGGACATCACTGCAGGAATTCCTCAGGGTAGTGTCCTAGGCCCAACCATCTTCAGCTGCTTCATTAATGACCTTCCTTCAATCATATGGTCAGAAGTGGGGATGTTTGCTGATGGTTGCACAATGTTCAGCACCATTTGTGACTCCTCAGATACTGAAGCAGCCGGTGTAGAAATGCAGCAAGACCTGGCTAATATCCAGGCTTGGGCTGATAAGTTGCAAGTAACATTCGCACCACACAAGAGCCAGGCAATGACCATCTCCAACAAGAGAGAATCTAACCATCTCCCCTCGACATTCAATGGCATTACCATCGCTGAATCCCCCACTATCAACATCCTAGGGGCTACCATTGACCAGAAACTGAACTGGAGTAGCCATATAAATACTGTGGCTACAAGAGCAGGTCAGAGGCTAGGGATCCTGAGGCGAGTAACTCACCTCCTGGCTCCACAAAGCCTGTCCACCATCTACAAGGCACAAGTCAGGAGTGTGATGGAATACTCTCCACTTGCCTGGATGGGTGCAGCTCCAACAACACTCAGGAAGCTCGACACCATCCAGGACAAAGCAGCCCACTTGATTGGCACCCCAACTGCAAACATTCACTCCCTCCATCACCGATGCACAGTAGCAGCAGTGTGTACCATCTACAAGGTGCACTGCAGCAATGCACCAAGGCTCCTTAGACAGCACCTTCCAAACCCGCGACCTCTACCATCTAGAAGGATAAGGGCAGCAAATGCATGGGAACACCACCACCTGCAAGTACCCCTCCAAGTCACACACCATCCTGACTTGGAACTATATCACCATTCCTTCACTGTCGCTGGGTCAAAATCCTGGAACTCCCTTCCTAACAGCACCGTGGGTGTACCTACTCCACATGGACTGCAGCGGTTCGAGAAGACAGCTCACCACCACCTTCTCAAGGGCAATTAGGGATGGGCAATAAATGCTGGCCTGGCCAGTGATGCCCACATACCATGAATGAATAAAAAAAACTTGAACGCATGTGAGAGCAGCAGTGAGAAGAAGATCCCAAACAGTGTAGGTGCGAGAACACAGCCCTGTTTCATGCCACTCAGGACAGGAAAGGGGTCTGATGAGGCACCACTATGCTGAATTGCGCCTGTCATATTGTCATGGAATGAGGTGATGATACTTAGTAGCTTTGGTGGACATCTGATCTTTGCTAGTAGTCTGAAGAGACCACGTCGGCTGACGAGGTCAATGGCTTTGGTGAGATCTATGAAAGCAACGTAGAGGGGCATCTGTTGTTCGCGGCATTTCTCCTGTAGCTGGCGAAGGGAGAACAGCATGTCAATGGTGGATCTCTCTGCTCGAAAGCTGCACTGTGCCTCAGGGTACTTTATGACAAGAGAGTACTTTACAAGGAAAGGCGGACATCAAAAAGTTGAAAGCAAGTTTGAATAGATAGGTTTCTAAGATGTTTTAAGGAAGAGAGGTGGTAGCAAGGCCAAGTTGTTTACAGAGAGAGTTGTGGAGAGAATGATTGAAGGATTGGTCTCCGATGGTGGGGTGGGAGAGAAAAGGACGACCAACAGACTGGAGTTGGAGAAATAACAGGTGCGAGCTGGAATAAACAATTGGAGAAGTTTACTCAGATGGAGGGATTTTTTAAAAAATGGGATGGGGAGCTTGAACTCAATAGTCCTGGGGAGTGATGCCCAGTCTAACAAATGATGCTTATAACAGACCTACTTAAAGCCACTTCTCTTTTTCCACTAGTTTTGAAATCTGGCGCGTTTTCTCTGAAAACTGTGAAGAGGAACAATTGTATTTACTTTATAATTATCCATATTTCTAAAAGATTTTAGATTTAAATCTCCAGTGCTGAATTGCACAATACAGTAAATTGGACAGGCAAGGAGATAAATTGTTACTTCGATAATAAGAAATATATTTCGAACACAGTTAATCTGCTCATTAACTTCAGGTAAATGGAATATTCATAAATGCAAATATGTTACACTTAATATGTTAAAATATATTAAAAATTACAGTTCAATGAAAATATTAAACAATTACAAATCTGTGAGCTTCGATAAACTCTGAACATTAATTACATTAACAGCTTGGATTCAGAAGCAGAATGGAAACCAGTCAAACATTTGCAGATGATATCAAACTAGATGGGAAAGTTGAATCTGAGGAGGCAGGACTGGAAGTACAAAGTATGTAAGAGGGTAGAATAATCGCACAAGGAATTTAATACAGACTGTCATGCACAGAAGGAGTCATGATGAAATAAACAATGAAATGGAAGAATTATGAATTTAAAAATTCAACTGTTAAACAAAACCACAAGGACATAGACACTTGTACCACAGTCAAAATGGAGTAGTAGTCACATGACACCTCCTGTACTAGAAAACAACAAACCAGTCTGCAAAGATGGAACTCAGTAACCTTGCCTGAAATAGCACCTTAGAAATTTGAAAGGTCCCCGACTGCATATTAATGACTCTTATCGACATGAATGAATTAACAAAGGGTTCTAGAGACAGACGGACTCACAGCCCAAATCAAAATTGAATAGGTGTGAAATAGCACCATGTTAACAGAATCGCCCCATTCAGACATCAATCGATAGCCATGGTCTCCAAATCCTGGTCTATTATGTGGTCACACTAGGGGAGAGGGTCATATGTCTCCTAACAGAAACTCTAATGTGATGGATTTTTACCTTAAAAAGGCAGCCCTCTGGAGAAAAAGGGGGATCAAGCCAACACCTTCAGAAAACAGTACAATCAGAAGTTGTGCAAGAGATCCAGCCAAGCAAGAATAATCCTGCTGAACAACAACTGAACAGCCATTACAGCAGAGACATCACAAAGTGACTTTAAGACTTTCCATCTGTGAAGGTAACAACATCCACACCACCAGCTTTGTGTTGAGTTGTAACCACTAGAACCCTACAACACCTCAACAAGTTCAAGACTACAAACACAGGCCTGCACGTTTAAAAAGACTTTCCACATAAGAAGATTCAACAGGTTTGCTGTAAACCACGAACAATTACCTCTATTTGGAATTTAACTTACCTACCCTTTTCTCTCTATCCATGTAGAGTCATAGAGAGATACAGCACTGAAACAGACCCTTCGGCCCACCGAGTCTGTGCCAACCAACAACCACCCGTTTATACTAATCCTACATTAATCCCATATTCCCTACCACATCCCCACCATTCTCCTACCACCTACCTACATTAGGGACAATTTACAATGGCCAATTTACCTATCAACCTGCAAGTCTTTGGCTGTGGGAGGAAACTGGAGCACCCGGCGGAAACCCACACGATCACAGGGAGAAGTTGCAAACTCCGCACAGGCAGCATCCAGAACTCAACCCGGGTCGTTGGAGCTGTGAGGCTGCGGTGCTAACCACTGTGCCACTGTGCCGTCCACTTGTGCATCTGTGTGGAAATGAATGTGTGTGTGGGTGAGGTTGCAACCATTTCAAGAATTGTGTAAAAATAGCTATCCTTTTTTAACCTACAAGAAAATCTGTCATTTGTCTGCTTATTTGACCCTAAAAATACTCAGGGACTAACTCACCATTTTTAACAAAACATGATTGCGGTCAGTTGGGAGGTAAACAGTAGGGACTAGCTTTACTCTTTTTGAACCTGTCCTTCACAAGACACATATACAGTACTGCTCATTTGAGCATCAAAGTTACTCCAAGAATGGTATCAAACTATATAAGGTGAAATTGGAAGAGGTCTAAGCATGTTAGTAGGTTCAAAGCTCGACTTGTCCAGCCACTGTTTTGTAACAAAGCAAATAGAATGCTGAACGTTAGATCTAAAACAGTAGAGTGTAAGTCAGGGAAAGTAATGCAGCAAGATTACATCTTGAATGTTGTACCTTGTTCTAGTCACTAGGAAACAGTGGAAATATTCAAGGCCTGGAGGTGGTTCAAAAGACCAAAAGACTTAATATTGAAGGACCTGACATAGGTGGATTGCAGAAAACTGGGATTTTCAACCTTGAAAGAAGGCAACCAATTAGGTAGCGAATGACAGAACAATATATAATTTAATATAATATAAAATATAATTTCAAACTAAATCATGACCGCAGAACAAGGAGGCCCTGGTTTCATCTAATAGAAGACAAATTTTGGATCACCTTAAACATTCACTCCCTCCACCACTAGTGCACAGTGGGTACCACCTCCAAGATGCACTGCAGCAACTCACCAAGGCTCCTTTCACAACACCTCCCAACTTGCGACCTCTATTGCCTAGAAAAACAAAGGCAGCAGGCACATGGGAATAGCCTGCAAGTTCTGCTCCAAGTCACACATCATCCTGACTTGGAAGTATATTGCCGTTCCTTCATCGTTGCTAGGTCAAAATACTTGAAGTCCCTTTCTAACAGCACTGTGGGAGAACCTTCATTGCATGGACTACAGCGGTTCAAGAAGGTGGCTGACCACCACCTTCTCAAGGACAATTAGGGATGGGCAATAAATACTGGCCTTGCCAGCGGCGCCCACATCCCATGAATGAAGCAAGTGTTTCTTCAACACAGACAGCACGATCAGCACAGGGAACAGACTTCTGGGTAGGGTAGTAAGAGTGAAAACAGTTGTGGCAGGGCTATGGATGGATGGGGAGGAGGCAGGGGTGGGATGGTGTGGGTACGTGGGGGAACAAAATTGTAGCATATGGCCGGAATTTTACGTTGGACGGGAGGACCTGCCCATTGGCCGAAAGGTCGGTGGCAAACCTGCCTCCGCCAGGCCTGCGCAGCCAGGCTGGGATTTTTCGCTTGCCAGGCCCTTAATTGGTCTTGGGTGGGACTTCCACCTCCTTGAGGCAGGAAATCCCACTTAATAAAGCAGCAAGCCAATCAGCGGGCCTGCAGCTCTTAGTCCCAACAGCACCACTGGGAGCAGTGGCCACTGCTGGGACTGCACCCAGCCATCAGAGGCAACAGGAAGGCTGGCCCCGGGATAAAGGTAAGTGTTCCCGCCATGGTCCTAAAATATCGGCTGGGTCCTGGCAAGGCAAGAGAGATCGGTTTGGGGGAGAGGGGAGTGGTGGGTGGTGAGGCTTTGGGGAAGTCCTCCCTGGGGCACAGGGTGCCCGATCAGGAAGGCCGCTCCCAACCTGCAAGAAGGCTGCCTGGTTTTACCTTGTGGAGTTCTTGAGGCCTTTGCCATCCACCCGCCGAGGGTAAAATACCTGCGGCGGTAGGAAGAGGCCCTTGTGCTAGTTAATTGGCCACCTCATGTAAAATTGCAGTTGGGGGGGGGCGGTGGGAGTGGGTCAGGAATGCCCCCCGCCTCCCACTCAATTTTACACACCCCGCCTCCAGCCCACTCCTGGGGGGGGCCGTAAAACTTCGGTTTATTTCCGGACAGATTAGGCTGAATGGCCTATTCATCCATATGTATCTTGTGATCTTATGATCCTACACCCTGCTGAGTTCTGGATTCATAAAAGATGGCAACCTGACACCCACCACTATCAGGGAAAATAGGTACTAACACCTATTATATCATAGGATAATCATTGAAGCAGCAGATTTCAAAGAGAATGTGAAGGTGAGGGCAAAAACACACCCACAAATATACAGAGTGAAACTGCCAGGAATTTGATCCCTAGTAAAAAGGAACCCCATTTTAAAAAATATGGTTGCAAATATTGTTTTTTCAGTACTTGATGACTAATTGTTAAACATTTGTTTCATCAGTATTTGCCATTCAAAAAAAAACACCATACAAACCAGAAACTGCATTAATTGTGCAAACATAAGAATAACAGTGTCAACTGAGAGTATGCAAAGGTTCATAGCGAGCTATTAAATAACAAGAGCTCTTGTTTACAAGCCCAGATAGGGTTGTTAGATTTTAGTGATGCAAATTATAGAGAGTGAAACTGAGAGTCTCAATTGCCCACACACAAATTTTAAAAATGCCTGATGTAGAATAAAACATTCAGTGTTTGCTAGCTAGAACAGTACCCTCTAGAAGCATACTTAACTTTTAACACTTCTTTTAAGTCCCAGTACATAACAATTTAAACTCCTATTGGGACTCTTGCACAGGTTTATATCAGCCAGAAGGCATTGTGTTCTGACTTACGGATATATATATATAGAGTAGGTTTATGGTGGTGAAGTATCTTTACAAAGTCTTCAATTTTCTTTCAGCCTCTCCTTCCTAGGTTATAAATATTCATCATGGACTTGTTTTCTTTTCGCTCTGCAGTGCATTGTGTTTCTCCTACTGGCCTGAAGCAATGATTTCACACTGCCTTGGGTGAGTGTTTCTGACAGGAACCAGATGTGTACTGAATTAAAATACAGGAAAAATCCACACATACTCAATGTATGCAACTACAGAATCCCCCCAGCACAGCCTGTAGCATTCCCTTCCATTAAAATGTTTAAAGCATTTAAAGCGTAAAACCTATAAAGTATATTGAGCGCCACCTATAAATAAATTCCCACCCGTAAAATTATCAACTCTTAAATCTTTAACTGTGGTTTTTTTCCCCCTGCTAATTACTAAATAACCATTTCCTTGTGGAAAATCCTATTGGCACCAACTGGTTTCAATTGCACAAACTGTATTCAACATGAAGCAACTGGATTGTCAACACAAGAACACAAAAAAAAGGAGCAGGAGTAGACCATATGGCCCATTGAGCCTGCTCCACCAGTCAATTCGATCATGGACGATCTTAGGTTTCAACTCCACTTTCCTGCCCCGTCACCACATCCCTTGATTCCCTGAGAAACCAAAAATCTGTCTATCCCAGCCTCAAATGTATTCAACAGTGGAGCATCCACAACCCACTGGGTAGGAGAATGCCATTTCTCCTCATCTCAGTCCGAAATGATCAGCTCCTTATCCTGAGACTGTGCCCCCGTGTTTTAGATTCCTCGACCAATGGAAACAATCTCAGCATCTCCCCTACCCAGCCCCTTCAGAATCTTATATGTTTCAATGAGATTGCCTCTTTTAAATTCCAGAGAATTTACTCAGCCTCACATCATAGGAAAACCCCCTCATCCCAGGGACCAATCTAAGTGCCCATACTTGGAGAACCTATATCAGTTCATACTCTTCATATCATAAATATGTTTCTGAGTGTTTATGTGCGTAACTGACAGCAGCCACATTAATGGGAGATCAGATAAATAATTGACGAAAGATAGTAAATGACACGGAGAATAAACAGGGAAATTGGAATAAAGTAGCTAGCTGCAGTGGGAGAGCTCGGAGCAGCACAGAAGCAATAAGTGAAGTGCCCTCCTCCTGCATAGTTTGACGACTCTAGTCAGTTGTCTCATCTACTCAGCTGCAAGTCAACACATTAATAACTGAGCACATGTTCTAAACTTAGGATTTTCAGTTGAATTTCACTGATATTATGCCCAGGTGAGGCAGAGGTCTCGGGCTCTCCTCTCAGCCTTTCCCTGGTTTGGCCACAAAGGGTTTAATTTTTAAAACACTGTGTTTTCAGCTTCTCCTCAGTGAATCATTGCTCACTGCTCTCTAATTGTAATAGCAAAGAAATCAACCAGACAGGTTTTCTCAGAGTTAAACAAGAAAGGTGTAAGTTTATTAACCTTAAAACTCTAATTCGGTTAAAACTACTAAAGATACGTGACGCGATCACACTAGCATGCATACGCGATAAACACAGATGCAAATAGAGACAGCAAAGGAGAAAGAATCAAAAGGGAAAGGTTTGAAGCAGTAGATGGAATTTAGTTACTGGTTCTGGACTGGATGTAAAGTCTTTGATTGAAGTTAAGTCTTGCAGTTCTTGTTGGGGCCCAGTGCACACTTTCAAACTTGTTTTGCTGGTCTTCTGTCTTGAGGATGAAGTTACTTCTGTGGGTCACTGGAACTTTGCATGAGAGAGAGAGAGAGAGATGCTCTCTTCATGAAGTTCAGTTGCAGTCTCTTCCCCAAACTGTTCCGTGAGCATAATTCAATTAACTCCAGGTTGGCTAGCAGGTTAGTCATGTGACTAGCTCCTTGTTTGAAAAACTGCCTCTCCTGTGAAATTTGTGGATTCGCCCAAGCTCACTGACCACTTTCAGTATGGGGGTGGCGGGGGGGGGGGGGGGGGTGGGCGGGGTGGTGGGGGCGATGGTGGTGGTGGGAATGCTGGCTCAATGATTCTCAATGTCTCTTGATCATCTCTATTGACAAAAATCCAACTGGCTAATTGAATCATGGAATACTCCCATTGACTTCTTCATGCAACTGTCTTTTAGAATGCACATGTGTAGCCATGTTTTCAGGCACTGTTGTGGTCTTTTCAAACAATTTATTTCAAGTCCAGTAACAGTTCAAAAACTAATGTTCCATATGCCGCCATAGGGCGGCACAGTGGCACAGTGGTTAGCACTGCAGCCTCACAGCTCCAGGCACCCGGGTTCGATTCTGGGTACTGCCTGTGTGGAGTTTGCAAGTTCTCCCTGTGTCTGCGTGGGTTTCCTCCGGGTGCTCCGGTTTCCTCTCACAAGCCAAAAGACTTGCAGGTTGGTAGGTAAATTGGCCATTATAAATTGTCACTAGTATAGGTAGGTGGTAGGGAAATATAGGGACAGGTGGGGATGTTTGGTAGGAATATGGGATTAGTGTAGGATTAGTATAAATGGGTGGTTGATGGTCGGCACAGACTCAGTGGGCCGAAGGGCCTGTTTCAGTGCTGTATCTCTAATCTAATCTAATCAAATCTAATCTAATGTGTGGCATTTTGGCAGGTATGGTTTCCATCACAGAGCTAATTGAAAAGCTGAAGGTTTATACTAGAAACCTGCTTATTCAACAGATTTAACAATAAGGGAAATGGAAAGAGTATCCTTTCTAACTTTATCATTAAAAAAAGCAATCAGCTTTAATTTCCTCATTAATTTAGCAAAAGCCTCACTATGATCCTGCATCTGCTAACATTATATTTGTACTGGTTGAGTTCATCAGTGAATGGCAAGGATCTCTGTAGGCTTCAAATTCATTTCCTATCTTTGATTTAAACAGTACATTTTTCTATTATCACTTGGGATCAAGGAGTAATTGTATCCAAAACTGTGCCTCTTCTACTTCTATAACAATGCCACAAAAAATGTTTATTTAAATATATGAATAGCAGAAATCTGAAGAATCCTCAGCTCTAATCGCCTACCTAGAAACAGCCAACAGAATTCAACTATAGTAGCCAAAGGCCAAGCGAGTTTAACCTATAGCAGGCTGCACCCGGCAGAATTCCTCCCAATAGTAAACTGCAGCCAATTGAGTCCCACTCCTAGCAACCTGCAGCCAAGAGAGTTTAACTCCTAGCAACTGCAGCCAAAAGAGTTCAACTCACAGCAAACTGTAGCCAAGATAGTTTAACTCATAGCAACCTTCAGCCAGCAGAATCATTATAACCTAGAGCCAATTGAGTCCCACAACTAACCAACAGAGTTGCTCCAGGGAGGTGCAACATGCTGCCTGTGAAGGGACGCGAGACCAATGTTCTTCTGAATCATATCGCCACTAAATAAACAGGAAATTCACATGAATAAGATGGATTTTAAAGAATCATGTCTTGGAGCATGTTACAGACTGGAAAAATATTTTGCATAGCAAGTTGAATGGAAATTTTAACTGCGGTTTAATTATTATGAATGTAAAATTGAGCTGCAAAGTCATTTCTGAATTAGCAATAACCACTTTAGATTTGGTTTCCATAAATTTGAACGTTGATCAATCGAAATTCTGGATTGAGAGATCTAAAAAATGGAAATCATATACAAAGGGGGGCATTTTATCCAGGCAGAGGGGGTCTGTACGTCAGGAGAAACCGACGCCAATATCCCTGTGTTGCCTCTTTGCTGGAAGGCCCGCCAAATTTAGTGCCAATCAGGCACTTAAGTGGACAGTGACGGGCCTGCCATAGGATCTAGGATCCAGTCACTGGAAGTTCTGCCCTTGGAGAGCTGCCGGCCAATCAGAGGCCAGCTGCTGCAGCTCCACTGCAGAGGTCGTGGATTCTGCTGGAGGTGACCACCTTGGAGGCAGAGGAGTGTCACTGGAGCCAGGCTTCAGGTAGGTCATGGCGGGAGGGGACTTGCGGGGTGGGGGTCATGGAGGGAGCGGGGTGATGGGAGGTGGGGGTCAGCAGGAAGGGCAGGGGTGTGGTCCTCAGCGGGGCCCCCCTTTTTCCAATGCCAGGTCCCTCGTTCAGGCACTAAGTGCCTTTGAACGAGGGGCCCTACCCCAGAGACGGGAAGCAGCCTGAGTGGTTATTCCGTGGCTTGCTTCCCGTGCTGTGACAGGGCCACCTGCCGCAAGGCTAATTGTGGCTACAGTGGGAAGAGGCTTTTAATTGGAGTTTAATTACCCAGTTAAGGGCCTCAATTGGTGGAGGGGCGGGAAGGCCGTTCACAAGCCTCCCTGCCCTGGACTAAATTTTGGCGGAGGTGGGATGGTGGTGGGACCCCCCTACTCTCCCCCCCCACCACCATCCCACCCAGTTTTATGCTTTCCCGCCTCCAAACCCGCCACAGGGGAGAGCTTAAAATTCCTTCCTTAGTGTGAAATGAGATCTTAACAATTAAATTTTCGCCTGAAATTCCAATTTATGAATAATACATTTCTAAAAAATATGCTGCACTTTCTGTACAAAACAGCGCTATTTGACATGAAACATAAGCTTTCTCATATTTTGCTTTTGAAGTTTGGAGCTTTCATAGACTGAAGCTGTAACATTTTGAAACACTTCATGGTCGGGATTTGATCCAAGCCCAACTTCAGAAAGAGGAGGAGATTTACAAGAATGGTTTGGTTGAGTGGGTGGAAAAGTGGCAAATGGAATTCAATCCAGATAAGTGTGAAGTAATGCATTTGGGGAGGGCAAAGAAAGCAAGGGAATACACAATAAACAGGAGGATATTGAGAGGGATAGAAGAAGTGAGAGACCTTGGAGTGCATGTCCACAGGTCCCTGACGGTGGCAGGACAGGTAGATAAAGTGGTGAAGAAGGCATATGGAATGCTTTCCTTTATTGGTATAGAATTCAAAAGCAGGATGTAATGCTGTAACTGTATAAAACGCTGGTTAGGCCACAGTTGGAGTACTGCATACAGTTCTGGTCACCACATTACAGAAAGGACATAATTGCTCTGGAGAGAGTACAGAGGAGATTTACAAGAATGTTGCCAGGGCTCGAAAGTTGCAGCTATGAGGAAAGATTGGAATAGGCTAGGATTGTTTTCCTTAGAAGACAGGAGGCTGAGGGGTGACTTAATAGAGGTGTACAAAATTATGAGGGGCTTAGATAGAGTAGATAGGAAGGACCTGTTTCCCTAGCGGAGAGGTCAGTTACCAGGGGGGCACAGATTTAAGGTGATTGATAGAAAGTTTAGCGGGGACATGAGGAAATACTTTTTCACCCAGAGGGTGGTGGGTGTCTGGAATTCACTGCCGGGAATGGTGGTGGAGGCAGAAACCCTCAATTCTTTTAAAAGGTACCTGGACATGCACCTGAAATGCTGTAACCGGCAAGGCAATGGACCAAGTGCTGGAAAGTGGGATTAGATTGGGCGGCTATTTTCTTCGGCCGGCACGGACATGACGGGCTGAATGGCCTCATTCTGTGCCGTAATTTTTGTGTGGTTCTATGGCAAGAACAGAGGGCACCCTCACCCAACCAGGAGGCTTGAGGCTGTCCAGAGTTGGCCCTGGTCTTCATTTACTTAATTTAGACAACCCTCTAGAGACAGCTCTCCCAACTGCTCCCTAGACACCGAAACAGACTGCTCGTAACTGGGGTCATATTTGACCCAGAGATGAACTCCAACCACATATTCGCGTCATCACTAAAACCGCCTATTTCCACCTCTGTAACATCACTCAACTCCACCTCTGCCACTGTTCATCTGCCTTTGGAACCCTCATCCATGTCTTTGTTACCTTTAGACTTGACTATTGCAAGGCATTCCTGGCTGCCCTCCCATCTTTTACCTTCCATAAACTTGAGGTCATCCAAAACTCTACTGCCCATGGCCTTACTTGCACCAATCCCATTCGCCCATCATCCCTGTGCTCAGCTAAACCATGTTGACTCCCAGTTAAGTAACTTCTCGATTTTAAAATTCTCATCCTCATTTTCCAATCCCTCTATGACCTCATCCCTCCCTATCTCTGTAATCTCTTCCAGCCCGACAACCCTTCGAGATATCTGCGCTTCTCTAATTTTGCCCCTTGCATATCTAATATTAATCGCTCCATCATTGGCAGCCATGACTTCAGCTCCCAAGGCTCTGTGCTCTGGAATTCCCTCCCTAAACCTCTCTAACCTCTCTTTCCTCCCTCAAGAGGCTCATTAAAACCTACCTATTTGGTCATCTGCCCCAATATCTCCTTATGAGGCTCAGTGTCAAATTTTGGTTGATAATACTCTTATGATATCTTACTACATTAAAGGTGCTATATAAATACAAATTATTATTATTGTTGTTGTCTGCCTTGCCAGCAATGGCTGTCTGTAATGTCCCAAGTGGGGGAGGGGGAGTGGGGGAAAAGAAGGAGAACCGGAGGGGGCACGATTGTTGGTCTGCATTGGCTCTCAGGAGTGCTGTGAAGTTGAGGACCACTCCTACTTCTCCTGGCTCCACAACAAAATTAAAAAGAGAACTTTCTTAAACGTTTTAATGTCGAACGCTTGCTAGACCACATCGATGCCTGGTAAACCACAGAAGAGTAGGCCAACACCAGCTCTGCTCAGGGCTGTCCAAATTAGAATCATACAGTAGAATCATAGAATAATACAGCATAGAAAGAGGCCATTCAGCCTACCAAATCTGTCCGCTCTTTCAAAGAGCAATCCAGTTAAGTTCCGCTCTTTCCCCATATCCCTGCATTTTCTTCTCATTCAAGAATTCATCCAATTCCCCTTTTAAGGATACCATTGAATCTGTTTCCACCACCCTATCGGCATATGTATGGGCCCAATGCCTGAAAACCATCCGAGGCCAATATGGCATGGAGCATGGAGTACTGCCCTGTGAATATGGTCACTTTTCTTCCTGTTTTCCATTTGGAAATGAGCACAACAATGACCAATTTTTTACTGCTCAAGGGAGGGACAAAATTCAAGATCACAGAGAGCAGGATCGGAAGCACAAGAAGCAAGATTAAAACTCGGAGTAAAATATGAGCAGGGTTTAGAAAGTGGCATTTGTGTCTGGGAGGATGTAAACTGTCGGACATTATAGAGGCTTTGAACCTGATTTGTAGGTGTTATGATAAAACGATGGACTCAGTGCATCTATTCTCTGAAGCTGCATTATAACTCTGCCATTTACTTAAATATGTAACATACGAATCAATTCATATTAAATGGGACTTATGAAGGTCAAAAGATTAAAAAAAGCAGAATAGGTGCTCAGTAATAGCTACCAATAAAAACACAGGAGGCCAATCTCTCTGAATATTTTTGATAAATTCCTTCAGCCACCATTGTATTTCCTGAGCTGGAAACGTTAATGCAGGAAATAAGATTCGTAACATAATAAACAACTACAAAATCTACAAGAAAATAATGATTAAAGTTGCCCATGTAATATTATGAAGTGTTTTCTCTCAGAGGCCTATGCCAAAATGTGAAGGCTGAGCCTCACACTCCAACTGCTTGCCCAACCTTCCAGCTGCAAACCCCCTCTGAGACCTTTTTTTAGCCATGCCCTCAGCCCCACTTTCCCTAAGCTATCCAAGTTATAGTATTTCTCCAGCTCCCTCTCTGCACATCACTTCCAATGCAATAAATGTTGCCTCCTGCCTTCTTGCAAACCCCAGGACGAAACTGTCCAACATTTTAGAGCACCACAACCTGCACATGACTTAGCAATGAACAGCGCATTACCCAACAATTTATACTCTCCATTTTTAAAACACAGGATTATTACAAGCAAACATTCATGACTTCGCAATGCCAATACTTGCAATTTCACGTGGGTCCTGTGACTGTTTTCTGAATATTTACAATTCAAGTGAAAAATTCAAACAAAAAGAAAACAAATTGTTTCATTTCCCATTTGACTCAAACATCTAAAGAAAATACTTACAGGATTTGAGTGTGTTGCATAAAGGGTGTATTGTGCTACATTCAGATTCATGTAAAAATATCAGATTCCCATATGTGAAAAAAAGAACCTCCCCCGCCCCCATTCACAAAAATCCAACCTCCCCATAAATAAACTTACAAACCACCATATAAATAAGGAGCTCAAAGTTAAAGTTAGATTCCAGGCACTGGGGACAGTGAAGATTTCACAGAGGATTCTGGACAGAAGTTTGACTTTCCCCCTCGTCATTTGGTTCTGTCTTTGCTGTTGGCCTCCCATTAACCTCAGTACCCTGACATTCTACAGAGTGTTATGGACTACAAGTAAGTTTCTCTCGAACTACACATTACAAACATTTAAAAGCAGAGTGGCACCAATTATCCACAACTTCTTGATTTACCTTCATTTCTCGTGTACTTTTTTGGACTTGGCCCTTCACTTAAGTCTCCGTAAAGTTTTTTTTTATTCGTTTCATAGGATGTGGGCATCGCTGGCCAGGCCAGCATTTATTGCCCATCCCTAACTGCCCTTGAGAAGGTGGTGGTGAGCTGCTTTCTTGCACCGCTGCAGTCCACGTGGGATAAGTACACCCACAGTGCTGTTAGGAAGGGAGTTCCAGGATTTTGACCCAGTGACGGTGAAGGAACGGTGATATAGTTCCAAGTCAGGATGGTGTGTGACTTGGAGAGGAACTTGCAGGTGGTGGTGTTCTCACGCATCTGCTGCCCTTGTCCTTCTAGGTGGTAGAGGTCGCGGGCTTGGAAAGTGCTGCCTGAGTAGTCTTGGTGCTTTGCTTTACACCACCTTGTAGATGGTACACACTGCTGCCACTGTGCGTTGTTGGTGGAGGGAGTGAATGTTTGTGGATAGGGTGCCAATCAATTGGGGTGCTTTGTCCTGGATGGTGCCAAGCTTCTTGAGTGTTGTTGGAGCTGCACCCATCCAGGCAAGTGGAGAGTATTCCATCACACTCCTGACTTGTGCCTTGTAAACGGTGGACAAGCTTTGGGGAGTCAGGATTTGTGGAGTCAGGAGGTGAGTTACTCGCCGCAGGATTCCTAGCATCTGACCTGCTCTTGTAGCCATGGCATTTATATATCTGCTGCAGTTCAGTTTCAGTGGTATGTGAAATGCAGGTTATGCAGCAACACTCCCTTTTGCCATTAATATTTGCCAAGTTACTTTATTTCTTGGTTGATAAGCGAAATCGGTTAGCATTTTCTGATTTCTAGCTAATTTAATCTTTGATCTTAGTGACATTAAATTACTGGAAGTTAATCACACCCTGGAAAAATCTTTCTCCAAAAATATGCCTGGAATTCTTGTCACATAAAAATCTGAAAGCCTGGTATAATTTAGTTTTGTCTAGCATTAATAATCATGCCAGGAATTGTTTGGAATCACAAATATAATACCTGCAATACCTGCAAGTTAATGGGCATCCTGTTCATCAGAATGTTCATTTGAGGAGAGCATTTGCTAAGCACCAATTAATTCCCCATTCATTTCACAGTGTTAGCTTAATGGGAATAAATGTGAAAAGGGAATGTTTGCTCACCACGGGGGTGTTACTATTAATGAATTTCTCTTGTACTATTCATTTTCTGCACCACAATAAAAAGGCACCGAAGCAGTTTGATAATGGTCTTCCTCACAGACTCGGTCATTTTGGCATCTGGTTTTGACAGAGATAAAGAGAAGCATGACCTTGAGATCCCACAAGGCCTTACCTTGTGCTTTCTAGGTATTCCTCAGAGATGATGTTGATGATAACAGGTATGCCCAGCATATCTCTACCAATTGCAGAAACTGTGCAGGAAAGGAACCGGCAAAATGAGCAGGTGGCGTTTCCATCATATTCCCTTTGGGAATGTGCCCGCTGATTGTACACCAGTGTATTTCACTTCCATTCATTGTGAACAAGAGCTTAATTGGGATAGAATTGAAAAGTAAAGAAGTTATGCTAAACTTGTATTGAACCTTGGTCAGTCCATGCCTGGAGTGAGGTGTACAATTCTGGTCGCCACATTATATAAAAGCTATAGAGGCACTGAAAAGGGTGCAAAACATACATAGATAAGGATGATACCACGAATGTGGTGGTATACCTATTAGGAGAGGGTGAACAGGCTGGGTCTCTTTGCTCTTGAAAAGAGAAGGCTGAGGGGTGACCAAATAGAGATCTTTAAAATTATGAAAGGTTTGGATAGAATAGATACAGGGAGAATGTTTCCACTTGTGGAGAAGAGTAAAATTAGAGGCCATGAATATAAGAAAGTCACCAAGAAATCAAATAGGGAATTGAGACAAAACTTCTCTACCCAGAGAGTGTTGAGAATGTGGAACTCACTACCGCAGGGAGTGGTTGAGGCGAATAATCTAGATGCATTTAACGGGAGGCTGGGAAAAGGGAATAGAGGGTTACGCTGATAAAGTTAAATGAGGAAAGATGGGAGGTGACTTGACTAGGGCATAAACGCCGGCATGGTCTGGTTGCGCCGAATGGCCTGCTTCTGTGCTGTATATCCTATGTAATGCTACGCAAATGTGTGTGCAGCATGCAAAATGACAAAGGGGTCCTTCTTTGTTTCTCTGCTGAACGTTTAGGTGGAAGTTTGTTCTAGTGGTACTTTGCCCATGAAAACCAGGCTGCAAAAGACAAGGGTGTTAATTCTCACTTTTGTTGGTGGCATAAAACGGATGGTACCAGATCGGCCATCTGTCATCTACTCAGTGTGAAATCAATGAAAAAAAAATTGGCAACTTGTATAATGAGCAGTTCTGGCTTTATGCTCCAGCAGTAAGTTGAAAGTTACCCTCAAGCTGTTTAATATTCCAATTTAAAAGTTACAAAAGGGAAGGACTTTTCAAATCTTTCACAAGAACACAAGAAATAAGAGCAGAAGTAGACCATATGGACCATCGAGCCTGCTCCGCCATTCAATACGATCATGGCTGATCTTGGGCTTCAATTCCACTTTCCTGCCCACTTCCCATATCCCTTGATTCCCTGTAAGACCAAAAATCTATCTATCCCAGCCTTAAATGTATTCAATGATGGAGCATCCACAACCCTCTGGGGTAGAGAATTCCAAAGATTCACAATCCTTTGAGTGTAGTCGTTTTTCCTCAGCTCAGTCCTGAATGATTGACCCCTTATCCTGATTCTGTGTCCCCGTGTTCTAGATTCCCTGACCAGTGGGAACAATCTCTCAGCTTCTACCCTATCAAGCCCTTTCAGAATCTTGTATGTCTCAATTAGATCGCCTCTCATTCTTCTAAACTCCAGAGAATATAGGCCCAATTTACTCAGCCTCTCATCTTAGGACAACCCCCTCAACCCAGGAACCAATTTAGTAAATCTTTGCTGCACTGCCTCCAGTGCAAGTATATCCTTTCTTAAATGTGTTAACCAAAACTGCACACAGTATTCCAGGTGTGGTCTCACCAAAGCCCTGTACAATATTAGTAAGACTTCTTTATTCCTGTACTCCAATCCCCTTGTAATAAAGGCCAACATGCCATTTGATTTCCTTATGGCCTGCTGCACCTGCATGTTAACTTTGTGCGTTCCTTGTACGAGTACCCCTAAGTCTCTCTGATCATCAACACTTACCAGTTTCACACGTTTTAAAAAAATATTCTGCTTTTCTATTTTTACGACCAAAGTGAACAACTTCAAACTTCCCTACGTTATACTCCATTTGCCATCTTGTTGCCCACTCACTTAGCCTGTCTATAATCTCTTTGCAGCCTCTCTATGTCCTCCCCGCGACTTACCACACATGTCAATCTTCAGCCAATTCGACTCACTGCACGTGATAGCAAGAAATGGCTGAAGGTACTAGATACTGAAAAGGCTATGGGCCTTGATAACATTCCAGCAATAGTACTGATGACTTGTGCTCCAGAACTGGCTATACGCCTAGTCAAGCTGTTCCAGTACAGTTACAACACTGGCATCTACCCGGCAATGTGGAAAATTGCTCAGGGATGTCCTGTACACAAAAAAGCAGGACAAATCAAACCCAGCCAATTACCACCCCATCAGTCTATTCTCGATTACCAGCAAAGGGATGGAAGGGGTCATCCACTGTGCTATCAAGCGGCACTTACTCAGCATTAACCTGCTCACATGCTCAGTTTGGTTTCTGCCAGGACCACTTAGCTCCTGATTTCATTCCAGCCTTGGTCCAAACCTGGACAAAAGAGCTGAACTCAAGAGGTGAGGTGAGAGTGACTGCCCTTGACATCAAGGCAGCATTTGACCGAGTATGGCATCAAGCAGCCCTAGCAAAACTGGAATCAATGGGAATCGGGAGAAAACTCTCCACTGGTTGGAGTCATACCTAGCACAAAGAAAAATGGTTGTGGTTGTTGGAGGTCAATCATCTCAGTCCCAAGACATCATTGCAAGAGTTCCTCAGGATAGTGTCCTAGGCCAAACCATCTTCAGCTGCTTCATCAATGACCTTCCCTCCATCATAATTTCAGAAGTGGGGATGTTTGCTGATGATTGCACAATGTTCAGCACCATTCAGGATTCCTCAGATACTGAAGCAGTCCGTGTAGAAATGCAGCAAGGCCTGGACAGTTTTCGGACTTAGGCTGATAAGTGGCAAGTTACATTTGTGCCACACAAGTGCCAAGCAATGAGCATCTCCAACAAGAGAGAACCCAACCATCTCCCCTTGACATTCAATAGCATTACCATCGCTGAATCCCCCACTATCACCTTCCTGGGGGTCACCATTGACCAGAAACTGAACAGGAGTAGCCATATAAGTACTGTGGCTACAAGAGCAGGTCAGAGGCTAGGAATTCTGTGGCGAGTAACTCACCTCCTGACTCCCCAAAGCCTGTTCACCATCGACAAGGCACAAGTCAGGAGTGTGATGGAATACTCTCCACTTGCCTGGATGAATGCAGCTCCAACAACACTCAATAAGCGCAACACCATCCAGGACAAAGCAGCCCACTTGATCGGCATCCCATCCACCACCTTCAACATTCACACCCTCCACCACCAACACACAATGGTAGTAATGTGTAACATCTACAAGATGCACTGCAGCAACTCACCAAGGCTCCTTCAGCAGCACCTTCCAAACCCGCAACCACTATCACCTAGAAGGACAAGGGCAGCAAATGCATGGGAACACCACCACCTGCAAGTTTCCCTCCAAGCCACACACCATCCTGACTTGGAACTATATTGTTGTTCCTTCATTGTCGCTGGGTCAATATCCTGAAACTCCCTTCCTTATAGCACTGTGGTTGTACCTATACCACATGGACTGCAGTTGTTCAAGAAGGCGGCTCACCACCACCTTCTCAAGAGCAAATAGGGATGGGCAATAAATGCTGGCCCAGGCAGCGACGCCCACATCCCAATCACAGTATTTCATGCTCCAAGTGGCAGAAGGTGAAAGAAGGCCTTACAGGAACCTCAGTGGGCACTGCAGCTCCATTGACCACACCTGCCATTATTTCACTCACCAATTCTGCAGGCCTTGGCACACCTATTTGGCAATGACCACGGAGCGCTGGCTCCACAAGCAGTCTGTTGCAGATGTGTTCCATATACTGCAAGGCCATCTGCAGCAACCTGCATCATAGTATTGGCACTGTCACTGGTAAACAAGGTTATCAGCACATACTTTTTTTGGCCTCATCTCCTTCCAATCTAGCATTGGCATCATCTGCACTATCAGCTAATGCTGCCTACAGATGTTTGAAACACCAGACTGATGTATCAGTCAGCATATTAACTATTTCATCTCCTTTCCTACTGACTAGTGATAGGAACGTGGCACAGCTGCCCAATACCATTGCACTGGTACGCTTCCAAAGTAGTGTGTCCTTGATGATAATAACCACGCTGTTTAGTCTTCCCCCTTTACCACCACTTGCTCCTCTTCACCTCTTCTTTGTCACCTACCCAGTGCTACCTCTTCAAGGTCACTAACTGCATTCCCTGGATGTGTAGCCATGCTGATGTTTGCAAAGCTCAATAAGGGGGGTGTAGGGTGATGTGAGGTGCTGTCTTGTCCTAATGCGCTGCCAGTTCTTGCAGAATGTTCTTCAATGTCTTCTATGATGACAGGAAAGTGACTAACATTATTACGCTAATCAGCCAAAAATTGACACGAGCCAAAGAAGGAGACGTTAGGACAGGTGACCAAATGTTTGGTCAAAGAAGTAGATTTTAAAGAGCGTCTTCAAAGCAAGGATAGCGAGGCAGAGAAATTTAGCGAGGGAATTCCGGAGCTTAGGGCTGAGATAGCTGAAGGCGTGGCCACCAATGGTGGAGCGAAGAAAGTGGAGGGTGTAAAAGAGGTCAGTGGTGGAGAAACAGAATGTTCTTGGAAGCGGTCGGGCTTGAGGAGGTTGTAAAAACTTCTATTTAATCATATCACAATTATATCACTCAAACTAATTTAACCTTTAACAATTTGTTTTTAAACTAAGATGGTTAATTAAAAAAAAGAATATTTGAGGACATCCAACATTTATATTTTCAGTCTCTCACTTTAGAACTGGCTCATTAGTATTCGAATGGCATCTAGTTGATAGGAGCATATGTTTACATTTCACTGTGTGCAAGTAATCAGTGATCACGTTTTTCTCCGTATCGTTTTCTTTAACATATGGTATGAATAGAATAAATTATGTTGAATGATGGAATATGATTCATGTTCTACTGGAGGATCTGACCATATCTTGGGGATGACATTTTCCTCAGCTGAGATCAGCATACTCAGCACGGACTAGTACCCAGACAGTATAGCTCAGTTCCATCATGGAGATCACATACACTTTTAACTGATTATTACACTGTGCAGCGTTCTGGAACTGAGGGCAGATAGTATCATTAGCACAGATCTATTGCAATCTGTTTTCTTTTGTTTGTTCTTGGTATAATATTGATAAGGTTGAATTCATTGCTCATTCATTAGTTGTTGAGAAAGTGTTGGTGGGCCTTTTTCTTGAACAGAGGGTCAGAGGGGCCTTGGGGTGCTTGTCCATAGATCACTGAAGGCAGCAGCACAGGTAGCTAAGGTGGTTAGGAAGGCATACGGGATACTTGTCTTTATTAGCCAAGACATAGAGTATAAGAGCCGGGAGGTTATGATGGAGCTGTATAGAACGCTGGTTAAGCCACAGCTGGAGTACTGTGTACAGTTCTGGTCACCGTACTATAGGAAGGATGTGATTGCACTGGAGAGGGTGCAGAGGAGATTCACCAGGATGTTGCCTGGGCTGGAGCATTTCAGTTATGAAGACAGACTGGATAGGCTGGGGTTGTTTTCCTCGGAGCAGAGAAGGCTGAAGGGGACCTGATTGAGAGGCATTGATAGGATAGATAGGAAGAAACTTTTTCTCTTAGCAGAGAGATCAATAACTAGGGGGCATAGATTTAAGGTCAGGGGCAGGAGGTTTAGAGGGGAGTTGAGGAGGAATTTTTTCACCCAGAGGGTGGTTGGAATCTGGAACACACTGCCTGAAGGGGTGGTAGATGCAGGAACACTCACGATATTCAAGAAGTATTTAGATGAGTACTTGAAACGCCATAACATACAAGGCTACGGGCCAAGTGCGGGGAAGTGGGATTAGTTAGGACGGGTGCTTGATGGTTGGTACAGGCACGTTGGGCCGAAGGGCCTGTTTGACTAACAGCCAAGTGGTTTTCTAGGCAACTGCAAAGGCCCTATGAGTCAATCAAGGAGCATTTGGCTGGAGCAACATGTAGGCCAGACCAGATAGGTGGTGACAGCTCCCGTTCACTGAAAGACATCAGTGAATCACTTGGGTTTTTAGCAACAATTTTGCAGCCCTGATAGTCCTTTTTTTCTGAATCCCCTAATTTTATTGTGATAAAAATGAATATATTATCTAAAAACATAAAGAGATGGAAATACTCAACAGGTCTGGCAGCATCTGTGGAGAGAGAAGCAGAGTTAATGTTTGAGATCTGTGAACTTTCATCAAAATTGGTGTAAAATGTCATGTAAAAACACATGGTCAGGATATGGTATGAATGTTAATGTAAAGTCTAGTCTGTAAGGTGAAGTAGTGGTACAGAACATGAAGTCAATATTTTATTCTCTGATTGAAAACAATGAGATGCATCTACAAAAGTTATTCCTCAAAACACAACAGGGGGAATTTTATGCTCTCCCCCACGAGGGGTTTGGAGGCGGGCAGGGCTTAAAATTGGGAAGGATGGTGACCAGGGGGTGGTGGGGAGGGCAGGGGGTGGGGGGGCGAATTTCCCACCACCATCCAGCCTCTGCCACAATTTAGTCCAAGATCCCACACAGGGGTGATGGGTGAACAGGATTTGGTGTGAGTTGGGATACAGGCAGCAGAGTTTTGGCTGATCTCAAGCATACGCAGGCTAGAACGTGGGCTGTCAGGCAGGACCGTGTTGGAATAGTCAAGTCTAGAGGTGACAAGGGCGTGGATGGGGGTTTCAGTAGCAGATGAGCTGAGGCAGGGGCAGAGTTGGGCGATGTTATGGAGGTGGAAATCGGCAGTCTTAGTGACGATGCAGATATGTGGTCAGAAGCTCATCTCAGAATCAAATATGACACCAAGGTTGTGAATAATCTGGTTCAGCCTCAGACAGTTGGCAGAGAGAGGAATTGAGTAAGCAGCTAGGGAGCAGAGTTTGTGGTGGGGACTAAAGACAATAGCTTCCCAATATTTAATTGGAGGAAATTTCTGCTCACCCAGTACTGGATGTCGGACAAGCAGTCTGACAATTAAGAGACAGTGAAGGTGTCAAGAGAGGAGTAGGTGAGGTAGAGCTGTGTGCCATCAGTGTACGTAGAATTACAGAATGGTAACAGCACAGAAGGAGGCCAAGCGGCCTATTGTGACCAGGCCAGCTCTCTGCAAGAGTCACTCAGCTAGACCCACTCCCCTAATTTTCCCTGTAGCCTTGCAAACTTTTCCCTTCAGATAATTATCCAATTTCCTTTTGAAAGCCACGATTAAATCTCCCTCCACCACACCCTCAGGCAGTGCCTTCCAGATCCTAACCACAAGCTATGTAAAAAAAAAATTTCCTAATGTCACCTCTAGTTCCCCTGCCAATTACCTTAAATCTGTGTCTTCTGGTTCTTAATCCTTCCACCAATAGGAACAATTTCTCCCTATCAACAGACATAATACGAACAAATTAGGAGCAGGAGTAGGCCACTCGGCCCCTTGAGCCTGCTCCGCCCTTCAACAGGATCATGACTGATCTGATTGTAACCTCAACTCCACATTCCCGCCTACCTCCGATAACCTTTCACCCCCTTGCTTATCAAGAATCTATCTACCTCTGCCTTAAAAATATTCAAAGACTCTGCTTCCACCGCCTTTTGAGGAAACGAGTTCCAAAGACTCACGACCCTCTGAGAGAACAATTTCTCCTCGTCTCTGTCTTAAATGGGTGACCCCTTATTTTTAAACAGTGACCCCTGGTTCTAGATTCGCCCACATCCTTTCCACATCCACCCGGTCAAGACCCCTCAGAATCTTATATGTTTCAATCAAGTCGCCTCTTACTCTTCTAAACTCCAGCGGATACAAGCCTAGCCTGTCCAACCTTTCCTCATAAGACAACCCGCCCATTCCAGGTAATAGTCTAGTAAACCTTCTCTGAACTTCTTCCAGTGCATTTACATCCTTCCTTAAATAAGGAGACCAATACTGTACACAGTACTCCAGATGTCGTCTCACCAAGACCCTGTACACCTGCAGCAAAACCTCCCTACTTTTGTATTCAATTCCCCTCGCAATAAATGATAACATTCTATTAGCTTTCCTAATTACGTGCTGTACCTGGATACTAATGTTTTGCGATTCATGCACTGGGACACCCAGATCCCTCTGCATCTCAAAGCTTTGCAATCTCTCACCATTTAAATAATATGCTTCTTTTTTATTCTTCCTGCCAAAATGGACAATTTCACATTTTCCCACATTATACTCCATTTGCCAGATCTTTGCCCACTCACTTAACCTATCTAAAATCCCTTTCTTCACAACTTACTTTCCTACCTATCTTTGTGTCATCAGCAAATTTAGCAACCATACCTTTGGTCCCTTCGCCCAAGTCATTTATATAAATTGTAAAAGGTTGAGGCCCAGCACTGGTCCCTGTGGCATACCACTCGTTACAGCTTGCCAACCAGAAAATGACCCATTTATGCCTACTCTCTGTTGCCTGTGTTACGACCAGGTGGGAAAAGTGGCTAGGGGTCCCTTTTAGCCTTCACCTGCTCTTATTGTAACAGGGTTTAATTTTTAAACACACTAGGCTGAATTTTATTCGGGCACCGCGCTGTGCGGCGGCGCCCTTTCAACTCAGCGTGGTGCCCGCATTTAGCAGCCGCTGCAGAGCCCCCGTGATATTACGCGCGGGGGCTCATTAGCATCACTGTCTCGAGCCTCCCCCCCCACCCCGATATTACATGGGGAGAGGCGGAACGTTCGGTGCAGTGAGGAACTCTTTGACAGCTGTACAGCAGGTGCTGGGGCCCTTAAAATAGGGCCCCAGCACCAGATTCCTGACAGCTGTCAAACAAATACTTACCTGAATACTGAAGAGTGGGGCTGCTGTCAATCTGGCAGCAAAACAGAAAGTGCTGCAGAAATCCAGCAAGTCAGGCAGCATCTGTGGAGAGAGAAGCAGAGTTAACTTGTTCATGTTCACAGACCTGACAGTTAACTCTGCTTCTCTCTCCACAAATGCTGCCTGACCTGCTGAGTTACCCCAGCACTTTCCACTTTGCTGCCACATACTTACCCTGCTGTGTCCCAGTGTCCTGTGAAGTTGTGATCCTCTTCTTCCACTCAAGTGTAACATTCCTGCTTGTAGGCGTGCCGCACCTGGGTGAATAATCTTAAATTTGCACATTCCAGGACTTGAGACTTAAATAGACCATAAAAGATACTACAGAGGTTTACAGAGAACACACTGACAAATGGGAATGCACGGGTGTTGCAATGTAAATACATCTTTCACTAAATGTTCCTCACAACGTGTGTGTCCTTTTCTCTGTGCGAATGATGTGTACCAGCATGTAGCGCCAATGTCACATCCCTTTGCAGCGTTGGCCCTTCAGAAGAACCAACATATGCAATAACATCATGGCCATGCCACCATTACTCATGAGCGTCTCCACAGATCCAGTGACATGGACATTGGCTCAGTCAGCTGCTGCCTCTAATGGTTTACACAGGGATGCTGCAGATGTGGACTGTTGCACAGCAGGTGAACGAGGGTGATGTGTGGCTTGCAGAGCTCACGTCAGTTCCTATAGAGCAGACAGCCTTTGTCTGATAAGCCACTTCTGTACATCCCTACCTCACTGCTAGCCCTGCGTGCAGAGCCTGGGTGGCATCTGCCCTCCCTTGCGTCTTTCATGTTGTCAGTACTCAGCGTCCTCATAGTCCGAGGAGGAATCCTGTTAACGTCTCTCCTCATCATGCCAGGCCTGGCACCTATTGGGTGCACAGTTGTGCAGAGCAGCAAAGAAAGGAGCTGGCCTTTTCGTCCCGTAGTACAGGGCATCACCCTATCCATACAGACATTAGAGGTGCTCTTTCAGCATGCTGATCTCCTGCTCAATGGTGGCTCTTGTAGCTCAGTGGCTGGCGTTGTATCTCTTCTCTGCAGCAGTGGTGGAGTAACTCACCGGTGTCGGGAGTTATGTCTGCAAAGGATAGCCCTTATCTCCAAGAAGCCACTCCTCCATCTGAGCCAGTTCAGTGAACAGTGGTGGCAGCCGGGACTGACACAAGACCCAGGTGTCATGGCAGCTGCCTGAGAAGCAGTCACACATTCACTGCAAGCATCTGCAGTCTTCACATACCAGCTTCACCTAGATTGAGAGAGCTCCTTTAATGGAGACGTCTGCAGGTGGTAGCCTGGTGGGAGGCCTGATGACCACATGAGTGCAGTTCATAAACATTACAACCTATGGTTCTCCGGCAATGGTGCCAGAATCAATGGCCCTATGGGCCTGGCTGTGAGAGTCCACCTTGAAGCGGACATCCTCACTGGCCCTCTGGTGCAGGGCATTGGTGACCTCCCTGATGCAGCGGTGCACTGCTGACTGTGCGACCCCACTAAGGTCTCTGGTGGGCTCCTAAAAGACTGCAGAGGCGTCAGGCTTGAGAAATGCTGCCCCTATGAGGAACAAAGGCATGGGATGTCCACCAGAGCCCATGGGCTGCAGGTCATCCTTGAGGAGTGTCACCACCCCCTCTATATGCGCAATCTCCTCTGACACTGGTGCTCTGACATCTGATGGCATGTCATGTGGGGCCTGTAGATGTACGGCAACCGTAATGGCGGGGTCCCCTTGGGGGCTGCTGCTCATGACCGGGGGCCTCTACGTGGATCACACCTGCCTGTTGATATTACCTCTGGTGCATACATATCCTCATGTGCAGAGGATCACACAATGTAGGATGAGCCAGACCTATTTCCATATGATAAATAAAGTTGAACCCTGCATGTTTTCGAAGCTTCCTAACAGGGCATGGATTGGTGTTGACGAGTACATCAGCTGCTTTCCTGGATCAACTATGTGGTGTGCCATGGCATTGCCCATCTTGGCCAACACTCAGAGTAGCACAACATGACCACATCAAGATCCTACCAGCTGAATCGATTGCTCCCACCATCCATAACATCTTAATGCTCCTGTCCTTTCTGGCACCCTCCCCACACACAGGGTGCCTAGTGTGCCATTGCCCTCTCACAAACACAGAGCGTACACTGTTAACGGAGGGATGGTACATGGTACCACCCTTCATGCCAGCACAGCTTTCCCTCCCGACCCCCTCCCTTCCAGAATGCAGAGTTAGACCCCTGCATATCCCCCTCCCTCCTCCCTTTCAGAACGCAGAGTTAGACCCGTGTATCCCCCCACCCTTCCAGAATGCAGAGTTAGACCCCTGTGTATCCCCCCCTCCTTCCTCCCTTCCGTAATGCAGAGTGAGAACCTGCTGGCTTTTCAGATCGTGAATGGGATGGCACGTGACAGCCGCCCGTTCAACTAAAAATCCGGCAGTGTCGGTGGAGAGGTGGCAGGCTGCATAATCAGCATAGGTAAGTAATCATTACCATATGCTGATTGTGGTGCCGCCGCTGTGCGGCAGGGCGGCCACACTGAGGTCCTGCCGCTGCCAGTAAAATGCGGCAGGCCTCTCCCCGCAGCATTTTACCGGCCCCCGCTCTGCGACCCGCTTTCTTAGGTTTAAAGAAAAAAAGTGAAATTTATTAAACCTTAAACTTAAACTCTAATATGGTAAACGCCTACGGATACACTCTGTGCCCCAAGCTAGCATGCATACATGATACAGACATGCAAATAGGGACTGAAAAGAGCAGAAGAAAAATAAAGTAAAAAAGTTTGAGGCCATCTCTAAAGAGGGTTTTTTTTTACTGTGCTTCGAGGTCGCTGTAGTCCTTGTTTGTAGGTAGTCTTGCTTTTCGTTGGGGCCCAGTATTCTTCTTAAACCTTGTTCACTGTAGGAGGCTTTTCTCTCTTGGGGTTCATGTGTCTTCAATGGGTCTTCAGTTCCATGAGAAAGAGATTGGAGCAGACAGGAGAGAGATCTTTTGAGTCCAGCTTTTCTGAGTTTCAAATTCAAGTTCAAATTCAAACAGCCAGTTAGTCATGTGACTAAACTGATCTGACCAGTCCTTCTGTGTATTGGAGAAGCAAGGACTGGGTCTTTTGTTCCAACACTGTCTGCGAGCATGCAAAAAAGCTCTTTCCAGCGAGGGGCCTGGCAATTCCTTGCGATAGGCACTCGTTTCTTCCCAGCACCAATTTTAAGTTTTAATGTTCATGTGGCAAAATAATGTGTGCCTCATTCTTGTTAGGTGGGGGCCTGTATGGCACCTGTTAGCTAGCCAATCTTCTATCCATGCCAGTATGTTACCCCCTACACCGAGCTTTTATTTTCCGCAATAACCTTTGATGTGGCACCTTATCAAATGCTTTCTGGAAATTTAAGTACAATACATCCACCGATTTCCCTTTATCCTCAGCACATGTTACTTCTTTAAAGAACTCCAATAAATTGGTTAAACATGGAGCTATGGATCAGTGGATGGGGTCGCTGTTGAACAGGCAGATACAGAGTGCAGAGAGTCTGTGAGGAAAGTTAGACTGTTGACAGGGCAAAGTTGCAGCCAGTATGATGGGTTGAAGTGTGTCTATTTTAACGCAAGAAGTGTCAGGAATAAGGGTGATGAACTTAGAGCATGGATCAGTACTTGGAGCTACGATGTTGTGGCCATTACGGAGACTTGGATATCACAGGGGCAGGAATGGATGTTGGATGTTCCGGGGTTTAGATGTTTCAAAAGGAATAGGGAGGGAGGTAGAAGAGGTGGGGAAGTGGCATTGCTAATCAGGGATAGTATCACAGCTGCAGAAAGGGGGGTCGTCGAGGAGGGTTTGTCTACTGAGTCAGTATGGGTGGAAGTCAGAAACAGGAAAGGAGCAGTCACTTTGTTGGGAGTTTTCTATAGACCCCCCAATAGCAACAGATTGGGAGGCAGATTTTGGAAAGGTGCAGAAGTAACAGGGTTGTTCTCATGGGTGACTTCAACTTCCCTAATATTGATTGGAACCTCCTTAGTGCAAATAGTTTGGATGGAGCAGTTTTTGTCAGGTGTGTCCAGGAAGGTTTCCTGACTCAATATGTAGATAGGCTGACTAGAGGGGAGACTATGTTGGATTTGGTGCTTGGCAACGAACCAGGCCAAGTGGCAGATCTCTCGGTGGGAGAGCATTTTGGTGATAGTGATCACAACTCCCTGATCTTTACTGTAGTCATGGAGAGGGACAGGAGCAGACGGGATGGGAAAATATTTAATTGGGAGAGGGGAAATTACAATGCTATTAGGCAGGAACTGGGGAGCATAAATTGGGAACAGATGTTCTCAGGGAAATGCACGACAGAAATGTGGAGGTTGTTTAGGGAGCACTTGCTGCGACTGCTGGATAGGTTTGTCCCAATGAGGCAAGGAAGGGATGGTAGGGTGAAGGAACCTTGGATGACAAGAGATGTGGAACAGCTTGTCAAGAGGAAGAAGGAAGCTTACTTAAGGTTGAGGAAGCAAGGATCAGACAGGGCTCTGGAGGGTTACAAGGTAGCCAGGAAGGAACTGAAGAATGGACTTAGGAGAGCGAGAAGGGGACATGAAAAAGTCTTGGCGGGTAGGATTAAGGAAAATCCCAAGGCGTTCTACACTTATGTGAGGAACAAGAGGATGGCCAGAGTGAGGGTAGGGCCGATCAGGGATAGTGGAGGGAACTTGTGCCTGGAGTCGGAGGAGGTAGGGGAGGTCCTTAATGAATACTTTGCTTCAGTATTCACGAGTGAGAGGGACCTTGTCGTTTGTGAGGACAGCGTGAAACAGGCTGATATGCTCGAACAGGTTGATATTAAGAAGGAGGATATGCTGGAAATTTTGAAAGACATAAGGATAGATAAGTCCCCGGGGCCAGACAGGATATACCCAAAGTTGTTACGGGAAGCGAGGGAAGAGATTGCCGCGCCTTTGGCGATGATCTTTGCGTCCTCACTGTCCACTGGAGTAGTACCAGATGATTGGAGGGTGGCAAATGTTATTCCCTTGTTCAAGAAAGGGAATAGGGATAACCCTGGGAATTACAGACCAGTCAGTCTTACGTCGGTGGTTGGCAAATTATTGGAGAGGATTCTGAGAGACAGGATTTATATTATTTGGAAAAGCATAGTTTGAATAGAGATAGTTAGCATGGCTTTGTGAGGGGCAGGTCATGCCTCACAAGTCTTATTGAATTCTTTGAGGATGTGACGAAACACATTGATGAAAGAAGAGCAGTGGATGTGGTGTATATGGATTTTAGCAAGGTGTTTGATAAGATTCCCCATGGTAGGCTCATTCAGTAAGGAGGCATGGGATACAGGGAAATTTGGCTGTCTGGATACAGAATTGACTGGCCCATAGAAGACAGAGGGTGGTAGTAGATAGAAAGTATTCAGCCTGGAGCTCGGTGACCAGTGGTGTTCCGCAGGGATCTGTTCTGGGACCTCTGCTCTTTGTGATTTTTATAAATGACTTTGATGAGGAAGTGGAAGGTTGGGTTAGTAAGTTTGCTGATGACACAAAGGTTGCTGGAGTTGTGGATAGTGTGGAGGGCTGTTGTAGGTTGCAACGGGACATTGACAGGATGCAGAGCTGGGCTGAGAAGTGGCAGATGGAGTTCAACCTGGAAAAGTGTGAATTGATTCATTTTGGAAGGTCGAATTTGAATGCGGAATACAGGCTTAAAGACAGGATTCTTGGCAGTGTGGAGGAACAGAGGGATCTTGGGGTCCACGTCCATAGATCCCTCAAAGTTGCCGCCCAAGTTGATAGGGTTGTTAAGAAGGCGTATGGTGTGTTGGCTTTCATTAACAGGGGGATTGAGTTTAAGAGCCACGAGGTTATGCTGCAGCTCTATAAGGCCCTGGTTAGACCACACTTGGAATATTGTGTTCAGTTCTGGTCGCCTCATTATAGGAAGGATGTGGAAGCTTTAGAGAGGGTGCAGAGGAGATTTACCAGGATGCTGCCTGGACTGGAGAGCATGTCTTATGAAGAAAGGTTGAGGGAGCTAGGGCTTTTCTCATTGGAACAAAGAAGGATGATGAGAGGCATAGATAGAGTGGATAGCTAGAGACTTTTTCCCAGGGTGGAAAGGGCTATCACCAGGGGGCATAATTTTAAGGTGATTGGAGGAAGGTTTAGGGGAGATGTCAGAGGTAGGTTCTTTACACAGAGAGTGGTGGGTGCGTGGAATGCACTGCCAGCGGTGGTAGTAGAAGCAGATACATTAGGGACATTTAAGCGACTCTTGGATAAGTACATGGATGATAGTAGAATGAAGGGTATGTAGGTAGTTTGATCTTAGAGTAGGTTAAAGGGTTGGAACAACATCGTGGGCCGAAGGGCCTGTACTGTGCTGTACTGTTCTATGTTCTATGTTCTATGGTTTCCCATTTACAAAACCATGTTGACTCTGCCTGATTACCTTGTTATTTTCTAAGTGCCCTGCTATAACGTCTTGAATGATAGCTCCTAACATTTTCCCTAAGACAGTTGTTAAACTAACTGGCCTGTAGTTTCCTGCTTTCTGTCTCCCTTCCTTTTGGTGTCCAGACCCCTCATGATTTTGAACACCTCTATCAAATCTCCTCTCAGCCTTCTCTTCTTTAAAGAATCTATCTTCATAACTGAAGTCTCTGATCCCTGGAACCATTCTGATAAATCTTTTCTGGACCCTCTTTAAAGTCTTCACATCCTTCCAAAAGTGTGGTGCCCAGAACTGGACACAATACTCCAGTTGAGGCTAAACCAGTGTTTTATAAAGGTTCACCATAACTTTCTTGCTTACTCTACGACTCTATTTATAAAGCCCAGGATCCCAAATGCCTTATTAAACCCTTTCTCAACCTGCTGTACCACCTGCAACAATTTGTGCACATGTACCCCTGCTGCTGCACCCCCTTTAGAATTGTATTTTTTTTTACATGTGGAGTCTGATGCTGTGTTTTTGGATGATGTCATTAAGGGGCAGCATTTGGATGAGAAATAGGCAGGGGCCAAGGACATATTCTTGGGGGACACCAGAGGTAACAGTGTGGGAGTGGAAAAAGAAGCCATTGCAGATGATTCTCTGGCTATGATTAGATAGATAAGACTGGAACCGGGCGAGTGCAGTTCCATCCAGCTGGATGACGTTGGAGAGGCATTGGAGGAGGATGGTGTGGTCAACCTTGTCAAAGGTTTCACACAGGTAGAGATGGACAAGGAGGGATAGTTTACCTTTCTCACAGTCACATAGGATTTACACACAAGATCCCACAAATAGCAATGAGATCAATGTCCAGTTAATTTGCTTTTTGTGGTGGTGGTTTTCCTTCATTTATTCTGGGATCACTGGCAAAGCAGCATCTGTTGCCTATTCCCAGTCACCCTGGTGAACTATGAACTGCTGCAGTCCTTATGCTGATGCTGCTGCCACAATAATGTTACTCAGGGAATTCCAGGATTTTTACCCGTGCTAATTCAGGAATGATGATAGATGGCCAAATCAGGATGGTGCGTGACTTGGAGAACTTGGGTTCAGACAGTTTAAAAGTTCTCCTTACAACCATTTTCTGCATCTGCTGAGACAGAGGAGTGTCTACGTCAATGAGCTGAACATTGAAGATATGCTTACACAACAACCAGAGATAATTTGTTACCTTGGCTCAGGCTTCCAACGAAGATCCATATCTATTATCATTGGGATGACTTATTCATTGGAGTCCAGCATATAGTGTCTGCAAGCAGTTGGTTTGTGTATGTGTGTGTTGTGGGTAGGGGCAAAGTAGTGGTATTATTGATAGGCCCACAGGTAAACAGGTAAGAAATCTGAGGAACAACCCATCCATTCCATATGGTCAAATTTAACAAGGAGGAGGGAGAATATATGTTCATAATCAGTTAGTCAGCATATTCTGCTAAGTGAAAGGCAAGAAATGCCCAGGTAGTTTATTCAAATTTAGTCCCAACCAAGTTTATGTAAACCATGATCTGTTTAAATGCTATGACGGACAAAAAGCAAATGTATTAAGTTCATTAAGTGGGACACGGCAGCGTGTTTTGTTATTTTTCCTATACACAAGGAAGAATTTGAAGCTCAGTAAAGTAAGTGATTTTTGATTATAACTGTCACTGTGCATGTTCACTTGTCATCCGTAAAATAAAGCAGCTTAACACTTGGATCTGACCTAATTTCCTTTCAGTTTGCATACTACAAGATTGGAAAAGAGCATGTGTGAAAGACACGATATCCAGTTTGGATTACAAGAGGGTCCTGCTGCCATGCATTCTACCCTTCCCACCCCAAACTGGGTTGCACTGTCAAATCTTTAGATATTAGAATTACAAGCATGCTACTCAACATAAGATGCAGGGGGGCATTATGGCAGAATATCTAAGACAGTACTGAAATTTGTAACGGTGCAGCTGGGGGCTTAGGATGCATGTGTCTAGAGGGGTTGTCTACCCATTCTGAATATTAAAATGACCCCATCCCTGGGATTTGAAATCAGTCAATGTCCTTATTGGGTGACAGCCAGATGTTCTACACTGACAGAATTCCCGTGATGGAGCAAGACCCCAGATTATCAAACCTGTGTTTAGAAGAGTTCATGGTTCATGTTGAAACTGAAACAGTGCCCACTTCCAATGCTTTAATGGACAATAACAACATTTCACCTCAAGCAAGATAGCAATACCCCTGTAATAGTATAACTTGTATTAGAGTGGAATATTAACTGGTATACAAGAACCTATGTGCAAAGTAAAGGTACATTTGCCCTGCATATTTACCCTGAATCTTCCATTCAAGCGGCTGCTTGAATTTCTGCACCGTATACCCTGTTAAAGTTTTAATATATTGATTGGGATTATCTGTAAAGGCAGACTGCTGGTAAAAGCCCATGTATTAATGAGTATAGGTGTCAGAAAGAAATGTATTGTCGCCAAAGCAAGAAAGGCAAAGAGACACTGGGGGAAAAGTTTGTTTGCTAAAGCAATGCTACGCAGATTTATCTCAATTCCTTGGCGGCAGGCAGCGCCATGGACTGCAACTGCTTGACGGCACAGCGTTCTCCAATGATATCAATGCCACCATATGAACACATTTCTCCCCCTATAACTACTCTTCTCGCAGTTTTTGACTGAGTCCTTCCTTTGACTGACAAGCAGCCAGTTTTACACCAAGATCATCAGGAACACAACATATATTTAGAAATGAAATTTAGGATTGTGTAAAATTGGTTAGATTTGCTGTCATTTTCCATTAAATACTATTGTGTGATATTCTGGGTTTTACAGTTTAATGGCTCACTGCCAGGTCTCTCACGGTAACTGTGATGGTTTCATGGAGGCCAAGTTAAGGCGAGATAATTTATCATCTCTGCATCTGACAGCTTGTCGACAGTAGTTAGACTCAGCTTTAAATAACAGGTCTCTATCACTCTCATTACACATTATGGTGCACGTCTGTTCTGCAGTAACAGGTCTGTTATAGAGAGAAGTGAGTTTGGCTGCATTACAAGTCCAAGGAAAAGGGCACATGCAAAATTGGTACTTTACATAGCCGAAACTAGACAGATCACTTGTGTTTACTTTTGTCAGCCAAGTTGAGCCGTTTGACACTTTAGGCAGAATTAGCTTATTTCAAGTTGAGGATGGTGGCCCAGTGATATCTGTCATAGGGTGGCAGAAGGGGAAGAAAAGTTGTATTTATACAGCACATCATCACATCTTTGAGAAATTGCTTCACCAATCATTATTTTGAAGTGTGGCCACCATATTATGTCAGTGAATGTGGTAGCCATTTTGCACACAGCAAGGTCCCAAAAACAGGAATGGTCAATGAATCTATTCTTTGTGGTGTTTGGTTGAGGGACAAGTATTAGCTGGGACACCAAGGGAACTGTCTGCTCTTCTTTGGGATCGCTTACATCCACGCGAACCTTTGAAACAGACAGACGCAGCACTGGTTTAATAGCTCACGAAAAGATATTACCTCCAACAATGAAGCGTCCTCTGCACTGCATTGGAGTATCAGCATTAAAGCATCATCGTAAATTATGGGCTCAGCTACTTTCGATTGTTTCTAAGGTGGAATTTTCAAAATTTTGTATGACACTTTAGCCACAATCATGACTGGGTGGGTTTTCAGGGCAGAGGAGTTGTGCTCGGGAAACCAGGAAGTGTGATTATCAGGCTTGACTCCCTGTGTGGCAAACGCTCCTCAAAAGGCCGCAGACCAGGAGTGGATAGGGAAAGTACAGTTGGCATAGTGATAGTGTGTGGGGGCAGGGGGGGTCGGCAATCCTGTCGGGGGTGGGAGTGGGGGAGAGAGGCACTCCTGCTCCTCCAGACCCACAAGCAGTGCTGAAAAGGCATTTATCTCTTCCACACAGAAGTCGTCACCTCCCTTTAGTTGCCGGGTTTCCCCAGGCCTGGGAAACCCAGCCAGCCAAGATTAAACCCAGAAGGGAGATAAAATCTGAGGCATGCAGCCTCATAATAACATGTAAATAACCAACCTGCCTCCTGTGACCAGCTTGTTTGGCCACCCCAACACCACCCACCCCCCCACCCCCCATACCCCCAAGTCCCACGCCAATTAAAACTGGAAGTCAGCAGATTGGAGACAGGTTGGGATCAGTGTTGAGATTCTTTAAATTTTCACATCCCACCCACACTAAACCCACCTGTTTTTGGGAGTTAAACTATATCTTTCTTATAAAGCTGGTGGCCACCTCACATTTTCCCAGTTATCTAAGATGGTCTTCGCAGATAGTTCTTGTGTAGCTATTAACTTCAGCAAGTCATTCTTCAGCGAGCTTGAGTGTGTATTTAATTTTAAATTAATACATGCCCAATACTAATTTTACATAAATTAAAGCTAATTATTTATTGCTATTGTTTCTTTCCTCTTTTCTTGGCTCTTGACGGGTTATGGTGTCCATGAATGCAGCTTGCCCTCCAATACTTCATAGCCCTTCTTCATGTGTGAGTCCAGATGATGAGTGTTGGTTGGTCACTCAACCCCAGGAGGCATCACATATCAACACCATGCAGACGCCTATACTCCCAGCAAGACTTGGATAGGAGTGTGAAGCTGAGAGAACTTGCTTTTCCTAACCACAGGAGGCTGATGGCCAGTAATATCATTCTGACTGAGCTGATAATTCAGCACAAAGCAGGGATCAAACCTCAGAACCTCCTGGTCTGTTTGGTTCAGCTACTCACTGCCTTAAGCAACTGTGTCATCAGAGCATCAATAAGCCAAGATTAATATGGTATTTGATGATGGAATTTCTGTGTTAATTCTGTTCTGTTTTTCTGTCACATATTGGGTAACTAGAGTGCTCAGATATTCACATCCAAAATGGCCAGTGTTTTTAAAACACAAGTCAGGGATAATTGTCCAAGTTTTGATTTGTACCTGTTGCAGCATTCATTGTAATACCAGATTCAATGGAATGGAATAATGTTATTATGTTTCAATACCTCTGCTTACAAAGCCTTATCTTCAGTTTCTGACTGGAGCATTTATCAATGCTTATACTGTACCCTGATAGAGATCATGCAGTTATTAAGACTAAAACACAATGAGGTCATTTTGACTTTGGGTGTTACTGTAAAATGGATGACTCCAATTCAGCTGCCCATTATACATCTCTTTCGATTGAAGGCAACAGAATTTGGGAGAGATGTAAAACGAGCTGCTGATACAAAATCGCCCAAAGTGAAAATGACTCCCAATTATTTTTGCTTTCTCAATGTTGCTTTTCACCCTGTACTGATGTATTTAAAAATTCCATGTTTACAATGTGTTTACCCTTGAGGAAATTGTTCCATGTAAATAGAGCTTATGTAAATGCCCCCTGTGGAGGAAACTAATT
Source organism: Heterodontus francisci (assembly GCF_036365525.1). NCBI lineage: Eukaryota > Metazoa > Chordata > Chondrichthyes > Heterodontiformes > Heterodontidae > Heterodontus > Heterodontus francisci. The sequence goes on from NC_090406.1 coordinate 12,179,876, forward strand.
TTTTATTTACAATTGGGTGGTTTGACACAGAGCTTGACTCACTAGCTGTCTTCCCGATATTGATTCCTGTTCCACAAGCCTTCAACTGTGTTTCTGAATAATATTGAAATCAGTTGTGACTCCTGCTTAAAAAAAAATCTATCCTAATATCTTTAGCGCAGCCTGGGTTACTGACATTACCAAACAAAAGCCTTATACTATGCCAGCCTGTTGGAAAACTGATGAAGAATTAGCTTTGATGCTGTGTCAAGTCCATCACAGACGGGTTTATTAGGCTCAGTCGCTTCGACAGGCCCAGTAAATTATCCTGCCCGTGTGACAGAATTGTAAAGTGAGTAATGTCAAGGCTTCCATCATTGTTTCATGAAGCGTCTTGCCATGAGCACTCCGCAAAATTGAAACGCATGTCTTTCTGTATCAGTGCATTATATCTCTAAAATATTAAAAGTCCTGTGTATAGCAAAGACTTCCGACGAGTTATGTGGTGAATTCTCGTCACATTTCCGTAGTCAGATGCCCTCCGACTTGCCAAGAGGAATGCCACGGGAGAGCTGCTAGAAGTTTTTTTTGGGTGTGTCCTGGTGAAGAACCACACTGACACCAAGATGACCACCTGTCCAATTTTGGACCAGACAGTTGGATTTCAATGATGGCCTTCCTAGTAATTTTAACAAAGCATGCATGGATAGACCAATTTTTTCTTGTATGTATTTGTTTTAGTATATGGGTACATCTCTGTCTGTGTGTGTGCAACAATGGAACTGTGTCATATGCTCCCACATCGGCTGAATGCCCCTGCCCATTTTTGGTTGGTAAAAAGAGGACAACTCTAAATGATATGCCAATTCACTGTGCATTATGGACATGTTTGCCCTCCACATCCCCACACGGTGAACTATTTCAGTTGGACTCTATTTGGGATGTTCCAGAAAGAGATGTAGGAGGCCCCTGATGGTTAATGAGGGAGAGTTAACATGGCCAATCCCACAGTAGGTTACAGAAGCCACCTACTCTCCATGTTAGTTAAGGAAAAGTAAGCTGAATGGAGGGGGCAGAAGGGATTGTCAAGTAATTATGATTAGGACAAGTGATTGCAATAAATGAGACGTTATTGCTCAGATCCAGTCTACAAATAGCATTTTGCGAGCATCGGAAGAGGAGTAGATCATTTAGCTCCTTGAACCTGTTCTGCCATTCTATTAGATCTTAGCTGATCTGTACTTCATCTCTATTTTACCTTTTTTTCATATCCCTTACTGAACAAAAATCTATCACTCTCAGCCTTGAAAGTTTCAGCTAACTCAGCATCCACAGCCCTTTGAGGAAGAAAATTCCAGATTTCTGCCGTCCTTAAAAAAATTACCTCCTAATTTCACTCCTGAATGGCCTAGTTTTAATTTTAAGATTGTGCCCCATTGTCCTGGATTCCGCACCCCCCCCCCACCCTCACCAGAAGAAGTTGATTCTCTGAATCTACCCTATTAAATCCCTTTATTATTTTAAACACCCTGATTAGATCACCCCTCAACCTTCTAAACTCAACGAAATACAGGCCCTTGCCTGCAGCAATTCTTATGCCAAGTTGTGGCACTAAAGCAACATGTCACATTGACATGCGATTAAACAGAAAATTCATGATAGATTTCACCTTATATCTCCCAGAAACTTCCCAAAGCATCTCACATGTAATAAATTACTTTGAAGTGCAGTCAGTGCCTGTTGTTGCATGGCAAATGCAGCAGTCATTTTGCACGCAGCAAGATGTTCCCAATAGCAATGACCAATTAATTGTTTATTGGATGTTGGTTAAGGGAGGACTGTCAACCACATAAGTGAAGAAATTCACATGATTTATCTTGGCATGTCATGCCTGGTGCATGAGACTCTGCACTCAGAATGCCAGTTAATATCTATCCAATTGAGCCAAATTGATCACACAGTCATAGCATGCAAGTTATTTCATAATACACAAGGTCACTGATAAACCAGAGGCGAGGCATCAGTGATATTGTATGATGGTGAGCCAGAACCCTGTGCTGCAGAGTGATGGCTTCAGGCCAACATTATATTCACACAGTAAGCTTGTGATCTCAGCCAGGCTATCAGGGATTCACCATAATGCAGGCAGATGGAAGGGAGGAACTGAAGGTTGGGTTATCCTCGTGCGCTTGGTTAAGAGCAGGAAGAAAAATAGAGGATTAACAAAAGAAATGTCGATCGACAGATCCTTTTCTACCCCTCTGCCTTTTCTGCTCTCCTTAAAATAGTAGTTTGTGCTGAAGTGTGAATAAAAGTTATCAGATCAACATCCAGAATGATGTTCTACAAAGTGCAGTGAAAGCAAAACCCCTGGAATCAATCAAGAGGCAGTTAGGTGCTGCAATGAGTGGACCATAGGTTGTAATGGATGGATGGGTTTAGTGGACTGAACGACCTCCTTCTTCTGTATCCACCTTTGGGAGATAAATCTTAAGTTTAACAGCACTGAAACAGGCCCTTCGGCCCACCGAGTCTGTGCCGACCAACAACCACCCATTTATAGTAATCCTACATTAATCCCATATTCCCTACCACATCCCCACCATTCTCCTACCTATACTAGGGGCAATTTACAATAGCCAATTTACTTATCAACCTGCAAGTCTTTGGCTGTGGGAGGAAACCAGAGCACCCGGCAAAAACCCACGTGGTCACAGGGAGAACTTGCAAACGTCGCACAGGCAGTACCCAGAACTGAACCCGGGTTGCTGGAGCTATGAGGCTGCGGTGCTAACCACAGCGCCACTCTTTAATCCTACGATAGCCTGGAGAGAAAGTGTCATGAAGCTATTCAAAGATATTCAGCTATTCTGATGAACTTGATGCAGCCCACACATAGACAGTTTCCACTACAGCTCACTGGTTAGTTATCAGAATTTGTGGCCTCTCTCTCTCCCAGACCAGTGAAATAGGGGTATGATAGCATCATGGTTATGTTACTGGACTAGAAATCCAGAGGCCAGGACTAATGATCCAGAGGCATGGGCCAGAATTTTACATTGGGCCGGAGGCCTCACCCACAGGGCAGAAAGTCAGGGGCAAGCCCGCCGCCGCCAGGCCTGGAAGCCACTCTGTGATTTTATGTGGCCCAGGCCCTTAATTGGCCTCAGGTGGGACTTCCGCTCCTCCAATCCGCGGGCCGGCAGCTCTTCAGTCCCAGCAGTGCCACCAGGAGTGGTGGCCACTGCTGGGACTGCACCCAGCGAGAGGAGCAGCAATGGAGGAGGCCCTGGAATTGAGGTAAGTGTATTTAGGCCTCACTGGGGACAATTGGCTAGGCCCCAGCTCATGTGTGATTGCCAGCAAGGCTGGGGGGTGGGGGGATGGTGCTGTTGGTTGGATGAGGAGTGGGGGGTGTTGCTCCGAACAGGGACATTTCGTGCCATGGTGGAGGAGTTTCCTTTGGGCACAGGGTGCTTGATCAGGAAGATCCCCACCCCACTGAACCTGCTGGGAGGCTGTCAGTGTTTACCTGGCAGTGTCCCCTACATGGCGGAGGGTAAAATGCCAATCAATTGATTGGCCACTTAAGGGCCTGAACTGGCCTGGGCCGGGCGAGCCATTTGTCACCTCCCCTACTGCTCATAAAATGCAGTGGAGGCGGGAGGGTGACGGGAATGGTACCTTCTCCATCCCCCCCCCCACCCCCTCCCACTCAATTTTCTGCCCCTCTCTGCCTCCAGCCCACTTCGCAAGGTGCGTAAAATTCCAGCCATGGGTTCAAATCCTACCACGTCAGCTGGGAGATTTAAATTAATTAATCAATCTGAAATAAAAACTATAAATTACTGGATTGTTGTAAAAACCATCTTATTGAATAATATCCCTTTGGGGAAAAAATCTGCCGTCCTTACCTGGTCTGGCCTATATGTGACTCTGGACCCACAGCAATGTGGTTGACTCTTCTGCCCCTGAAATGGCCTAGGAAGCCACTCAGCTGTATTCAAGAAGGTAATTCACCACCACCTTCTCAAGGGCAATTAGGGATGGACAATAAATGTTGACCTTGCCAGCGGCACCAACATCCCATGAATGAATAAAAAAATGAATTAAGTCAGCACAGGTCAGGCGTCTGGGTCCTTGTGACTCAGTACCATGCCAGATATATTTATCCACTAGACTATCAGAGGTATCCTGCAAAGACAAACTCCAAGCTATTTTTGAAAAAGGATACAAGTTATAATCACTCTCTCTGTGTGCAATTTTAATGTGGGCATTAACCTGCTCATCTAAGAATAGCACAGAAACACATTAAGTATTAGTATGAAGCACTCCCAAGTCAAGTGCAGCATAGCCAGATGGAGTGCAAAGTGTTTTACACTTATATACCATACAGCACCGCTTGTAGCATTCCTATACCAACCATATTTTGTTAACTAGTGCAAAATTTGGGGTCATTTTGCATTATACCCCATGACCATAAGGTGTTACGGAACTGAACTCATTTCTAACATACCCTCATTAAGGTCAGTAGACTTTCATCCCATCAATCTAGGGTGGATTTGAACCCAGGTCCCAGAACCAAAAGCCCAATATCCAACACACTGTACCATTCAGTTCCCTATTCACAATGCTTTTATAAAATACCACAAGCAGCTGAGAACAGAGAGACCATTATTCATTTATAGAATCATGCAGCACAGAAGGAGGCCATTCAGCCCATCATGACTGTGCCAGCTCTTTGAAAGAGCTAATTAAATAGTCCCACTCCCCTGCTCGTTCCCCTAGCCTTGCAAATGTTAACTTTTAAGTTAATATACTCATGTATTAACTTTTCGCCAATAGATGTCACTGATAGCATTTGATTAAGAATTCACTTGTAATATTTATAGTGACAGATGAAAGGGTCCCCAATGTGCATCAAATGTACCTTTTTCACATTTGAATGACAAACGTGTTCTGAATTAACGCCTCAGACATTTACTTGAAACACTTTAGCCTGCAGCCTCGGTATTCAACCAGCAGCCAAGCTGTGTGTTGTCTCAATAGTACTTCACAACAAAAGGTCATCACTTAATTCGGAAATAAAATCCAACTTTGTAGAGTAGTTCATTCACAAAACGCCCTCGGCAAAGAATGGCTCTTTACAGTGTAACAGTTCCCCTCTCGTCTTTGTAAATGCAGTATTTGGCATTCTAATTGAATGCCATACTGTTAGACTAACATCCTCCAGTGCTGAATTTTCATGATATTTTACAGAACTTAGCCCTGTTTTTTATCACTTATTCTAACAATAGCAATAGCGATATAAATTCTAAATAAGGAGTACAGTGGCCTTAATGTGTGCAAGATTTGAGCAGACTTATGGCTCACACATCAACTTCCAAGCAAACCACTTCCCTTTATACCCTATTATACAAACCTCCTGATCCTGGTAGAACACTGACATGCATAATCCTGATCCGAGCATCATATTTTCAACCAATTATGCATGTTTCTACTGCTCAGGGCACTGAACATTGTCAATCTATTACCTCCTTTAGAATTCTGAACTTTCTCCCCTCTAATGGTTTCACTTGGGGGGGTTAAAATTTTTGATTGTATGCTCCAGGAGCAGAGCCTTGACCAGCTTATTGGGAAATTATGTGCTGGCGACCTCCCCAATTTGTGTCCATTAAAATTAGCGGATGGAAAATTCTAAGCTGTGCAAGCAACTTCCTGATGAATGCTGATGGTGGCTGAGATTCCACGTCAAGAGGCCGCGATTAGAATACTTAACCTGTAAAGTACATATTTTAAAGTAATTATAATTTTTCAGAAGTGTTCTAAATTTAGTTACTAGGCAATTCAAAAGGTATGAACATAGAACATAGAACAGTATAGTACAGTACAGGCCCTTCGGCCCACGATGTTGTGCCGAACCTTTAACCTACTCTAAGATCACACTAACTACCTACCCTTCATTCTACTATCATCCATGTACCTATCCAAGAGTCGCTTAAATGCCCCTAATGTATCTGCTTCTACTACCACCGCTGGCAGCGCTTTCCACGCACCCACCACTCTCTGTGTAAAGAACCTACCTCTGACATCTCCCCGAAACCTTCCTCCAATCACCTTAAAATTATGCCCCCTGGTGATAGCCCTTTCCACCCTGGGAAAAAGTCTCTGGCTATCCACTCTATCTATGCCTCTCATCATCTTGTACCCCTCTATCAAGTCACCTCTCATCCTTCTTCGCTCCAATGAGAAAAGCCCTAGCTCCCTCAATCTTTCTTCATAAGACATGCCCTCCAGTCCAGGCAGCATCCTGGTAAATCTCCTCTGCACCCTCTCTAAAGCTTCCACATCCTTCCTATAATGAGGCGACCAGAACTGAACACAATATTCTTATAGAGCTGCAGCATAACCTCGCGGCTCTTAAACTCAATCCCCCTGTTAATGAAAGCCAACATACCATACGCCTTCTTAACAACCTTATCAACTTGGGCAGCAACTTTGAGGGATCTATGGACGTGGACCCCAAGATCCCTCTGTTCCTCCACACTGCCAAGAATCCTGTCTTTAAGCCTGTATTCTATATTCAAATTCGACCTTCCAAAATGAATCAATTCACACTTTTCCAGGTTGAACTCCATCTGCCACTTCTCAGCCCAGCTCTGCATCCTGTCAATGTCCCGTTGCAACCTATAACAGCCTTCCACACTATCCACAACTCCAGCAACCTTCGTGTCATCGGCAAACTTGCTAACCCAGCCTTCCACTTCCTCATCCAAGTCATTTATAAAAATCACAAAGAGCAGAGGTCCCAGAACAGATCCTTGTGGAACACCACTGGTCACCGAGCTCCATGCTGAATACTTTCCATCTACTACCACCCTCTGACTTCTATGGGCCAGCCAATTTTGTATCCAGACAGCCAACTTTCCCTGAATCCCATGCCTCCTTACTTTCTGAATGAGCCTACCATGGGGAACCTTATCAAACGCCTTGCTAAAATCCATATACACCACATCCACTGCTCTTCCTTCATCAATGTGTTTTGTCACATCTTCAAAGAATTCAATAAGGCTTGTGAGGCATGACCTGGCCCTCACAAAGCCATGCTGACTGTCTCTAATCAAACCATGCTTTTCCAAATAATCATAAATCCTGTCTCTCAGAATCCTCTCCAATAATTTGCCCACTATCGACGTAAGACTAACTGGTCTATAATTCCCAGGGTTATCCCTATTCCCTTTCTTGAGATGTAAATACGACATGTATGAGATGTAAATACGACAAATCACTCATTTGCAAAGGCTGTGGGCAAACCATTCCAGTCTTTTCATGATCTGATTGTGAATCCTAGGCCCTTGCAACCCATTTTGAGTCTGGCAAACTGCTGTCAAATTAGCTGCTCCTTGCACTGTACCGTTAAAATGTTCGGGGTAATTTCTACACACCTACACCTATTGGAAACTCCACTAGGGCTTTCCATATTGGCAAAAATAAATCAGGGAGAGCAGTGTTATAACACTATAATGCTGCAACTGAACACCCAAGGTGAAAGGGGTATTAGTGTTGACAGCGGGGCTGTGGTGGTATGCTGTAGAAAATTCGTACTTCGTTGTTGTGCAATATGCTTCTTTTGCGATAATCTTAATTCATTCTCTCTTGGGACCAGTCCTGGGGCAGGAGGCACCTATTCAAAAGTGACAGATTGCAACTCAACAAGACTGGGACCAATGTCCTCACGGGGAGGTTCACTGGTGTGATTGTGGGGTGGGGGGGGGCGGGGGGGGGGGGTTTAAACTAAATTGGCAGGGGGATGGGCACCAGCATATAGAATTAGAATCGAGGAATAAGGTGCAGAATGTGAGAGTGTTGGACAGTACTAGAGAGGGGAATAGTTCCATATTAGATAGAAGCAGACTGAGAAAGGCTATGAGGAATGCAAAGACAGGATTATAATCCATGTATTTAAACACGCAAAGTGTGGTGACTACAGTTGGTGAGCTACAAGCATAAAGAGCAGTATGGGAATATGGTGTAGTGGCAATAACGGAAACATGGCTTAAAAATGGTGAGGACTGGGCACCTAATATACAAGGATATAAAGTGTTCAGAAAAGATAGAGAAGGGAAAAAGGAAGGTGGGATGGCAGTACTGATTAGAGAAGACATTGTAGTATTGGAAAGAGAGGATGTCTTTGAAGGGGCAATGACAGAATTCATTTGATTAGAGTTGAGAAGAAAAAGGGTATGATCACGCTACTAGGGGTATTCAATAGACCTCCAGATAGTGAAAGAGAGAGGAGCAAGTCTGCAGGGAAATCACAGAGATATGCAAAAACTATAGAGTGGTGATATTGGGGGACTTTAATTACCCAAATATTGATTGGGATAATGTTAGAGTAAAGGGAAAGGAGGGGGAGGAATTTCTGAAATGCGTTCAGCAGAACTTCCTTGATCAGTACGTTCTCAGCCCGACTAGAAAGGTGACATTGCTGGATCTGGTGCTGGGAAATGAGGTGGCCCAAGTGGACCAAGTGTCTGTGGGGGTGCACTTGGGTAAGAGTGATCATCGTATCATAAGGTTGAGACTCGTAATGCAGAAAAGCATAAGGTAGAACAGCTAGATTGGAAGAGGGCTAATTTCAGTGTGATGAGAAGGTATCTAGTCAGTATAAAATACAACCAAAGACTGACAGGAAAAACTGTAACAGAACAATGCGTTATCTTTATGGAAGAGATGCTAATGGTACAGGCTAGGTACCTTCCAACAAGGGTGAAAGGTAGGGGAACCAAAAACAGGGCTCCATGTATGATGAGGGAGATAGAGATTATGCTGAAACAAAAGAAGAGGGTATATGATGCATGTCAGGCAAATTCTTCAAGTGAGAACCAGGCCAAATAGAATAAGTTGAGAAGGGAGGTGAAGAGGAAAATAAGACTGGCAAAGAGAGAATATGAGAATAGAATGGCAGTCAACATAAAAGGGTACCCAAAAATCCTCTATTGGCATCTAAATAGTAAGTGGGTAGTAGAAGGTGGAGTGGGGCCTATTAAGGACAGAGAGGGTAATATAGGCCTAGAGGCACAGGGCAAGGCGCAGTGGTTAGCACCGCAGCCTCACAGCTCCAGCGACAGTGGAGTTTGCAAGTTCTCCCTGTGTCTGCGTGGGTTTCCTCCGGGTGCTCCGGTTTCCTCCCACATGCCAAAGACTTGCAGGTTGATAGGTAAATTGGCCATTATAAATTGTCCCTAGTATAGGTTATTGATAGGGAAGTATAGGGATAGGTGGGGATGTGGTAGGAATATGGGATTACTGCAGGATTAGTATAAATGGGTGGTTGATGGTCGGCACAGACTCGGTGGGCCAAAGGGCCTGTTTCAGTGCTGTATCTCTAAATCTAAATCAATACTTAATGAGTACTTTGTATCGGTGTTTACTAAGGAAGAAGAACCTGGCAAAATATCAGTAGAAGTGGAGAGAGTAGAGGCAATGGATGGGGTAAAAAATTGAGAGGGAAGAGATGCTGGAAAGGCTGGCTATACTTAGGGTAGATAAGTCACCTGGTCCGGATGATTTGTATCCCAGGTTGTTAAAGGAAGTGGGTGTGGAGTGAGCGGAAGGCCTTGCCCTAATCTTTCAAACTTCCCTAGATAAGGGGAGGTGCCAGAGGACTAGAAACTGGAAAATGCGACGCTTTTATGCAAGAAAGGGTGTAAGGACAGTCCAGGTAACTAGAGGCCCATGAGTTTAACATTAGTTGTTGTAAGGTTTTAGAAACAATAATCAGGGAAAACAATCAACTTGGAGAAATTTGAGTTAATTGAGGATAGCCAGCACAGATATGTAAAAGGCAGATCATGTTTGACTAATCTAATTGAATTCTCTGATGAAGTAACAGAGAAGGTTGATGAAGGGAATGTGGTAGATGTTGTCTATATGGATTTTAAGAAAGCGTTTTGATAAAGTACCACATAAAAGGCTGGTTAACAAAATAGGAATAGGAATAGGAGGGCCAGTGTCCAATTGGATAAAAACTTGGCTTAAGGACAGAAAACAGCAAATCATGGGAAATGATTGTTTTTTATACTGGAGGATAGTAGACAGTGGTGTTCCCCAAGGGTCAGTGCTAGGACACTGCATTTTCTGCTAAATGAAAATAACTTGGATCTTGGAATACAGATTAGAATTTCAAACTTTGCCAATGATGCCAATCTTGGAGGAGTGGCAAACAGTGATGATGATATGAACTGTCTGTGACAGGACACAGACAGACTAGCAGAATGGGCAGACAAGTGGAAGATGGAATTTAATTCAGCCAAGTGGAAGGTGATGCATTTTGGCAGAAGGGATAGGGTGAGGCAATATATACTTTTCCATTTCCACACAGTTCTAAAGAGTGCACAGGAACAGAGGGACCTGGGGGTGCATGTGCATTGATCTTTGAAGGTGGCAGGACATATTGAGAGAGTAGTTAGCAAAGCATATGGGATCTTCGGCTTCATAAATAGAGGCATTGACTACAAAAGCAGGAAACTTATGCTGAACCTTTATAAAGCTCTGGTTAGTTCCCAACTGGAGTATTGCGTCCAGTTCTGGTCACCACACTTTAGGAATGATGTGAGGGTCCTTGAGAGGGTGCGGAGGAGACTTGCCAGAATGGCTCCAGGGATGGAGGATTTTAGTTACAAGGTTAGGTTGGAAAAGCTAGGGTTGTTCTCCCTGGAGCAAAGGAGATTGAGAGGAGATTTGATCGAGGTATACAAGATTATGACAGGCTGAGATAAGTTAGACAAGGAAAATGTGTTCCCATTGGCTGATGGTACAAGGACTAGGGGACACAGATTGAAGGTTTTGGGCAAGAGATTCAGGGGGGATGCGAGGAAGAACTTTTTTACACAGCAAGTGGTAATGACCTGGAACTCGCTGCCCATGAGGATGGTGGAAACAGAGACAATCAATGATTTCAAAAGGAATTTGTATGGGCACTTGAAGAAAATAGACTTACAGGGCTACGGTGATCGAGAGGGAGAGTGGGACTGACTGGAGTGCTCCGGGGAGAGCTGGCATGGACTCAATGGACCGAATGCTCTCCTTCTATGTTGCAAATGATTCTATGACTCAAGTTGCTGCCACGACTAACACCAGTGACAGACTCTCAACTACTAATGCTTCACACTAATGTTACACAGCTCAAAATGTTCTCTCCAGACTCAAGCCAAGTTTGGAATCTATGGACTGGATTTTATTCCGGCAATCGGGGGTCCCACCTGTAATGAGTTATTTATGTTGTCTGATGCAACAGAAATGAGATGCGTGGAGTCCACTTATGCTGACGCTCTCAAACAAGTTTTTTGACAGCTCACAAGTATATACAGTACAGAGAAAACTATTTACAGAACCTTACTCTGAGTGGTACAGCTGCAGAGTGACTCTGGCTTTGAGTCACATGACTACATCCTGGTACTTAGCTCATTAGCATACTAAGATCTTAAAGGGACATCACTCTTTAAGGCGTAGAGTAGATCAGGGCGTAGATCATACAACATCCCCTTTCTTTCCAAAGATAATTCTCATACGTTGTAAGTAAAAAGTACATGTAGGGTAGGCGGTGGCGTAGTGGTATTGTCACTGGACTAGTAACTCAGAGACCCAGGGTATTTCTCTGGGGACATGGGTTTGAATCCCACCACAGCAGAAGGTGGACTTTGAATTTAATTAATAAATCTGGAATTAAAAGCTAGTCTAATGATGGCCATAAAACCATTTGGGCGGCACAGTGGTGCAGTGGTTAGCACCGCAGCCTCACAGCTCCAGAGACCTGGGTTCAATTCTGGGTACTGCCTGTGTGGAGTTTGCAAGTTCTCCCTGTGTCTGCGTGGGTTTCCTCCGGGTGCTCCGGTTTCCTCCCACAAGCCAAAGGCTTGCAGGTTGATAGGTAAATTGGCCATTAGCAATTGCCCCTAGCATAGGCAGGTGGTAGGGAAATATAGGGACAGGGTGGGGATGTGGTAGGAATACGGAATTAGTGTAGGATTAGTATAAATGGGTGGTTGATGGTCGGCACAGACTCGGTGGGCCGAAGGGCCTGTTTCAGTGCTGTATCTCTAAACTAAACTAAACTAAACATTGTCGATTGTTGTAAAAACCTGGTTCACTAATGTCCTTTAGGGAAGGAAATCTGCTGTCCTTACCTGGTCTGGCCTACATGTGACTCCAGACCCACAGCAATGTGGTTAACTCTTACATGCCCTCTGAATTGGCCTAGCAAGCCACTCAGTTGTACCTAACCGCTACGAAGTCAATAAAAAGGTATGAAACTGGACAGACCACCCGGCATCGACCAAGGCACTGGAAATGACAATGGTAAACCCAGCACTGTCAACCCTGCAAAGTCCTCCTTACTAACATCTGGGGGCTTGTGCCAAAGTTGGGAGAGCTGTCCCACAGACTAGTCAAGCAACAGCGTGACATAGTCATACTCACCGAATCATACATTACAGACAATGTCCCAGACACTGCCATCACCATCCCCGGGTATGTCCTGTCCCACCGGCAGGACAGACCCGGCAGAGGTGGTGGCACAGTGGTCTACAGTAGGGAGGGAGTTGCCCTGGGAGCCCTCAAAATTGACTCCGGACCCCATGAAGGTTAAACATGGGCAAGGTAACCTCTGACTGATTACCACCTACCGCCCTCTCTCAGCTGATGACTCAGTACTCCTCCACGTTGAACACCACTTGGAGGAAGCACTGATGGTGGCAAGGGCACAAAATGTACTCTGGTTGGGGGACTTCAATGTCCATCACCAAGTGTGGCTCGGTAGCACCACTACTGACCGAGCTGGCCGAGTCCTAAAGGACATAGCTGCTAGACTGGGTCTGCGGCAGGTGGTGGGGGAACCAACACGAGGGAAAATCATATTTGACCTTGTCCTCACCAATCTGGCTGCCGCAGATGCTTCTGTCCATGAAAGTATTGGTAGGAGTGACCACCGCACAGTCCTTGTGGAGGCGAAGTCCCGCCTTCACATTGAGGATACTGTCCATCGTGTTGTGTGGCACTATCACCGTGCTAAATGGGATAGATTTCGAACACATCTAGCAATGCAAAACTGGGCATCCATGAGGCGCTGTGGGCCATCAGCAGCAGCAGAATTGTACTCAACCACAATCTGTAACCTCATGGCCCGGCATATCCTCCACTCTACCATTACCATCAAGCCAGGAGACCAACCCTGGTTCAATGAAGAGTGCAGGAGGGCATGCCAGGAGCAGCACCAGGCATACCTCAAAATGAGGTGTCAACCTGGTGAAGCTACAACCCAGGACTACTTGCATTCCAAACTGTGTAAGCAGCATACGATATACAGAGCTAAGCGATCCCATAACCAACGGATCAGATCTAAGCTCTGCAGTCCTGCCACATCCAGCCATGAATGGTGGTGGACAATTGAACAACTAACTGGAGGAGGTGGCTCCACAAATATCCCCATCCTCAATGATGGAGGAGCCCAGCACATAAGTGCGAAAGATAAGGCTGAAGCATTTTCAACAATCTTCAGCCAGAAGTGTTGAGTTGATGATCCATCTCGGTCTCTTCCTGAAGTCCACAGCATCACAGATGCCAGACTTCAGCCAATTCGATTCACTCCGTGTGATATCAAGAAACGACTGAAGGCACTGGATACTGCAAAAGCTATGGGCCCTGACAATATTCCAGCAATAGTACTGAAGACCTGTGCTCCAGAACTTGCCGCGCCCCTAGCCAAGCTGTTCCAGTGCAGCTACAACACTGGCATCTACCCTGCAATGTGGAAAATTGCCCAGGTATGTCCTGTACACAAAAAGCAGGACAAGTCCAACCTGGCCAATTACCGCCCCATCAGCCTACATTCAATCATCAGTAAAGTGATGGAAGGTGTCATCAACAGTGCCATCAAGCGGCACTTGCTTAGCAATAACCTGCTCACTGACACTCAGTTTGGGTTCTGCCAGGGCCACTCAGCTCCTGACCTCATTACAGCCTTGGTTCAAACATGGACAAAAGAGCTGAACTCAAGAGGTGAGGTGAGAGTGACTGCCCTTGACATCAAGGCAGCATTTGACTGAGCATGGCATCAAGGAGCCCTAGCAAAACTGAGGTCAATGGGAATCAGGGGGAAAACACTTCACTGGCTGGAGTCATACCTAGCGCAAAGGAAGATGGTTGTGGTTGTTGTAGGTCAATCATCTGAACTCCAGGACATCACTGCAGGAGTTCCTCAGGGTAGTGTCCTAGGCCCAACCATCTGCAGCTGCTTCATCAATGATCTTCCTTCAATCATAAGGTCAGAAGTGGGGATGTTCGCTGATGATTGCACAATGTTCAGCACCATTCGTGACTCCTCAGATACTGAAGCAGTCCGTGTAGAAACACAGCAAGACCTGGACAATATCCAGGCTTGGGCTGATAAGTGGCAAGTAACATTCGCGCCACACAAGTGCTGGGCAATGACCATCTCCAACAAGAGAGAATCTAACCATCTCCCCTTGACATTACTATCGCTGAACCCCCCCCACTATCAACATCCTAGGGGCTACCATTTACCAGAAACTGAACTGGAGTAACCATATAAATACTGTGGCTACAAGAGCAGGTCAGAGGCTAGGAATCCTGAGGCGAGTAACTCACCTCCTGAATCCCCAAAGCCTGTCCACCATCTACAAGGCACAAGTCAGGAGTGTGATAGAATACTCTTCACTTGCCTGGATGGGTGCAGCTCCAACAACACTCAAGAAGATTGCACCATCCAGGACAAAGCAGCCTGCTTGATTGGCACCCCATCTACAAACATTCACTCCCTCCACCACTGACGCATAGTGGCAGCAGTGTATACCATCTACAAGATGCACTGCTGCAATGCACCAAGGCTCCTTAGACAGCACCTTCCAAACCCGCGACCTCTACCAACTAGAAGGACAAGGGCACCACATACATGGGAACACCACCCCCTGCAAGTTCCCCTCCAAGTCACACACCATCCTGACTTGGAACTATATCGGCGTTCCTTCACTGTTGCTGGGTCAAAATCCTGGAACTCCCTTCCTAACAGCACTGTGGGTGTACCTACCCCAAATGGACTGCAGCGGTTCAAGAAGGCAGCTCACCACCACCTTCTCAAGGGCAATTAGGGATAGGCAATAAATGCTGGCCTGGCCAGTGACGCCCACATCCCATGAATGAATAAATTTAAAAAAAGTAAAAAATACATAACATTGGATAACATCAAAATTATTTACACATGGACAAAGATTATGAACTTTAAACGTGCAGAAGCTTAAGAGTCCACATATTGTTTCGGTGGTTTGACAGCCCTTTTTCGGAGAATTTGTGTCTCAGCTGTTGCTGTTTTTTCTGAAGTTTCTCCCTCTCTGCATTCAGTTTCTGTTGCTCTGCCTTCAGTCCGCTCATCGACTCTGTTGATTTTCTCAGGATGACCACTTTTGAGACCTTGTCATTCTTGGAAAGTTCTGGCACCTCACCTTGAAGAACCAACAGGTAATGTTTCAACTCATTCTTCCTCTGCCTCTTCAGGGCACGGCATGTCCTTCGCCTCTCCTCATCCTCCATGTCTGAAGGCTTGGGGCTCAAGGTCGAGGACTTATTGGGGGAGGAATACTTGGCCTCATGGAGATACCTGTCTGTTTTGGCTCATTGTGGTGCTGGTGGTTATTTAGAGAGCAGAAGTGAAGGCGCGGCATAGTTGTGCTGTTGCTGGGTATCCAGACTGCATCGTTTGATGCTGGCCAGAGTCTGCGAGTGGGTTCCAGTCCTTGGAGATTTCCCCTTGGCAATGCTCCCCACTGCCAGCCTTTGCTTCTCAGTAGCGACAACTTCAGTCTCTTCTTCTGAGTCGCTGGAGCATGAGGAAACACTGCCTGTTGACGAAGAAATTTCACCATCTAAGTTTGGATCTTCATTCTCTTGGTGTGGTGTCTCTGAGAAGGGGCTGATACTTTCCAAACCAGAACCACTAAGATCCTGGACGAATTGTGACTGAATGTAGGTACCCTTGCCCTCTTCTGCTGTAATTGGTACCTTGGTGACCTCGTGGATAGTTATGATGTTGAGATCCTTACACACTGGTAGTCCTGCCACTACTGGTCTGCTCGTGTCTACCAGGTAGAATATTTGTAGTTTCCATTCCAACTTGCCATAGCTGCATTGCATTGGTAGTGTGCCACTGCAAGGAATAGGTGACCCGTTGTATCATTGATTTCCAATGACTCCGGTACATATCCTTCAGGATTCGGACTGGTAGGATATTTGCACTAGCACCGGTATCAATCTTAACCCCGAGTGTATGTTTGCCAACTTTCTTCGGGCACGTGATGTTAATGGTAGAAAAAGCTTCCAGTGTTTGACTTCATCAACATGATGTGTCAGATTCACAATGTGGCTTGCCTGCTGGGCTTTTGACTGAGAATTGCTTTTCTCGGAGTCTTGTCTCAGGTCTGGTTCGCTGTGAGCCTCATGTATCGGCTTGCATTTATGCAGGTCTCTGGCACTTTCCTTGCTGCTGTTGCCCTGATGCTGCGCCTGTCATCTGTTTGTTTTTGTCCTACAGTGACTTCTGGCTGCGTCTTTGGGGCCATATTTGTTGCATAGGTGGGCCCAGTGTCCTTTTGCGTCGCACGCCTTGCAGAGGTCCTGAAATGCAGGACAACTTTGTGGTGACTGGGACAAACCACACTTACCGCACATCTTGCTTGCTCTTTTCGATCTGGTTGTGTGCTGACACTGTTGGCTGCACCTAGGTCTTGCTGATGCTGTTGACCAGCTACAATGGCTTCATATTTCCTGCCATATTCTAGGAGTGCATCAATGTTTGACCTATCTTTTCCCCCAAGAGGTCTTTCTGAAACGCTTCAATGGGCGTCGAGACAATCACCAGCTCCATTCGTCGTTCTGACATCTCAGTTTCTGAGAAATCTCATTCATTGCCTTTACTACGGCATCTACTGATGAACTAGTTTATTGATTCCTGTGGCTGTTGCCTGTAGGACATCAATTCCAGGTGGGGAATTCTAAAATTCACTCACAACCAGAGCTGATCTTCTAGCACTTTCCTTATCTTTGCGGGATCTTTCTGGTCCTCTTCAGATAAGCCAGAGGTATTGATTCTGTGCAATCCCTCATTTCCAACTGCTATCAGTATTTTTACCTCCTGTTTCTCTGGTTCTACAATTACTTGGTCTGCAAAGCAGAACTGCATTCTTTGTTTAAAATGTTTGAACTCAGATAGGATATCCATGGCCTTCCAGTACATGCTGGGAAATTTGGTATCCATCCTCCTGCTGTTCTTTTGCTTAAAACTTGCTTGAAGATTTGTCCTTTGACTCTGCACTGTTTCCCCTTTAAGAAATTCTCAGTTGTTTAGACTAGCTGCTTACATTGAGAGGAGCAGGTGTTTGACAGTGCTGTGTATTTATCGTGCTTGTAACATTTAAACCTGTCTATTTACACAGCTGTTCACTAGGCAGTTCAATTGCTTTTTTTAGAGTTTGTTTATGTTGTTCACGTTTGAGTGGTTTAAGGATATTTTTTACAGCTGTGGCTGCATGAATAAAAGCTCTTCTTCACACTCGAGTGATTTAATTAGTTTTTTAAAACTTTGGCTGTGCAGATGAGACTCTGCCGTGATCGGGGTTTCCCTGTGCTTTTTCCTAACAAATGCCTCCTGTAATGGCACCGACCTCGATCGGCTTGGAAAAGGAATCAGGTCTTGCCCTTTTTTTTACAGCGTCTTTGGAAAAGAAAATCTATCTTTCAAGCACTTGAAAGCTTGTTTTTTTTTCAAACAATGTCAAACCCCATTTCCTTGCAGCCTGTGTTCTTTGCTCTGTCTGCTACAGCTGGAGGTAAGTCTTTTCTTCAGGTCCACTTTTTGGGCCAGTGTCTCTGTTGCCTTTTCTCTCCAGTGGCTGTCGGAAAGGTCATTTTCGAAGTTGTTTGACCTATGGTCTTCAACTGAGACTTTGTCTGCTCACCACAGCTGCCACCATGTAATGAGTAATTTATGTTGTCTGATGCGACATAAATGAGATGCGTGGAGTCCAGTTATGCTGAAGATCTCTAACAGGTTTGTTAATAGCTGATAAGTATATACAGCACAGAGCAAACTATTTACAAAACCTTACTGTGGGTGTTACAGTTGCAGAGTGACTTCGGCTTTGAGTCGCATGACTACGTTCTGGTACTTAGCTCATTAGCAGACTAAGATCATAAAGGGACATCACTCTTAAAGGCAATCATACAACACCGCCGTTGGGCCAGTAAGTGGCAGGAGACCCTGCCTCGGCACTCAGTTGGACCCACGATGGGACTTCACAGCAGGCAAGCAAGTATCTGCCCGCAGTTGGATGCCGTCCCTTTAAGGGACAAGCTGCCACCTCCAGAGCTCCTGGTCAATTGGAAGGCCAGCAGCTCTGCAGTACCAGCAGTGCCACTGGGAGCAGTGGCCACTGCCGGTACTGCAGGAGGCCTGCAGAGTAGAATATTGATGAAGACCCTGGGAGAGGAAAGTGGGGTTGGGCCATTCAGGAAGGCCCCAGTGACAAAGAATAAAGAACAAAGAACAGTACAGCACAGGAACAGGCCATTCGGCCCTCCAAGCCTGCGCCGATCTTGATGCCTGCCTAAACTAACACCTTCTGCACGGGTTGGGGGTGGTCTTAGTGAAGGAGAGTGAGCATCTTTCTGGGGCGGGCAGCCTTCCCTGGTGGAGAGGGGGGTGGAATGCCCTTGAGGAGTGCTGGATTGCCCCCAAAGGAGGGACCCCCCCCAGACCCCACTAAGAGGCAGCCAGGTTCACAAACGTTCACCCTAACTGCAAGCTAGAGACCGGTGACAGGTGAAGGTAAAGTAAATGCAGCAATGGGGGGGTGATAGTTTAGATGCACTCAAGATACATTATTTCATGTGAGGATCAGTAGGCATCAGAGCTACTTTGCTCATACATACCATATCAGCAGGCCTTAGCCCACCTGTATATTGATGACTGAAGACAACTACTTGTCAAATCTGGCCCAAAATTGCTTTCCAATCTATTGCAAGGATAACTTCAGCTAATCTCACTTCACCATAAAGACAACGTTGCCAGTCAAGATCACCACTGGCAGCTTTAATACATCGGATCACACACACTATCACTGCATTATTAGCTAAAGGTGCGGCCCATATGTGCTTCAGTCAGTATGGGCAGCATTTTAATCTCCTTTCCCATTGGACATACCTGTCTGACCTCTCTGCACTTCTGCATTTCCCGCAGTATAGGGAGGGATATATTAGTTGCTGCCATGTGGCCAACTGGCTAGCAGTTTTCAGCTCCTTCTCTGCCACCAGTTGCTCCTCCTCATCTCTGTGCTCTGTCTCACCCATGACCCAGTAACTGCATCCTCTGGAATATGTTCGGCAGTGCTGGTGTTGGCAAACCTTGGTGATCGGGCTGTGCAGTGCTGTGTTGTGCTGTCTTGTCCTAGCCACTGGCTATGTTGACAGACTCCTCGTCCAACATCAGCAACAACAAACTGCATTTATACAGCATCTTGAACATTGAAATACATGCCAAAGTGCTTCGCAGGAGTGTAATCGATGCCAGGCCAAAGGAAGAGCTATCAGGAGGGATGACTAAAAGCTTCATCAGAGGTGGGCTTTAAGGAGGGTCTTGAAAGAGGAGAGTAAAGAAGGGAATTCCAGACAATGGGGCCTAGGTGACTAAAGGCCAGGCCTACAAAGACACAAATGGAGCAAAATTAGAGTTCTGGTACAAAGACACTGTGTCACACTGAGCATGCATTGCACGGTTTTCTGTGCAAGGTTTGTGTAGGTATGGAAATGAGAAGGGGCACAAGATGTAACAGCAGATAGTTCTAGTCCTGTGCTTGGGAAGGCTTGTGAGTTCATCCCAACACATTTCCACCACATGCCTGCATGCCACACTTGCCAGTGTAGTCTCATCTATGAGAACCAAGAGGCTACAATGTCTGAGCCTTCTTACAGTTCAGGCCTTCTCTTAAGTGTTATCTTGTCATTGCGTTACAGCAGTAATTTTAAGATGCTGGATGATGGAGCAAATACTCAGTGACAGATATTCCCAAACTCCAGGCCATTCTCTGCCTCAGTCAGTAACTATGTATTCTAACATGCGTTGTGTTAAAATGATTTTATATGTGAAGCCCTTGGGAAGTTATCAGTAAGCCAAGGCTTTCAACTGTATGTTGCAGCTCGAATGTATCTTTTAAAGCATAGGTATGCATGAGGTGCAACAAAAGTTATGTGAGGCCTTAACATGGGTCAGCAGTTAATAAGGTACAGGTTGACAGGCAAAACTTTGTAGCAAGTGATATGAGGCTACAGTTGTATGATATTGTTGATGTTGTATTGTTGATGTGAGTACTGCTGGGCAAGCTTACTATGCCAGATTTCTTAAAGTATGCCCACTTCTTTCACATTTACAGAAAGTGTATAGAGCGCTGAAACTGGCCACCACACCTACCAGGAACAGTGCACCACTATGATGTCAAGCACACCAACATTCCTTGCAACCATCTCATGGAGAGGCACTTTCACATCACCAGCCATCAAAAACAATAACGACAACTTGTATTTACACAGCACCTTTAATATAGTAAAATATCCCAGGGTACTTCACAGGAGCGTTAGCAAACAAAAAAAGAGGATATTAGGACAGATGGCCGAAAGCTCGGTCAGAGATGTAGGTTTTAAGGAGCATCTTAAAGGAAGAGGTTGAGAAGCGGAGAGTTTTAGGGAGGGAATTCCCGAGCTTATGGCCTAGGCAGCTAAAAGCATGGCCGTCAATTGTGGAGCAATGAAAATCAGGGATGTGCAAGAAACTGGAAATGATGGAGCAAAGAGATCTCAGAGAGTTGAAGGGCTGGAAGAGGTTAGACAGATAGTGAACAGCTAACAGAAGATTAGGTTGACTGACTCCCTGTCACTTGCCACTGCCTCTGTTTTGAGCCTCAGCATTGGGTTTGTCTTCCTTTGCTTTCTACTTTTCTCTTATACAGCCTTTGTAAAAACTGCTACAGAGATAATATCAATTTTTGGTCTTTATAAATTATCCCCATATGTGGTCATTTATCTTTAATTAGCCACATCCTTTTCCATAATTTCTCCTCACCCCCTTCAGCAAACAGCTGGTTACAAGTGCAAGGTAGACACTGAGGGGTTTATTTTTGTGAAAGGTTGGAAACAGGCACTATAAGGGCGCTGTGCTAATAATACACGCCTGTTTGAAAGTCTAGTTTTAACACATAAATTTGGTCCTATTTGCTGATTACCATGATTTAAACGTGTCCAGAGGCTTTAAAACAGATACCTGCAGGTTTAGCACTAAGCACTATTGTTACAACCTGCTGAGAAAGGTGTCTAGGGTTCCCTCTCCTCGTCTTACCATAACAGGGTTTAATTTTAAACACATTGTATTTTTAGCTCCCCCTTGGTGAATCCTTATTCGCCGCTTTCCAATTATAAGCCAAAGAAACCAGCACAAACTAGGCTTTCTTAGGTTCAAAGAAGAAAAGTTGAAATTTATTAAACTTAAACTCTAATTCAGTTGATGCCTACGGATATATGATGCGCCCACGCTAGCGTGCATACGTGATACACACATGCAAATAGAGACAGAAAAGAGCAGAAGAAATAAAGTGAAAAAGTTTGAGGCAATATCTGAAGAGTTTTTGTTATGGGTCTTCGAGTCACTGTAGAGTCCTTGATTGTAGGTAGATCTTGCTTTTCGTTGGGGCTCAGTATTCATCTTAAACCTTGTTCACTGTAGGAGACTTTTCTCTCTTGGGGTTCATGTGTCTTCAGTGGATTCAGAGGCTTGTGAGAAAGAGATGGGAGCAGACAGGAGAGATCTTCTCAGTCCAGGAGCATTCTGCTTTCTGCTCAAACTGTTTGTACAAATTCAAAAAACTCAGGTTGCCCAGCAGGTTTGACCATGTCCATTTGTGTATTCGGCCATCTTAGCAGTCAACCTGGAATGCGAGTTCCCCCACCTTCAACTTTGTTGATCAAAAGTCCATTGTGGGTTGAATGTGTCAGGGAATGGCTGCTTTGTCCTTCCAAACACTGTCTGTTAATATGCAAATATCTTTTCCAGCCAAGGCTGATCTGTTTAACAAGTCTTCTTCATCCCAGTAACAGTTTAAAATCAATGTTCATGACAAAATTAATGTGCCTCATTCTTGGCAGGTGGGGGCCTAGCATGACAGCTATTTAGAAGCAAATTTAGTGGAGCAATATATGTAGCTGGCACACACCCATTTCCATTGAAGTGTGCATGCTAGCTGTCACACGTGGAACATTTCAGGATGGCTCAGGGGCCGAGGTAGAGGGCACACAGCTTCTCTGGCATTTACTGGAGGTTCTGGTGGAGGAGGTCTTGAGGAGGAGGGATGTCGTGTACCCGCAGTGGGGAAGGCAGCCCACCTCACCCTCCCGTCCCTCTACCCTGCAGCAGCTGGTTTTCTGCCCGACTTCATGTCCTCCGATTCCTCTTCCAGATCAAGGGGCACCCCTAGCAAGATCTACATGACCAAGCACTCCCTTTCTCCTGGTGACTCCTATAAGATCTCCAATAAGGTAAGAGTAGCACAGCACTTAATTTCTTTAGGTGAAGATCTCAAAGAATTTCACGGAAAATTGTTGATAGAAAATTGTAGTTGAAGTCTTGACAAAGTGTGCCAGAAAATCTCCCAATGTGTATCAAACTTCCTATTCAAAGGCAGTCTATCAGTACATTAAACCTAAGCACGCCTTTAGGCAACACTAGAAATCATCAGCAATGCATTTTTTACTCCTGTTCAGCTGGTCGCTGTTAGGAGAGGTTGTTAATTGAAGTTCTAGCCACTAAAATGGCATGCAGTTTTTTTAATGAGCGCTAGCAGGCAATTTAATTGTCAAAATGAGCATTGATGATCCTTGGGGTAGCTGTTTCTAGTGGCAGCTTATGCTGAAGGCGGGTTAAATTGACATTGCAGCTCAAGACCGCATCTTAGCCAACTCAGAGACTCTTTAGCACCTAAAATATAGGGGAAAATCAACCCCTGAGTTTGTCCAATCGCACAAAATAGTGTGAGGTTATAATTTGCAATCATCAATGAGCAATGAACTCAACATTCCAGAGTTGGCTGCTTTGTGCTGCGACTGGAAAGAATGTCCTGTTTTCTTGAATACTGCGTCCTGTTCTGATCACCAAGACATTCAAATGCTGGAGACCATGCAGAGAAGAGTCACATGTCTGATCTCCAGTGTCCAAGGTCTGTGGTATTAGAAAAGGCTGGAGAGATTTCAGCTTTTCATCCATAAAAGGAGGCACCCAAGGGATGGTTGAAAAGTAGTAGGTAAACACAGAATATTATTTTGTTAACTAACAAGTGTAGCACAAGGTAACCTGGATTCAAATTAGTAAAACATAAATTTGAGACTGACATCAAACAACTCTTCTTTACACAAATGGTGACAAATACATGGAATAGAGTTCCAGATGAGTAATGAAGAAAATAATCCTGGCATCTTTGAAAGAAAAAGGATGCTGAAATGGAGAGACTTTAGAATTTTTCTTGGTGGATGAATTAAGATGGATCATATGGATTTCCTTATGTATAACTATTTTGTGAGCTCTCAGTCTTGCAGAAGTTAAAACTGTTTCTAAGGGTATATTACTATTTGCAGGATGACGCTGGAAACGGCAAGACTTCCTGGTTCCACCCATCACTCCATCATCTCCTCCCATATTGAAATGTTTGGATAGAAATTACTTTATTTGTTATTTTAATAGAGACATTAACCCAAAATGTGCCAGAATCTTCATTAGTGTAGTGAACAAAAGAATTTCATCAGAGCACATTAATTAATTTGTTGCTAATATCTCAAAACACCTAATTGTTACAACAAGCTTTGGCTATGTTAGACTTGGCCAATTCTTCCCCATTTTTGGCTGCACTATTCATGTACTTAATGGGAAATAAAAGGTTTTCTTTGCTTCTTCTTTTTAGCAACACCCAGGTACAATAAAACAGCTTCACATCAGAGCTGGGCTGATTGGTGATGCTTGCAATGTTATGATTCAATTTTAGATGATAGCTTTTTGATCTGAGGTGTTGACACAGCTAAGATTTTACTGGTAGATTTAGTGAGACAGGCGACATCAGCAACTGTCAAGGCAGTTGCACAGTAGCACACATAGAGAATGACCTCACACATCAGGCTACTGTTCACTTAATTTCAGATTTTCTCAAGCAACCTAAATTGGATTTTTATGACCTTTACTTTTAAACATAACTCTTTTGAATAAACAATATCTGTCTTCCAATGCTGGATAGGTTCCACAGGCACTGATTACCATCCAGTATCTCTGCCAAAAGTTCTTTCATTGTGAACCTGGACAGTGAGTGTTGGCAGACCATTTGGCCATAAATATCATCATAGCTGAACCAAATCCTGTCCTTACTGGATGTCAATGCGCACACTTCCCAGCATAAGTCACTGGCTAGTGAGAGCAGGAACTCAGGCTGAATTCTCAATCAGGGGATGTATGGACCAGTTATAGTATCCCGACTCCTCACCAGCTCACTTAGCATGTCCAGTGATTAAACCTGGAACCATCTGATTTGTGTAGCTTAATCCACACTTGATTTATCAACTCAGCCATCAAGACCTTTCTTAGAAGTATTCAGTGCACTGCTGCCATGATGTAGTATTCCCTACTTCTGCTCACACCCCCTCCCTTCCCTCCCAGAACCAGATTAGGGTTCCCCTTTCTTCATCTTCCAACCCACCAGCCTCCACATTCAATGGATCATCCTCCTCCATTTCCACCACCCCCACCAAACACATCTTCCAATCCCCTTCCATTTCAGCATTCTGGAGGGACTGTTCTCTGTGCAACACACTGGTCTGCTCCTCAATCACACCCAACACCCCCCTCCACTTCCCATGGCACCTTTCCTTGCAAGTGCAGGGGATGCAATGCCTGTCCTTTTATCTTTGCCCAGGGCCCCAAACACGCCTCTCAAGTGAAACAGAGATTTATTTGTGCTTCTTTTAATTTATTATGCTGTATTTACTGCTCACAATGCATTCTCCTCTACAGTGAGGAGAGCAAATGCAGATTGAGTGAATAATTTGCGGAACACCTCCATTCAGTCTGCAAACATGACCCTGAGCCTTCAATTGTCTGTCATTTTAATTCTCCACCCCACTCCCACTCTGATCTCTCTGTTCTTTTCCTCCTACACTGTTCCAATGAAGCTCAACGCAAGCTCAAGGAAGAGCACCTCATCTTTTGACTAGGCACTCACTTTACAGCCTTTCAATGAGTTCAACAATCATAACCTCTGCCCCCATTTTTTCAGTCGACAGCCATTGGCGATGATTCTCTTTTCCCCATTTACACCTCCTTGAGACTCATCTTTTGTTCCTTTACTTGTCCCATTACCATCTCCTTTTGCATTGCACCATCATCCCTTTTGATGTCAAGGGCAGTCACTCTCACCTCACCTCTTGAGTTCAGCTCTTTTGTCTGTGTTTGGTCCAAGGCTGTAATTAGGTCTGGAGCCGAGTGGCCTGGCGGAACCCAAACTGAGTGTCAGTGAGCAGGTTATTGCTAAGCAAGTGCCACTTGATAGCACTGTCAATGACACCTTCCATCACTTTGCTGATGATTGAGAGCAGAGTGATGGGGCGGTAATTGGCTGGATTGGATTTGTCCTGCATTTTGTAGACAGGACATATCTGGGTTATTTTCCACATTGTTGGGTAGATGCCAGTGTTGCAGCTGTACTGAAGCAGCTTGTCTAGAGGCGTGGCTAGTTCTGGAGAACACATTTTCAGTAATACAGCTGGTATGTTGTCAAGGCGCATTGCCTTTGCTGTATATGTAATTTTTTCCAGTACTGTGGCTACAATGAAAGGTCATTGACCTGAAATATTGGACTGAATTTTATGATCCTGCCGCTGGGAACGACGGCGGGGTATGCAAAATGGGAATGGTCCCACTTGTGACGTCAGTGGCCGCACCGCCGCGATTGCGTGACAGGTGGCCAACCTGCATGATGGTGCCTGCCGTCCCCGCAATAACATGGAGCGGAGGGCAATGGAGGCACCATTCACAGCATCACCTGATATTGCAGCAGGTGCTGAGGCCAACTTTAAAAACCTGCCAGCCCTGCACTTACTCTCTCCGTGCAATCACTATAACCTCAGTGAAGCAATATTTCTGTGCTGTTAAAAAAATTTGTAACTCAGCAAGCAGCCCCCCACTGGGCATATTTCTGACCATGTCAGGTGTCTGAAGAAAGGTCCCTTTGGCTTCCTTCCAATGCAAAATGAACCTTTGCAAATTGTTGCTCGTTTGGATGCTTGATGTGGCTCTAGAGTAACAATTACTGTTGGTCTAACATTTGATCCAGAAGTGTGAGACTTCACACCCATAACAACATCATTTATCATACCCTCTAATGACCCCACCGCCCCCCCAACACACACACAAGTCTATTGCAGAGATTCCGCCATTCACACGCAAGCCCCTTGGACACTCAGCATAGCAGCAATGCCCGCTGTAAATCCTGCTTCCCCTATGCTACTCTGATTCGGTTACCTTCCTTTCACAGCACCGAGGATTCTTGCCTTGGTGGTGCCAGCTTTGTAAAGTCGCGAAACTGAAGGCAAGTGAGTGCCACACGTCAACCACAAAATTGAGAAACCTAAATTGGATTGCAGTGAATGAGATTCAAATTTATTTAAAGCAGCATTTACAACATTTAAATGGCGAAGTCATCATGTCGGGGCATCTGTACCGCCATGGTACATCCCCCCTCCAACATAATCAGTACACTGCGGTATGGCACCGGGTTTCATAGTGGACGGCTCCGTGGAGATTCTCCGCCACCCATCCCCCCCACAACACCGACCCCACCTCTGACAAGAGGACAAAATTCAGCCCGTTAACTCTGTTTCTCGCTCTACAGATGCTGCCTAACCTGCGGAGTATTTCCAGCATTTTCTGTTTTTATGTAGTATCTGTAGCTTGATTCAAATTTTGAAAAGAATTAACTTAATTGGCTTTTTTCCATGATGTAGAAAAATCGGCTAAAATGCTTCAGATATCACTGTACTATTTTTTTCCTTTCAAATGAAAACCTGGTAGTAGTTCTGCATGCTTGTACAAGAAAATAAATATCTTAGTTCTCGAACTTGACCCTAGGAAACCAATGACTCTCATTATGCAGTCAGCTCCGCCTCTGACTGTATTTACTGTATCACACTGCTAGAAGGTTCAGTAGAACCTGTTCAAATATTTAGTGACATATGAGGGACAACGTTCCCACAACTAAATGTATTTTTCCATCAATAAATCTGACATACCATATGGTCTCAGTAATAAAAAGCATATGGAAGCATTAAATCAAATGCCAAAAGTATTTATTAAATAAACAATGACTTTAGAACCACACATATTGGGTTGTTCAGATCGCAATTAAGAATTTTGAATGCTGGTCCTTTATTCATCTTGCCACACATCTGTTACAGATATATGACGCAATGCTGTTTTATTGGGCCAGGCACTTCTGAGAGCCATTATGTGAACCACTGCCTACCTTTGTTTGTAGTGCTCACAACGTCTCCCCCTCTCTGACTGCATCTAAATCTTTCTTGCCTGTCTATTTTGTTGGTGGACTGCCTGCCTGTTCCAGCCCTGTACCTTCCTCTGTTTCTATGTAATTCTGGTTATTCCTCCCCTGAGCTTTCTCCTTCAGGTCCAGGTACACTGTTTCACATGCTCCTCCACCTCCCTGCTTCCTTACTTTGTTGAATATCAATATATTTAAAATGGGCTAACAAAGAGTGCGCCAAAGCAGTTTTATAGTGGCATGTTAACCGATGCATTTCTATAACAGTGCAGCAGAAAACCAGCATAGAAGCACTTAACA
This sequence comes from Heterodontus francisci, assembly GCF_036365525.1. NCBI lineage: Eukaryota > Metazoa > Chordata > Chondrichthyes > Heterodontiformes > Heterodontidae > Heterodontus > Heterodontus francisci. The sequence continues at coordinate 12,207,853 of NC_090406.1, forward strand.
CGTTAGTCAGAAATTCCTCTCTTCGTTATGGTGGTGGAGACTTCAGCGCACTTTAAATAACTGAGCAACGACTGCAGTAAAGAGTGGAGTGAGGAATTTCAGATAAATTTGTTAAGCATTGGTATACTTCATTCCATTGTGTCATTTCAGGACCAAGGTGCTAACAGATTGCTATATCACAGTTGCAATCATGATTCCCAATTGCCCTCAGTTACTGATTGATAAAGGCAACATAATTCTGGTATTATTTCATTATGGTGACTGGTGCAGTGCCCATCTGACACCAGTCCAAGGTTAAAATAGCACCTCCAAATGTCATGATGTTTTGGTGAGATATCATTTACACCAATTCCCGACAATGTACTTTCTGATCTCAGCCAACCAGTCAGGATGAGGAAAGGTGTACTGCCTGCTAGGAAGGAAAGTCAGAGGCTAAGACCACATGAAATGAAGGGGAGGAGGCCCATCAATGTTCAGTGCAACCTCATTCACCACCCTCCCCAATCACTAGTAACACCAACTCCTCTGGAGGCAAAAAAATAGCTGTGGCCGATGTCAGGAGAAATTGTTGGAAATTTCTCCTGAACTCCTTAAGGCAATCGAGCAAGCGTCAGGAGACGATGACACATAAATAAGGATACTTAACTAATGAATCGCTCCATCCATCAACATGTCCCAGTTAGGAACATAGGTCAACACAATCTGCTATTACAGACCTCTAAGTAGAATTGGTCAAGAGTTTGGGAGAAAGTCATTCAAAGCCCTCTTTAGTGTGGAATAATGTGTGATAAAAAGGCTAAAAGAGACAAGAAAATAATTTGCAAAATGGAAGGGCAAAAGTAAAATAATAAAATAAAAATGTTAACTTCAATAATAACATTTATAAATCATCACAAGTGTTTAATCGGTCAAAGTGCTCTGTTTCCAATCTCAATAATCCTGAGAGCAGTCAAATGCTAACATGTTCTCTTGTGATGGGAGTGCTAATAAATTGCTGGGGCCATTGATGAATAATGATGTCCGAGGCTAGAAGCGAGAGAATCCTATATGGAGCTGTTCCCAATAGAATCTCACCTGACATCACAGGACAATTTTACATTTTAAAGAAGTGCCTGTGCTCTTTTTGCCTTCCTGCAGCTGCATGACTTACAATATATTTAGAATGTTCATGATACCCTCCTCCGTCTGATTGTTAAGTTTGTTCAAAATGTGAGCTGGAAGCTTCTGGCCTCACAACAACACATCATAATTGGAAAGAGAAAGAGAAATGTGAATATTACAAACGTTTGAATAGAGTGTAAAGTCTGTAAAACTTCCTTAGCATGCATAGCCAAAGTACAACATAGGTCAATCTCCCATACCTCATTTTTTTGGTTATAAACTTTTGAGAACAGCTATGGAGAATTTCATGTTTGTTTTTGGCTATTTTCAGTGAATAAACTATGCAAAGTACAGAATTTCCATCTGCTTGGTAGACAGTGCATTACACTCTCTAACCTGTGAATTGAAATTGCTTTAAGTTTGATTGTTTTAATTAGATACATTGGTCCTGAATTGCTTTTCCATCTCCTCAGTCTTCCTGGAGGAGCTTGCCTTGCCTTCACTTGGCAACTCTTCAGAGTGACACTATTGATAATCAGGAGCTCACCAAGGGGAGAGCTGCAGATGTTGATTCACAACTCATTGTTCCTTGGGGCAGTATGTTAGAACGTTTCTGAGAATGGTCCTTGAATAAGATGTGGCTGGGATAATGGCCTTTGGCATTTTTTGTTAACATGTGGGCACAGTTATATATTTTACTTACACTAAACTTTCAGGAACCGACACATTGATCACATAAATTAGTCACCACAGTTGTGTGTATTGGCATAATTGTATCACATGACTCATGATCAGGCCACATACCGCTGTAGAGGGAAGGACAGTTTGGAGCTGTAATGTGTTACGACCGAGGCGGGGGGTGGGGGTGGTGGGAGAGTGCACTGTTTATTCTAGTTCCACTTCTCCGCAGGTCACAACACATATTAATTTTTTTTCCCACTTACCAATATGGTCAATCATAGACTCTATTTTTATCCCAGAATAAAACACACCATCCGGCTTCTTTATTAACAACAAATTAATCAGTTTATTATAAACCAAGTCTTTACCAGTAATGAAGCAAAGCATAAACACACAGATCGAAATATAAAAGCTCACTTTTTATCTTAGCCCTATACACACACACACACACACACACACACACACACACACACGGTTAACCAAAAAAAGATTTACTCTTTAGAGCTCTAGTACAAAAAAACAAACAAAAAAAATGCATTGGCCAAAATACTTGCTAACTCTTGAAGAAAAAAGAGAAGATATGAAAAAATGTTAGAAGTCCATTTTTGGTTGGGCGCCCCAAATACATATAGATGGCTGTCACTGGGATCATCCTAGAATAGTACTTGTCAGGTGACATTGAAGATTAGTTTGGGCAGGATTTCCAGGGGAAATGCAGTAACAGGGGTTTCAGGCAGTCTCTGACTCTTGCTTCTCAGCTTCTCAAGAGATGGAAAACTGTCAGGCTTTTCAAAGAGCTGGAACAGACTGAGTTGGGGTTTTTCTCCCTTGGCATGGGTTCTCCAACTATCTTTTTTTAAACCATTGTCCATATCTCAACTCACTGCCCAAAGCAAAATCAAAACCAATGTCACAAGAATCAAGCCTCCTGCCCCCTATAAATCTTGACATGTCACTTCTTCGTAAACATCTTTCCCCAAGTCAAAAACAACCCCCTGCTGGGTAATTTATCTGAAAACATGTGCCTTCCAGTAACTGTTTACAATCCAGACCTCTCAGTGACCCTTGTAAAAAAAAACCTGGACTCCTTTTCAGTTTTAAAACACAAATCTTCAAAATTTCAAAGAAAAATGAAAACACTCATAACAAATGGTATAGAATGAGCATTTACAGATATTCCCTGCCTTTAACAAATGTCAGTATTTCATCTCAGTTTGAGTGTGTAAGTTAGAGCCACGCCCATAACAACCAGAATTTGGCAATGCATCAGTTAAGTAGGAGCTTTGCAAGCAGAGGCTAAATGGTGGAATGCTGCTGTGTATAATGTTGTTTAAACTTTTAATTAAGTTGCTCCTTTAGCTTTCAATCTTACAGAATTTAGGTTGAGTTGGCACCTTCGAGGGAGAAAAGGAGAGAAAACTAGCAAGGGGGGGGGGCCGAGGAAAGAGAGAAAGTGAAAAATAAAACTTCTATGCCTTTTTACGGCAAAGATTGTTCTTGAAATTAATCTGAAATTGAACCATGTTCAGTTTCTTTCTATTAATCTAACAGTTCATTGAATTTCATTAGTGTAGGCACTGCATTATGGCTCATTTGATTCCTGTTCTAACAGGTAATAGTAACACAAAGACAGATGGTCTGGGCCAATAGCTTATTAGTAAGTCTTTTCAGGATCCACTTAAAAAGAACTTACAAGGTGTTACTTCACTGTTCCCTCTGTACGGTCTCACACTAATAAATGTTAGATAATTCACTTTTACCTGCAGAGCTTTAGAATTACATCAGCCTCTCACTGCTGGAATAGAATACAGGCACTTCTGTCTAATGTGTAATATCCTGCATTTGTCATTCCCCAATTCTGACTATTTGCAGGTACGTGATGGAAGAGCCTGGTGCTTGTAGAAGTGATGCAACTCAATCTCTCTGCAATACTTCTGAGAGTAGAATCCAATTTGAAACTTGATTCTCCCGGGCAATGACCAGGTGCACGATTTTTGTCTTTACAAAATGAATGCCATCTGACTTACAAACATTTGGTACAATTCCATAATAAGGACAATGGTTGGAAGTTATTAAGCCTCTGTGGAACATGGTGCAAAAATAATTGAACAACTCCTATACTCTGGTAAATGGGAAGATGCGGTGATGAACAGAGCACCGTGGCAGGCCACCCTGGTGTCTTTCATTTGAAAAGGGACACTTGTCTGGGTTGGAAAGAAAATAAAAAAAGACTTACTAAACCACACATAGGTCACTTGCTTGTTAGAGCTTAGATTGCCAGACAGTGAGGGATAGCACTGGAGCCAAGTCTTTATATCCTTACAAGCATTTATTTACAGAGACACACGTTACATGTCATGCACCTCCAATCCAACAACCCACAGTTTCAGTCTCCTTCTATATATAGGCGCACAACTGAGTCCCCAATTAATGCCCACTACCTGAATACAAATAAACACCCAACTAATATACAATTAACATTGCTGACCCCAACCTGATCATCCTACATCTAGTGTGGGAAGACCTGTGATTCCTATCATTCAGCTCATCAGGGAAGAACCCCAGAAAGTCTTGATAATCTACTGATTCTTGGCATGAGGGACTGTTACTGATTGTCCTTAGAATATGTACTCCACAGAAAAGTAACACTAACAAGAGGATGTTCCAGTCAAAAGAACAGGATCATTACTTTCTCACGCCTGGAACAGGGCCATAAGCAATGATACAGTCCGTGTTGTGATGAATAATCATGTTATTAGTTGAATCTGCTGCTTCAAATTATTCTTATTAAGAAACCTAGATGAAGGGTGAAGGCTCAAGGCATAGGATCATACCAAGGTCGAACAGAATATGAGAGAAGATAAGGTCGTTCTTGAAGTAGTGTCAAGCTTTGGATTTAAAGGAGTTTAGACTGTAGAGGGGGAAGAGATAGAATTCCACAGTTTTGAGGTTAAATTAGGATATGGTGTGATACGTAGATTTCTATGCAGGGATGAGGAAAAGCATATAGACAAGCTAATTTGAGGAACAAGTGAAGAAAGTTTAGAGGGGCAATGACCATTGAGGTATGGATAACATTGTGCTCTGGAACAATATCCAAGGGAAGAGAAAAGATATGGGAGTGAGGCTTTATATTGAAGTTCTACTTACACCAGTAGAGCTTCATGTGGAAGGGTATACTGACTCATAATCCTTTCCACTTGTGAAACTATCTTATATAGCATTGGTTAAATATACATGACAACACGAAAAGTAAGCCAAAAGATAAAATGATCCACCGCAATAGTTTTTCCCGTTTTTAAAAACAGAACATCGACCATTTTGATTCCAACAGCATGTACCACATGTTTAAGTAAGTTACTGTAAGTATCCCACATGGTTACTCTCCTTGGCTGGAGGCTTATGCTGAGATAGGCTTTTTGCTACTGGCAGTGCTCTGGTACTTTCATGTGTGAGCTTCGGCAGTGAGTGCTAGCAGGGTACTGTATGGGAAATGCTTCATGCCTGAGTGTGCTAACTACATCCATCCATGTGCATTCTCCAAAGAGATCACTGCATAGCAATTGGGAGTGAGAACATTTACAGTTTTCCTCCTCCCCATTCACATATCCTTTCTCTACCAGCCCGAGAATCTTGAGATGTAGAGAAGAAAAAACTTGCATTTAAATGGTGTCTTTTATGGCTTCAGGACATTACAGCTAATTAAGTACTTTTGGTGTAGTAACAGTTGTAATGTAAGAAACATGGCAGGTAATTTGTGCACAGCAGGGTCCCATAAACAGCAATGAGATAATGACCAAATAATCTGTTGAGGAACTAATATTGGCCAGGACACTGGGGAGATCGCCCCTGCTCTTCTTCGAAATAGTGGACTGGATTTCATAGTCCCCCCCGATGTCAAGGGTCGCGGAGGGGGAGGAGGGGGCTGGAAAATGCCTCCGGCAGAGGCCTGCCATGGGCCTCGACGCCAGAAAGGCCCGGCCCGACATTGCCGACGAGGACGGGGCCTTGTGGCACTCGCACCCCCCCCCCCCCCCGCTTGGCTAAAGGAGCCCCATTTATATATTTACATTTATGTAAATAAATAATTTGATGATCTACCCACTCCTGCCATCTGTTCCGGAGCGATATTGGTGCCGGTGGCCTTAACTCCCGCGCCTTCGGATCCCCGTCCGGGGATCCAAGGCAGAACACTAGTGGGGAGGTGGGGAGCAGGTAAGTTTTTCAGTGCGGGGGAGGGGTGACGTCAGACTCATTTCATTGGTCTAGGGGATGGTGGGACGGAGTAAAGTTTAAAGTTTATGAACTTGTTGGGGGGGTGGGGAAGGTCAGGTGCACAAGGTGTTTTGGGAGGGGGAAAGGGCAGGTAATTAATTCCAGGGTGATTGTGGGGTTGGGGGTGGGAAAGGGGCAGGAACAATTTATTTCACTTTTTAATTTCAATGGAGCTTTAAATATTCAAATTGAAACGAAGGGCTTGAAGCCCTTTAAAAATGGCGTCGGCGCCTGTGCAAAGGCTGCTGACACTGTGCCGTGAATGGACAGCTTGCCTTCTCCACATCATCAGGGTGGGTGGTCCGCCCTGGCCATTTAAATGAGCAGCTGCACTGAATAATGCGGCGGCTCCGCAACGTGCGGTCCGTCCATTGTTTATGTTGGTGGCGGAAATGTAAAATGCAGCCCAGTACCGTGGGATCTTCTACATCCACTTGAGAGAGCAGACGGGGCCTTGGTTTAACTTCTCATCTGAAAGACAGCACCTCCAACAGTGCAGCACTTCCTTGGTAGTGTACTGGAGTATAAGCCTAGATTATGTGCATAAGACCTTGGAGTGGAACTTCAATGCACAACCTTCTGACTCAGATGAGAGCGCTACCAATGAAAATTAATTTAGTCAGAAGTTATATTATTTGACCAACTAAAATACTGTTTTTTTAACTAAGAACTTTGCAGATGATACAAAGTGATGAGCTAAATTTTTCCATTGCAAAAATTAGCTCAAAATGCTTGACCATGCTGTGTAAACATAACAATAAAACAGAACCCCTCCTGGCAACAAAACAGACCAAAAATGTATTAAAGCATTCCATAAAGTTTATATTATTAAAAAACAGATACCCTGCAGTGACTTCATTGCAATAACCTAATCTCAGAGTTCAAATGACAGTTTTAAAAAATGCCCAAGTTTAGCTGCTGTGGTTTCTGACATGCTCTGAATTCTTCGATTAGATTGCTGCCCTGTAATCATTTCTGGTTATCCAATACATTATACAAGCCAGTTGAACCACTCAAACAAATGACAGTCTCATAATCACTCCCAGTTACCAATAATTCTGTATATAAAATGTCGGAATGCGGCAATTAGGTTGCCCGCTGTGCATTCACTGCCAGGGATCCATTGCTCTCCAGTTCAACCATCAGATTAGGTTTCAGTCTTGAACTAATTCCTTAATATCTGTTCCTCCTAATAAAAGCAGAATTAATGGCTATTGTATAAAGCTGGAATTACGAGCTTCCACCACTCAAGACTGTGAGGAGAGATTCAATGTCTAAATTGCAAATATCCTAAAATGCTCCTAATCTCCCATTGTTAATATGCTGCTGTTAGCTCAAACTCACTGTCAGGGTATTTATTCTTAGCTTCTGTCCATTTTCAGGGAATGACAATTTCCCTGGGCTCACTGGGTGTGTATATTTTTAGCTTGTTCACTGTGACTGAGATGAACATTAACATTACAGTGATAAAAATACTCAAATGTCAGGAGTAGCACTAATACAGTAACAGTAATCCTTAACTAAATTAAATGCAAACACAATTCTAAATGTAAACAAAGAAATGTAAACACTGCCATTCCCCTTTCTTCCCTATCCTCAATATCCTTTTACTCTTTTTGTTATGGTGTATTCACGCAACAGGTTTGGCGTCACAGTGAGGTGGTTATGCCGCATCATGGGCCAAAATGACTCCAAACTGAAGTGGTGAGTGACCGTCTGCTCCAGAGCATCTCTCTTATGCACTGTGCTGTCCAGTCAGGATGTAACTCAGACTGCATTAATACAATAACTGCTTTGCATCAGCACTACAAAGACAGTATGAGTGTACCATAATATAGCCTATTCAACGCACTCTAACTTATTTCAAATTGTTAAAAGCTTAAACTTTTTAAATTGTGGCTCACTTGATACTTATATGTTTGTTCTCTTCAATATGTAAGGATTTCATTTATCTCATTCATCATCAAAAAATGAGGGACTTCAGTTACACGGATAGATTGGAGAAGCTGGGGCTGTTCTCCTTAGAGAAGGTTGAGAGAAGAATTGATAGAGGTGTTCAAAATCATGAAGAGTCCGGACAGAGTAGATAGAGAGAAACTGTTCCCATCGGTGGAAGGGTCGAGAACCGGAGGACACCGATTTAAGATGAACATCAAAAGAATCAAAGGTGACATGAGGAAAAACCTTTTTATGCAGCAAGTTGTCAGGATCTGGAATGCACTGCCTGAGAGTGTGGTGGAGGCAGATTCAATCATGGCTGTCAAAAGGAATTGGATAAACATCTGAGCAGAAACAATTTGCAGGGCTACAGGGAAAAGGTGGCGGAGTAGGATAGCTCAATTGCTCTTGCAGAGAGCAGGCATAGAATTGGCAGGCTGAATGGCCTCCTTCTGTGCTGTAACCATTCCATGATTCTAAGTTCAACCTTTCTATATGAAGGCGAATGAATTTGTCAGCTGCAAGTTCATTCATTTCAGTGTGTGAACTGCCAGTAGGAGTTGGATAAGTTGGGCCAAGGCCACCAGAAGGAATAGATTAGGGCTGCAATGAAAGGTTGGTCTGCTCAGGGGAATTGGCTTGGTCTTGCCAAGGATTTGAGTTGGGTTGGTTTTCCAGTAGAAATCGCATCCAGTAGGTCTGCTACATCAACTCTTAAAATTAAGTTAGATAGGTGGTTAAAGGAAAGGGGAATAAAGGGATATGTAAACTTTCTGAGACCAGCAGTGAGAAGAAGATCCCAAACAGTGTAGGTGCGAAAACACAGCCCTGTTTCACGCCAATCAGGATAGGAAAGGGGTCTGATGAGGCGCCGCTATGCTGAATTGTGCCTTTCATATTGTCATGGAATGAGGTGATGATACTTAGTAGCTTTGGTGGACATCCGATCTTTTCTAGTAGTCTGAAGAGACCACATCTGCTGAAGAGGTCAAAGGCTTTGGTGAGATCTATGAAAGCAACCTAGAGGGGCATCTGTTGTTCACGGCATTGCTCCTGTAGCTGGCGAAGGGAGAACAGCATGTCAATGGTGGATCTCTCTGCTCAAAAGCCACACTGTGCCTCAGGGTAGACATGCTCAGCCAGCTTCTGGAGTCTGTTTAAAACGACTTGAACGAAGACTTTCCCCACTATGCTGAGCAGGGAGATTCCACAGTAGTTGTTGCAGTCACCACGGTGACCCTTGTTCTGATAGAGGGTGATGATATTGGCATCGCGCATGTCCTGTGGTACTGCTGCCTCATCCCAGCACAGGCAAAGCCAGTTCGTAGAGTGCTGAGAGTATAGCAGGCTTGGCACTCTTGATTATTTCAGGGGTAATGTCATCCTTTCCAGGGGCTTTTCCACTGGCTAGAGAATCAATGGCATCACTGAGTTCCGATTTTGTTAGCTGTTCATCCAGCTCATCCATGACTGGCAGAGACTGGGCTGCATTGATGGCGGTATCAGTGACAACATTTTCCCTGGAGTACATTTCTAGGTAGTGCTCCACCCAGCGGTCCATTTGCTTGCATTGGTCAGTGGATCGTTTCCCCTGATTTAGACTTGAGGGGGGGAGGGGGGGAGCGATCTTCTTGATGGTTGGCCCAAAATCTCTCTTAATGTCATCATACATTCCTTTGATGTTTCCGGTGTCGGAGACCAGCTGAATACGACTGCATAGGTGTTGCCGGTAGTCATTTACACAGCGCCCGGCTGTTCTTTGTGCAGCGCTTCTGGCTACTTTAAGTGCTACGGATGTTAACTCGCTGGGGGCTTTCTTGTAATTCAACAGTGCAGTGCGCTTAGTGGCTATGACAGGTTCCAGCTCTTCAAAGTGAGATTGAAACCAGTCTGCATTCTGCTTCTCATGTTTGCCAAAGGTGGTCATTGCTGAGTCATATATGGCATCTCTGTTGTGGGCCCACTTGGTCTCTGCATCCCCTGCAGGAGTGTTTTGAAGGGCTTTTTCAAGTAAATTTAGAAACTTATGTAACAGCTGTGGATAAGAAATTCTGTCAGTGTTGATGCGCGGGCGGCCCTTCTGCTTGGAGTGATGTAGCTTCCCTGCTGCTCTCACATGCGTTCAAATCTTCAGAAGAAGGAATTTCCCTCCACACAAGATCAGATGGCAGGTTGTTCAACCTTGCCCGTCTTAGAGCGAAGACCAAAGTAAGGAAAGTCCTCATCAGGGAACTCCTCTTTGCTGACGATGCTGCATTAACATCCCACACAGAAGAATGTCTGCAGAGACACATCGATAGGATTGCGGCTGCCTGCAACGAATTTGGCCTAACCATCAGCCTCAAGAAAACTAACATCATGGGGCAGGACGTCAGAAATGCCCCATCCATCAAGATCGGCGACCACGCTCTGGAAGTGGTTCAAGAGTTCACCTACCTAGGCTCAACTATCACCAGTAACCTGTCTCTCGATGCAAAAATCAACAAGCGCATGGGAAAGGTGTCCGCTGCTATGTCCAGACTGGCCAAGAGGGTGTGGGAAAATGGCGCACTGACACGGAACACAAAAGTCAGAGTGTTTCAAGCCTGTGTCCTCAGTACCTTGCTCTACGGCAGCGAGGTCTGGACAATGCATGTCAGCCAAGAGCGACGTCTCAATTCATTCCATCTTCGCTGCCTCCGGAGAATCCTTGGCATCAGGTGGCAGGACCGTATCTCCAACACAGAAGTCCTCGAGGCGGCCAACATCCCCAGCATATACACCCTACTGAGCCAGCGGCGGTTGAGATGGCTTGGCCATGTGAGCCTCATGGAAGATGGCAGGATCCCCAAGGACGCATTGTACAGCGAGCTCGTCACTGGTATCAGACCCACCGCTGTCCGTGTCTCTGCTTTAAAGAAGTCTGCAACCGTGATATGAAGTCCTGTGACACTGATCACAAGTCGTGGGAGTCAGTTGCCAGCGATCGCCAGAGCTGGCAGCAGCCTAAAAGGCAGAGCTAAAGAGTGGCGAGTCGAAGAGTTGGCAGGTAAAAAGACAGAAGCGCAAGGGGAGAGCCAACTGTGTAACAGCCCCGACAACCAATTTTATCTGCAGCGCCTGTGGGAGAGTCTGTCACTCTAGAATTGGCCTTTACAGCCACTCCAGGCGCTGCTTCACAAACCACTGACCTCCTCTCGGCGCTTACCCATTGTCTCTCAAGGCAAGGAGGCCAAAGAAGTAGAAACTTCCTGAAAAAATGCGACTGGGACAGCTGCTCATGTGGAAAATAAACACCAGCATGAGCCAAACATCCCATTTCTATGTTGTAATTCTATGTAAAACCGGCAGGAGCTGGATTGAGACAAGTTTGCCAGTCAGAGTCAGGTAGATCTGCACCCACTAAATTTGCCACGAATTATTTTTAGCAAAAAGCACCAGCAATGCTGAGACATCAAAACCTCTCAGACAACTAATTCTAGTGCTAACTGATATTCCCAAACTCAATCTCTGTTTCAATTCCATCTGTACATGATTTTACTAAAATTGACCATAACGAATGATTGCAATTTTAACAAGCTCTTAACAAGCTACTCTTAATGTTGATTCTATTAATTGTTTTTCAACCATTTTACAGTAGGAGACAGACATTTTGATCCATTTCCACTTACTCCCGGACTTGCCCACCTGCTTATTCTCATGTCCACTTTTTTGTGATGCTTTATAGCCAGGGGTAAATATGCCCCTCTCTGTGTTGTTTACATAAGCAGTTCAAAGAGCCTTGGATCATTTATATGCCCTTACAGCTGAAATATGTGAGGGAAAGAAATCTTTTGAATGTGAAAAACGTTCAGCAAACAACTGGGCTGCATAAGTGATGAAGATTCAAATGGGTTGTGACAGTTGGGTCACGGTTTGAATATTTTTAATGTTTAAATGTCTCCGTTGAGTAAGTTGTTTATGTCACAGAAGTGGCAGTGGATGTCAACAGTGGTGATCGCTTTCAAATGTCTTCAACTTTTGGGTGAGAGGCAGATCAGCGTGTTTTTTTAAAGGTTTGGGATTTGAGCTCCCTTGATGGCTTAATAGGTAAATGCATTAGATTGTGTGGTGCTAAAATACAGAACAGTATTGGGCGGCACAGTGGCGCAGTGGTTAGCACCGCAGCCTCACAGCTCCAACGACCCGGGTTCAGTTCTGGGTACTACCTGTGCAGAGTTTGTAAGTTCTCCCTGTGTCTGCGTGGGTTTCCGCCGGGTGCTCCGGTTTCCTCCCACAGCCAAAGACTTGCAGGTTGATAGGTAAATTGGCCATTGTAAATTGCCCCTAGTGTAGGTAGGTGGTAGGAGAATGGTGGGGATGTGGTAGCGAATATGGGAATAATGTAGGATTAGTATAAATGGGTGATGGTTGGTTGGCACAGACTCAGTGGGCCGAAGGGCTTGTTTCAGTGCTGTATCTCTAAATAAATAAAGGCTTGGGCTTAATCCCTGGTCTATTCTGAGCTTAGTCAGACAATGATAAAACCACTACAACTGGTCTCAGTATCCCTGTGTTTGGGAAAGAAAAATTGGTCAGGACTCCTGCTGCAGGTTTCTACCTATCTAGAGTAAACTCCAGATGAGTCAGAAGGTTGTGGATTCAAGATCCACTCCAGGACTTAAGTGTAACATTCTACGCTGGCAGTACTTAGGGAGTGCTGCACTGTCTGAGGTGCCATCTTTCCGATGAGACATTAAACTGAGGCCCTGTCTGACCTCTCAGTTGGGCGTAAAAGATCCCATGGCACTATTTTGAAGAAGAGCAGGGGAGTTATCCCTCAATCGACAGCACAAAAGCAGATTGTCTGGTAATTATCACGTTGCTGTTTTTGAGAGTTTGCTGTTTGCAAATTGGCTGCTGTGTTTCCGACATTACAACAGTGACCACACTTCAAAAGTATTTCATTGGCTCCAAAGCACTTTGGGACATCTGGTGGTTGAGAAAGGCGCAATATAAATGCAAGTCTGTTTTTTCCATTTTTAGAAGTATGCATATTCAAGCTGGCAAATGATGACAAAATCAGTCTTGGCTGTGCTGCCACTCTCAGTCAAATAGCTTGCTGATATTCATAGTGCATGATTAGATGTAAAAAATAAACCCATGTACCAAATGGTATAGGGCGGAGAGGCGGGGGTGAGGGTGTTGGGGGGGTGGGTGTATTTGTACTTATGCAGCTAATTCCAGCAAGGTATGATCATCTTCAGGAGAGGAAGGAAGAGTGCTGAATTGATGAGGAAAAAATGAATTTATTTAATGTATATGTATTTCTTAATTGCCTTATAGTTGGTGATAAAACAGCAATATATTATTGATTCGACTGCTGCACAATATTGCCAATTAAAGAGAATTTCACCATCAGACGCCTTTTCAAAATAGCCAATTTTGAACCTGTTTGATTGTTGAATATACTGTTGAGGATACTAACTTGACAGGATGACCAGCTATGACACTGGGTTGATGTTATCTGTGGTTTATGCTTGTACTGTAGAACTTAGTTTGGTCCATATCAACTGATGAACATTTAATGCACTTGAGTGACAGTCCCCTATCTACCATTTTAGAAAGGGTGTTACCCCATTTCAACAAAATGCATTAATGTCTGCCTTAAGGCAACAGACAGAGGAAAGACGAGCATTAAATGTTCATGTGCTAATATCGCCATCAGCAATGTTTAGGTTCCTTGCTCATACAGTCAGGCTCAACATAAGCCAATAGCTCAAATTATGGCATCAGCATTTAGTCCTTAATCGAATAAATGAAACTAAAGAATGGCAATGTTAAATTATAATCCTTTGTAACCATATGATTTTTGAAAGTTAGACCCCCACTGTATTTATGTTGTGTTAAATGCCTTGCAGTTGTATTTAGAGTTAAGCCATTGCTATGGAACATTGCCCAGTATTCCCGAGTTCTGTATTATTCAACAGGTAGTATTCAGTGGGTCCTGGGGCTTCTATTTTCTTTACAAAAGCTAGCTGTTCCCTGGCAGCCCCAGTTGGTTTCAGTTTCAGCCTTTCACACTGCTGCCTTATAAATTATCTGAATGAAGGCTAATAACATCTTTAGAGATAGAGAGTATATAGGTTAACTTTGAAACAGAGTGTGGATGCGTATAGAAAGCAAAATAAGTTTAAATTCCTTTTTTTAAAAAAAAGAGAAGGAAAATAAGAAAGGAAATAGTCAAATGCTATTTACTTCTCTGCATAAAATGATGCCGAGAACCCGAGAGGATTGTCAGGACCTTTCAGTTCTGCCAACCCACACACTCATTACAGTGACGCCTAAGGTTCTAGGCCCTTTGAGAGCAGATCACGAGGGAACAAGAATACAGGTTCCTATGACGACTGCTGGGTGGATTATGTTGCTGCCCTGAGCAGTGCTTTGGAACTTAAAGATCAAACGGTAAGGGCAAGCGCTGCTGCAAACAGAGGCAGCTGTTTGGATGCCTTTTCTAATGAATTGAATTTGTATTATCAGGGTGGTGAACTGGAGAAACAGCAGGAGAAATGGAATGGCTGAGACTGTGCCCTGTCAGCTCCAAATAACTCCATGGGTCTACAGAAACAGATGGCACCCTGGAGCCCTGACTTCCATATCAGCCAAAGAAAATATTAATCATAAAAAGACATTTGGCCTGATGGTGTCTGACGTTGTAGGAAAGATATTTGATTAAGTTATCCAAAAGAGTTAATTTTAACAAGGAGCTCATCCTGTCAATTATATTCTTCAGAAGAGGTCCATTAGATAACTTATTTTGCTGCTCAAAATTGCTTACACCCTTAAAGCAACTTTGGGAATAATTGAATACCATTCATTGAATACAATGGTACTGCAGGCTATTTGAACAGGGGTATCATTTTAGAGCCATAGTAGGAATCTACAGTCATTCTACAACATCGTAAAATAGCATGGTGCCTCTGTGGAAATAGGCACTCACACAGAAGTTCTTTGAATTAGTTAATTTGATAATAATCACTCTATTTCCTACCTAGATCCCTGGTCTCCCATGGTAACTCACCATTGTGACTGAAAACATGGGCAAGTGACATATTTTCATGTGTTTTCCAACTGTTATGAAAACGTGCCATGCTGAATGATGATTTTAATTCATCGGTTGGGAGCCTACATTAAACTTTTAAAAAGGAAAGCTGGAATCCCACACTAAACTTTTAAAAAACTGTCAGCTAAGATGGCCACCATAATTTGCATTGAAATACCTCACATTCCAAAGCATCAAAGTGGAGAGGCATGTCTAAATAGTTCTCACTCTGAACAATGGCTTGAACTGTTGAGTGAATTATCTGGGATCACTCTCATTAGCAAGACATTCAAAGCCATCTTGGAGCATTAACACCAATGGAGACGAACCTTCAGGGGGTAAGCTTTGAAACAATAAGGCCCGAGAGAGATTGGGATTCTTAGACTTGGATCTTATTAAAGTGAAAAAAAAACCTGAGGGAATCATGTGACATTCTCCCAAGTCTGTGTGAAAACTTGGAGTTTCTGTTACACACAGCAGACAAGCTTTGAGAGAACTAATCAGTGCAGGGTCCCAGTGGGACAATGTGTGTGTGTGTGTCTCTCTCTCTCCGGTATACTGCAAGCTTCAAACCCAGTCCAAGGCTATCATTGCTACAGACAAAGACCCCAGGAGAAAAAGTCACCTACATCACTGTCGTCGAGCAAACCCTGAACCAAGGGGGCCATTTCACCAGCCAGGAACTTCAGGATCATGACTTCAGCCGGAGACAACTGAATTACCAGACCCCAAAGACTGTGTATTATTTTTATTTGTTCTGGACTCTAATCCAAACAAACTATTCTTCATCACGCTGTAATCTATTTGTGTGTGAGTGTGTGATTCTCATGTGTGTGCATTTGTGTGTGAAAGTTGAATCACAGTTTATTATTTTACTTAGATAGGGTTTTGATTTTTAGTACAATGAACTAACTTCTTTCTTGTTTAAACTCAAGAAAACCTGTCCAGTTGGTTTTTTCATGATCATCGCACATAAAGGGTTAAACCCTCACTGAATTGGTAAGCACATTCACTGTTTAAAAGAGATAAACCCTATTGTGGTCAAATAAGGAGAGGGACAAGAGGGGAGCCTTTCGATTCTTTCCTACCTGATTTTACCACAACACTCTTGTGAACTGGCCCCGGCAACCCCGCCTCACCTGCCTCTGGTCTGGGTCTCAAGTGCTAGGCCTGGGTCCAAGGCCATTGCAGTACTGGCAGTAGTCACCGCTCCTGGTGGCACTTCCGACACTGCAGAGATGGCAGCTCTTGGAGGCGGGATTCCCCTCTTTAAAGGGATGGGGATCCTGACGCCCGGCCCTTAAATGCTGGAACAATGTAAGATCACGCCGGGGTGGGGCTCAGAAAGGCTGAGGCTGGATTTCCCCCCACCATTTCAGGCTGGCGCTGCGAGCCCCACCAGCGCCACAAAATCCAGCCCTAATGGCTGGCTTTTTTTTTAAATGGTTGCTATCATTCTGTAAAATTCAGCACAGTTTTTCCAGTGAAAAATCTCAGCTGCCATTTTGCTGTGGAGTACTTCCATTGACCTCTGGGATTGAGTGAGCCAGCTGGCCAGCTCACAGTCTGAAGATAAAGAAACAAAGAAAAAATAAACAGAACCAGCGAGAATGCAAAGGGGGAAATTATCAAGGCAAAACATGTTGTGCATGGAACTAGGTTCTGAATAAAATTGAAGAGAAACCATACCTTTACAAGATCACTTTGTCTATTTGCCCATTGTTTCTGGAAACTATTTGCTTACATGTTGAACACTACATTTTAACCAGGACTTAGTGATGACATTAACCCCATGACCAACTTTAACTCCCTCTACTAAATATATAGGCAATTACATACTTTAGTACCGAACAATGCAGTACAGTTCAGAGTGAAATAACATCAAACAATGTGGAGAAACTATTTCAGAAGCCCCAAAACTATTCTCAATCCGTTCACACTCACATGTATACAGGGGAGATTCCTTCTCTCTTCAACTGTTCTATTAAGAAAGCAACAGAACAATATGTAGAAAAAGAAAAGGCGATGTGGCACGTCAACCCCACTTTTACTAACTGGGTACAATCTACCCTATTGTATTGGAGTCAGAAGGCTGTGGTTTTGAGCCAATTTCCAGGATCTGAGTATCTAAACTGAGCTGACTCTTCAGTGCATGATTGAGGGCGAGCTGCATTGTCAGAAATACTGGGTTGAATTTTATGGGCCCCCTATGATTGGGAATGGAGGCGAGGGGGCCCATGAAATTGCATGGGAAGACAGGGGTGGGGGGGGGGGGGGGGGTGTTGGAATGCCCGCCGCCTTCCCAATGCCTACTAATTTAGTGCGGAGCAGGAAAGGCCGAGGACGGCCTTCACGCCCCAGGTCAACTGAGGCCCATAAGTGGCCAATTAACGAGCACTTGAGGGGCCTCTTCCTGCCTCCACCTCAATTTAATGGAAGGCTGGGAGGACCTGCCGCCACGGGGAGCCACCACCAGGTAAAACCAGTGGTGATGGCCTGCCCCCACCCCCCCCAGGAAGACCTACCCTCACCCTGACTAACACTCCCCTTCACCCTGTTGCTGGGGCCTGCCTGAATGGCTCCAGCGACCCCAAACCTACTTACCTTTCCCGGGGTCTTCTCCAGTTCTTCGTACTGCAAGGCTTCCAGTCCCAGTGGCACTGCTGGTACTGCACAGCTGTCAGCCTTCCAATTGGCCAGCAACTCTGGAGGCGGGAGTTCATCTCTTGAACGGACGAGGTCCCAACGGCAGGCAGTCAATTGCCTGCCCATCGTGAAATAGCAACAGGGTCCGATGGAGGGCCAAGGCCCAACAACAGGACCCCCATCACCAGAATAAAATCAGGCCCGGTCACTGTCTTTCTAATGACATGATGAGACTATAAATCAAGACCCCGTCTGATGATTTTGCTTGGTTTGAAAGATCCCATGGTATTGGTCAGAGAAGAGCAGGGAGTTCTCCTGATGCTGTAATAAACATTATTTCCCGAGTCAATACCACCAGGAACTGACAAACTGGTCATTCATCTAATTTATAGTGCACAATACTGTAAATTCATCTCCAAAACAACAAAATGTTTACACTTCCAAAAGTAATCTATTCATTATAAAGCACTTTGGGATGCATGAGGACATGTTAAGGCACTATATAAATGTAAGTCATCTGTTTCTATTGTTGATTCAAGTCCACTTATTTAATATCCTGTTGGAAAGCTCTGAATTGATAGTCCCTGTTCGCTAAAGATATCTAAGCATAAATCTTGGAAACCTTAATAAATTTAAATATCACAACTACAAATCAAATGATTTTATTCTTATAAATTAAATTGCCAATAAGCTCATTATGTAAACAGATGTCTATGCATTAAAACTGCTAGATACCACTTTCAGCAAATGAGCAATAAGCTAGACTTCAGTATTCAACTGCTCGTATTTATCCCCTGTATATTAAAAACTCAATGCAGAGCACTAGGCAGGGGACAGAATAATAGGAAGCCTGACTTCGCAGATAATTCCTTTCCTCTTGATCCTATGGTCTCAAGTCTCTTTATGCCTCGTGTGAGATAAGGTCACCAAGGATGCTGAATGATGCAGTATTACATTATATGGCAATCTTCCTTTGTGCTGCTGATATTTCCCTCCCCTGTGTTTCAATTATCGTAAAGAAAACTTGAGGTCAGCTTCTTATGTTCGGTATTGCCCAGGGAATCATCCACCAGGGAAAGCAGGACACAATGCACAGAAGTGCCAAGTCATCTTGCATATGTCATTGCAATGCCAAGGAGCTACTTAAACTCTTACCGCTTGTCAGAGATATTCTGGCACACACTTGGCAACATCTTTCATTCCTCTCAAAGTCTACAATCTTACGCACGACGCGTACAACAAATGAATCCCTTGTTTTAAAGCAATAATGTTTTTTGTGATTTCCAAACACAGTTGCAAATTAATAATATGGGCTAAAGGTTTCTCTTGAAGGCACTGGGTATAGTTCCATAGGCACCAGTTACTCTCGGGTACCTCACATAATTGGCCATTCTCCATGTGAAAGTCTCCAGTGTTTGCAGGCTATCCAACTTCACAACATGACAACCCAGTCCAATGTTACCCTTACATGGTGACCCTCCTTAGCCCTGTGGTACTGAGACCGCTTGCTGCCCTTGCTAAGATGAATAGCAACAACAACTGTGCATGTAAAGCATCTTTAACAGAGGGAAACATCCTGATGCGCTTCAAAAAAGGCACGAGGAAAATGAATGGTGAGCAATAGGAGTGATTAGGAAGGGTGGTCAAAAGCTTGGACAAAGAGGTGCACTTTGAGGAGAAAGAGAGCTGGAGAAGTAGAAGGGTTTAGGGAGAGAATTCCAGAGATTGGAATGTAGATGGCGAAAGGCATATTACCCAATAGTCAGGCAAACGGAAGTAGCGTTGGGGGGGATGGGCTGCAGTGAGGTGGGGGGAGGGGTGACAGGAGGTGATGGTTGGTTTGCACAAGAGACCAGAGTCAGATCAGCATAAACTAGAGAGTGAATCTGGGGCCTTCCTGATCTGTGATTTAGTATCACATGGAACAGCGGATTTACCAACAGAATCATTGCAAGTAAAAACATTTGCATTTAGCACCTTATTACATCTCTCTTGGACACTTCAAAGTGGTTCAGATTCAAGAAATTGCACTGCACTGGGGGAGATGGTGGCGTAGTGGTAATATCACTGGACTAGCAATCCAGAGGCCTAGGATAATGCCCAGGGGACACGGGTTCAAATCCCACCATGGCAGCTGGTGGAATTTAAATTCAATTAATTAATTTAAAAAATCTGGAATTGAAAACTAATCTCAGTAATAGTGCCATGAACTATCATTGATTGTTGTTAAAAACCCATCTGGTTCACTAATGTCCTTTAGAGAAACAAATCTGCTGTCCTTACCTGGTCTGGCGTACATGTGATTCCAGACCCACAGCAATGTGGTTGACTCTTAATTGTCCTCTGAAATGCCCTAGCAAGCCATTCAGTTGTCATGGGCAATTAGGGATTGGCAACCAAATGCCAGTGACACCCACGTCCCATGAAAGAATAAAACAAATTAGTGATTATTCTTATCTAAGCAAACCTGGAAGCAATTCTGCACACATTAAGATCCCACAAACAACAATAAGATGGATGACCACTTAATCTGTATATGGTGTGATTGGTTGAGAGAGGAACAATGGCCAGGACACTGAGGAAAAATCCTAGCTCCTCTTTGATCATGCGTTGGAATCGGCAACTTTCATCCGAACCATCAGATAGCAGCTCGGTTTAACATCTCCGGACAGGAGCAGCAACAATGCAGCACTTATTGAATTGTCAGCTCAGATGTACTGACATGGGGCTTGTAACGAGAACCTAATGGCCTAGAAGTGAGAGTGCAACCACATGCTGCCACACTTGGAGGAACTTGTCCCCCTTTATCCATTGAGCTTCAAATATTTTGTGCTTTCCCGTCATGTAGCAATGGGAGTTTTTCTGGAGGAAATAATATTTTAAAATGCACTTCAGCATCATGTTTGGATAAAGTATATTGAGAGAGAATAGAAGGTTTTATGTTCCATTTACTTGTCTAACTAATCTCTCACGTCTACCAGTTGCCTATAGCTATCTTATCGTCTGTTTGCTTATTCAGGTCTAGGTACTATTGAATTAAACTGGAAACATATTGGTTTTGAGAACACTAGCTGCAAAAGCAGATGCTGTTTCACAGAGCTGGCCAGAGGCCAGACAGACAGGGTACACCAGATGTAAACAGCTGTAAGGAAAAGCTGGAACTGTGCTTGGCTAATCCCTCAGTATAATTGTTTCTCAAATTTCCTGCTCTAATTTTCTCTCCTCCCCACCCAGCCCACCTCTTCTAATTCAGGCATTGACTCCCTCGCTGGGATAAAGTTCTGAGGCAGTAGGCACCACCTAGTGGCTTGCTCAAGTGATCACTATTCAGGTGTCAAATTTGGCAGTGAGTGCCAACAAGCTATTCAACCATGCTGAGCTCAATTCTGTCCTCGCCTGATGTCCTCATGCACACAGTAGGCATCACCCTATCACTATTCCAGCTGAGATCAGCTAACACAATGACGCTTTCAAAAACAAAATGAACTCTATTTATCTCACAGTGGTTGTTTGTCACACTGCACAGGATATACACACAATATTATCAAGGAGATAAGTAAACCTTTCAATTAAATGTAATAACTTTAAATATGAGAGTATAATAAAGGACCACATCAGCCATTCCCCCATCACAGTTGGACGCTGTGTTAGGGGACACAGTAGATCTTTCAGGATGGATGAGCTTTCTCATTCCTATCTATCAGGTGATCTTGTGAACCAACACAATATATAATACAAGCTGTAAATGATTCTGAGTGGTGGACTATAGAGGATATGGGGAAACTATACTCGCTGACAGTTTAGAAATGAACTGGATGCGATACATAATGAAGGAAATACATATGGGATTCTCCTGTTGGGGGTGGAGGATAGGGGAGAACTTGATATCTGAACCTGCTAAAGTAGAGACTGAACAGAGCAATACATCACTATCTGGGAAAGGGAGGTTCCAAATATAAATACTGGAGATCAGACTCATATAATGGCTTCCAATAATGACTTTCACAGACTTTTTCTGTCACTTGTCAGCCCTAGAAGCTTATTCCCAAGATAAGGCATGGAGCCCAGATAAGGTACAGTTTTCTACCAAAGTTTTATAAAAAAAAAACTTTGCTTGCAGTTTGTAAAGTATACTGAGGATCACCTGGGCCATTGCCAGCTGCAATGTAACTGCAAATTTTAACATTTGAGTGAGAAGAATAACTCCAAATGCTGGAGATCTGAAACAGAAATAGAAAAGTCTGCAAATTACACAACAGGTCCATCAGCATCTGAATCATTAGATCATAATAAATAGGAGCAGCAGTAGGCCATTTTCCCCTCGAGCCTGCTCCACCATTCAATAAGATCATGGCTGATCTGATTTTGGCCTGAACTCCACTTTCCTGCCTGGCCCCCGTAACCCTTGACTCCCTTATAGATGAAAAATCTGTAACTCAGCCTTGAATATATTCAATGACCCAGCCTCTGCTGCTCTCTAGGGAAGAGGATTCCAAAGATTAAGAACCCTCTGAGAAAAGAAATTCCTCCACTTTAAAAGGGAGAACCTTTATTTTGAAATGGTGCCCCCTAGCTCTAGATTCCCCCACAAGGGGAAACATCTTCTCAGCATTTACCCTGTCTAGCCCCCTTATATGTTTCAATAAGATCACCTCTCATTCTTCTAAGCTCCAATGAGTATAGGCTCAAACTGCTCAACCTTTTCTCATAAGACAACCCATTCATCCCAGGAATCAGCCTAGTGAACCTTCTCTGAACTGCTTCAAATTCAAGTATATCCCACTACCAACATCCTAGGGGCTACCATTGACCAGAAACTGAACTGGAGTAGCCATATAAATACTGTGGCTACAACAGCAGGTCAGAGGCTAGGAATCCTACGGCGAGTAACTCACCTCCTGACTCCCCAAAGCCTGTCCATCTACAAGGCACAAGTCAGGAGTGTGATGGAATACTCTCCACTTGCTTGGATGGGTGCAGCTCCAATAACACTCAAGAAGCTCGACACCATCCAGGACAAAGCAGCCCGCTTGATGGCATCCCATCTACAAACATTCACTCCCTCCACCACCGACGCACAGTGGCAGCAGTGTGTACCATCTACAAGATGCGCTGCAGCAACGCACCAAGGCTCCTTATACAGCACCTTCCAAACCCGCGACCTCTACCAACTAGAAGGACAAGGGCAGCCAATGCATGGGAACACCACCACCTGCAAGTTCCCCTCCAAGTCACCCACCATCCTGACTTGGAACTATATCGCCGTTCCTTCACTGTCATTGGGTCAAAATCCTGGAACTCCCTTCCTAACAGCACTGTGGGTGTACCTACCCCACATGGAGTGCGGCGGTTCAAGAAAGCAGCTCACCACCACCTTCTCAAGGGCAATTAGGGATGGGCAATAAATGCTGGCCTAGCCAGCGACGCCCACATCCCATGCATGAATAAAAAAAAGTAAGACCAAAATTGTATGCAGAACTCTTGATGCAGTCTCATCAATGCTCTGTACAGTTGTAGCAAGATTTTCCTACTTTTATACTCCATCCCACTTGCAATAAATGCCAACATTCCATTTGCCTTCCTAATTACTTGCTGTACCTGCATGCTAACTTTTTGTGATTCATGTACAAAGACACCAAGATTCCTCTTTACCACAGCATTCTGCAGTCTCTCTCAATGCAAAGCATTCTGTTTTCCTATTCTTCCTGCCAAAGTCCGCAAGTTCACATTTTCCCACATCATACGCCATTTGCCAAATTTTTGCCCACTCACTTAACCTATCTATATCTCTTTGCAGACATCGCGTATTTTCCTCACAACTTGCTTTCCTACCTATCTTTGCATCATCCACAAATTTGACTACAATACACTCGGTTCCTTCATCTAAGCCAACAATACAGATCGTAAATAGTTGGGACCCCAGCACTGATTCCTGTGACACTCCACTAGTTACAGTTTGCCAACCTGAGATTGCTCCATTTATCCCAACTCTCTTGTTTCCTGTTAGTTAGCCAATCCTCTATCCGTGCTAATATATTACCCCCAACACCATGAGCTCTTATCTTGTGTAGTAACCTTTTATGAGGCACCTTATTAAATGCCTTTTGGAAATCTAAATACACTACATCTACTGGTTCCCCTTTATCCACCCTGCTTGTTACATCCTCAAAGAACTCTAATAAATTTGTCAAACACGATTTCCCTTTCACAAAACCATGTTGACTCTGCCTGATTGCATTCTGATTTTCTAAATGTCCTGCTACTACTTCCTTGATAATGGATTACAGCATTTTCTCAATGAGAGATGTTAGGCTAACTGGCTGATAGTTTCCTGCTTTCTGTCACCCCCATTTCTCAAATAGAGGTGTTATATTTGCAGTTTTCCAATCCGCTGGGAACTTCTCAGAATCTAGGGAATTTTGGAAGATTACAACCAATGCATCCACTATCTTTGCAGCCACTTCTTTTAAGAGTCTAGAAAGCAGGCTATCAGGACCAGGGGACCTGTCAACCTTTAGTCCCATTAATTTTCTTAGTACTTTTTCCCTAGTGATAGTGATTGTTTTCAGTTTCTCCCTTCATTTTTCCTTTTGATTTTCAACTACCCTTGGGGTGCTTTCAGTGTCTTCCACTGTGAAGACAGATGTAAAATACTTGTTCAAAGTCTCTGCCATTTCCTTGTTTCCCATTATTAATGTCTCATCCTCTAAGGGACCAGCCTACTTTAGCTACTCTCTTCCTTTTTATATATTTGTAGAATCTTTTACTGTCTGGGTTTATATTTCTTGCTAGTTTACTCTCATACTCTAATTTCTCCCTCTTTTTCTTAGTTATCTTCTGCTGGTTTCTAAAATTTTACCAATCTTCTGGCTTACCACTAATCTTTGCAGCATTGTATGACTTCTCTCTCAGTTTGTTACCGTCCTTAATTTCCTTAGTTAGCCATGGATGGTGGGCACATCCTTCCCATGGAGACTTTCTCAATGGAATATATCTTTGTTGAGAGTCATGAAGCTGAACCATTAGCCCTTTCGTCCCTCTCAGACTCTACTGTTGCATAGAATTGTATAGCATGGGTTTCCCACAATTTCTGCTTTTATTTCAAAATCTCAAATGAGGGCACCCCTTCCCCTGGAGGAGTTGCATCCATGGATGAAATTCCCAGGCACAGGAATTCACGGACAAAGATCAGCGAGCCCCACAGAAAGCAATCAAGGGCAGGAGTCCTGTAGTGAATTTCTCCCTCCCTCTCCAAGTTACTCCTGCTGAAGAGTGCACACATGTGAACACTGAGTGGTGACAAGAGAGGGATCAGCCACAAAGCCCATACAGTTGTATACCTTGCCAACACTTACTGACCAGAATCAAACACAAAGAGAGAAATGAAACACTTACATTTATATAATGCCTTTCACAACCTCAGGACATCCCAAAGTACTTCATAACTAATTAAGTACATTGTTTGAAGTGTAGTCATTTGTGTAATTTAGGAAACACAGCAGTCAATTTACACACAGCTAGCTCCCATATACACCACTGTGATAATGATCAGATACTCTATTTTTAGTGATGTTGGTTGATGAATAAATATTACAAGGAAACCAGAACTGAACATCTCTACTCTTCTTTGAGTCGGAGGGAGGCTGACAGCTGGAGATGTACCTTCAGATGAGAAGGGGAGAAAAGGGCAGAAAAAAGTTGAAATTTTGCCTGCTCTTACGTTATATTTCACAATATTTCCCCAACCATGTGCTGAGCTTTGCACAGTGTGCGTGCACATTAGGAATCCAGAGTGTGGGGCAGCGAATAGGATTTGGAAGGATTGCAAATCTATAAAATCCACCCTATTTTGTGCAAGCCATACCAATAAAAGTGTGTTGCAGCCATTATAGAACATGGTACCCTGCAAAAAACTATGAGCGACACCGGATGAGCGTTACTGGTAACCATTAAAATTTCCACAGCAAACTGAACTGACTGAGAAAAATATCATATGTGGATTTTTCGGAAGGGAAATTGAGGTGATTTAATGAGGATTGGCGAATCGATAGGATCGGCAGTTTGAGAAAGATCAATGGCAGAAAGTGAAATACACGTTTCAGATTTGTCAGTTGCTCTATATAAAAATCCATTAAACTAACTGAGAGTGACACATCGATGAGCCACATAGGTTACATCAACTGACTGGGATAAACTATAGTAGATATATTGGTAATGTGTCACTAAGCTAGAAATTGGTCAAGAAAGGTTTCTAAATATAAATGTAATGAAAATAGTGTGAAGTGCCCAGAGTGAATGGAAATTTGCTCAGAAGCTAGGGATAACAGCCAGACATTTCCCTGTACACTTTTATCCTGGTAAACTCATAATTTGAATGATTTTGTGCTTTTATCATCATTTTGCTCTGTCAACACTCCCTCGCCCCACTGAAGACATAAATGATTCCTTACTGGGGTAAGGTTCCAAGAGCACAGCTTGCCCTCTGGTACGTTCTCAAAGTTCACACTGTTCTGTGTGAGCCCAGTGATATCTACAGATTATCTGAGGGCGAGGGAGGTAACTCAACTCAGGATAACCCTTTCAGCTGGGGTTCCTGATTGAGAGCCTGGTTTAAACTTTACCCTTCTTCAGCATTAAGGTCAATTGTGGCACCCTTATTACCATCGCTCAGCGTAGGCTAGTGGCAGGGACGGAAGCAGGATTGCCATCACCCTGAGAGAGGACAGCAGGTTCCTGTTCCATGAAGCTACTGCCAATCTTCTGGGGTGGCACCTCAGAAAACCTGCTGGTCAATTGGAGAACGGATTGATGGACTGCTGTGGTGCCCTGGGAGCCCCTTTCAACAGTGCTATCCAGAGTCACGATGGCAGCAGTCTGAGCTTGCAACACAGCAGTCTGACATTCCACTGCAGCTCTCAGATCTTTGATGGAAGCTGTTTGTGCTTCAGTGATGCTGTTTGTGCCACAGTGAAAGCTATGACATTGGTTACCAGGCACTGCACCATGGTGAGTTCCACAGGTGTGCTGATGGAGGTGACCAACCTTTCCATGTTGAAAAGGATGGGCTCTATATGCTGTGCAAAAACCTGTGCCAAGTTGGGAGTGGACTCCTTGACATTGTGCACAGACTTTCTGGCAGGCTTTCCAGTTCACTAAGTATTTGGTGTGTATGCCCATCAGCCTTCTTCTGCAGCCTGAGCCATTGACATCTTCATCTGACTCCCTGCAAAAGAACTACTGTGTGACCTCAGCCTCCAGTAAACGGGCACCTGCGCTATCTTGTCACCCTGACCTAACTCCGGTGCACTTGTGCCCATATGTCTCACCACATGCAGATCCCTCCTCTGTCTTAGCCTTTAAAATACATGCAGTGTCAGTCTCTGAGCTGGTAGCTACAAGTATATCATCGAGTCAAAGTGCCTCTTAGTCTTCTGAGGAAAGATTTCAGTTCTTGGGTACCTGAAATGAAAAATGGGCAGGGTTTACTTGTGGTGGGGAGCGAGGCGAAAGTGAGAAGTGCGTGCTTACACTATCTGCAGCTTGTGAGTGAGGTTCTGAAATGAGGGGGAAGTGGAAACAGCAAAGGTGGATTAGGCATGCAGGTACCCCACCCCCATTATCAATCTCTCCAGTCCGACCAGTGGCCATGGCCTCAGCAATGTGCCTTCCCATGATGGCCAGCACTGTCTCATCCATGGAAGTTAAAACACGGAGACGCACTTGTCCTTCTCCAGTTCTTTGCTGCCGCCTCCTGTTTTGTGCTGCCTTCTCCTGCAAGAAAGAGAAAAGTGTGTCAATAAGTGTCATACAGTATGTTTGAGTGATGTGGCTGTCATGGTTGAATAGCTGCCAGTGTGGACAGGCTGTGATTTGTGGGCATGTAGCTTGCCGCCATGCTAAATGTATGAGGGTAAAGTAGTCCATATAAATTGTAGCGTTGAGTACTGATTAATAGAAATTATTGGTCGATTGGTGATGCTGGTGTAGTGAATTAAGCAGCAGAGGAGGCTAGTGCTGTAGGTAGAAGATTGATCTCACTCACCTTGGCAACTTGTGTCAAATCATTAAACTACTTCCTACACTGCATCCATGTTTTAGGAGCTACTCTCCTGGCATTGACCTCCATCACTATTTCCTCCCACTACCTCCTCAGCATGTGTGTTTAGGGCTTCCTGTCCCGCTGTGGATATAAAATGTCTCTCTCGTCACGCCTTTTATCAAGACCTGCAGTGCACTACTGGAAAATATTGGTGCCTGCTCTCTCACATGTTCTGTCATTCTTTAATTTTTCACAGCACAGATTCAGTTCACAAAGAACACCCACCAATGCTTCTGCAACTTTAAGAGGTGCAGGCTGGCTTTAAGTAGCGCTAACCACCCGCAACATCAGGCCCTGTTCGTGCATTCAACAAATAACCAGCACAGGTAGTGCTGGCTGCATGCAGCCATCATGTATGGCTGCAGGCAGCATCAATTAAGCGTGCTGCCTGCAACACAATGAATGCGTGCGGGTTAATCGTGTACCGCAATCCCATGCCTGTTTTTGGGGGTTATCCAAGTTAACCCCACAGAAATCTCAGTTACGCCAATTCGGACTGTGCTCCGCTTAAATTTTTGGATGTAAATTTCCAACTGTTAAGTAAATGCAGGAAACTCATGGGCTGAATTTTGTTCTGCCCTTGGAGGTGGGCACGGAGGCGGCGGTGGGGGGGGGGAGGGGGCAAACAAAATGGCAGAGGGCACGTTCCAGTCATTGTCCAGGCCCTCTGCCATTTTGTCCAAGCTTGGGAAGGCCACCTCCACCTCAATTTTGCTGAAGGTGGAGGGGCCTGACAGATAAGGTCTAGTGGCCTCCTAGCGGGATCCTTTGGGGCAATCCAGGGCCCCCTGAGGGGACCCCTGGTGGCAATTGCCACCCCTACCGGGAAGACCGCCCCCACCCTCCCCAACCCAGTTGCCAGGGTCTGCCTGTTTGGTCCAGGCGACTCCAACCCCACTTACCTCTCGGGGTCGTCTTCACTTTTCTCCTGTCTTCATACTGCAGGGCCTCCTGCAGTACTGGCAGTGGCCACTGCTCCCAGTGGCAGTGCTGCAGAGCTGCCAGCCTTCCAATTGGCCAGCAGCTCTGTCCCTTAAAGGGACGGCATCCCGACAGCAGGCAGCTAATTGGCTGCCCACGTTGGAATTGCAGCAGGGGTCCGACGAAGGGCCAGGGCAGGTTCTCCTGCTGCCTTCTGGCCTGCAGCCGGGAACCCCGGCGTCAGAATAAAATGCAGCCCATGTTCTCTGGCCTTCTGCATGGGGCCTGCGGCTAGTTAATAAGCTAAGTGGGATTTCAGCAAATGTAAATCAGGAGCGGCGCAAACAATCGAGGAAATTCATGCCCAGTGAGGTTCTGTCAAAAAGCCAGCGCAAGCCATTGATGTGCAAATTTCCTCAGAGAAAACACATTGCAACATGGCTCATACCGTGTTGTTGCACTGAAATTCCAGGCCATAATTACTGTAACCCTGCCGATAAAATAGTCAATTTTCAAATCTTTGTACTACACCACATACCACATGTGACAGTTCAGACTGCACAAGAGGGCAAAATCAGAAGAGCAAACAAAACACAATAGTTAGTGTTCTCAGTATTCTGCTATTTAAATGTAAAATTTGGCAGATGACTGACTATATTTATTGTGCTAGTAAAATCTAGACACTGTACCAGGAATGCAACCCACAAACAACAAGCACATGTTTTCAAATCCAAACACTGGGGCGGCCATCTGCAGTTGGGCAGGAACATAAATGATCTGAGTGTTCTTTATCTGTATATCTTATGAAAGTCTGTGTTTTTTTTTAATAAAACAAAGAATAAGAGCTAATTAGTGGAAAGAAGTGAAACTGCGAATTGCCTTAACTGAAGCAGTCATTTTGGAATCAAAACTCTGAATCACTGATCGGCACCCCATCCACCACCTTAAACATTCATTCCCTCCACCACAAAGGCAACTGTGTGTTCCTTATACAAGATGCACAGCAGCATCTTGCCAAGCCTCCTTTGACAGCACCTTCCAAACCCACAACCCCTACCACCTAGAAGGACAAGGGCAATGGGACCGCCACAACCTGCAAGTTCCCCTCCAAGTCACACATCATCCTGACTTGGATTTGTACCACCATTCCTTCACTGTCACTAGGTCAAAATCCTGGGAGTTCCTTGCTAACAGCTCAGTGGGCGTACCCGCACTGGATGGACTGCAGCGGTTCAAGAAGACAGCTCTCAAGGGTAATTAGTGAATGGGAAACAAATTCAGGCCTTGCCAGCGGCACTCACATCCCATGAAAGAATTTATAAAAGCATAATGTGGGCAATAAAAAGCCACAAAAATCTGAAAGATAGATCCATAAATCTCATGGTTCTCTCACATACACCCTGTGTGCTGACTACATAGAAACACTAAATAATAACGTTTGGAGGAACAAATTGAGAATGCATGCTGCACTAAAGTGCCAATCCTTCCACTAGCAATTCCACATAGGAATGAGTTGTTGATTTCAGCAGTGCCACCATGGAGAGCTGCCAAGCAAAGGCTTCATTATCAGGTCTCCTTTGAGTGACCAACTCAAGAGCAATGTTGACAGGCTCTAGGAAAAGATTACCTGAATCCTGCAGTACCCAGGTTCTCAGGAAGTCCATAAAATAGAGGGGAGGAAATAACGTAGGAGATTGTAGAAAGTACCAAAAAATAGTTGGAGATTTCCTCTGTGAAACAGATTGTGGAGAATTTGTTCCGATGTTCTTTATGAAGGTGTTTATGACCTGTAAAGCTTGCACACGGGGAAAATTTTCCCACATTGTGAGCAGGTTGTGGTTAAATTCATTGAACGTGAATGATTTCAAATTGAGAGCTGGTTGTATGGTCTATGGGGGAGAAAAGCCCTTCTGAAAAATTTATTAATCATATGTAAGTGAAGTCATATTTCTTTTTCTGTGATTTTTGTTCCATATATTCCCTTCATTTAGTAATTTGCTGTCTCTGCTTTTTATCTTTTATTATATCATTCTGGTGTTACAATTTCCCTGCTCACTGTATGCAATGATGTTTTAAATGCATTTATGAAAATTTCCTCTGTCAGAATTCTGTGCAAAATCCTAAACACATTCATTGGGATGTAACCTGGCAACTTAATGTCTGCAGCTCATATTAGGAGAAAGAACAGGCTGTCTCATTTGGAAAGAAAAGAGTAAGAACACTGCTTATTGTGTTCAAAATAAAGGCCTCTGTACTTGCATTGAACCACAATGGTCCCAAATGCTCAAATCCCCCTAATTAGTTGTATGTTTTATGTTCTGATGAAGGGTCACTGACCTGAAACGTTAAGTCTGCTTTCTCTCCACAGATGCTGCCAGAGCTGCTGAGTATTTCTGGCATTTCTTGTTTTTATTTCAGATTTCCAGGATCTGCAGTATTTTGCTTTTATATATAGTTGTATGTTTTGTCAATTTGGCAGAGCAGCTGCAGGAAGCAGAAGGAAAGCTGACACTGTCCAGATCTCCCACTTGGATCGCACCACCCATCCAGTGTGACTGGAAAAGTCTACAGACCAGTCCACTGTCTGGGTCTCTTGGCTGAAGGAGGGTTCGTAATGATGAGCAGTCCATCAGAGGGAGGATAGTGGGAGAAAGAGTACAAACTTTAAATGAAGAAATGCTGTAGAAGATAATAGTATATGCATAGATAAATCAAAAAGACATGTGTAAATGTGTTAGCTTGCTAAAGTGTCCACATTAATATAGGTTAACAAGTCAAAATTGTCAGGCTGAGAAAAATTCTACTACAATTTAGAAGAGGTGCACATTGTGTATTTAGATTTAACTACTTTATACATGGGGTGGTAAATGCGTGGAACAGAATCCTCAGGGAGGCAGACATTACAGAAGCATTTAAGGGGAAATTAGATTGATGTTTGAGGGAGTGGGCAAGTAAAGGGTAATCATTTCTCCGACTGATTAGGTGTCCTGAAGAGTTTTATCCAGTCCTGTACTTTCTGAAGCTACTGCAGGTGGTTTCTGCACAATTGGTTGAAAACTGCCCAGTAGGCAACTTCTTGCATTTAAACTGCCGTCATTTTGAATACCAGTAGAGTTCCATGTGGGTCTTAAATTCAGGCCACTAAAATGGCTGTCTGGCCAACAATATTATTGTTTATGATTCTCCAGCAAGAACCAAATTCCTGTCTGGCAATATTTATAAAGGAGGCCAATGTAGTGATGTAACTTAGCTTATTGAACTTCTAACCTTTCCTGCTTTCATACTTAGGCAAAGCATTCTCTTGTATTTCAGGCTTTGGAATGTTGCCTGCTCTGCATTATGTAGATTAGACAGGACAATAATTATATCACTGAAGCGAAAATTGACATAGATTACTCTCGACATCAAACCTTGGTATGGCATTACGGTTCGAAATTTACCAGTTGCTGCCCAACAGTTTTATCTTGAGTTTGGTACAATTTTCAATAGTAGCATTGCATCAATATTCTTTCCATTTGTTTCGCACACTTCATGCCTACAGAATTAGCAAACATTGAAAGAGATAAAGGGAAAGTGTATATAGAACCAAAGGGAAACATCAAACTCTTCGATTGTTTTAGAAAACATGTATCAAACCTCTCCAGCGGTAACTGTGTGTTATGTTTCAGGCCTTTATGGACCAGAAGCTTCCAGGTTTGATTCCTGGTCTGTGCTCCGTTTGCTGACCTCAGCCAAGGTAGGAGTTGGGAGTGCTACAATTAACTACGCCAGGAGGAAAAAGAATCAGCCACCATTCACGCATATCAATGCTTATGAAGTGACCACTTCTGAAAACTATATGTGTGGATCTATTCATGTTGTGATATTCCCCCATCCCCACCAAACTATCATCAAATGGCCTGTTGCCTTTCATTGTCTGGGCTCATATGTGAAGAATGACCACTGGGATGAGACTTACAGATCTTGTAGAACCACAGCACAGCAAGGATCTGTGACTGTGAGAATCAATGGAGAAAATAGGGAGAAGAAAAGAAAAAAATTGGTCGTATTTTGAGCATTTCTAATCTTATACTATCAGCAAAGATCAGAATAAAAGATCACCCAAATTGAATTTAGTTTAGGATAATTACTTTCATTTTAATTCTATACAGTTATGCATAAATAAGGTTTTAAACACCAAACATCAGAGCAAATGCATTGAGAGGGGCTGAATCCTTTAGCCTCTGCTTTCTACGGTCACTGTGCAATAATGTTTCTTTCCCGTTCGGTCTGCATTGAAGCGTATTATGTTGATTACCTGTGTAACAGCTAGATAGGAGGTAATAATTTCAGAACATGCCTAATGCAGCATTACGAACATTCTGGGCATGACAAGCACAGCTGTGTTATTATTAAAAATACGGTTGAGAGAGAACAGCTCAAATGTAGGGCTGCTCAAAATTCTATTTGTATCAAAGAATGAATGGTGCTTGTGAGAGGAAGGGATGGTTTGAAATGTTCAAATATGTTGAAAGTTGCTGCAGAGATCGTGTGCTGGATTCCATTTTATCAGTAGGCCGGAGTTTATATTTCAGTCTTTCTTGCCATTTAAACTCAATCTACTTCAATTTTTTGGCCAGTTGTTGTCCAAGCTGCAAATTCAAGAATGTTGTGGGTGTGGAGTTCCAAAATGAAAATCAAGAATGATGGTGACCTGAAGTAAAACAGCAGTCAATGCTGGAAATGCACTTTGGGGCAATCAGCAGCTGAGAGAAGAAGGTAATATATTGGGCACAAACCTTTGTCAGGATGGCAATTCATGCTGGAGAAGCCTCTTCACAGGATACACCAGAACAAGTCAGAAAATGCCCGAGAAAACAAAGAGGGGAGAATGGTAGAGGTTAAATCAACTAACTATTTGAACAATGACATTGTTAATTGTTGTGTTAGCCTATTGCTTGATCTAAAATTATAATATCTGTCAATAGGTTATGCAAAGTTTAGGGTGGTCAACTGTGATTGGTTGTTTTCCTGGTGGTTTTGTCACATGATCTCCATTCCCCCATGTTCATGCTTCCTCCTGACTCCAATTGGCCTCCCCTAGGCTCCCTCCATCCTCCAATCACCTCGTGTGACCCCCCCACACACTCCTGCCATTGGTCGCCGAACATCCTCACCGCACCCCATCTCCCCATGGCCAATTGTAAAGCCAAATGATTCTTCATACCTGATTGGATGATTGTTGACCATAAGTCAAACTGCCTTTTTTCTCCATTTCCAATGTTCTTTTTTATAACTAAGAAACAAGTGCTCCAAGAGAATGAAAACACACTAGGGGGAATTTTATGCTCTCGGGTTTGGCGGGGAGAGCATATAATTGGGCGGGATGGTGGGGGGAGCTGCACCACCTTCCCACCCCACTCAGATTAAGTCCAGGGCGGGAAGGCCTGTGACTGGCCTTCCCACCTCACTGCCAATTGAGACCTTTAAGTGGGCAATTAAGGGCCTCATCCCGCTGCCGCCCGAATTAGCCCAGTGGCAGGAGGGCCTGTCGCCACGGAACATGCCAAACAAACACATGTGGGTCGTTTGCCCACTCCGGGGGTCCCTTCTTAAAAGGTACTTAGTGCCTGAACAAGGGACCCAGAATCAGGATGGGAGGGTCCCGCTGAGAGCCAACCCCTTGCCCTTGCTTCCGACCCCCCCTAAATCCCCCATCCCCCGAGATCCCTACCCTCTGAAGTCCCTCCCACCCTGAATACCTGTGGTCTGGTTCCAGCACCTGGGGTCATTGCTCTACTGGCAGCAGCCACTGCCTCTGTTAAAGAGCTGCGGGCCTCTGATTGGCTGACAGCTCACAGAGTGTGGGACATCCTTCACTGGGGTCCTTGATCCTGGGGAAGGCCTGCCGGTGTCCACTTAAATGCCTAATTGGCACTTGTGCGGTGGGCCTTCCCCAGAGGCAGCGATACGGGGCTCTCACCAATGGTCAAGATTCCTGTTGTCAGGACAAAATCCCAGCCATCTTTAATTTTAATTCCCCCAATGACCTTTCACTCAGGTAGCTTGCAGCAGTGTCCTGGAGATTAATCTTTAATTCTTGGAGAGTCCAGGACAATCCTGGAAGTTTGGGATTGCCTTAGCAGTGCTCCTTGTTAAAGTAGTATACTTCATATGCTGGAATGAGAGAGCAGGTTACAGCAAAAGGATAGGACAACAGGTCCAGCCTTGGACAAGTGGAGCACAAATTCAACCAGCTGGAAAGCGCAGGTCATGATCCTAGTTCACATCATCCTGCTCAAGAGTGTGGCAGTGGGTAGGGATCTAATAAGCATGGGTGGGAAATTCCCTCTAATCCCCATGTGTTAATGACATCTAAAACATCAAAAACATCATCTGATCTTTTATTTTGCAGAACCATCAATACATACTTTAAAAATTTTGCTAGAAATAATAAGCCAAGTGTAAAAATCCGAAGGCTGTGGAAAGGTGGAATTGTGATTTTTTTTCCCACCTCTGGTGAAGGGGAGGGTGAAGTTAGGTAGACCAGGCAAAATCCAAATAGTTCTGTGGAGGAAGACAGGTGAAAGGTTGAAGGATTGTTGCTGTTGCTAATTTTTTTTATCACTGTCACCAGCTATAATTAAATGCACCGTGTTCTGTTTTCATAACCATGTTTGCGGAATTGTCCTAAGGAGTTGGGAGACTTTGCCATTTAGTACATATCTGGGTCTTTACAACAGGAAATCTTTCTGCCATAGTTATGATGTTGCTAACCCAGAGTGACCTCGGGAAATCCTCCTCCAGGATTACATAGATCTAAATGAAAAGGTTGAAACTGATTACTGGCCACTGAACAGAGACTAGCCAGAGAGATATCCTACTGAAACAGGAATTATTGTCTTGTTATATGAGAAGCATATGAGCCATATAGAGCTCAGCTGGTCTCATGGTGCAAAAAAATCTTGTAATTAATTGAAACCTAGTCAGAAAGAAAGAAGGAATGTGCATTTTTTTCAGTACAGCATCATGTACCCCAGACATCCTAAAGTGCTTTACAACTTTAGGCAAACACATATGACCAGCAATTCGGTAGTGCTGTTGGTTGGTGGATGAATATTGACTAGGACACTGAGACAACTCCCTGGTCTTCTTCATATAGTGCCATGGGATTTTTTTTTACACCTATCTGAACAGAAAAACCTCAGTTTAAAGTCTCACCTAAAAGACAACACCTCCAACAATGCAGCACTCCCTCAGTACTGCACTGAATTGTCAATCTAAATTATGTACTCAAGTCCTGGCTATTATCAATCCCAGAGCATAACACAAATGTGCAATATGCCACTTATACAATGGGTGCAGTTACAATAGAGTTAGGAGCTGCACACTTCTTCATTCCCTTCAAAAGTGGTACCAAGTTTCTCCCATAGTTTAAAAAAAGAAAGACTTGCATTTATATAGTGCCTTTCACAACCACTGGACATCTCAAAGTATGTTACTGCCAATTAAGTACTTTTGAAACATAGTCACTGTTGCAGTTAATGTGCCACTGAGATATACAGACCAGGAAAATCTCAGATTTGATCTCCATTCGTGTGCTGTATTAGTTTTATTCAGCTGTGTCAATAATAGGGCACCACAATTTGCCACTACATCCCTGAGTTATAGAGGGGAGAGAATCAACTAGGATTCGTCCATCTGATCAATAGCCAATAACCTATTCTGGGAATTATGGCCAGAATTTTACATTGAGCAGGAGGCCCCGCCCACCGGCCAAAAAGTCAGTGGTGAGCCTGCCTCTGCCGGGCCTGGGGTGCCAGGCTGGGATTTTTCGCTCCCTAGGCCCTATATTGTTCTTCGGCGTGACTTCCACCTCCTTGAGGCAGGAAGTTCTGCCTAATGAAGCTGCCAGCCGATCAGTGGGCTGGCCGCTCTTAGTCCCAGCAGCGCCAGCAGGAGTGGTGGCCACTGTTGGGACTACACCCAGCCATCGGAAGCAACTGGAAGGACGGCCCCGGAACTCAGTTTAAGTTTTTAGGGCCTCGCTGGGTACAATCGGCCGGGCACCAGCAAGGCAAGGGGGCGGGGTTGGGGGGGAGGTGTCGGTTGGGGAGGAGTGTTGTGCATTGGGGGTGGTTGGCGCGTCGGGGGCCGCCCTCCGTGGGGCACAGGGTGCCTGATCAGGAAGGACCCCCCTCACAGCCCACAAGAAGGCCGCCTGGTTTTACCATCTGGCTGCCGAGGGTAAAATACCCGCCACGATGGGAGGAGGCCCTTATGTGACAGTTAATTGGCCACTTAAGAGCTTTGATTGGCCTGGGCGAGTGGGTCATATCTTGCTGCAGCCGCCCCGCATAAAATTGCAGCCTGCTCATTTGGGGGTGGGGGGGGCATAGAATTCCAGCCTATGTTTTTATAGAGGGGAAGATTGGGTTAATCCATGTTGCCTCCCACAGTTGAACAGTCTAAAACTTATTGCCAAGAGTCAGACATGCAAAATGGTGACTTAAGTGAACACCAGATAGCCTCTGCTATCCTGGGAACCAGCATGAGTCAGCACCATCAGGACAGGTGGAGAATTTGTTTTAATGTTACTGAATGATTAAACATATTTTAAATTTCTGATCAAATGACCAAAGGTTGGTTTCCACCAAATCAGACTGACCTGAGCGTGGAATATATTGGACAACAACTCATATTCCAAGCAAAAACCTTCCTCACATCATTGTTTGCAATTCGACTACTGATCAACGGACTATAGTTCTTAGTGTGGCTGCCCATTAAACACCAGCGGTGTTAAATGTAAATACAGGTCTCAGAAAAGTGTGTTTTATATTTCATAACCACATTATAGTTTAGATATAACTATTTTAGATAAAGAGTATTGAATAAACTGAACAGAGTGGCTGAAGAGGCCATGGAAGTGATAGCGTCAACCAACTCAACAGATAGATATTTGACAGAGAAAGTAATTTAAGGGTTTAAGATAAAGTAGAGAAATTACTGCTTTAAACCACAGTTTAAAATGGTCTGTAAATTGGAACAGTTCTGGAAATAAGCTGAGGAGCATCGAAAGAGACAGGAGCGGCCTGGGAAGGAGTGACAAGGAAGGAACCTGATAAAGGTATTAAGCTGTGTAGAAAAGGTGAATATAGAACACTTCTTCAAGTTAAACCTACAAGAGGACAAGGGGGCACAAGTTCTTACTGAAAAAAAATTAGAGCTGATAAGGAACGAGCATTTATATAGAGCCCTTCACATATTCAGGATGTCCTAAAGCATTCCACAGCCAATATATTATTTTTGAGTTGCAATCACTGTTGGCAAAATGTGTCAACCAATTTTGCACACAGCACCAGCACCATAACCAGCATGTAAGATAAATGGCCAATTAATCTGTTTTGGTGATGTTAGTTGAATTGCACATGTTTGCCTGGACACCAGGAGAATTGCCCTACTCTTCTTCAAATAGTGCCATGGGATCTTTTCTATTCACCTGAACAGGGAGACAGCACCTCAGTTTAATCTCTCATCTGAAGGACAGCACCTCCAATGATGCAGCACTCCCTCAGGACTATATTGATCCGTCAGCCTAGATTATGGAAACACACAGAATACTAGAGCATAGCAGCAAAACCTTGGGAGTTAGTTTCTCTGTCTGGATGAGCTAGGGTGGGATAAATTGCCTTCCTGATCTATATCTTCTTGTAACTTGATTTAGCTTGCTTCAGTATTGCCAGAATTTTCTCAGCTAAGTTAGTGCAACTGTTTATCACACACTTTATTTTTACCATTTGCTGTGCATCCTCTGTTGTTTAGTTTGAATCCCACGTTCTTAAATAAGTGGTAGGAACACAGCATCAAATGACAATTGCAAGCAGACCAAAACATTCACTGCAAAAAAAAAAATGACGTTTGAAACTTCCCTTTATTGTTATTCACAGAATAACTCATAATCCTTGCAACAACAATTTTTTCCTGTGTTTCAAAAGCTTCCGCATACATCTGTTGACAGGACTGCCAGCTTGTTCTGCTCTCATGAAAGGTGGAACACTAAGCAGCTCAGGACTGCCAGTCTGAGAGACAATACAGTGTCAAGTGGCACAGGGAAGGTGTGAAAAGTATCTGCACACAAAAAAGTACAACTCAGAGGTCACTTCTTCTCCCCTGGGGCAAGCTCGGTAAGATTGACTGGTTGAGATCGTCTTCCATTGAGCTGTTTCCTGCAGTCACTGTAGGATTGTAAATTGCTTTCTTAGCATTTGGGGTGTGTTATTTGGTTGTATTATTTCACTGACAAATAGACATGTTGTAACTTTTACAGATGGCTTGTCAGAAAAGCCCAAGGGTTTATGATTGAAAATAAGGTTTTATTTAAGATTTTCACATAAATATAAACATATCTGTGCATTTGTCTTGTTTACAGCAAGGGACTGATTATCTAACAAGGTGTTCCCCTGTTGGCTCAGTTGGTAATGCACTGCCCATTGTGGAACTAAGCCACGCAGGCCAGGAAGGTCGGGGTTCACAGGTTCAATATCTGATCTGTCATTGAGCTGATCTCAGGTGACAGACAAGCTACTGCACCCCAGACTTGATAATACATAAACATTACAACACAGAAACGGGCAATTCATCCAGCCAGTCCTGCTCAGTGGTTATCATTCATGTGGCAGGCAGCACAGTGGCGCAGTGGTTAGCACCACAGCCTCACAGCTCCAGCAACCCAGGTTCAGTTCTGGGTACTGCCTGTGTGGAGTTTGCAAGTTCTCCCTGTGTCTGCGTGGGTTTCAGCTGGGTGCTCTGGTTTCCTCCCACAGCCAAAGACTTGCAGGTTGATAGGTAAATTGGCCATTGTAAATTGCCCCTAGTGTAGGTTGGTGGTAGGAGAATTGTGGGGATGTGGTAGAGAATATGGGATTAATGTAGGATTAGTATAAATGGGTGGTTGTTGGTCGGCACAGACTCGGTGGGCCGAAGGGCCTGTTTCAGTGCTGTATCTCTCTATGAAAAAAAGTAAACAGCTTCAATCACATTTACCCACCCTGTTCCCATACTCTTCAACCCATTTTCCTTCAGGTCAGTGGGTGACAAGCCTGCATTGCTGTTCCTGAGAACTGTCCAGTGAATCCCACTGGAAAGTATAAGTATGTGCATGTAACATCAGGAGAAGGCAGGATCAAGTTCAACTGTGATGCCCTCCATTGTCTAGGATTGTACATAAACAATAGGCACTTGGGTGAAATAGTAGGGAGCAGTCAGAACCCACTGAACTGCAACCCAACATGAAGCTGCATCTTCAGTCATGAAGGAGTTAAAATTGGATGAGAAAAATAAATAGCACATCCTATCGTCACAGCATTTAGATTACCATAATCACTCGGAAACAACAAAAATTGAAAATTTATAACCATTGGTAATTGAGAAAACATTTTAATGTTCTTTATGGGGAGAATGAATAGGAATATGCACTGTTTTGAGAATTGCATTGTACATAGGAATCACGTTCTTACACAGTCGGTGGTAATAACGTGGAACCCATTGCCCACAAGGGTGGTGGAAGCAGAGAGGATCACTGACTTCAAGAGAAAGTTGGATGGCCACCTGACAGAAATAGACTTGCAGCGCTATGGGGATCGAGCTGGGGAGTGGGGCTGACTGCATAGCTCCATGGAGAGCTGACATGGACTCGATGGGCTGAATGGCCTCCTTCTATGCTGCAAATGACTCGATGGCTCTATAATGTTCACTTGAGGCTACCAAGCACACATGAGCCAGCAGACGGAGCTGAAAGAGAAAGTGAAAGTAAAAAAGAGTAAAGAAGGCTCCATTATGTTCAACCACATGCTGCATCTGTCTCAGTCTTTGCCTCATATTTCTTACCAAACACAGCCAAACCTTGCTCCAGTCCAAGGAACATGACAATGGTGATGAGGTAAAAAGAAAACGGATGGTGAAAAAACAGGAAACATTGCTTTCAGATATGAAATTTTTGGAAGGTTTTTGTCTACTTTTACAGACAGCATTTTAAGGTGGACATTGTGTGAGAGTGACACACAGGAAGCTTGTACAGTGTATACTCACACCTGATCTCTCCAAATAACCATCCAATCAAAAAAAAATGAAATCTCGGATCATTGCAGAAAAGTTTCCTCTGAAAAGGAACTCAATCCCGGATCCTTGACCACGCATTATCACTGCAATGCTGATCAATATGGTTTGTCTATGCCCAATCTTTCACCTTTTAATGTGCATTCAGAGCACAAAACCATGTCTTTGCCACGTCAAGCAACCACAATGTCAAACCTTCTACCAAAAGGGGTGGAGCAGCAAATGGAAAGAGCCATGCACAAAAGGACAGAATTAGAAGATTGAAGAATATGGCATGGAATTTAAAGCTGGCGGAGATTGCAGGGA
Organism: Heterodontus francisci; assembly: GCF_036365525.1. Taxonomy (NCBI): domain Eukaryota; kingdom Metazoa; phylum Chordata; class Chondrichthyes; order Heterodontiformes; family Heterodontidae; genus Heterodontus; species Heterodontus francisci. The sequence continues at coordinate 12,248,973 of NC_090406.1, forward strand.
TGGAGTGATTTGAAGGCAAGGCCATAAATTTAAAATTTAATGTGTCGAGGTACTGGAAACTCATGCAGGCAAGTGATGTTTGAGGTGATGAGCTATAGGGCATACTGCAGGATAGGATAAAGGCAGTGACATTTTGCACCGATAAAAGTTTGTGGAGGATTAAGGAAGGGTAGTCAATGAGGAAGATGATATCAAAATCAAATCTAGAAGTAACAAAAGAATGGGCAAGGAACTAAGGTGGGGCCGAGACCAATACTTAGCAATCTTGGTAATGGATAAGATATAGAGTTCGAAGCTCAGCTCAAATTGGAACAGGCAGGCCAAGGCTTCACATTGGCTGAACAAATGGAGAGTGTTATGAAAGTGCTTCTATTTTAAAAAAAAATATTTTTTGAGAACTCGTGTTTGAGCATTGTGGAGATGGACTCATTGGAGGACTGAAGGGATTCCATGGATGTGTTTTTTTAAAAGGTCACTGGACAGACTCTGTTTAAAAACAACATTTACTGGACGTTGCATGTCTTCAGCTAAGTAAACAACAGGTGCCTTCTGACTATGGGAGTTGTTTACAAGAGAAGTGACATGTCAAGTTTTATGGTGCTCAAGAGTGGGTTTCATTTTTGAATACTATTTTGAGTCAGTTGGAGGTTAGCCTGCTAAAAGAGAAGACCAATTCATCTTTTCTCGAACTCTTTTGAGAAACCCTGATACTCAAGTGTAAGAAATAGAGAAACTGAAGCAGCATTTCTCCTGAGAAGCTTTGGGAAGACTTCCTCATGACATCTCCTGAACGAACTGCTTCTGAAAAGATCCCAGTGACACGTATATGTGTGCTCAGATGCCAGACTGTATGCCATCTGGAGCATAACATATCTTATCCTTTTTTTTCAAGAATTAACAAGTACTTTGGCCAAAGCATCTTTATTTTTCCTTTAACCAGTGTGTGTGTTGGATATTTAGAAGGGAATTATGAGGAAAACCACACCTGCCAAGAATGAGGCATATTAATTTTGTCATATGGAACATTAATTTTAAACTCATATTGGACTGAAAACATGGCTGCACCTACATTCTAAAAGGACAGTGGCTGGAAACATTTGCATTCTAAAAGACAGTTGCCTGGAGAAGACAATGGAACCACTCCCTGATTCAATTAAACAAATAGATTTTGATTAAAAGACATTGAAGATGTGAAAGTCAGCATTCCAGCCCCCTACTGAGGATGTTACTAAGATTGAAAGAATCCACAAAACCTTGCTGGACAGGTTGTTCCAAAGTAGGTGCTAATCACATGACTGGCCTGTTGGCCCAGGTTTGGTTTGAATTGTGTTCACAGAACCATTTGAAAAGTGACTGCAACTGAACTTGAAGAGTGAGCATCTCTCCCTGTCTCTTTCTCTCTCTCTCATGAAAAGCAGAGACTGCAACTGGATTTCAAGAAGATAGCATCTTCCTGTCTCTCTCTCTCTCCCTTTCATGCATAGACAGGAGTTCAAGGCAGAAAGCCATCGAAACAAGTTTGAAAGCATGCACTGGGCCCCAACGAGACGGCAAGACTTAACTGCAGTCAAAAACTTTACATCGAACTCAAAAGACAGTAAATGAACTCCAGCTACTGCTTCAAACCTTTCCCCTTGATTCTGTCTCCTTTTCTGTCTCTATCTGCATGTGTTTATCGCGTATACAGGCTAGCGTGGTCGCGTCGCGTATTTTTAGTAATTTTAAATGAATTAGAGTTTTAAGGTTAATAAACTTACACCTTTCTTGTTTAAATCTAAGAAAACCTGTCTGGTTGATTTCTTTGCCATTACAATTGGAGAGCAGTGAACAAGGATTCACCGAGGGGAAGCTGAAAACACGGTGTTTAAAAAAATTAAACCCTGTTACAGCCAAACCAGGAAAAGGCTGAGAGGGAACCCCTAGACCCTTTTCTCACCTGGTCGTAACAGAATGTATATATTCACTGTCATATTTCAAACCGTGTGTTAAAGCTTTGCACTTTATTGACTAAATCTTGTTTTATAATAAATTCTTTTGTTGTTTATTAAAGAAACCTGGTTGGTGGATTTTATTCCAAAATAAAAATAGATAGAGTATGTAATTGGCCGCATCGGTAACTGGGTACACATTTAAATATATATTGTGACCTATGGGAGAAGTGGAACTAGAGAAAGATCGTGCACTCCTCCCACCTCGATCGTAACAAGAGGAAGAGGGGTGGAGTCACTGAGAATGGAGCAGAGTTAGTGGTGAGGTTGAAAATAATGGCTTTGTTCTTCCAAGTGTTAAGTTGGAGAAGCTGTGGCTCATCCGTGACTTTATGTCAGACACACAGTGTGAAGGTGATTATTGGGTTGAGAGAAGCGGTGATGAGATCTCAAAGGATTGTCATGTGGTGATTACCATTATCAAGGAGAAGTAAATCATCTGACACATCTCTCAACAGCCAAGGTCCAGGTTATCTGCAGTCAAGAGCCCAGAAACGGTTGATCATGGGAGGTAAGGCAAGGGGAGTCATTCCAAATAATTATCATTGATATTACATAACTCAGTTTGATTTCCCCTTTGCAAACTCACCCCACCCCCTCAAACATAAGGAGCTACTTTTCTAAAGACATTTGAGCTCTTCTGATGCCAAGCTTGCTTTAGGCCCAAAACAATCAAACCAAATTTGGATCGGCTCAGGTTTCTGGCTCCAAATTCTACTTATTCATACTGTATAAACTATCTGTCCCTACTATTATAAACTTTCAACCCTTTCATTTTTCAAATAAAAGAACAATAAACTGATTTATGGTCAGATTAATAAGGATTTTGATTTGGCCCAGAAAGCAATGTGCTGTTTGTTTATACGTAGGTCCAGTGTGCATCTGCCTAGGGCTGTAATTTCCTTGGTACTTACAGACTACATGAAATGGTGCTCTCAAAAAGGGGATATTTGATCCTTTACATCATTTCATAATTACACTGTTCCTTTTACATACTCTGAATGTTTGCTTCATTGCATCCATTCAAACCAGCAAACTAACAGCATGAAACCTTTATTTATTTCTTGTGGAAGTAATTAAGTTGAGAGGTAACATTATTAAAATGTGATTTCACAAAGTTTGCTACAGGAGAACAAAAAAAAAACAAATTGCTTATTTGAATTGCAACCAGGAGCCAACCTAAACAACAAAATAAATATTTAACAGCCTCTCTTTCTCAGTAATAAATGTAAAGTATTAATTTTCCATTCATTTTACAACAATTTAATGAACATATGTTCAGATATAGTTAATTCTCATCTTGGAGCCGGGTTACAGATGGAAGTAATAACCACAGGGCAATCTAGATTAAAGAGCGGTTTTTACTTAAAAAAAGGAGGCAAGAATGATTTTGATTATCTTAGCAGAAGGGCACGAAAGTAAATGAATGATGCAGCATGTGCTTTATTTGTAAATATTATTGTTTTATCCATTCTTTTTCACTTCTAATTTTCTCTCATCTCCTGAAGGAACCGACTCCCCTACTTAGATTACATACACAATGGACGGCCCACATTACTTCACCCAAGTGACCCATATCCATGTGTGTGCCTCAACACTGGGGATCAGTTGGCTCATAACTGCATCTGAACCTAACCTCACCCACAATTTGCATGTGAACCCTTTCAATGGTGCAGGGTTCACTTGCCCAGGATTGGAAACCTTGCCAGTTTTCTTTTCTATAACTCAGCAATGTTGGTGCCAGTTTTTGTGCCCCTACTGCTGCCCCAGCTGAGAAACACTGGTGCGGTTCAGACCAGACAATGGACTTGGAACCTTTCCTGCTAAAGATGGAGAATTTTACATATGAACAATCAAAACAGCAGCAATTATTATTAATCAAGGAAAACAAATCGCAAAATGGCGCAGCCTGATAATCTTGGTCCATTTGGGATTCATTTTGACGGTATCGATATGATCACTTGTGAAATCGGGAATTAACACACATAAACACAGAATGGTGATCAGGATACTGTCAGCTCACTCCATGGAGGCCCCCATTTGAAAGTCACAGTTGTATTAATAAAGGCAGGACATTGAGAGCGAGAGAGTCACAAAAGATGGTTGCAGAACACACAAATACGCTCCGAATAGTAGTGGAACACTGAGAGAGGGCTGTATGGAATAATTATTAAACTGAACTTCTGAGAGGTTGAAGTTACTGAACACCGGTTACAGCCAAGCAAATTGTTCCTTTTCAACAAGACAAAGATTTTGGGACAATTGACACACTATGGACTGGATTTCAGCAGCGAGCTCAAAAAATGATTGCCTGCCTGTGCGCGCTGCACGCCAAAGAGCCACCACAATCTCCCGCGTGGCAGCTCATTTAAATAGCCGAGTTGGCTAAATCCGTTTTCCCCCCCACCCACCCCCCAATCACTCTTGTGGAGGGGGCGGGCTGTCCGTCCACAGCATTGGCTTCAGCTGCCTGTGCACAGGTGCTGGCGCCCTTTTTAAAGGGCAGCCAGCCCTGCTGGCACATTTAAATTTTTAAAGAAGAAAACCCCCAAAAATTAAATAAATAAATTTATAATGTCCTTTTCCACTCCCCCCCCCCCCATAACAATTACATTAACCATTTTCCCTTCCCACCAAAACACTTACTTTTTACATCTGATCTTCCCCATTGCCCCCCACAAACTGCACAAAGTTTGTTCAACCCTTCCCACCATCCCCATTATGTTTATTTGATCCCTTCCCCCCCTCCACTCCAGCACTGAAAATCTTAACTCCTCCCCTCCTCCCCACCAGTGTGGCGCCGCCTTTCCCCAGACGGGGATTTGAAGGCGCAGGAGTGCCAGCCGCGGTGCCAAAGATCACGGCGGGCCCTCGAGATCGCAGGTAAGTGTATGTTAATTCATTCATTTTATTGATTTGAATATTTTAATTGTGGTCCCGCCATCCAGCGGCAGGGGTGTGGTGGTGGGGGAGGGGGTGCGCCACGGAGCCTCGCCGCCGCTGGGAGGATCAGGCTGGGCTCTCACGGTGTTGCGGTCCATGGCGGGACTCATCTGGAGCCATCTTCAGACCCTCCCCCCGCCACAGAGCCCGATGCCTGGGGGAGAACAAGATCCAACCTTATGAGTTGCAGGGTAAAAGTATAAAATTATATCATGAAGACTAGTGAGTAGAGTAATACCCAAAAATTGTATCAAGGTGCTGATGCTTTACTTACAGTGCTAACCAAAATTAAACTGGCAGCTGAGAGGTCAAGGATGTTGAAGAGGGCCAGTGGACCACATCTACTGTCTGTTTAACATTACTGCCCATAAATCAATCTCATCCCACCTCCAGCAGGGATTTGATAGCTGGCTGTCTCTAAGGAATTGGAAGGAAAAGCCAACAATTTTTTTAAATGAAAAAAAAAAGATGAGTAGAAAAGAGAATAAAATTAATTGCTTAGTCTAAAGTGTTTCTGTCTGCCAACTTACCCTTACTGTTTAAGTTGGGACAGAAAATGCCCAGCTATCTCAAAGCTGCCTGTATCTGATTACTTGTGTCATCAATAAAGTGCTGTGCACTACTCGGCTGATTCACACGTCGTGGCTCCAACTATTGAATGTTCAGAATATTGGCTTTAGGATCCAGTCCCATTAGTACTTTGAACAGCTAAGTATTGCTACTTAGATCATTACTAAAAGATAAGCTGTACTTTTGGAGCGTTAAGCACCTCCAAGCAACTTGCCCATTAGGATCTTTAAAAGTAAATATCAGCACTTAGCTTGTCTCCAAAGTTAAATTTAATGTGGCAGAAGTAGAGTAAATGACTTGTTAATGGGAATTCTGGCCCATGCATTGTACTTGATGGACTTTGGGCCTATTGACTAATGTGTATCATGAAGCCAATGAAAATTTCCATTGGAGCTATAACTGGGCCCATGGTTTGAAGTTTCTCATGGGAGATGAGCAGTAAGTAACACACAAGAAGTTGAGTGGCAATCCTATCTAAAAACTGCAAGTTTTTAAAGAAAGGTTCTCAGTGGCAAGGAACCTTTTTCCCCTATTGACACTAACTCCTAGCTGGGCCTAGTTCCATTGCTGCTGATAATCCTTCAATACTTTGCTCAAGCAGTCATTTTTCATGTGTGACCCTTGGCTAAAATTCTGGGCTCACGATTCTGTGGCCAGATGTGTAGCAGGGACAAAAGGAAAGACATTACTTTCTGAATGCAGGAAGTCTCCAAACTCAGTAGACTCTGGTCAATCTCTTTGGTTTACAGTCATTGGCTGTTAATGTTTCCCAAACCATGTGCTCAGAATAATATTTCAATCACATCAGTCTTGGATTTTTTTGTAATGAGATACCTTGGGCTGAATTTTTCACATTGGCGGCAGAAAACAGAAGTTGGGACTATTTCCAGATCCTGAACCCGCCCCGGAGGGCAACTGATTGGTTCATGATTTTCACAGGGCGTGACCCCTTAATTGATATGGAGATGGGTTTTCTGTCCTATTAGAGTGGGAATGAGGCAATTCAGAGGGAGTGCGGGCTGACTTAAACTCAAGGCTGACGCACACTGAGTTGCATCGGGTAACTACAGCACTGCAGAGGCTTCTACTCTCCTAGCTAGTTCTCATTATCTCTTCTTGTGTATCCCACAGGTGCATGTGTCTAACCCAGGGCAGCCTCTCCCCCTCCCTCCATGGGCCCAGAGGAACAAGAAGCTGATGAAGAAACACCATCACACCTTACGAGCACATGGTCCACCAGTGCAGATACACTCACCTCGGTGGGTCTTCGTGTACGTGAAGATGGGGTGGCACAGGGTGGTCATGTCAGCATCAGAGGGAAGGGAGTAAGCGCCAGAGTACCACTGAGCCTCTTATGGGGCTAGGGTAATTCCCTGGTGGCTGGCTCCGCGCTCTATGCCCACCTCCCTTCAGCTGATCAGCCCCAGACAGTACGTGCAACCCATGCAACCCATGAAAATTTCAACCTCTTACTCCTTAACAACTTTAAATGGCCTTAATTGGAGGCGGACAAGATCGCTGTTCTGACCTCCCCCCGCCCCACCCACCCCCTCCCCACCCCCCCCCCCACCCCAGTGAACATTTCCAGCACCAGGAACGATGCCTCAAAGCCAGCTGGCACTGGTATTTTCGGACCCCACCCGGCTCCATTACTGTCCCTGGCAAAGCCCAAAAATTCAGCCTCATCAGTGTGACTCAGACCATTTCTTTCCACGGTTTCCCAGAATTGGACACAAAATATTTCAGCGGAGGTCTAACCATTGTTTTATAAAGGTTTAGAATAACTTCCTTGCTTTTGTACTCTATGCCAGTATTCATAAGCCTTGGATCCCTTTTTTTAATAGAGAGATGATGAGGCAATACATTGGTGCAAGTTATTTCTCCCATCAGATTAATTATCTGCAGTCTACAGCTTTTAACGTAAAAAGCTCTGGACAAGCTGTTCAATAAAGGAAGGAACCTGTTCATGGCTAAGAAACAGAATAGAGAAAAAGAAAAGGTGTTTAATTAAAATTTGGGAGCTGTTTATTCATGAGAAGATACAAAAGTAACACAAGTTATTTTTGTTACTCAGCAGAGAAGTTAAGGATGAAATATTGGTCCAGCTGAAAAATATATGAATTGATTTCCTATGGCATTGCTCATGGGTTGTCTCGGGTCTGCAGCACAGTTGTGTTGTTTGGCTATTAAACTGGCCTGTCGCTTTAAGGGAACTAGCCAAGTACTCCCTGTTGGAATTCAGGTCGCCATGGCTGCTTGTGAGTTCATGAGGTGAATTAGAAAACAGCAACTTACTTGTAAATTTCAGAATCCAGGTGAAAAGAACCCAGGATGAAATGCTTTTCTTTCCCTATTTTCAAAAGATTGAAAAAAAGACCTTCTGTACGGTCATTGCAAGAAGCAGTAGTCAAAGATGACATTAAAATGCCATCAGAAAATCTTCCACCTTTGCAGTTTGCAAGTACAGTGGTGTATCCCCCAGCACCAGCTACCTGAGGTCAATTAAATTGTCAAGATTGATAGGCAAGGGTATCAAGGGATATGGATCTAAGGAGGGTAAAAGGTGTTGATGAACACAGCAGCCATAATCTAATTGAATGATGAAGTAGGGTAAAGAGGCTGAATGATCGGAATTCCTATTCCTATGAATGCACTGATACTGGGTCTTCGCTCTGTGATGGCTGTCAGATTCCAAGTCTGCCCTGGCAGTGCATAAAGTATAGTCTGAAAATCCTTAATATAGCTTTAAAATGTCGTTTCTTGGTTCCTGTCATCCTGAGTACAGGATGTCTTTTGTTAAGACTTTCTAGCTGTGTTGTTATTGTCATGCCCAGTAAAGACACATCATACTCCTAACTTTTAAAATACGAACTTTATTCAATGTGGACTCCTTGAAATTAACTTTTCCTTTCAAAAAAAGTGGACAATGTGCTGCAAAGATGGCCACTGAAGGTCAGATGACTTGGCCTGTGTATTCAGAAACTGCCTCACTTTCTCGAAAGGTCAGACTAAGAGCTGTTAACTACACCCATCCTGAAAACATCAAGAGACATTCCTGAATTGAATGTGTTCTTCTGAGACACATTATAACAGAATGGTACCTATCCAGACAGCAATAGATAGCCACGGATTCCACATCCTGGTCCATTGTGTGGTCACACCAGGGGAAAAGGCCATGTGTCAACTAACAGAAATGCTAATGTGATGGATTTTGAGAAAGAGGAGAGATCACAATAACATCACAAAAAGCAGTCTAGCAAGAGGCTGTGGAAAGAGATTCAGCCAAACAAGGAAGAAGCCTTGCTGCTAATTCTGCACTTCAACTTGCTGCAGCAGAGAACTGAAAGTGACCACCACCTCCAGTCTGAAATTTTAACCATCAGAAATCTACAACACCTCAACAAGTCAATACTACAAACACCCAGGCTTGCACCTTAAAAAGAAACTGTCCTCCTGAGAAGTTTCAACAGATTTACTGTAAACTATGAACATCTACCTCACTTTGAACTACATCCTACACCATTTGCTCTCCATCTACCCATTCTTGTGTGTATGTGTGTGTATGTGAATGAATGCGTGCATGGGTTAAGTTGTGACCATTTTGGAAATGATGTAAAAATAAACAGTTATTTTCTTCACCTACAAGAAAATCTGTCATTTTTCTGTTTATTTGACCCTAAAAATCACTCAAGGACTAACTCATAATTTTAAACAAAACACGATTCTGGTGATTTGAGAGGTTTACAGTGGGAACCACCCACAGCCTTACCACTTGTCCATAATATTATTTTAATACCAGTTACTAGATGATGTTATTTACACTAATTCTTGATCTAAAAGTCATATCAATTTTAGGGGAGGGGAAAATTGAAGATTCCAATGTACATTGGTGGACCTTCCCTCTCCCCAACAGCTTACCCCTCATCATAGTGTGTTGGAGGCAAAAATACTCAGGCATTGATGCAAAGGCTGCATTTGATCCAACACCTTGGGGAATAAAAACATAGGCACAAAGAGAGTTTACAAGTAGGCAAAAATAATTTAATCTGACTGCCAACAGAAAATGTTACTTATGTTTATCCAGCATTTTAGGAATTGAAGCCAGTGTAAACAAGTATTATTACAAGGTGTTTTTGATGCCATTCCCGGTGATCCTGTGCTGACAGGTGTTTATGAATATGACCCAGATCATTGCACTATCAATTGCTTTCTCAATTGCGAAAAACTAGATGCCTGAATTGGCTGATCTCAGCCAAGATGGCAACAGGTGCAATACCATTGGTCTCAGTACCACCACAAGCTAGGGAGAGGGGAAAACAAAAATCAGCCAAGGTTTCCTTTCCAGATTCATATTCAATGACTCTTGCTGAAGAGTGAGCAATGCAGGTATCAGATGAAAGCGAGATGTGGCTCTGATGTTCTACACTGTTCAATGGTCTATATGATCTCAGGGGCAAATAATCCCCCATCCTAAATCTAGCCGAAGAATTGTGAATTAGGTTGGGACCCACACACATGAAGTCCTGGCCTTTCCCAGAAGATTCAGTTCAGCCTTGTTTGGAGCAGAGCCTCTCTCCACCTCAAACTGGGACTGCATGTGAAAGGGGACTCCCACACCAGGAGTTTTCTGAGCCCTGGTCTAGAATGGGCTGGTGATGCTGTACACCAAGTGAAAGTAGATATGCTGGCCTATGGGCTAACAGAAGTGGGACCTATCTGAGAGTCCAGGCCTGGATCATGGCCTGGGCCCCAAAGATGTAACACATTTTACTTGTTTCTTTCAGTCCCTTATAAAGGAGGCTAGTGAGCCACATAGCAATTCTTTCAGGGGGGAAGGAACCCCGCCCCTTCACCCCAGAACTGGCATCTCTGACACACTTTGCAGCCTTCCCTTATTCATGAGGATCTGGTATGTTTCCCTATTGGTCCTGGCACCTGCCCAAACTATGCTAATAGGGTGATATCCTCATGACCCTGTATACTTTGGCAAGGTCAGTGCTAGACTTCACCTGTGTGTACACCACAGCATTTACCCGCAGGGTGACAGCCCGCTTGCTGACTGGGCTCAGAGATGAAGAATGGCCACTTCAGTGATGTACCACAGAGTGGAGCAGTATTCCAGCAAGAGTCAAATCTTCACCAGAGAAGAGGAAATTGACAGAGTGGTTTAAGTCTGGCTTCCACCAGGCTCCTTTTTTGCTGGGTTTTACACAATAAAACTGCTCCGACGTCTATGCAAAGAATTCCTGCTATGATGTAGGGAAACATTCTTCACAAAATGTTAATGCCCAATTAAGGGTCTCACCCCGCCGCCACTGGAATTTGCCCAGTGGTGGGCGAGCCTGTCGCCATGCGGGTTGCTTGCCAGCTCTGGGGGTGGGGGGACCGGTGGGTAGGTACCTCGTTAAAAGGCACAATGCCCGAATGAGGGATCGGCATCGGGAAGGGGGTGGTCCATTGAGAGACAACCCCCTGTCCTTGCTGCCGACCCCCCCCCCACTTACACCCACTCCTCCACAACTCCCGCCGTGCAAAACCCTTCCTGCTGAGACTTACATGTGGCCTGGATCCAGGGCCTCAGTTGAGTGCTCCACCAGCAGCAGCCACCACCTCTGCGGTGGTGGTGCTCAGTGAAAGAGCTGCCAGCCTCTGATTGGCTGGCAGCTCTCAGCAGGCTGGACTTCCTCCACCAAAGTCCTAGATCCTGGGAAAGTTCCGCTGCCCGCTGCTGTCCATAAGTGCCGAATTGGCACTTGATCTGTCAGGCCTTCCCCAGAGGCAAGGTGGAGGTCTGGCTGGCACTTTTTGCTGGTGGTCGAGACCCCAGTCACCTGGATAAAATCCCGGCCACAGCAAAGTCCCACAAACAACAAATGAATAAATCCGTTTTTTCAGTGGTCTTGGCTGAAGAACGAAGGTTGGCCAGAATATTTGGAAAACTCCCTTCTCTTTTCAGATCTTTTACATCAGCTTGGAGCAACCAGGGCCTTGGTTTACTATCTCACCCAAAAGATGATAACTCCAACAAGGCAGTGCCCCCTTCATCCTACACTGAAGTCCTAGCGTGGAGATTGAACTCTCAATCCTCTGAGGAAAGAATGCTACCAACTGAGCAAAAAATATCACGTTTTGTTTTGAGGTTGATGTATGATAGAAAGAAAATGCATGTTTTTGCAAACTGCAAAGTTCACATGCACATGATGGGAATGGGTTATCATATGGTTACACCTGTGCCATTGGAAAGCCTATATGCTATTACACAGGCTTAGTTGTTTAAATCCAAACTTTACATTCTGCTGTAGCTAAAGGGCGAGATGTAAAATAGCCCAGGTTTACTGATAAAGTCCAAGGCTGTTATTTTGTCAATTTGTCTTCTTGGTTACTACAATAAAGAGTAGTAGGAGGCTTGATATTCTGAAACACGCAATGCTTATTTATGTACAGCGCTCTTTGGTCTCGCTTATAGCGTTGGGAAACAAAAATTCGAGGGAACTGACAAGTCATTTGAACTTGTTAGATGTGTCCCTTATGACCTCATTAGTTTAATTATATGCATTTTCAAGCTGATCAGTCTCTTGTTTACTGAGAAAGTACCAGAAAAAAGTGTTTGGATTAGTGAGGTATTGCAGTGGATCCCATCAAAGTGTTTGCTATTAAATTGTAGGAACTTATTAGAAACACCAATTTAGCAAAGTCTCATTTTAAAAAGGTAAAACATTGGAACTTCAAAATAAAAGAATTTTGATCAATTTTTAATCGATACTAAAGAGGTTGTCAAAAATGAAAGCTTATGGAATTGAAAGTATTCATGTGACATGAAATGATAATTGGTTGGGAACAATATTCCATGTAAGTCTGAAAGTCCCAGGGCAGGCTATGCATCTCAGTCTCTTTAAATTACTTCCCGTGCACGGCCACTCAAAATAATTTAAAGGGACCATGCACTTATATAAATCACTAGAAGAGAGAGTAGGGATAAAGGAACGTTAACTCTGCTTCTCTCTCCACAGATGCTGCCAGACCTGCGGAGTATTTCCAGCATTTCTTGTTTTTATTTCAGATTTCCAGCATCTGCTTTTATTAAAGGAATGATCTGATTGGTGAGCTGTGACAAGTGGAGTTCCCCAAGGATCAGTAATGGGGCATCAGCTTTCCACCTTATATATTAATGACTTGGATGTAGGAAAAGGGAGTTCTTTTTCCAAGTTTGTAAATGACACTAAGTTAGGAGGCACAATAAGTGTGCAGATTGGAGCAGGAAGTTACAAAGCGTCATAGACAGATGAAGTGTGAGGGCAAAACTTTGGCAGGTGGTGTTTAATGCCACTTTCAACCCAAGAAAGACAAATCAAAATATTTTCTTAATGGTAAGAGACCAAGAACTATGGAGGAGCAAAGGGATTTAGATCTCTATGTAAACAAATCACTAAAAGCTCATGCACAGGTACAAAAAGCAATCAAAAAGGCGAATGCAAAGTTGGCCTTTAGCACAAGGGGATAAAGATAAAAGTGAGGAAATCATGCTTCAGGTCAGTCCTCATCTGGACTACTTGTTTAGTTCTGGGCACCACAGCTCAAGAAAGATGCATGGGCCTTAGAGCAGTACAGCACAGATTCATCCAAATGATACCAGGATCTACAGGGTAAAATTGTGAGGACATGTTGCAGTGTTCAAGAAGGCGGCTCACCACAACCTGCTCGAGAACGATTAGGGATGAGCAATAAATGCTGGCCTTGCCAGCAATGCTCACATCCCAAGAACAAATAAAAAACATTTGTATTCCTTTGAGTTTAGAAGGTGTTACGGGCTGTTCTAATAATAAAGGGACTCGATAGGGTAGATACAAAGAAACTATTTCCTCAGGTCTCGGAATCCAGAACAGGGGATATAACCATAACATTCGAGCAAGGCACTCAAGTGGTTAAAATCTTGAACTCTCTCCCATCAAAGGCTGCGGATACTGGATCAATTGAAATACTCAACACTGAGATTGACACAATGTTTGTTAGGTAAGGATATCAAAGGATGCGGAGTAAAGGCAGGGAAATCGAGTCAAGATATCGATCAGCTATGATCAAAATGAATGGCAGAACAGGTACGAGGGGCTGAATCCCTTACTCCTGTTCCTATCCTCCTAAATGCTGGATCTACACACACACTCTATAACATGGATATTGCACAATCCTGCTCTGAACATCACTCAGATGAGCAGGAGAGTTTAGATTCAGCTAGTGCGAACAGTCCAATGTAAATCCCTATTTGCTTCTTGCCACATGGTGTGTGCTACCAAAGTGACAGCTACTTGCGTGATCGCCTCAGCTAATTGTGCGCATACTGGGACTGTAATCTGATGCTTTGTTCTCCGGTCAGGTCTCGTTTGGCCCACTGTGATTCCAATTGGATCTGATTGCCAGTCTGCACAGGAGGCTCTGAAAACAACTCACTACAGATGTGGATAACATGGCAAATATTACACACTCTTTGAGAATTCTTTAAAGCCCCCACTTCACCAAGAGAAAATAAATGATAGGAAATGTTTCTCAGAACATCTGTCATGCAGGAATATCTTGTAGTGTTCATAATAACTTATATTTATATAGTGCCTTTAGCACAAAAAAATGTCCTAAGGTGCTTCACTGGAGCACTATAAAACAAAGGATGATACCAAGCCACATAAGGAGATATTAGGTCAGATGACCAAAAGATTGGTCAAAGAGGTAGATTTTAAGGATTATCTTAAAGGAGAAAAGTGGGGTGGAAAGGCAGAGAGGTGCGGGGAGGGTATTCCAAAGCTTAGGGACTAGGCAACTGAAGGCATGGCCACCAATGATAGAGTGATTACAATTAGGGATGCATAAGATGACAGAATTAGAGGAGTGCAGTTATCTTGGAGGGCTGTGGGGCTGGAGGAGATGACAGAAATAAGGAGAGGCAAGGCATTGGACTGATTTCAAAACAAGGATGAGAATTTTAAATCAAGACGCTGCTTGTCTGGGAGCCAATGTAGGTCAGTGAGCACAGGGGTGATAGGGGAATGCGACATGGTGCAAGGCAAGATACAAGCAGCAGAGTTTTGGATGATCTCAAGTTTACGGAGTGTACAATGTGGGAGTCCAGCCAGGCGTGCATTGGAATAGTCAAGTCTAGAGGTAACGAAGGCATGAATGAGAGTTTCAACAGCAAATGAGCTGAGACAGAGGTGAAGTCGGGCGATGTTACTGCGGTGGGAATAGGCCGTCTTAATGATGGCGCAGATATGTGGTCAGAAGCTCATCTCGGGGTCAAATGTGACACCAAGGTTGTGAACAGACCGCTTAATGTCAGACAGTTGCCAGGGAGAGGGATGGAGTTGGTAGCTAGGAAACAGAGTTTGGAGCATGGACCAAAAACAATGGCTTCAGTCTACCCAATATTTACTTGGAGGAAATTTCTGCTCATCCAGTACTGCATGGAGGATAAGCAGTCTGATAATTTAGCAACAGTGGAGGAATCAAGAGAGGTGGTGGTGAGGTAGAGCTGAGTGCCATCAACATGCATGTGAAAACTAATGCTGAGTTTTCAGATGATGTCACCGAGGGACAGCATGTAGAGGAGAAAAAGGAGGGAACCAAGGATAGATCCTTGGGGGACACCAGAGGTAACGGTGCGGGAGCAGGAAGAGAAGCTATTGCAGGTGATTCTCTGACTCCAATTAAATAGGAATGGAACCCACAGCCTCACAGCTCCAGCGACCCGGGTTCGATTCTGGGTACTGCCTGTGCGGAGTTTGCAAGTTCTCCCTGTGACTGCGTAGGTTTTCGCCGGGTGCTCCGGTTTCCTCCCACAGCCAAAGACTTGCAGATTGATAGGTAAATTGGCCATTATAAATTGCACCTAGTGTAGGTAGGTGGTAGGGGGAAGGTGGGGATGTGAGAGGGTAATGGGATTAATGTAGGATTAGTATAAATGGGTGGTTGATGGCCGGCACAAACTCGGTGGGATGAAGGGCCTGTTTCAGTGCTGTATCTCTAAATAACAAATAAACACATTCAAGGACTTTGGAGAAGAAAGGGAGGTTGGAGTTGGGATGGTAGTTTGCAAGGGTGGTGGAGTCAAGGATTTTTTTTGAGGAGAGCGGTGATGACAACAGATTTAAAGGAGAGAGGGACAACACATGAAGAGAGAAAATGGTTTACAATATCGGTTAACACGGGGACCAGGAGGAGAAGTTGGGTGATCAGCAGCTTAGTGGGAGTAGGATCGAGGGAACAGGAGGTGGGTCTCATTCACAAGACGAGCTCAGAGAGGGCATAAGGGGAGATAGAAGAGAAACTGGAGAAAGGTGCAAGTTCAGGGTGGGGGGAGCATTATAGGAAGTTTGGGCAGGTGGGTTAGTGGAAGGGAGGGACATGGCAGAGGCAGCTTATCGGAAGATCTCGATCTCAGTGCCAAAGAAGTCCAAGGGCTCCTCGCACTTATTGTTGGAGGGAGAGTGGAGGGGACAGACAGAGACACATCAGTTTTGGGACCTGCAAGTTGCCCTCCAAGTCACACACCATTCTGACTTAGAACTATATTGCCATTCCCTCACTGTTGCTGGGTCAAAATCTTGGAACTCCCTCACTAACAACACTGGGGGGGTACCTACACCACATGGACTGCAGCGGTACAAAAAGGCGGCTCACAACCACCTTCTCAAGGGCAATTAGGGATGGGCAACAAATGCCGCCCTTTCTAGCAATGCTCACATCCCGTGAATGAATTAAAAAAAAGCCTATTATGTATCAGTAATAGAGCTGTGAATCCCTAACCCAAACCCCCACCCCCACCCCACACCTCCCCCCCACCGACCCCGACAAGTTTTTTTGAGGTGTGTGCTCCCCAGTTTCTCCCCCACTTCTGAAGGTGCTGACTTGTATTTGAGTACCGTTCTCTGAGTGTTACCAGTCTCCTGTGCCTTACCCAACTGGTCATTCATCACTCTAAGCATCAACAGAGGGTGTCAGCAGCTGTGCAAAGGTGGAAGAAACCTCAGTTGAGTCCAACCCTGTTCTACCTATGCTGTGTTGTAGCTTATTGGGCACCAAAACTCTACAATTGTGGATCTGCTCTACTGGAGTTGAGGTACAAATCAGTCAAGATCTAACTGAATTGTGGAACAGGCTCAAAGGGCTGAATGACCTAATCCTGTTCCTATGTTCCTCTTGGGTGACAAAGGCAGCATGGAAGAAAGTTACCATATGTCTCATACTCTGGTTGTCCACTCTATTCTTTTCCCCAGGGACGCCTGGTATGTCATCTTTACCAATATGGCAGTGCCCCAACTCAGGCGAGGACATGGCATCCTCAAATTGGTCCTTTTTGGCCCCATTTTCACCCAGAAAACAGGTGCAATGATGACCAATTTATAACCTTATGTTTACTGTCAACACAATACGATCAGGTGATCATGTGATCAGGTTAATAGCGTGATCACCCCTGGAGAGAGCTGCATGACAGGGGCATCTGCGATCCAAAGCAGATTATTTAAAGCAATTTCATAGCAAATAGGCAGTACAAAAAGGAAATATGCTTCAAAGCTCTTCCCTTGTGTTCAACTTTCAGCACTATGCTTGCAAAATTGGAACTTTCACTGAATTCTTTCTCAGGTGCTTACAGTTTAAGCGGGGAGATCATATGCTTGTCAGAATCACTGTTGCAAGAGCATTCCACGTGTGGTTTACGTTCACTCCTGATAGTTGAAGTAAAGTAGTGCAAATTGTATTTTCGAGAGACAGCTATAGGGCTGCTAATGCAATGTAATAAGCCCAAAGTGCTGATGTAATGCCTACTCTGTGTCTGATTGCATTGCACATTCCTATGCATTCAGGCAGAGCACATCACTCTGGAATCCTATGTTCAAGCCTCACGAAGGCCTCAATTTTTATGCTACTTAGGGGTTCTGCACTGAGTGGTGCTCCAAGCGTTTGAAGCTGGCAGTTCAGTCAAAATCTGTTTAAAAAAACAGTAATGCTTCCCTCTGAGTGGCCCACTACTTCTAATAGGGTCACTATTCGTTGAAGCGTGAAAGGGATCATTGTGTCCTAAACCATTGCAATTAAAAAAAAGTGACACTTTCGGGGCTGTCAGTAGCCCTTCAATAGCTGCTGGTGATCCAAACCCCCGTGCCACTCAAGGCCAGCTTAGTGGGGCACAGGCGCACATTGGACGTGAGCTCCAGCTGTGTTATACTTAACTACAATTTGATTCCCCTACGTGAGAAAACTTCTGCAAATAATACTGTGCTCCTCTCTGTTAAATATTTGAGGTTATATACTTCCTGTTTACATTTTTAAAGCAGTGGAATATGATGACTTCATTTATCTACCTCTGTATTTTGGAAAAATCTGAAGCAATTTGCACAAGTTTTTGAATTGCTTCCAGTGCTTTTGTTGATTAAAATTAGGGGGTGGGGGAGGGAGATAGGCAATGACTAAAATTATTGCATTTGGTCAAAAGATTTATATTAGGAGATATCAAAAACTGAACCTAAAAGACAACTAAAGTACCAGATAAAGAGACATGAATTAAGCTAAAATGTGAATTATTTCGGGCACTGATCATCATTGACCAGTGATCAATAAGTTCCAGAATGCATGTTGGAAATTAAAAAGGGTGAAAACATTCTCACTTGTTATTCAGGCCCCAGTTAATTATTTCTCAACATTTCTTTGGCCTCACAAGTTGTGAGAAGTAACAATAATTACGACAAGCTTTGAAACAAAAATTTTAGGAGGTAGAAAAAAGGCTTGAATAAAGTGGACTGAAAACATGGATATCAAAAACTATTTAAAAAATAATTCCAAGAACATGACAAAAATTTGGAAACAGAAGACTAGATTAACGTTAATACTATATTTCATCCATAACTAAGGGGCCAAATTTCATTGCCGTCTGGTTTCTCCTGACCTTTGCCCTGGGGAATAGGCTCCCTCCAGGGGTAAAGGTCAGAAACCCCGAAAACTCAAGTTCCAGAGACAAGGCTACGATTTAAATTTATGCCATTTCCAGAGTAAAACAAAATCATAAAACATTTTGTTGAAACAATTTCACCAATGCTTTTAGAATGGAATTTTCACAAGATAACGAACAATTAAATGTTACTGTTTCTGTGATCCCACACTTTCAGCAGGCAATGGTACTTGGAGGGAACGCAAGTCAGGGATTGGACTACAATGCTGTTGTCCTGATTCTCCGACCTGTGCTCCCTGTGAGAAAAGCACTCATTGTGTGTACTACCTTTTATGGGTTAATGTCAGCATAAAAATAACACAAACAGGAATGCAGTAGGAACATTCATATGCAAACTTCACCGATTAGCAGTTCCACCTTAAAATATATATTTAATTAATTTTTCTTTTGACAATGTAGAAGGATTTTTCAATGCTTGGTTGCAGGTTCACCAATGTGGAAATATTGACAGGAGTGACAGCTCTTGCTTCTGACTCGTACAGTCTGATGCACCTTATAACTATGTAGGAGACTGAGGAGACAACCAGGTAATTGATGTCAAGCACAACCACCTACATGGCATACAAAGTCACCTCTTAGAAACTGCCTGTGTGTTTCTGGATGACATGCATTGCCACATGGACCCCTTTTTGTTTAACAAGAAACTTACTGTTATTATTGTTGCTTTTAGCCTTTATGATTGATACAGCCAAAAGCTCTCTTCTGACCTCCTGTGTTGAACCAACCACATTTAAAATTGTTTGATACTAGGCCACATTCATAGTACCCTCTAGTGCAAACATTACTGCTTTTTTATTGGAAAGCATTTCTGTTTTTGAAAGATGTGTTTCGCAACTTATTGCCTTCCAAATTTTTGACTGGCCCCTCCACCCTACCTGTGGCTTACACTTTCCCTAACCAAGAAGGCTACAACCCTGACAACATATAATTGGTGTTTTTCGCCTGGCTGTGGAGTGGTGCCCGAATCTAGTTCCAATTTTTTCAATTTTTCTTAAATAATGGAGTGACGTACAATATTCCAATCTAAAAGGAACAGTTCCCGAATAGAGAGAATTTTGGAAGATTATGGTTAGGTAATGTAAGAATAAGAAAAGTCCATTCAGTCCGTCTCATTCCATGTACATATGGTCCATGCTCTGAATGTGTACAGATTTTATTCATAGGCATGTTCTTCCCATCTTGATGCCAAACATATATCCTGTACGGTTACTTCAGAAAACCTTATAGGCCTTGCTCTTCTTAACGATTATTATTTACCTTTTTTGGTAGAATCCAAGACATTTGCAGGAGTGGGTTTGATGGGTTAAATGGCCTTTCTCATGATGTGTTTTAATATACTTCCTTCTTTCCACCTCATCTGCTTCTTTCGCAATGTCTGAAATAAGATATTCCATTTCTACCTGTCCTACATTCTGATATATTTAAGACTTCTTTCACTTGTGCGATCAGTTCTGCTGCATCGAGTCTACAGCCCAACTGTTGACATTTATGCTCCACACGAGCCTCTTCCCACTCTTCTGTTTTCAATCGAATTGCATCATCATTTTAAAACCTAGCATCGACAGCTACAATAGCTTTCAAATTGCTCACCTAGTCAACTTTTGATCATGGTTGTAACCAAATCTTGACCAGAAGCTTGCCAAACATCTTGATAGGCCCATTGGTCACTAGTCCCTATGTGTTAGCTCAGCAGAGACTGATAACTACAGTACTAATGGCAACTTATTCTGTTGTTTTGTTGACTGTTGCTCGTACTGCACTATCACTCAATAGAAAACATTGATAGTCAGACATTGATAAGAAGACATAAAGGGTGATTCTGTGCTTTCTGGCACGGAGCCGAACTCAACATGAGCCTGGGTCAAAGCACCGGGAAACAATGCTGCAGCCCTTTCTCAACAATCCAACATGTGCTCTCTTTGAGTACAGGATCATGGAATCTTCCTTATAATCTTTCAATTTTGTCTAATTAATTTACATATTAATTAATTTCAAGTCAGTCTATATTTATCCCTGCAGTCCCATTCTTAGCCAGAGATTCTTCGATCTCTTTTGTTCAGTCATTAAAAAAGACTCAAGTGCTTCCACTTTGAGTCTGTACCACATCTTCATTAACCTGTGGGGAAAATATAGGCTGAGAAATTGGAGAAGCTGGACACCATCCAGAACAATGCAGTTTACTTGATCGGCAGCCCATCCGTGACCTTAAACATACACTCCCTCCATCATAGGCACTCCATGTCAGCAGTATGTACCATTTATAAGATTCACTGCAGCAACTCACTAAGGCTTCTTCGAGAGCAGCTCACAAATCGAAACTTTGACCACCTAGAAGGACAAGGGCAGCAAGTGCATGGGAACACCACCACCTCCAAGTTCCCCTCCAAGTCACGCATCATCCTGACTTGGAAAATCTTTGCCATTGCTGCTGGATGAAAATCCTGGAAGGTCCTACCTAATAGCACCATGGAAGCACATTCACTGCACAGACTGAAGTGGTTCAAGAAGGTAGTTCAAATTCACCTAAGACAAGTAGAGATATGCTGAGCTTGCCAGCGAGGCTCCCATCTCGTCAATGAATTGAAAAAAATCATAAACCATGCAAAATGGGCATAGCAGGGTGCGTGCTCCAAAGATGTTGACCTAATGCTTATTAGAAATTGTGGAGTGTAGAAGCTAGTTGGGCAACTCAGAGGAGCTCATTGGTCAAGGCACAGGAAAATTGGCTGGCTCTGTTGTCAAGTTGGACTGCTGGTATGTGCTGGAGTGGCAAGGATTTGGATGGCAATGGAGAATCGACGAGGAGCGAGACCAGGCTAGTTGTGTCCCACAGTACTATAGTAGAGCCAGGAGCAGCACTCCTGTTCCTCTTGGCTCTATATTTAGTTTTAAAAAAAAGTTAACTTACCTTTTTGACAGCAGCTTCCAGAGGTCCCTTTATAGACCACTGGTTAAACTGCTGTAATTTATGCTGAATTGAGAGCAGGGTCCTAAACCAGGTGATTAGCTTACACAAACTGCCTAACACCTGTTCAGGCAGGTGGCCTGGACACTTGGGAGGTGTGAGCGTCCAAAATGGAAGCTGCCATACTTCCAGGAGAGATTGGGCATGAGTGAGTGAACCCAGAAATTGGTCACCCCAATGCTAATTTTTGACCCAAACTCCAGGTGTAACAGGGACCAATTTGACCCCCTTATTCTTTTAATCTCTAGTTTACTCCAGATTTGTTAATTGTGCTTTTTTCTATAGTTTTGTTTCTCCCCACCACCCTCCCCACTCCTGAAATTGACACCTTGTTGGGTATGGTTCCATGAATGCCAGATGATCTCCCGAAAAGTGGACATTATTCATCGTTGAGCCGTGATATTTAACATTGGCAGAATATTTGACCTGTGAGGGGAGGCAGCATCACATCCAGCCAGAATCAATCCTGCAACCTCCACTCATGCAAACGTCTGCCAGGGATTGCTGGAAGGCAAGCAGGAGTGAAACACTGTTATTCCCCTCCCCAAAACGAGATTCCTAAGGTGAACTCTGGTGCCAAAATCCTGTTCTCCAGCTGAGATCAGCTAACTCAGTACAGGTTAGAGGCCTTCCTGGTGAGGCCTGGTCATTTTGAACCTATGTTGACTAGTTCTGTGCTAGAAAGTCACGATAAATAATCTGCTTACAACCGACTGTGGCAACTGACATTTCAAAGTCCTGAAAATATTTCCCTTAATCTGCTTTTCTCCAATGAAAGCAAGTTCAGCTCTTAGTCCTTCTCCTCAAAATCCAGAGCCCAAAGTTCGGGAATCATCCTTTTCATTCTTCTCTGAACATTATCCAAAAGGGTTCCGAAGAAGGGTCACTGACCCGCAACGTTAACTCTGCTTCTCTTTCCACAGGTGCTGCCAGACCTGCTGAGTGATTCCAGCGTTTCTTGTTTTTGTTTCAGATTTCCAGCATCCGCAGTATTTTGCTTTGATCCAAAAGATCAAACTCCTTTCCAAGATACGGTGGTGCAAAGTGCACTTAAGATTACAAAATGTACTCTCCAGTAAGCTGCACAAGGTTAGTATATATGCATTTGATTTACAATCAAAAGCCCTTTAGCTGGATCTGAGCATTTGATTAACTTTATTGATAATAGCTTCATACTGACTGGAAAGCTTCATTGAATGATCAATAACCACACCCAACTCCTGTTCCTTTCCCAGACAGAACTGTGCACGTTTCATTGTTCTGGGTCCAATGAGCATTAGTTTACAATTCTATCCACATTAAAATTCACCTACCATTCTGTGGTCTCGAAAAAAACAGAAAACAAGTTTTAGATTTCCCTGGAAATGGTGTGCAGTGGAAATAGTGGAACTACAAATAATGATCAGAAGGCAACATGGTATGTAACATGGTAACATAGTAACAAGAGTTGTCCATTCAACCCCTCCATCCAGCTCCGCCATTCAATTAGATCATGGCTGATCATCCAAACTCAGTAACCTGTTGCCGCTTTTTCCGCGTATCCCTTGATCCCATTAGCCCTAAGAACTATATCTAACTCTTTCTTGAAAATATTTAATGATTTGGCCTCAACTGCTTTCTGTGTTAGAGAATTCCACAGGTTCACCACTCGCTGGGTGAAGAAATCCCTCCTCATCTCAGTCCTAAATGGCTTACCCCTTATCCTTAGACTGTGACCCCTGGTCCTGGACTCCCCCACCATCGGGAACATCTTTCCTGCATCTAGCTGTCCAGTCCTGTTAGAATTTTGTAAGTTTCTATGAGATTCCCCTCTCTTTCTTCTAAACTCTCGTGAAGACAAGCCTAATCGACCCAATCTCTCTTCATACGTCAGTCCTGCCATCCCAGGAATCAGTCTGGTGAATCTTCACTGCACTCCCTCCATAGCAAGAACATCCTTCCTCAGATAAGGAGAACAAAACTGCACACAATACTCCAGATGTGGTCTCACCAAGGCCTTGCATAATTGCAGCAAGGCATCCCTGCTCCTCGAAACTTGTCGCTATGAAGGCCAACATACCATTTGCCTTCTTAAC
The DNA here is from genome assembly GCF_036365525.1 of Heterodontus francisci. NCBI lineage: Eukaryota > Metazoa > Chordata > Chondrichthyes > Heterodontiformes > Heterodontidae > Heterodontus > Heterodontus francisci. The sequence goes on from NC_090406.1 coordinate 12,272,505, forward strand.
TGCCTGCTGCACCTGCATGCTTACTTTCAGCGACTGGTGCACAAGGACACCCAGGTCTCGCTGAACCTCCCCCTTTCCCAATCTATCGCCATTCAGATAATAATCTGCCTTTCTGTTTTTGCCACCAAAGTGGATAACCTCACATTTATCCACATTATACTGCATTCGGGGTAGGCGGTGGCGTAGTGGTATTATCACTGGACTAGTAACCCAGAGACCCAGGGTATTTCTCTGGGGACATGGGTTCGAATCCCACCACAGCAGAAGGTGGAATTTGAACTTAATAAAAATCTGGAATTAAAAACTAGTCTAATGATGGCCATGAAACCATTGTCGATTGTTGTAAAAACCCACCTGGTTCACTAATGTCCTTTAGGGAAGGAAATCTGCTGTCCTTACCTGGTCTGGCCTACATGTGACTCCAGACCCACAGCAATGTGGTTAACTCTTACATGCCCTCTGAAATGGCCTAGCAAGCCACTCAGTTGTACCTAACCGCTACGAAATCTATAAAAAGGAATGAAACCGGACGGACCTACCCCACATGGACTGCAGTGGTTCAAGAAGGCAGCTCACCACCACCTTCTCAAGGGCAATTAGGGATGGGCAATAAATGCTGGCCTGGCCAGCGATGCCCACATCCCGTGAATGAATAAAAAAAAAAAAAATCTGCCATGTATTTGCCCACTCACTCAACCTGTTCAAATCACACTGGAGCTTCTCTGCATCCTCCTCACAGTTCACCCTCCCACCCAGCTTTGTGTCATCTGCAAACTTGGATATATTACATTTAATTCCCTCATCTATATCATTAATATATATTGTAAATAGCTGGGGTCCTAGCACAGATCCCTGCGCTACCCCACTAGTCACTGCCTGTCACTCGGAAAAAGACCCGTTAATTCCTCCTCTTTGTTTCCTTGTCTGCCAACCAGTTCTCTATCCATGTCAGTACCTTACCCCCAATCCCATCTGCTTTAATTTCGCATGCTAATCTCTTATGTGGGACCTTATCAAAAGCCTTCTGAAAGTCCAAATACATCACATCCACTGGTTCTCCCTTATCTATTCTACCAGTTACATCCACAAAAAATATCCTTTGATATCCTTACCTAACAAAAATTAAAGTTTCTTCCTCAGAGTATTAAATATTTAGCAATTTAGCATTTCTCCAGGAGGTTTTCCCAACCTTCTGCTGTAACTTTGGCGGAAGATAAGAGGAATCCCTGGAGAAATAGCCCAAGCGGCGGGATCTCGGGAGAACCTTATAAAAATTCTATGCCATAGATTGAGTTGTTTTTTTTTTTACAGATAATAAGAGTAAATAATACAAGAATTTCATAACTCCAGCTATTAAAATACATCAAAATGGTGTACTACTTTGTTGTACTACTTCCTTTGCTTTTCCGAACATAAATTTCAGCCAGCCAGAAGGGGGCAGCCAAGCCCTGTTATAGCTGCATCAATGATAAAGCTGGATGGTTGAGTGAGATTCCACTTTAAGAAAAACAAAAGACTTTTCTCTGTTCCCTGCAGCTAGCTATTGGAAACTCATTTACAAAAGATTGTCCATTTTAAAGTTACATTTTCCTGTGGTTTTGTTAGCTGATTGTTAAGTAAGGAAGAAAAAGACCCAATAATTAGCTCGTTTTCAGTTAAAAGAGAAGTTCGGGCCCTGTTTAGACATGCTTTCATGGAGTTGAAAATTGTATCAACCTCTGCTGAAATATAAATCTATGTTTTATGGTTTCAACCTCTTTTGGAGGCGACTGTGGCATCTCTGTAGCAATAATTTTTTGAAAGCATACAATTAATCTTCAATACTTTTCAACACACTTCATGGTGAAGTGGAGGACACTTGCAGTTTGCTGTGTTGGTTTTAGTTGGAATAAATTATCTTTTACAAAAAGCAAATTAAATGTTTAAGACTGCTTGATCTACCCCACCTTTCTGTCCCAAAGCCTCACAACTGAGGGAAGTGCAATTCAAGGGAGGCTCCTAGCTCACCACAAACCTGCTAAACTCCTACTGTGACCGGGCATTACTCAATCCTAGCTCGGCTCCCAAATTTCCCGGTCAGGAATCACCTCAGCCCCTTCAGTAACAAGTGTCTCCCAAGTGTATTGGACTTTGCCAGGTTCACAACGAAACTACTGGCAAATTGCATTTATATAGCACTTTCAACGTAGAAAAATGGCCCAAGGTGCTTCATAGGAACGTGAGGGGGAAAAAATGCAGAAGACATTAGGAGGGATAACTAAAATCTTGGTCAGAGATGGGTCTTAAAGTAGGATAGGGAGTTGGAGATACAGAGGGTTTTGGGGAGGGTGTTGGGGAGGGTGTTGTGTGATTGCTTCTCATTACAGAGAGAATTCCAGAGAATGCAGCCTAGGTAGCGGGAGGCATGGCCACCAATGGTGGGTGCAAAGGAGGGAGGATGAACACAAGGGTGAGGATGAAAATAAGGCCGGACTCAGAGCCTGACGGTGCATGAACGGGCAGGAGGGGAGAGGTGTAACACTAGAGAAGGCTACGGTGATAGTGGGAAGTGAGACCATGGAGGGATTTAATCACAGGGATTAGAATTTTAAAACTAAGATGTTCAGGGACCGGGAGCCAATGAATGTCAGCAAGAATAGAGGTGACTGGTGACTGGTTCAGGATTTGATATGATTGAGGTGAAGTTTATGGAGGGTCAAGAATGGGAGGCTGGCCAAGACAGCATAACAATAAGTCGTGTGAAGGTGACAATGGCATGAACAAGGACTTCAGTGGCAGATGGACTGAGGTTGGGGTGGAGGTGGAAGTCGAAGGTCTTTGTTTATGGGGGGGTGGGGGGTGGGGTTATACCTTCTTTCCAAAGTTCCAAACCTCATTAGCTGAAGTTATGTTGTAGAACCAGGAGAACCCCATGGATGTTCACCTCGAAAGGAAGAGGAATATCTTTGAGAGAAACTCTGTGCTGAACCACAGCCTGGGAAATTGTGTAAATTCTATATAACGCAATAAAAATAATACAAGATTTACACAGGGTTGCCAATGATAAGTTAGTGAATAAGGTCGTTACACTGACCCATTGTAGTGAACTATTAACAGGTTTCACATAACCATATGTGAAAAGTGAGAAATTGGGTCAAAAGCATTATGTTTAATTGTGCATTACATGAATGAGCTGTTTGAAATGAACTTCATAAACTAGTATTTTATTTCTGAATTAAAAGTTTTTATTTTTGTATTTTTTTTCACAGCCTTCAGGCTTGCTGGTCTCCTGACTCAAAGCCCTGACACCTGCTGATGTCCTGACCTGAAACTCCATTTACTTGCAGACCAAGTGTGCCTGGAAGCATAGTGTGGTTTCCGTGCCAGAATATCTACTGTGGACATGATCTACTCCATATGCCAGCTACAAGAGACGTGTATGGAACAGAGTATACCCCTTTACCTTACTTTTGTAGATCTCACTAAGGCATTGGACGCTATCAGCAGAGCAGGGATCTGCAAGATTTTGGGAAAAATTGGCTGTTCACTGAAGCTCCTCAGTCTCATCCACTTCTTCCATGCCAACATGCACTGCGCTGTACAGTTTGATGGCTCCGCTTCTGACAGTTTTAAATGAAGAATGGAGTGAAACAGGGTTGTGTCCTAGCCCTCAATCTGTTTGGCATCATCTTCTCCATGCTCCTGATCTTCGTCTTACCTGCAGATATGGAAGGCGTCTACTTGCAGGCTAGGTCAGATGGCAAGCTTTACAATCTATCAAGTCTGAAAGCGAAGACAAAAACACATCGCGTCCTGGTCAGAGAACTCTTCTACACTGATGATGCTGAGCTAGTCACTCACACGGAGACTCAGCTACGCAGACTCATGCACTGTCTCTCCCATGCCTGTAACTTGTTCTCCTTGACTACAAGCGTCAAGAAAACCATGGTCATGGGACAAGGTGTTGTATCTCCGCCCCGATCACACTAAATAACACCCCACTGGAAATGGTTAGCAAATTCTGCTACCTTGGGTCCATGGTAACAGACAATCTGTCCCTTGATGCAGAGCTCAATACACAGACAGGGAAAGCAGCTACCATCTTTGGCCAACTTACAAAATGCACATGGGATAACATCAAGCTGAAGGGTTCTCAGCACCAGCTACCAGGAAAAGAAACTCAATAATTTCCATTTTCGCTCTCTGTGGCACATTATGGGTATATCCTGGCAGAACAAAATTACAAATGTGGCAGGCCTCTCGAAGGCAGAGCTCCCAAGTGTATGGCACTAATCAAACCGAGGCGGCTAAGGTGGATCGGACACGCACACAGGATGGAAGATGATCGCATACCCAAGGACCTTCTGTACGGTGAGGTAGCCAAGGCCAGACGACCAGTGGGGTGCCCAAAGCTCCGATTCAAGAATTGTTGCAAGCGTGATGTAAAGGCCCTAAATGTCGACTATCAAACCTGGGAGTCACTAGCTGGCAAAAGAAGAAAATGGCGACACATCCCGTGGGCTGGTGTGCATTACCACATACCAGTTGCAACAGCAGTATGGCAACAGGCACTAACGCCGAAAACAACTCACAGTGTCATTTGGCATCGTCCCATGTGACATTGGTGGCAGAACCTGCCTCGCAAGGATTGGTCTTCACAGTCATCAGCAAAGGTGCTCCAAGAGAAGACACCCCGCCTAAATAGATTGTTTGCTGTGTGTCCATCATCTTTCGTAGATGGAAGGATGCCAACCATATGAATCATATTTCAAATTTCATGAGGTTTGGAGGCATTACATCACTACAGCCAAATTCAAGAACCAAAAGCAAAACATTTTGCTTACTCTGGTGCTGACCTCTGACCTTTGCTCCCAGCTCACTATATTTTTGCAGTCCTCCATAAATACCAGATGCCGTTTTTCTGATCACTCCTCCTCTATCTTCCTTGCTTGCATGTGGAGATATCAGATGCGGTTAAAGGGCTGACACCCTACCTAACCCAATGGCAAGCAGCCACCTATCTGGCTACTCCAGTAGTTTACTTGCACCACTGTCAGCTTGGCTCAGATTGTGGCACTCTGAGTCCAAAGGTTGTGAGATCAAGTCTGCTATAGACGCAGCACATCATCAAGCTGACACTTCAGTACAGCACTGAGGAAGTGCTGCACTGTCAGAGATGTTGCCCTGCTGAAGGATGTGTCAAACCGAGGCCCTCCCCACCCCAGCAGTCTACTCAGGTGAATGTGAAAGATCGCAGGCTACAGCTCAGGTGCCCATGTCGAAAATTACTTTTAATGTCCCACAAACAAAATGAGATGACTAACCAGTTGAACTGCTTTTGTTCATATTGGAGGAGCGTTGAACTCTCAGCACATATTTAATGGCCACCGAACCACTGTAAGAGCTGAACAGGATCTCAGTCTAAAACGTGCGAAGGGCAACCCTTCCAACAATGCAGCAGTCCCCTCAGAATGGCATTGAGGTATCAGCTTAGATATTTAGCACAAACCTCCATTTGAGACTCAAACCCAAATCCTACTGATCGAGAGGTGAGGGTGCTATCAGCTGAGTCAAGTTGACATTCAGTGGTGAACCAAAGAAAGGATGGTGGGGAGTACAGTGATTCTGCTACTGAACTTACAGCCCAGAGGTTGTGAGTTTGAATCACGCTAATGTTTGTTGTGAAATTGAATTCAATAATATTGCCAATGTGTGAGCTGGCATCAGAAAAAATCATCAATGAAAATTGTCTTTTAACTGGAAAAATTCAAATGCTTCACCCGTGTCCTTCAGGGAAGGGAATATGACATCCCTAGCCTATGTAACCTACATGTGACTTCAGTCCCAAATTACGTAGCTGCCTCTTAATTCCCTCTGAAGTGGCCTAACAAGCCATTCAGTTATAAAAATACCACCATTTTCTCCAGGGCAACTGAGAATGGGCAAAAATTGTAGTCTCACTGGCATCACCGCATCCTAGGCAAAAAATATACTAAAACATTCTCAGATTCCATGTAATAGCACAATAGAAAATTTCCCAATGTGCACAGGCTTTCCCAGTGATTAATTAGTTTCAGTATGGCACAAGCCGACAAAATGTAAGAAAAAAACTCTCATAAAACTCTATGGGACATGTTGATAACAAATGTGTGGGAATTGGTGTGAGATAGTCAATAACAATAAATAGGGAAGTGTGCAAAGTAAAGCCAAGACTGATCCCTAGTGAGGTTAAAAGAGCTTTGAAAATTGGAACTGGCAGAATTTTTTAAATGACATAGGACACCACTGTCACAAGAATGGAAAGCCCTAGTATAGTGCTGCCACACAGTGGCCATGTAATTTTACTGCGTAGACATATTTTACTGCTGTAATTACAGCTGAATATTACTGTGTGCTGAAATCACACTGGGGAAGGTATGCTCTTGTGTATAGAACTGCAATCAATCATTTGCAAGGGAATGGGGCGCTTTCAACGCTTGGCAGCTGACAGGCTCCTCAAGAATCCCCAAGTATTGTACATGGTTGAAGTGCAGAGTATAGTATGTTACAACCGAGGCGGGAGCAGTGCATTGTTTATTCTAGTTCCACTTCTCCACGGGTCACAACATATATTTACATTTTTTCCCACTTACCAATACGGTCAAGCATAGACTCTATTTTTATCCCGGAATAAAACACACCTACCAGGTTTCTTTAATAAACAACAAAATTATCAGTTTATTATAAAACAAGTCCTAACCAGTAATAAAGTAAAGTATAAAGACACAGATTGAAATATTAAAGTTCCCTTTTTACCTTAGCCCCTCACACTCACACACATACACTGGTTAACTGGAAAAATAAAGGGATTTTTGCTTTTAGAGCTCTATTACAGACCAAAAAAACCACTTGGGCTGAATACTTGCTCATTCTTGAGGAAACAGCAGATAAGATATGTTGTGTTCCAAAACTGGCATACAGTTTGGCCTCCGAGTACACGTAGATAGGTCACTGGGATCTTTTCAAACAGTTCTTTTCAGGCGGCGTTGAGGATTAATTTAGCAGGCTTTTTTTCAAAGACAGGAGACGAGATGAGTTGACACAGTGGACATCTCAGGGTCTTTTAGAGAGGTGCTGGAAAGCTGACCTGGGTTGTGGTCTTCTCTCCTTCCTTGGGAATTCTCTTCTCTCCTTGCAAGTTCTACCCCAACTCAAAACAATTCAAAAGCGAAACCGACAACAGGAGGTCAAAAATCAATCTTGACCTGTCACTTCTTTGTAAACAACTTCTCCAGGTGTCCAAAGTTCTCTGTTGTTTATTGAGCTGGAAGTCAGAAAGGCAGTAGAATTTTGGATGCACTTAAGTCTACGGAGAGTGGAAGATGGAAAGGCTTGTTTTCCTCACAAGACTTCTCAGTGCCCCTTTTAAAAAACATTTCCAGGGACTGTTTTTCAAAGTCAAGTGGCCTTTATATGACGCCCTTTGAAAACCCCAAAGTTTAACATTTCTTCAATCTTTCAAAATGAATCCTCAAAAAATATATTTAACAAAACACAGAGGCACGTGCATAACAAGTGATTTTTATATGGCACCTAAATCCAAGGCTCAGACATTCACCCCATTAGCAGGAGTTTTTCACTTCTCACACTGTAACCTCTGCTGACTTGGTTGAAGCATTCAAAAAACAAAAGGATGGTTTCCTGATTCAGCAGGTTGAAGAGGGCTAGTGGATTGGTGCAGGGGTATTATTGAGATGAAAATGACCCAGGTAGACCCTCAATGGCCAGGGACAATCTGACCTATTAATACCTGAAACGTTCACTCTGTTTCTCCCTACACAGATGCTGCCAAACCTGTTGAGTATTTCCAGTACTTTGTGTTCTCATTTCAGAGTTCCAGCATCCGCAGTATTTTGTCCTATTCTCATTCTTGCCTGCTTATGATTGAATGTCACCCTGTGAGCAATGAATAAATGTTTTTCACAATTAATAGAACAAATTACAGTGACTAGCAAAAAAAGTAACTGCAATATCTAAGTCTTACCATCACATCTTCTGCTTTGTGTACTTAACCTCTATGCTAAAAGCCCCTGTAAGTAAAGAATTGACTTGAGTGTCATGGTAACCGTGGTACACTGGGGCTCATTGTCATAGATCAAGCATTGAAGCAGGTTCTCTGTTCAGTGCCCATAGATTTAATGTCAGACTCAGAAATAGCTCTAATACTGTCTTAAAACTGTTTTCTCCAGACACGACTATTTCAATGCTCTCGCCTGGCTGGCTTTCCATCTTCCACTCTCCGTAGACTTAAGTGCATCCAAAATTCTACTGCCTGCATCCTAACTCGCATCAAGTCCTGTTCACCCATCACTCCTGTGCTCGCTGACCTACATTGGCTGTTGGTTAAGCAACGTGCTGATTTTAAAATTCTCATCTTTGTTTTCAAATCTCTCCTTGGCCTTACCCCTCCCTATCTCTTTAACCTCCTCCAGCCCCACAACCTTCTGAAAATCTGTGCTCCTCCAATTCTGTTTACCTGTACATCCCCAAAGTCCTTCGTTCCCCCATTGGTGGCCATGCCTTCAACTGTCTGGACCCTAAGCTCTGGAATTCCCACCCTAAACCTCTCCACCCCTGTCTTCTGCTTTAAGACAGTCCTTAAAGCCTACTTCTGACCAAGCTGTTTGTCATACCCTAATATCTCCTTAAGTGACTTAGTGCCAAATGTTGTCTGATAATGCTCCTATGAAGTGCTTTGAGGTGTGAAAGGACTATATAAATGCAAGTTAATGTTAACCCCACACTCGTGAGGAAAAACTACTGTAAACAAAATATTTGAAATCATTTTACTTCTGACAAACACGAGTTCCCTTTTTCCCATCCTCTCCTATTATATTATTTGATAAAATATTCGATCTTTTTTACCTGTCACAAAAAGTTGCCATTGTTCATTTTGAAAGTGTGAGATTTGGAATGATAAAACTTACATCTGATTGAAATAAAATTGTCTGCCAAGGTTTTTTTTTCAGTTCATTGATTGCCAGAAGTCTGACAATTTGCACATTCACATTAGGGAGATGATTAGTTCAACTTCAGATGTGATTTAAAGTATCAAACGGATAATCCACTACCAGAGAGTGAACTATCTTGTCCACGGCACCTCAATATATATCCCACTCTCTGAAATATCTCTCCTCATCTTCTGAAAACACAGACTAGAAATACATAAAAGTTACAACATTGAAACATTTAGGGTGGCACAGTGGCGCAGTGGTTAGCACTGCAGCCTCACAGCTCCAGCGACCCGGGTTCGATTCCGGGTACTGCCTGTGTGGAGTTTGCAAGTTCTCCCTGTGTCTGCGTGGGTTTCCTCCGGGTGCTCCGGTTTCCTCCCACATGCCAAAGACTTGCAGGGTGATAGGTTAATTGGCCATTATAAATTGCCCCTAGTATAGGTAGGTGGTAGGGAAATATAGGGACAGGTGGGGATGTGGTAGGAACATGGAATGAGGGTAGGATTAGTATAAATGGGTGGTTGATGGTCGGCACAGACTCGGTGGGCCGAAGGGCCTGTTTCAGTGCTGTATCTCTAAACTAAACAGAACAGTCGGTCCAACCGGTCTGTGCCAGTGCTTAAGTTAATGCTGAGTTCATTCCATTGTATGTACCTTCATAACCCACTCATAAATTACTCGGTTTGCATTGTTTTCTTACCCAGCTGCATTTGTCCTTTGTCTTATATCATTGTGTGGGCGAAGCAACAGGGAACAGCATTAGAAGCACTGCAATAATTTCATTATGGGAACTGTGCCTTAGATGTACAGTAACAGTATTGAGATTATATATAGAACAAAATGACGTCAAACTAACAATAACTATTCATGATAACAGCAGGAAGAGTGTTTATGCAAACAGAACAGGTTGAATCTTACTACTGACGTTCTAAGCATCCTTTGAGAGGAATTATCAAGTCTGCAGAATTATATCAAAGCTACCAACCAAAGAAGGGCCAGTCCTACTTGTATAGGAAAATGAAAACTCTTGGAAAGAACTTTCAGTAGTCGAAATACCACCTAAAGGCAAATGGGCCAATTGTAACCAACAACATCCTTGGAGCATGGAAGGAGAAGGGGTGTTTATGGGACATTGGAAACTGAGCAGCATGCAACACAGAGAAACAAAGTTCCCGAAAATAAACCAGCTTCAGAGTAAGACTGGGAACTTGTAAGCAGGTCTTCAAATAGATTCTGACTTTGAAGAAAGAGGTGAGTTCAACCACGAACTTGACATGTGCTTCATAATCAAAGGCTTTCGATTTAGTCAAACATGGAATTCGACGGGGAAACAATGTAGTGGATGAGATTCTTCAAACACATTGTAGAGCTCCTCGAAAATATGACAAACCACACGTGTCTGTGAGAACACCCAAAGGACTCTCAGAAAGGGCAGAGGAGAGGGACAAGGGGTGGGAAGGCAACAGAGGCCATACTCTCAGCATAGGATTTATCATAGAAGACGGAGCTACCTTGAGATATCCAAGAACCAATGCCGCAGGATACTGCGACCTTCCAGGCAGATAGTCACAGATCTGCGCCCTCATCGCCGAAGACGTCACACCTCACAGCTCTACCCTCCATACCCTGCCAGTAGCCCTCAAAATCATGGTGGCCTTGAACTTCTTTGCTTCTGGCTCCTTCCAAAGATCAGTTGTGGACCACGGTGGTATCTTGCAAACGGCTGCACATCACTGCATCGTGAAGGTCACAGATGCCATTTTTGCTCTGTTCAATTCCAGACCGACGCAGCCTTACAGGCACACAGGGCAGGGGGTTATGCCTCCATCGTTGGATTCCCCCAGGTGCACTGCATCATTGATTGCACCTATGTGGCCATCAAGGCACTCTGTGGCCAGCCAGTGAGATTCATCAACAGGAAAGGCTTCCACTACCTCAAAGTTCAGCAAGCCCTTCCTCCATGTGTGTGCTCACTTTCCTGGCGACACTTTCCTTCATCCTCCGTCAGTCCAGGCTGCCGCTGCTCTTCACACTATCACCAAACTCCCTGGATGGATTCTAGGGAACAAGGGATATCCCTTGAAGAGATGGCTACTAAGCCCTCTACAAGAGCCTGCGACAGAGGCGCTACAACCAAAGCCACCTGCTCACTAGGACAGCCATTGAGCAGGCCATTAGGCTTCTGAAGATGCAGTTCTGATGCCTGAACCGGTTGGATGGCGCCCTGTAATACCCTCCTGTTAGGGTTTCGGTCTTTGTGGTGGTCTGCTGCGTCTTCATAACATAGCCCTTCAGAGAGATATGAAGATAGTGAGGCCCTGGAAGGATACAGCTCCTCGGAGGGAGAGAAGGAGCAGGACATGGAAAAGGATGAGGAGGAGGTGGAGGGGGAAGATTCTGAACACCAAGGTGCCCCGCTGCACAGGGAGGTGGCTGGGCTCAGCACAGGGCTCAAGGGTCTCATCAGGATGCCATTAATGTCAGGGATCGTCTGATTCAGGCCCGGTTCAAGTAAGCCCACTGACCCAGGAGCCTGGTATAGAACTCACTCTGAGCTGCCTGTGCTAACACTTTCATTGAAAACGCAGTCTGGAATATGTAAACTCTTACTGTCAATGAAGGATGCACATCTGCCCAGAGGTTTCACTATCACCCTAGGCGGACCCTTGCTCTCCTTCACTTTTCTTGTCCCGCCATTCATAAAAGGAGGCTCACATGTCTGGCTTCAAGTGTCAATATTTACATGATGCTCATAAAAGAAAACAGCTACAGGTGGAAGTCACCCCAATGATGCGCTCAGTGCTCTGCCTGATGAGGTGGCTTATGTGCTCAGCCACTTCTATGCTGTGCACCCATGCAGTCTCGGAGGAGGTGGCGGCAGTCTACTCACTTGTCTCTGCCTGTGGCTCCAATGCAGGTGGCGGTCATCCTCATCTGTCAGAAGGGCCAAGGAGGCCACAGATGATGATGGCACTCTGTGAAAGGTAGCTCTCTCACCTCCCCCCCCCCCCCCCCCCTCAGTGACAGCAGCAGCCTTTGGCTAGCACTCCAAGCTTGAGGGGAACACCAGTGTGAACGCAACTGGCATCCCCTCCAAAAATCCCTGTGCCATCAACACCACTGACCTGTCCATGCTACATAGTGTAGCATGCATCCTGTGTATGTCAGTACACAGTGCTGCTGCATATGGTTCTCCATAAGGTTGGCCACTCTGTCAATGGAGGAACGCATGCACTCAAAGCCCTAAGCCATTGTGGTGCACATGAGCTGGATGGAAGCCTCCATTCTCTGCCCATGACCTAGTGCTGCCTCAGGGAACTCTGAAATGTGGGAACACACCTGTTGTTTCTTGCAGTCGAGCCTCCTTTCCTGTGACTCTTGAGGCCCTGCATCTGTGCCCAGCTGAGCAGGGCTGTGTCTATTCTTCCAAGGAGGAAGAGGAGGCCTTCCCACAGCTGTCTTTGCCTCTGGCACCTCCTCCTGCACACCAGTGCTGTGCTCATATCCCACTACCACTCTACGTAACCGCATGCGAGGACCTCATCGAGGTGACTGCAGCTCCGTTGGTGGAAGGTGTGCTTGTAAGGTGTGACGGTGCTCTTCTGAGCTTTGCTGCTGCTGCGCTTGACCTGGTGATGGTGAAGGAGTTGGTGTCATTGCCTCGATGTCTGCATCTGTGGGAGATACAGAAGAGATCATGACAGCATACAGAAGCCCCTACAGTGCTGAGGCTTCCCAATGCAACTCAGTGTTCAGTATATGGAGTGGAGTTCAATGCTCCCCCTTAATGCCCTCTCTAATCACCATCTCCTCCACGGATACCCATTTCGCCATGCCCATGGTCCGTGACCCTGGCACTGTCCATGGCTCTCTTCTCCACGGCAGTGACAAGACGGACCTCTCCTTGAGTCAGGTCCCTCTCTCAGCCATTACAAGCCCATTTCTCCAGCGACGAGAGAGAGAGAGAGAGAGGAAGAGACATGACATGAATGACATGCAACACGACTCGACGGGCTGAATGGCCTCCTTCTGTGCCGTAATTTTTCTATGGTTCTATAGATAAGGCACTGCTGTCCACTATGACCAATGCCAGCTGCTCCAATTCATTAGAAGCTGCATATTTCAGTACTGGAAGGTCCTCAGCAGCACTATGGCTCTGAGCCATTCTGAGGGGTCAGTAAGTGCCCTGGGCACACACTCCTCCCATGTTCAGGAGCAGCATGCACCCTGAGGCTCCTTGCCTGGTGTGTCTGCTGGAGGGTGAATACACAGATGCTGTCCTGAGTGTTGCTGGTTGCACTTACCTTGGCAGAGCTTATCAGGTCATTAAACCTCTTCCTACCCTGGATCCAACTTCCGCAGACTATACTCCTTCTGCTGACTGTACCAGCTATCTCCAGAGCTGCTTAGTCTTGGTGGGTGAGCTGCTTAGTCTCAGTGGTGGGCTCCACCTGCCACCGTCCGGCAAGGACCTTCCTCCTCTCCCTTACAGCCCTAACCAGAAGCTTATCTTTTCTCATGAAGGAATTAATTAGCACTTGACAAATTGCTGCTCATGGGTGTCTCTTTCCCATATCCACTTCTCAGTGAAGGAAACATTTATCTGAGGTTAGAAATGATTTTGTTTTAAATGGGTCAATGCTTCTGCAACAATAGCAGACAGGGGACTATCATTCAAACACATTAGGCATTCTTTTGTTGCTATTACCAACGGCAATTTCTAGCCTTTAAAACTTGAGTCTTATTCGTTCCTAGAACAGTTAATTGTATATTGCTCTTTGTAGCTGTCCAGTTCCAAACCACATATTCCTGCTGATCAGTGTATTTAGCAAAAATAGGTTTTTGCTAAATTTGCCCTCTATTCCACCTTGGTTCGACTTTACATATCTCTGTGTAAAAACACAAACAGTATTCTGGTATAAAATGCCTGTAGGATTGCAAAAATATTAATCTCTAACTCATTGAATGCAAAATGTTATTGGCAAACATTCTTCATGATGCCCTCCCCGACTGTGAAGATCACCCTGAGATAGAAAATGCCCCATGAATACAAATTTACAAGTTGGCAATGGTACAGAGAAAGGTTTGTATCTGTCTGTACAATTTAGAGATGCAGAGGATGCTAACCACTCCAACAGGGGGAATGTCACATGCTATTGACACAACTCTTCAAGTGTCTTTGTTGCCAAGCAACTGTAAAGCCTGCTGGGTCAAGTGCATCAGAATCACTTGGGGTGCAGATGTAAACAGGCCTGTAGGCGTAGACTAAAAACTGAAGACAGACCTGAAAGAGACACTCTGAGGCAAGGTCAAGTTTCTCACTTTGAAGACACAGAATGTACTGAATAAACATGAGTTGGGGATAAACCAGTCTGCTCGATAAATGCCTATCAATAACGTACTTAACTAAGAACATCTGAACTAAGTCAGAAATGACAACGACTGCAGAATTCCCTGACTAGCTACAAATTCCAAGCAGGCATAATTAGTATTTCCCTAAACTAAGGCTGGAAAACACACCTACAAGGCTCAGTGTTTGAATTTGACTTGAAAGACCCAACAGTAAGTTAACAACCCAATAAAAACAAGGACGGTGTTTACGAATCACACAAAAAAAAGAGTAAATTTATGGTAGTATCTTCTCCGGCCAAGGGTAATTTTTAAGGAAGCATATTGCTATTCAATTAAGAGTGCCATTTTTGTTACTGTATCACACACCACCTGACGCAGTTCAATATGAATCACCAGAGTTTGACAAACTTTTCTTTATTCACCGAAATACATTTCACAAAGATAACCCTCAATATATTTTTCTCCATATTGGATTTAATGGATCCGTAAACGTGCTTTCATAGAGTGCGTGCTTGCAGATTTGATAACTAATGAGCATAGGAAAATATTGAGGAGTGACTTTAGTAGCAAGCTAAATGTATAATTAGAATCATGTGACAATTAAAAGCAATCAGAATGCTGAACTATATTGTCAGCCAGTGGAGTACAACTCAATCTGGGTCATAATAAAACAGTACAGTCTACTGTGTCTAGTTGCAGTCACCAAGACCAACAAAGGAAAGACTCAAGCCCTTAAGGCATCGAAGAAAAGAGTCATGAGGCTGATCTCCAGCGACGAGAGGATTCTGCTAACAGGGCAGGTTAAAGAAACTGGGCTTTT
This sequence comes from Heterodontus francisci, assembly GCF_036365525.1. Lineage (NCBI taxonomy): Eukaryota > Metazoa > Chordata > Chondrichthyes > Heterodontiformes > Heterodontidae > Heterodontus > Heterodontus francisci. The sequence continues at coordinate 12,287,649 of NC_090406.1, forward strand.
TATCCTTGAAAATGACAACTGAGGAAGTATATGATATTAAATGGTATAGAAAAGATCAATCCAGAGTATTACTCTGGGTATTAGGGAGGAAGTTAAAGAGTAGGACCTTAAAGGTAATAATCTCTGGATTACTCCCAGTGCCACTGCTAGTGAGAATAGAACAAAGAGAACAAAGAACAAGGAACAGTACAGCACAGGAACAGGCCATTCGGCTCTCCAAGCCTGCACCAATCTTGATGCCTGCCTAAACTAAAACCTTCTGCACTTCCGGGGACCGTATCCCTCTATTCCCATCCTATTCATGTATTTGTCAAGATACCTCTTAAACGTTGAAGATAGGGAGGATCAATGCATGGCTTGAAGCATGGTGCGGGAGAGAGGGTTTCAGATTGTGGGGCTTTGGGACCGGTTCTGGGGCAGAAGGCACCTATTCAAAGGGGATGGGTTGCACAGGATCATGGCCAATATTGTCACGGGGAGGTTAATAGTGTGGTTGGAAGGGTTTAAACTAAATTCAGAAAGCTGCTAGATCTCTTGCTGTGTCATCAGTTCTCATGGAAACCTGGAGACCTGGAGCCCTGGAAACCATTGTCACCTATTTTATTTATTTTATTTAGAGATACAGCACTGAAACAGGCCCTTCGGCCCACTAAGTCTGTGCTGACCATCAACCACCCATTTATACTAATCCTACATTAAACCCATATTCCTACCACATCCCCTCAATTCCCCTACCACCTACCTACACTAGGGGCAATTTACAATGGCCAATTTACCTATTAACCTGCAAGTCTTTGGCTGTGGGAGGAAACCAGAGCACCTAGTGGAAACCCACGTGGTCACAGGGAGAACTTGCAAACTCCGCACAGGCAGTACCCAGAATCGAACCTGGGTTGCTGGAGCTGTGAGACTGCGGTGCTAACCACTGCACCACTCCAAACTAAATTGGCAGAGGGGTGGCAACCATCAAATAGAAGTAGAAAAGAGGAATCGGGTGCATAATGTGAGAGTGTTGGACAGTACTAGAGAAGGGAGTAGTTCCATATTAGATAGGAGCAGACTGGGAAGGGCTATGAGGAATGCAAAGACAGGATTGCAATTCATGTATGTAAATGCACAAAGTGTGGGGAATAAGGTTGGTGAGCTACAAGTACAAATAGCAGTCTGGGAATATGATGTAGTGGCAATAATGGAAACATGGCTTAAAAATGGTGAGGACTGGGCACTTAATATACAAGGATATAAAGTGTTCAGAAAAGATAGAGAAGGAGAAAAGGGAGTGGAGAGGCAGTACTGAGTAGGAAAGACATTATAGTGTTGGAAAGAGGGGATGTCCTTGAGGGGGCAAGGACAGAATCCATTTGGTTAGAGTTGAGAAGCAAAAAGGGTATAATCACACGACTAGGGGTATTCTATAGGACTCCAGAAAGTGAAGAGAGAGATAGAGGAGCAAATCTGCAGGGAAATCACAGAGATGTGCAAGAACTATAGCGTGGTGATATTGGGGAACTTTAATTACCCAAATAGCAATTGGGATAATTTTAGAGTAAAAGGAAAGGAGGAATTTCTGGATTATGTTCAGGAGAACTTCCTTGATCAGTGTGTTCTCAGCCCAACTAGATAGGAGGCATTGCTGGACTTGGTGCTGGGAAATGAGGTGGGCCAAGTGGACCAGGTGTCTGTGGGGGAGCACTTGGGTAAGAGTGATCATCGTAGCATAAGGTTTATACTCATAATGCAGAAAAGCAAGGAATGAAAAAAGGTAGAACGGCTAGATTGAAAGAGGGCTAATTTCAATGTGATGAGAAGGCATCTAGCCAGGATAAAATGGAACCAAAGACTGACAGGAGAAACTGTAATGGAACAATCCATTATCTTTAAGGAAGAGATGCTTCAGGTACACGCTAGGTACATTCCAACAAAGGCGAAAAGTAGGGGAACCAAAAATAGGGTTCCTTGGATGACAAGGGAGATAGAGGTTATGATGAAACAAAAAAAGAGGGTGTATGATGCATGTCAGATGAATTTTTCAAGTGAGAAACAGATCAAATACAATAAGTTGAGAGGTGAGGTGAGAGTGACTGCCCTTGACATCAAGGCAGCATTTGGCCAAATATGGCATCAAGGAGCCCTAGCAAAACTGGAGTCAATGGGAATCAGGAGGAAAACTCTCCACTGGTTGGAGTCATACCTAGCACAAAGAAGATGGTTGTTGTTGGAGGTCAATCATAGTCCCAGGACATCACTGCAAGAGTTCCTCAGGGTAGTGTCCTAGACCCAATCGTCTTCAGCTGCTTCATCAATGACCTTCCCTCCATCATAAGGTCAGAAGTGGGGATGTTCGCTGATGAATGCACAATGTCCAGCGCCATTCATGACTCCTCAGATACTGAAGCAGCCTGCGTCCAGAAGCAGAAAGACCTGGACAATATCGAGGCTTGGGCTGATAAGTGGCAAATTACATTCGCATCACACATGTGCCGGGGCAAGGACCATCTTCAACAAGAGAGAATATCCCCTTGATATTCAATGGCATTACCTTCACTGAATCCCCCGCTATCAACATCCTGGGTGTGACCATTGACCAGAAACTGAACTGGACCAGCCACATAAATGCTGTGGATACAAGAGCAGGTCAGAGAATAGGAATTCTACAGCGAGTTACTCACCTCCTGTCTCTCCAAAACATGTCCCATGGGTTGCTATGGGTATCCGCATGGGTCCTAGGTATGCCTGTCTTTTTGTTGGATATGTCGAACATTCCTTGTTCCAGTCCTACTCAAGCCCCCTTCCCCAACTCTTTTTCCAGTACATTGATGACTGCATCGGTGCCATTTCCTGCTCCTGCCCCGAACTGGAAAACTTTATCAACTTTGCTTCCAATTTCCACCCTTCTCTCACCTTTACATGGTCCATCTCTGACACTTCCCTTCCCTTCCTCGACTTCTCTGTCTCCATTTCTGGGGATAGGCTGTCTACTAATTATAAGCCCATCGACTCCCACAGCTACCTCAATTAAACTTCTTCACACCCTACTCCTGTAAGGACTCCATTCCATTCTCCCAGTTTCTCCGTCTCCGATGCATCTGCTTTGATGATGCTACCTTCCACGACAGCACTTCTGATATGTCTTCCTTTTTCCTCAACCGATTCCCCCCCACCCCCACCCCACTATGGTTGATCGGGCACTCAACCGTGTCCGGCCCATTTCCCGCACCTCTACCCATGCCCCTTCCCCTCCCTCCCAGAATTGCAACAGGGTTCCCCTTGTCCTCACTTTCCACCCCACCAGCCTCCACAACCAAAGGATCATCCTCCACCATTTCCGCCACCTCCAGCCTGATGCCACTACCAAATGCATCTTCCTCTCCATGTCAACATTCCAAAGGGATCATTCCCTCCGCAACACCCTGGTCCACTCCTCCATTACCCCAAAACCTCGTCCCCTTCCCATGGCAGCTTCCCATGCAATTGCAGGAGGTGTAATACCTGCACTTTTACCTCCTCTCTCCTCACTATCCAAGGTCCCAAACACTCCTTTCAGGTGAAGCAGCGATTTACTAGTACTTCTTTCAATTTAGCATACTGTATTTGCTGCTCACACTGTGGTCTCCTCTACACTGGTGAGACCAAACGCAGATTGGGTGACCGCTTTGCGGAACACCTCCACTCTGTTCGAAAGTATGACCCCAGCTTCCAGTTGCTTGCCATTTCAACACATCCCCCACTGCTCTCCTGCCCATATATCTGTCCTGGGGTTTCTGCAGTGTTCCAGTGAACATCAATGCAAGCTTGAGGAACAGCATCTCATTTACACTACAGCCTGCCAGACTGAACATTGAGTCCAATAATTTCAGAGCATGGCGTGCCCCCTTTATATTTTCAGTTATTTTTTTCATTTTTCTTTTTCTTTTGTTTTAGTTCAGTTTGTTTCATCATTCATTTTTCTTACCATGTGTCTGCCCACAGTTTTTTTCATGTTTGTGCTTTGGGCCAGGGCTGTTCATTTTTCTGTCCATTAACACCCTCTCTGCACTAACACTTCGTCTTTCAACACATCATTCACATACCATTTGCCTTTGCTCCATGACCTTCTGGTCAGTTATTCTCTGTGACCCTGTCCTTTCAACACCTTCACTTTTGTTATCTCTTGCCCCACCCCTCCTTTATTTGCTTAAAACCTATTACATTTTTAACCTTTTCCAGTTCTGATGAAGGGTCACTGACCTGAAACGTTGGGCTGGATTTTACCTAGGCGGTTGGGAATTCGCCACTGACATAAAAGTCAGTGGCCAACCTGCTTCCACCTAGCCCAGGGATCCATCCCACATTTTACTGGTCCCCTGTCTTTAATTGCCCTGAAGTGGGACTTCCACCCACCTGAGGGAGGAGGTCCCGCCTCAGTGAGCTGCCAGCCAATCAGCGGGCCGGCAGCTCTTAGTCCCAGCAGCACCACCGGGAGTGGTGGCCACTGCTGGGACTGCAGCCCAGCCAACCAGGTGGAGCCAGGAGTGAAGGTAAGTTGAGCATGCCTCACCAGGGAGATCGGTCCTTCCCAGGTGAGGCTGGTGTGGTCATTTGGGGGTGGGGGGGGGCGTCTTGGGTCCTGGGGGTGGGTTGGGAGGCAAGGGCGGCCCACAATTGGGCACCCTGTGCCCAACTGCCATGGCCACCGCCCCCCCACCCGGCATGCGAATGGCTGGCAGCTATTGTTGGGCAGCCTTTCATGATCCCAGGACGCCCTCTTGACATGGGTAAAATACTCATGGAGGTGGTTGAGGGCCCTTAAGTGCCCGTTAAGCGGCCACTTATGGGCCTTGATTGGCCTCAGGCGGGTGGGCAGGCCATTCCCCACCCACCCATCCCCCACCCCGCTCGATTACTGTAAAGTTGACCGGAGCTGGGAGTGGGGCAGGTAGGCCTCCTGGAGCCTCCTGCTCCATTTTACACCGCCCCCACGCCATCATCCAACCCACTGGGGCGGCATAAAATTCAGCCCGTTAACTCTGCTTCTTTCTCCACAGATGCTGCCAGACCTGCTGAGTATTTCCAGCATTTTTTGTTTTTATTTTATGACTCAAATCTACCAGGCACAAGTCAGGAGTGTGATGGAACACGCTCTACCTGCCTGGATGGGTGCAGCTCCAACAACACTCAAGAAACTCAACACCATCCAGGACAAAGCAGCCTGCTTGATTGCAACCCCATCTACCACCTTCAACATTCACTCCCTCCACCACCCATGCACAGTGGCAGCAGTGTGTACCTAGTAAGGTGCATTGCAGAAACTCACCAACGCTCCTTTGACAGCACCTTCCAAGCCCACGACCTCTACTACCTAGAAGGACAAGGGCAGCAGATGCTTGGGAACACCAAGTTTCCCTCCAAGCCGCACACCATCCTGACTTTGAACTATATCGCCGTTCCTTCACTGTTGCTGGGTCAAAATCCTGGAACTCACTTCCTAATGGCACTGTTGGTGTACCGACATCCCAAGGACTGCAGTGGTTCAAGAAGGCAGCTCACCACCACCTTCTCAAGCGCCATTAGGGATGGGCAATAAATGCTGGCTTAGCAAGTGACGCCCACATCCCATGAAAGAAGGAAAAAAAAGGTTAAAAGGAAAATAAAACTGGTAAAGAGAGAATATGAGATTAGAATGGCAGTCAACATAAAAGGGAACCCAAAAATCTTCTACTGGCACGTAAATAGTAAGCGGGTAGTAAGAGGTGAAGTGAGGGATTAGGGACAAAGAGTATAATATATGCATAGAGGAACAGGGCAAGGCTAGAATACTTAATTTGTATTGGTGTTTACTAAGGAAGAGGAATCTGACAAAATATTGGTAGAAGTGGAGAGTGTAGAGGCAATGTATAGGGGTAAAAATTGAGAGGGGGGAGGTACTGAAATGGGTACTGCTTAGGGTAGATAAGTCACCTGGTCCTGATGGCTTGCATCCCAGATTGCTAAAGAAAGTGGAGAAGGGCTTGCCATAATCTTCTAATCTTCCCTAGATATGGGAGAGGTGCCAGAGAATTGGCAAATGGCAAATGTAGCACCCTTATTCAAGAAAGGGTGTAAGGAGACTTCTAGCAACTACAGGCCAGTTAGTTTAATATCAGTGGTGGGAAAAGTTTTAGAAACAATAATCAAAGGAAAAAAATCAACAGGCACTTGGAGAGGTTTGAGTTAATTATGGATAGCTAGCATGGATTTGTAAAGGGCAGATCATGCTTGACTAATCTAATTGAATATTTTGATGAAGTAACAGAGAACACAGATGAAGGGAATGCGGAGGAGGTTGTCTATAGGGATTTTAAGGAAGCGTTTGATAACGTACCACATAAAAGGCTGGTTAACAAAGCTGAGGCTCATAGAATAGGAGGGCCAGTGTCCAATTGGATAAAAAAAAATGGCCTAAGGACAGAAAACAGCGAGTCATGGTAAATGGTTGTTTTTCAGACTGGTGGATGGTAAACAGTGATGTTCCCCAAGGGTCAGTGCTAGGACCACTGCTTTTTTTGCTATATATAAATGACTTAGATCTTGGAATACAAAGTAGAATTTCAAAATTTGCCGATGATACCAAACTTGGAGGAGTGGCAAACAAACCGATATAGATAGGCTAGCAGAATGGGCAGACAAGTGGCAGATGGAATTTAATACAGACCAAGTGTGAGGTGATGCATTTTGGCACAAAGGATAGGGTGAGATCATATGGACTGAATGGTGCAGTTCTGAAGACTGTGCAGTAACAGCGGGGCCTGGGGGTGCATGTGCATCCATCTTTGAAGGTGGCAGGACATATTGAGAGAGTGGTTAGCAAAGTGTGTGAGAGCTTGGGCTTCAAAAATAGAGGCAGAGTATACAAAAGCAGGGAAGTTATGCTGAACCTTTATAAATCTCTGGTTAGGCCCCAACAAGAGTATTGCATCCAGTTCTGGTCACCACAATTTAGGATGTGAGGGTCCTTGCGAGGGTGCAGAGGAGATTTACCAGAATGGTTCCAGGGATTTTAGTGGCCAGATTAGGTTGGAAAAGCTAGGGTTGTTCTCCCTGGAGCAAAGGAGGTTGAAGGGAGATTTGATTGAGGTGGACAAGATTATGACAGGCTTAGATAAGTTAGACAAGGAAAAACTGTTAACATTAACTGATGGTACAAGGACTAGGGGACACAGTTTAAAGGTTTTGGCAAGAGATGTAGGGGGAAAGTGAGGAAGAACTTTATTACACAGTGAGTGGTAATGACCTGGAACTCGTTGACTTGTTGCAAGCAGAGACAATCAATGATTTCAAAAGGAAATTGGATGGGTACTTGAAGGAAATAAACTTGCAGGGCGGCGGGGATTGAGCAGGAGAGTGGGACTAACTGTATTCCACAAAGAGGCAGCATGGACTCAATGGGCCGAATAGCTTCCTTCTATGCAAAATAACTCTGGCTGGAATTTTACATCGGGGTGAAGGCCCCGCCCACTGGCATAAAAGTCAGGGGTGAACCCACCTTTGCTGGGCCTGGAACCACGCAGAGATTTTACATGGTCCAGGCCCTTAATTAGCCTCGGGTGGGACGTCAGCCCCTCTGAGGCAGCTCCTCAGTCCCAGCAACACCATCAAGAGCAGTTGCCACTGTTGGGACTGCACCCAGCTTCAGGAGACTGACGCCAAAAATGGTAGGTGAGGCTTTGGGCCTCGCCGGGGACAATCCGCTGGGCCCCGGCGAGAAGGCTGGGAGGAGCTACACCAGAGGGGGCCTGGGGGGCAGCAGGAGATGCTGGGGGGAGCCCTCTGTGGGGCACAGGGTGCCTGATCAGGAGGGCCCCCCCTTGGCCTGCAAGGAGGCCACCTGGTATAGGTGGGCGGCCTCCACAGCTAATGAAGTGCCCGGTTGCCGCTGGTATATTACCAGTGGTGGCGGGAGGATGCCCTTAAGTGGCAATTAATTGGTCACTTAAGGGCCTCAATTGACCTGGGGCAGGCAGGCTATTGTCACCTCCCCCACAGCTCGTAAAATTGCAGCCTGTGCAGCAAGGCGATGGCAACGGTACCCATAGCCTCCCACACAATTTTATGCCACCCCCCCACCCCCCGCCTCCAGTCCACTCCTGTGGGGGGCGTAAAATTCCAGCCAATGACTCTACGACTACTTTAAGACAAAGCATGAAAATTGGGCATTTTTTTACTGTTTGTCATCTGCGGCAAAGATGCTTATCTAACATAATTATTTTGTACAATTAATTTTTGGCAGTTACCAAAGCAGGGTAGCATTTGATCTGAATGACACTGAAGGAAGTAAATAAATTTAAGCTTGAGAGAAAGTTGTGCCAAATCCAACTGCTGCAAGTTAATTGTACAAAATCATTATGTTAGCAAAACATCTTTGCTGCAGATGACAAACAGTATAAAAAAAAGTATTCAACACTTGAGTCATTGCAATAAAATTGTGGATTTAAAGCTATGGCAAGTGCATGTTCTTTCTTTCTTTCTTTTCTTTTGGGCCTCCTTATCTCGAGAGACAATGGATAAGCTCCTGGAGGTGGTTAATGGTTTGTGAAGCAGCGCCTGGAGTGGCTGTAAAGGCCAATTCTAGAGTGACAGGCTCTTCCACAGGTGCTGCAGAGAAATTTGTTTGTCGGGGCTGTTGCACAGTTGGCTCTCCCCTTGCGCCTCTGTCTTTTTTCCTGCCAACTACTAAGTCTCTTCGACTCGCCACATTTTAGCCCTGTCTTTATGGCTGCCCGCCAGCTCTGGCGAACGCTGGCAACTGACTCCCACGACTTGTGATCAATGTCACAGGATTTCATGTCGCGTTTGCAGACGTCTTTAAAGCGGAGACATGGACGCCCGGTGGGTCTGATGCCAGTGGCGAGCTCGCTGTACAATGTGTCTTTGGGGATCCTGCCATCTTCCATGCGGCTCACATGGCCAAGCCATCTCAAGCGCCGCTGATTCAGTAGGGTGTACAAGCTGGGGATGTTGGCCGCCTCGAGGACTTCTGTGTTGGAGATACGGTCCTGCCACCTGATGCCAAGTATTCTCCGGAGGCAGCGAAGATGGAATGAATTGAGACGTCGCTCTTGGCTGACATATGTTGTCCAGGCCTCGCTGCCATAGAGCAAGGTACTGAGGACACAGGCCTGATACACTCGGACTTTTGTGTTCCGTGTCAGTGCGCCATTTTCCCACACTCTCTTGGCCAGTCTGGACATAGCAGTGGAAGCCTTACCCATGCGCTTGTTGATTTCTGCATCTAGAGACAGGTTACTGGTGATAGTTGAGCCTAGGTGGGTGAACTCTTGAACCACTTCCAGAGCGTGGTCGCCAATATTGATGGATGGAGCATTTCTGACGTCCTGCCCCATGATGTTCGTTTTCTTGAGGCTGATGGTTAGGCCAAATTCATTGCAGGCAGCCGCAAACCTGTCAATGAGACTCTGCAGGCACTCTTCAGTGTGAGATGTTAAAGCAGCATCGTCAGCAAAGAGGAGTTCCCTGATGAGGACTTTCCGTACTTTGGACTTCGCTCTTAGACGGGCAAGGTTGAACAACCTGCCCCCTGATCTTGTGTGGAGGAAAATTCCTTCTTCAGAGGACTTGAACGCATGTGAGAGCAGCAGGGAGAAGAAAATCCCAAAAAGTGTGGGTGCGAGAATTAAATGTACATTAAGTGTACACTTTGGCTTTTGGCATGAGATCAGCTACTTTGCTTTGAACATTTTCCACCACGTTAGCAAGTCAAATAACCTTGTAACGACTTTTGTTACCACATCGAACAATGATATTATCAAGAAACTTAGTGCTGACCTGAAGCAGTCAAATCTTGAGAAAAATAATTTCATGTTAAAATTTCAGGCAGCCGACACCACATTTGTTCCTCTCACCAAGAAAAGCTTTTTGAATTTGATGAGCCAGTCCAACTCCTGGCTCCTTGGGCACAGTAAAATAAGAAGGGTAGATATGGACAACTTGTTTCCACTTGTGGGAGAGTCCAAAAGTAGGGGCTATAAATGTAAGATAGTAACTAAGAATGCTAATAAGGAATTCATGAGAAACTTCCTTACTCAGAGAGTGGGGAGAATATGAAACATGCTACTGTATGGAGCGGTTGTGGCAAAATCATAGATGGATTTAAGGGAAAGATGGATAAATATGGGAGGGAGAAAGGAATAGAAGGAAATGCAGATAGGGTTCAATAACGCAGGGTGGGTAGAGGCTCGTGTGGACCACAGACACGGGTATAGACCAGTTGTGCCAAATTGCCTGATTTGATGCTATAAATTATATGCAACAGTACTGGGAAGGACCCTTGATACTTATACACAATTCAACCCAGTTACATCTTCTTGAACAGCAGAAAGGAGCTGAATTTTCAAGTTCATCTGTCAGCCTCACCCACCTGTCTGCCACCTATGTAAATCAGGAAAGCTCACTATGCAAAACCAATAAGCAAACAAGACCCATGGCAGCAGCCTGAAGTTCGAGAATGAGCCCAATAATATCGGAAATGCCTCAACAGAATTGCGAGGACTTGGTGAAGATACATATTTTCATTCACACGATGTAAAAATATGGACAGGTGTTTTTCATTCTGAGGAATGACTATACTAAAGTTAAAACAGAAAAGTATTCTAAATACAAAGAATTATAACCGGCACCCCCAAAATTCTAAACATTACAAGCAAGATGTAAAGGGCAGTCAGTCTCACCTCAGACCTGGAATTCAGCTCATGTCCATGTTTGGATCAAGGCTGAAATGAGGATTGGAGTTGAGTGGGCCGGGCAAAACCCAAACTGAGCATCATGAGTACATTATAAATGAGTATGCCACTTGATAGCACTGCTGATGACCCTTTCCATCATTTTGCTGATGAATTGGAGTAGGTTGCTGGGACGATAATTGGCCGGCTTGGATTTGCCCTGCTCAGCTGGATGAGAAAGATCCCATGGCACATGTTTGAAGAAGAGTTAGGAGTTCTCCTAGTTTGCTGGCCAATATTAATTCCTTAACCACTACCACCAAAGTAGATCAGTCATTGATTCATTTTTTGCTTGTGGGGCCTTGCCGTGTGCAAATTGATCATCATTTTTGTCTATGTAACGATAGTGGCTGCACTTCAAAAGTTATCCATCGATGGTAATGTGCTATGGAGTGTCCTGAGGTGTTATATCAGTGTTTTCAGGGTGAAGTTTGTTCTTCAACTAGCACATTGTACGTGCATTCATAGTCTGCAAATTAAGCAGGATGAATCTTGGACTTTGCTGTCTCCATTCACAGTACAAATTGGTTTAGTCCTGTTCTGTCTGATTACCTATTTAAAGCAAAGCAAGATTACAGATGTAACAGCTAGACAGGATGCGACAAACCCAGGGCCTTCTTAAAGCAAGGTAGTCAAAACATGGGCAATTACAACTTCCACTTTTATAGACCCATTAGGCATCGATTCAAAGTCTAGAGGAGTACTGTGTAAACCTATAAAGACGTTTCTCTATTCAAACATATCTAATCGCTCCTGGCTTGTCTGTTCTGCAAATATGAATCATTTGCTCCTTGCACAGAAAGGCTTTCAAATGGTTTCAATGTGCTTTGTTCAGATGCCCCATCAGCTTTCCTTTCACTCTGAGTTAGTGTAACCTCATCAAAATATTGTGCTTTCCCTCTTTTGGCAAATGAGATTCTACATGTAAAACTTTCACTCATTAATAAATTCATTTCGCTTCAGCACATCAAACTCACACTGACACCCCTTTTATAAGCAACTGCGGGTTGAGCATTTCCCATCTTTTATTCATTCACAAATTAAAATACAGATCAAACATATAAAGGAATAAAAGGACTATTTCTTTTCTGGAAACACAAAATGATAAATAAGAATGCATTTGATATTTTCCAATGCTTAAGAAATAATTCAGTTTATGTATTTCCCATCAATATCAGATAAACAGCTGATCCAAGTATAGAATTCAAAAGTATGAACTCAATTCCCATTTACTCCTATAATTCAGATTTTCTGATAAGAGCATAATACTTAAGTAGAGCACAGCACATTGCCCTGTCATATATTTTCTAATGCTCATATACAATCAATTTAAAATCAAGTTTCACTTAAAAAGAAGCACAATTTAGAAATCTTGCCATTTTTCTTGTCCTTCATGTTTAAATTGAAGTACTAAATGTCTAATCCACATGACATGTTACAATGTCTCTTATTTTTATCACCAGTTTATAAAATTCCTGTTGTAAGCACAGACAGGTGTAGTGTTGTAGTGTTTTGAAATTGCAATTGCATTGTGTACACTTGGGGTTTCTGTAGAACGCGCGGGGCGTAATTTTATGAGTGCGCTGTACTTTGCGGTGACGCACTCTAAGAGCGGCGTGCATCCTGTATGGATGCGCCGTCCCTGAGCCCCTGGGATATTACGTGCTGGGGCTCATTTAAATAGAGTGGGCAGAGTGGCCGCCCCAACGACCTAGAGGGGGCGGCCTCCGCGTCCCCGGCAACGGCGTCCTACGCCACTGCGCAGGCGCCATTTTTAAAGAGCCTTTAAAGCCTTTAAAGTTTAATTTTGTTAAAGGGTAAGTATAAATGATTTGTAATATATTTTACGATAAATGATGGAGGCCCTTCCCCAACCCCCCGCAATGGTCAATCCGGGCAATGAAATGACCATCAGTTGATTGTTCACATACCCGAACTTGCCCCCCCCCGACCTTCAATATTTTGCCCTTTAACCCCTTCCCACCATACCCACATCCAATAAAGATCGACTTCCCTGCTCCTCCCCCACTCCTGCCCTGAAAATGTTATTACTCCCCCCTCCCCACCAGGTTCTCGCCCAGAACTCCATAGAGTTCCGAAGGTGCGCGGAGCACGAATGGCGGCCGTAATATCGGGGTGGGACGGCCGTCGCCTGCAGGTAAGTTTATGTAAATATGTTAAATGTTGATTGACATATGCTGATGAAGGGCCCGGCTACAGGCGACGGGGGGATTGCACCGAGGTCCCGCCGCCGTGGGTAATATGCGGCGGGCCTTTCTCGGCATCGCGGGTAGAGGTGGGCCTCTCCCCACAGCGTCGAGTGGCCGGTAAAATTCAGCTCATGGTAACATAGGGAAAGTGAAAGTAAAACAGAATAAAGAAACATAGAAACATAGAAACTAGGAGCAGGAGTAGGCCATTCGGCCCTTCAAGCCTGCTCTGCCATTCATTATGATCATGGCTGATCATCAAACTCAGTAACCTGTTCCCACTTTTCCCCATATCCTTTGATCCCTATAGAAAGGAGAAGATTTCATATGGTACAAATGAGACAAGGTCATTTAGCCTATCTGGTTCACCACTCATTGAGAACTACATATTTGGGCCAAAGAATAGAAAAGAGGATCTAAATCAGCAAGTAGCTGGTCAATTGCGTACTGTGATCCCCACATCTGTTTTTGGAATCATCCAATTTAACTGAATGAGCTTCACTCCAGTAGCTGCATGTGATGGTAATGACTCAGAAGGGTAAAAGTTTTCCAAGAACAGCTTTACCAAAAGTCCCAGGTTATTTTCCAAAGAAATTCTTCGAAAACCAACACTGAACAGTTCAGTGTTCTTTACTAATAAGCCAGAACAGTACAAGCTACCAGAAAAGAGAGTAAAGGGTTGCAGTTTTAAGAGTAGTGGACACCCCTTTTCAATCCCAAATTCAGAAGCGAAAGCCTCAACTGCCTGTCATTTGAACTCGGCTACCTTACGTTATTGCTCCTGACTATGCCATTTAGCAGTTAACTGGATGCTCCATCCTACGGGGAAGAAGACTGGCTTGAAGGTGTAAAGGGGAACTGGTGGATGTACTGTACTTAGATTTCCAGAAGGTATTTGATAACGTGCCACATCAAAGGTTATTGCAGAAAATAAAAGCTCATGGTGTAGGGGGTAACATATTAGCATGGATAGAAGATTGGCTAGCTAACAGGAAACAGATAGTAGGCATAAATGGGTCATTTTCTGGTTGGCAAGATGTAACGAGTGGTGTGCCACAGGGATCTGTGCTGGGGCCTCAACTTGTACAAGTGTTGAGGGGCTAAACCATGGTTTTTGAAGTGACTGCTGGAGGTTGCTCAAAAAAAAGCCCAAAACCTTCTTCAACTTTTAACATTGTTGGACCAGTACCATGTGTAACAACCCCTCTCCACCGGGAGTTACACCCCCCCCCCCTCCAGACTGTCAGCCATCTCTGCAGAGGAGGTGACTGACTTTCTGCCCTCCCAAACTAGCAAGCTGCAGCTGTGTGCCTATTCAGCAAAAATTAAAATCAGTTCCATTTTGCCTTTCATTTTTTGCCTCTCTTATTCTCACTCCTCACCACCTCCACCTTAAGCTTTTGACTGCTTACATGTCCAACTTACCCCTCCACTCTGCCAAGATTGGGAGAAGTCACAACTCCACCACTTCACCCTGTCCTTTCATGTTTGGGAGACATTGCAACTGGAGTGAATGTTTTGTCCATTGTCTCAATCATCCTTTATTGTTGTGAGGTGGACATTAAAGAAAGACTTGCACTTCTATAGCACCTTTCACAACCTCAGGATGTCCCAAAGTGCTTTACAGCAAATAAGTACTTTTGAGGTATAGTCACTGTTGCAATGTAGAAATAGCACAGCCAATTTGCGCACAGCAAGGTCCTACAAACAGCAACATGATACTGACTAGGTAATCTATTTTAGTGATGTTGATTAAGGAATAAATATTGGCCAGGACACCAGGATTAACTCCCCTGCTGTTCTTTAAAATAGTGCCACAGGATCTTTTACATCCACCTGAAGGGGCAGACAGAGCATTTAGTTTAACATCACATTCAAAAGGCAGCACCTTGACAATGCAGCATTCCCTCAGTACTGCACTGGTGTGTCAGCCTAGATTTTTGTGCTGAAGTCTCTGTATTGGGACTTAAACCCACAACCTTCTGACTCAGAGGTGAGAATGCTAACTGAGCCGTGGCGAACACTAAAGTTAGAAGATAAACAAAAATATGTGTTGCAAGAGGTTCTGGGTGGAAGCAACAATGGGTGGAATTTTACTGGCTCTGGGTTGGTGGGCTGGGAGGAAGGGGAGCTGGTAAAATATCGGCGAGTCACATTGGGATGGCTCCTTGACGCATGTCTGCCGTTGGGCAGCCAACTTAAATAATTAATTCAAGAAATGCTGGAATCACTCAGCAGGTCTGGCAGCATCTGTGGAAAGAGAAGCAGAGTTAACGTTTCGGGTCAGCGACCCTTCTTCGGAACTGACAAATATTAGAAAAGTCACAGATTATAAACAAGTGAGGTGGGGGTTGGGCAAGAGATAACAAAGGAGAAGGTGCAGATTGGACCAGGCCACATAGCTGACCAAAAGGTCACGGAGCAAAGGCAAACAATATGTTAATGGTGTGTTGAAAGACAAAGCATTAGTACAGATTAGGTGTGAATATACTGAATATTGAACAGCAGCAAGTGCAAACCTGAAGAAAAACAACCTGAAAAAAACAGTGGGTAAGCAAACTGAACAAACTAAGATGAAATGAAATAAATGCAAAAAAAGATTGTAAAAAATGTAAAAAGGAATGCCAAAAAAAAGGGAAGAAAAAATAACTAAAAATGACTAAAAATGAAAGTAAAGTGGGGGGGCTGTCATGCTCTGAAATTATTGAACTCAATGTTCAGTCCGGCAGGCTGTAGTGTGCCTAATCGGTAAATGAGATGCTGTTCCTCGAGCTTGCGTTGATGTTCACTGGAACACTGCAGCAATCCCAGGACAGAGATGTGAGCATGAGAGCAGGGGGGAGTGTTGAAATGGCAAGCAACCGGAAGCTCAGGGTCCTGCTTGCGGACTGAGCGGAGATGTTCCGCAAAGCGGTCACCCAGTCTGCGCTTGGTCTCCCCAATGTAGAGGAGACCACACTGTGAGCAGCGAATACAGTATACTACATTGAAAGAAGTACAAGTAAATCGCTGCTTCACCTGAAAGGAGTGTTTGGGGCCTGGGATAGTGAGGAGAGAGGAGGTAAATGGGCAGGTATTACACCTCCTGCGATTGCAAGGGAAGGTGCCCTGGGACGGGGACGAGGTGGTGGGGGTAATGGAGGAGTGGACCAGGGTGTTGCGGAGGGAACGATCCCTTCGGAATGCTGACAGGGGAAGGGAGGGGAAGATGCGACTGGTAGTGGCATCACGCTGGAGGTGGCGAAAATGGCGGAGGATGATCCTTTGGATATGGAGGCTGGTGGGATGAAAAGTGAGGACAAGGGGAACCCTGTCACGGTTCTGGGAGGGAGGGGAAGGGGTGAGGGGAGAGGTGCGGGGAATGGGTCGGACACGGTTGAGGGCCCTGTCAACCACAGTGGGGGGAAATCCTCGGTTGAGGAAAAAGGAGGTCATATCAGAAGCACCGTCATGGAAGGTAGCATCATCAGAGCAGATGCGTCGGAGACGGAGAAACTGGGAGAATGGAATGGAGTCCTTACAGGAGGTAGGGTGTGAAGAAGTGTAGTCGAGGTAGCTGTGGGAGTCAGTGGGCTTATAATGGATATTGGTAGACAACCTATCCCCAGAGATGGAGACAGAGAAGTCGAGGAAGGGAAGGGAAGTGTCAGAGATGGACCATGTAAAGGTGAGAGAAGGGTGGAAGTTGGAAGCAAAGCAAAGCATGGGATTGCTGCAGTGTTCCAGTGAACATCAACGCAAGCTCGAGGAACAGGATCTCATCTACCGATTAGGCACACTACAGCCTGCCGGACTGAACATTGAGTTCAATAATTTCAGAGCATGACAGCCCCCCCACTTTACTTTCATTTTTAGTCATTTTTAGTTATTTTTTCTTCCCTTTTTTTTGACATTCCTTTTTACATTTTTTACAATCTTTTTTTGCATTTATTTCATTTCATCTTAGTTTGTTCAGTTTGCTTACCCACTGTTTTTTTCAGGTTGTTTTTCTTCAGGTTTGCACTTGCTGCTGTTCAATATTCACACCTAATCTGTACTAATGCTTTGTCTTTCAACACACCATTAACATATTGTTTGCCTTTGCTCCGTGACCTTTTAGTCAGCTATGTGGCCTGGTCCAATCTGCACCTTCTCCTTTGTTATCTCTTGCCCAACCCCCACCTCACTTGTTTATAATCTGTGACTTTTCTAATATTTGTCAGTTCCGAAGAAGGGTCGCTGACCCGAAACGTTAACTCTGCTTCTCTTTCCACAGATGCTGCCGGACCTGCTGAGTGATTCCAGTATTTCTTGTTTTTGTTTCAGATTTCCAGCATCCGCAGTATTTTGCTTTTATTTAAATAATTAATTCCTTTATTGGGGGAATTTTTCGGGGCTGCCGGCAAGAGGATGCACCACACCCACCCCCCACCCCCGCCACATGGGGAGGCTGCCAGCTTCATGGAGTCTGCCTCCTTGCTGCCGTCCGGGGGACCATCGGAGCCAATGGCTCCATGCCCCAAAGAGGAGGCTGTGGGGAGAAAAGGCATCCCCATGTGGCCCCGTGATTCCCCCCTCCTTCCCACGGGGCCTCTCCCCACGGCCATCAGAAATATTAAACTAAAATTACCCCTCCGAGGGCGCCTCCATTTTGAGGCAGCCTCGCATGTCTGAGCTGCCTCAGCAGTGCCCACCTGTCCCAGTGGGGGTGGCGCCGAGGCATCAGAGCTACCGTCCTTAAATGGATGGCGAGACCGGAGGCGACCAATTAGGAAGCCGGCTACAGGAATATGGCTGAGCCAGTCCCGCTGTCGGCAAGTGCAGCTCGGGACACCCATCTGGTCACAATATCGGCATCCCGAAGCTCGCTGTAAAATTCAGCTCAATGAGTCAGGTGATAATAGAATCCAATGAGCCATAACATGATTTTTTTACTGTGCTATCATAACATCTGATATACAATAGCTTCTTTGTAGAAAATTCAAGTTAACATGTAATATTTTTATTACTGTTGTCACAGCAAACTAAATAAGCTTAGCAACTGACCTAATGTCTCACCTTTGTAGATAACATTTGGGTGTGGTGCAGTTTTCTAATTCAGTTCTTTGATTTTCACTGCAAGAGGAACAGGGTGCACAAAGTAAAGCCAAAAGGAAGACCTCAATAACCAGGTCCACAGTATTTTTTTTTAGAGATACAGCACTGAAACAGGCCCTTCAGCCCACCAAGTCTGTGCCGACCATCAACCACCCATTTATACTAATCTGATACTAATTCCATATTCCTACCACATCCCCACCAGTCCCGATATTTCCCTACCACCTACCTATCCTAGGGGTAATTTATAATGGCCAATTTACCTATCAACCTGCAAGTCTTTGGCATGTGGGAGGAAACCGGAGCACCCGGGGGAAACCCACGCAGACACAGGGAGAACTTGCAAACTCCACACAGGCAGTACCTGGAATTGAACCCGGGTCGCTGGAGCTGTGAGGCTGCGGTGCTAACCACTGCGCCACCCCGTATTATTGTTACTTTTTTCTAAATTATAAACTCTTGCCCCTGAAATTATGCAGTGTGATCCTAGTGAACATTTTTGTCGAAATTCCTCTTTTCTCTGTTTTGATGAAGGAATTAACTCATTTAAAATGAGCATTAAATGTTTGTTCTTTAACATCACTTCATTGTCCCTGAAAATTAGAGAAAATTCTGTAAACATTACTCATATATAATACATAATTATGTCAAATGATAAAGATTATAATTTGACAGATTATTCAACAACACAAATATATTTTTTCAAACTACTTTGGCTGCTTTAACTGCCAGTACAATGCTTTTTTGTACTAAGAGCCATCTCGGACATGAGCCAAATGGTACAGTGACAAAAATTAATGCAGGCTCACACATGAAGAGCAACCAAAGATTGCCCAATAAATGTTAGAAAGACCTATCCATATAGTTCCATTCCCCTGCCCATATCCTTTTTTAATTTTTTTCATTTCAAATATTTATCTACTTTAAAAGCTATGATGGATTCTGCTTCCACCACTGATTCTCGCAGGGCATGCCATGTTCTAATGTTCTGCAACGACAACTTATATTCAACCTAATAAAACGTTCAAAGATGTTTCATTGGAGCATTATCAAAGAAAATGCTACTGACCCACATACGGAGATGTCAGGGCAGATGACCAAAAGCTTGGTCAAAGAGATAGGTTTTAAGGAGTGTCTTAAAGGAGGAAAACAAGGTAGAAAGGCAGAGAGGTGTAGGGAGGATATTCCAGAGCATAGGCATAGGCAACTGAAGGCACAGCCACCAATGGTGGGATGATTAAAATCAGGGATACCCAAGAGACTAGAATTAGAGAAGTGCAGATATCTCAGAGGGTCATGGGGCTAGAGGGGTTACAGACATAGGGAGGGGTGAGGCCACAGAGGGATTTGAAAACAAGAATGAGAATTTTAAAATCAAGCTGTTACTTGACTGGGAGCAAATGTAGGTCAGCGAGCACAGGGGTGATGGGTGACAGGGGAAACGGGACTTGGTGCAAGTTAGGTTATGGGCATCGGAGTTTTGGATGACCTCAACTTTACAGAGGGAGATCAGTCAGGAGTGTAATTGAATAGGCAAGCCAAGAGGTAACAAAGCCACGTATGAGAGGTGCAGAATAAATGAGCTGAGGTAGAGGCAAAATCAAGCGGAGCCGGAGAACAGAGAGACCAGGAGAGAGAGAGAGTTCACTCAGCGAGCGGGAAATAGCGAGAGCAGAGCAAGAGCACAGAGAGACCGGGAGAGAGAGAGAGAGAGAGAGAGAGTTCACTTAGCGAGCGAGAAACAGCGAGAGCAGAGCCGGAGCACAAAGAGACCGGGAGAGAGAGCGAGAGTTCACTCAGCAAGCAAGAGCAGAGGGCCGGAGCACAAAGAGACCGGGAGAGAGAGAGAGTTCACTCAGCGAGCGAGAAACAGTGAGAGCAGAGCTGGAGCACAAAGAGACTGGGAGAGAGGGTGGGAAGGAGAGGGAGAGGGAGAGGGGGAGGAAGAGAGAGAGAGAGAGAGAGTTCAGCGAGCAGGAATTACTTCCGGGAGCAGTCCAGGCGCACCAGAGTTTTGAAAAAAAAGTCAATAGTGACATCACAGGAAAGCTGCAAGGTGATTGGTTGGTGAATAACAGCTGTTAGGGAATAACTCCAAATAGCTCGGTAAGTAAATAAAGTAGAGAGAAAGGTCTACAGTTCTTTGTTAATATAGGAGGTAGTGTTTATTTTTAGGGAATCAAGGTTCCTCGTGTAAATAATCTAATTTTGGGGTAATTTAAGGGAGTAAAAAGAGTGAAAAAAAAACAAAGAGTGGCGTCACAGGAAAACCGTAAGTCCATTGGTTGGTAAGTAACTGCTAATTTTAATTACCTATTCTATGTTGATTTCAGATTAAAGGTGAATAGGAGAAATATTTTACAGATTAAAAACTAAAGACCAGTCTGAAATTTAAAAAACAAATTTAAATCTAATTAAATAAAATAGAGATGCAGGGCCAGGTGATGTGTTGTACCTGCATGATGTGGGAGCTGATGGACCCCATTGTGGTTCCTAGTGACCACATCTGTAGCAAGTGTTGGCTGCTTGAGGAACTCCAGCTCAGAGTTGATGAGCTGGAGTCTGAGCTTCGGACACTGCGACACATCAGGGAGGGGGAGAGTTACCTGGAAACTGTGTTTCAGGAGACAATCACACCCCTTAAATTAACTACCTTGAATTCGGCCAGTGGTCAGGGACAGGAAGGTGTGACTATGAGTGAGGCAGGTAGAGGGATCCAGGAGGTAGTGTTGCAGGAGGCTCAGCCCTTGTCCAACAGGTTCGAGATTCTTGCTCCCTGTGTGGACGAGAGCAGGGACTGTAGGGAGGATCAGCAAACTGACCATAGCACCACGGTACAGGGAGCCATTCAAGTGGGGGGAGAAAAGAGAAATGTAGTCATAATCAGGGATAGTATAGTTAGGGGCATAGACACTGTTCTCTGTGGCCAGGAGCGAGAGTCCCGAAGGCTGTGTTGCCTACCTGGTGCCAGGGTTCGGGATATCTCAACTGGGCTGCAGAGGAACTTGGAGTGGGAGGGGAAAGATCCAGTTGTCATGGTCCATGTAGGTACCAACAATATAGGTAGAAAGAGGATAGAGGTTCAGCTGAGGGAATATGAGCAGCTTGGGGCTAAATTAAAAAGCAGAACCAAAGAGGTAATAATCTTCAGAGTACTACCTGAGCCACGAGCTAATTGGCACAGGGTCAATAAGATTAAAGAGGTAAATGTGTGGCTCAAAGATTGGTGTGGGAGGAATGGGTTCGAATTCATGGGACATTGGCACCAGTACTGGGGAAGGAGGGAGCTGTTCCAATGGGATGGGCTCCACCTGAATCATGCTGGGACCAGAGTCCTGGCGAATCGCATAACTTGGGCTGTAGATAGGGCTTTAAACTAAATAGTTGGTGGGGGGGGAGGGTTCAGTTGCATGGAAAATTAGGATGTCAAAGTTAAAGGATAAGGTAGGAATGCAGGTTAGTGATGAGGCTGATTGTTACCAGAAAATAAAAGGAAGGGACAGAAGGTGTGAACGTCATATTGCACCAAGGAATCGTACAAGAGTAGGGAAATTTGATAATAGAACAACTTAAAGGCTTTGTATCTGAATGCACAAAGCACTCGGAATAAAATTAATGAGTTAACAGCGCAAATAGAGATGAATGGGTATGATTTAGTGGCAATTACTGAGACGTGGTTGCAGAGAAACCAGGTTTGGGAATTGAATATCCAAAGGTACTCAGTATTTCAGAAGGATAGGCAGGAAGAAAAAGGAGGTGGTGTAGCTTTGTTAGTAAAGGAAGAGATCAATGCTGTAGTGAGAAATAATATAGGCACTGGAGATCAAGATGTAGAATCAGTCTGGGTAGAAATAAGAAATAGCAAGGGAAAGAAGACCCTGGTGGGAGTAATCGAAAGGTCCCCAAACAGTAGTTCTGCAGTGGGGCACAGTATCAACCAAGAAATACTGGGGGCTTGTAAGAAAGGTACGGCAATAATCATGGGTGATTTTCATATGCATATAGACTGGATTAATCATATTGGCAAGGGTAGCCTCAAGGGAGAGTTCACTGAATGTATTAGAGATTGTTTTTTGGAGCAATATGTTGTGGAACCAAACAGGGAGCAGGCTATTCTAGATTTGGTATTGTGTAATGAGGTGGGATTAATTAATGATCTCATAGTTAAGGATCCTCTAGTGAAGAGTGATCATAGCATGCTAGAATTTCAAATTCAGTTTGAGGGTGAGAAACTGGAGCCCCACACTAGCATTCTGGAGTTAAACAAAGGTAATTACAAAGGCATGGATAGATTTGGCCCTAGTGGACTGGGCAGGAAGACTAAAATGTAGGACAGTTGATGAGCAGTGGCAGATGTTTAAGGAGATATTCAATTCCTCCCAACTAAAATATATTCTAGAGAGGATAAAGATTGTAAGAGGGGGAAAAACATCCATGGCTAAGTAAGGAAGTTAAGGATAACATAAAGACAAAAACTAAGGCATACTTATACAGCATATTGCAAAGGCCTGTGGCAGGCTGGAAGATTGGGAAACCTTTAAAGATCAACAAAGGGTTACTAAAAAGGTAATAAAAAGAGCAAAGGTAAATTATGAAAGAAAACTAGCGCAAAATATAAAAACGGATAGCAAAAGCTTCTACAAGTATATAAAAGGTAAGAGAGTAGCTAAAGTGAATGTTGGTCTCTTGGAGGATGTTACTGGGGAATTGTGAGGAACACAGAAATGGCGGAGACACTAAATCAGTATTTTGCCTCAGTTTTCACGGCGGAGGACACTAGTACCATCTCAATGGTAACAAGTAATGCAGAAAGGGAGGAACTTAGAACAATCATCATCACTAGGGAAAAAGGACTGAGAAAACTATTGGGATTGAAGGCAGACAAGTCCCCAGGGCCTGATGGCCTACATCCTAGGGTCTTAAAGGAAGTGGCAGTGGAGATAGCGGATCCATTGGTTATAATATTCCAAAACTCCCTGGATGTGGGAAAGGTGCCAGTGGATTGGAAAAATGCTAATATTCAAAAAAGGAGGGAGGCAGAAAGTAGGAAACTTATAGACCAGTTAGTTTAGCATCTGTCGTTGGGAAATTGTTACAATCCATTATTAAGGAAGTAATAACAAAACATTTAGAAAGTCAAAACGCAATCCATCAGAGTCAGCATGGTTTTATGAAGGGTAAATCATGTTTGACTAATTTGCTAGAGTTCTTTGAAGATGTTACAAGTAAAGTGGATAATGGGGATCCTGTAGATGTATATCTGGACTTCCAGAAGGCATTTGATAAGGTGCCACACAAAAGGTTAATACACAAAGTAAGATCACATGGGGTTAGGGGCAATTTACTAGCTTGGATAGAGGATTGGCTAACCAACAGAAAACAGAGAGTCAGGATAAATGGGTCCTTTTCTGGTTGGCAAGATGTAACTAGTGGGGTACCACAGGGTTCGGTCCTTGGGCCCCAACTATTTACAATCTATACACATGACTTGGATGCAGGGATAGAAGGTACTATTGTCAGATTTGCAGATGACACTAAAATAGGTGGGATAGTAAGTTGCAATAAAGAAATAAGAAACTTACAAATGGATATGGATAGATTAGGTGAATGGGCCAAAATTTGGCAGATGGAGTTTAACGTGGATAAGTGTGAGGTTATCCATTTTGGTTGGAAGAATAGAAAGGCAAATTATTATCTAAATAGGCAGAAACTTCAGAGTGCTTTGGTGCAGAGGGATCTGGGTGTCCGCGTGCATGAATCACAGAAAGCTAGTATGCAGGTGCAGCAGGTAATAAGGAAGGCAAATGGAATTTTGGTATTTATTGCTAAAGGAATAGAGTATTAAAGTAGGGAAGTGTTGCTGCAACTGTACAAGGCATTAGTGAGACCGCATCTGGAGTATTGCATACAGTTTTGGTTCCCTTACTTGAGGAGGGATGTAGTTGCATTGGAGGCAGTTCAGAGGAGGTTCACTAGATTGATTCCAGAGATGGGGGGCTTGTCTTATGAAGAGAGATTGAGCAGTTTAGGCCTTTACTCTCTAGAGTTTAGAAGAATGAGAGGGGATCTAATTGAGGTATATAAGATGATTAAGGGGATTGACAAATTGTTGAGAGGATGTTTCCTCTGGTGGGGCAATCTAGAACAAGAGGTCATAGTTTTAGGATAAGGGGTAGCAGATTTAAAACAGAGATGAGGAGAAATTACTTCTCTCAAAGGGTCGTAAGTCTGTGGAATTCACTACCCCAGAGTGCGGTGGATGCTGGGACATTGAGTAAATTTAAGGAGGAGATAGACAGATTTTTAATTAGTAATGGGTTGAAGGGTTATGGAGAACGGGCAGGAAAGTGGAGTTGAGGCCGAGATGAGATCAGCCATGATCGTATTGAATGGTGGAGCAGGCTCAAGGGGCTGAATTGCCTACTCCTGCTCCTAGTTCTTTTGTTCTTATGTTACAAAATAGACTGTTTTAATAATGACG
This sequence comes from Heterodontus francisci, assembly GCF_036365525.1. Classification (NCBI taxonomy): domain Eukaryota; kingdom Metazoa; phylum Chordata; class Chondrichthyes; order Heterodontiformes; family Heterodontidae; genus Heterodontus; species Heterodontus francisci. Next base: position 12,312,170 of record NC_090406.1, read on the forward strand.
CAAACAGAGTTTGGAGCAGGAATCAAAAACAATGGCTTCAGAAAATACAATTAACAAGATTGGATCCCTCTGCTTTTCATAAGAACATAAGAAATAGGTTCAGGAGTAGTTCATATAGCCCGTCAAGCCTGCTCTGTCATTCAGCACAACCACGGCTGATCTTGGGCTTCAACTCCACTTAGATTATCTGGTCAATTTGTCTGGGTCCACCTGAACACTAACAATCTCTCTTACACTCATAAAGTGGTCCTGTAGCTTGATGACAATAGCAAAGTTTGTAATTTAACAAGTGCTACCATTTTTATGAGTCATGTGAATGATAAGGGATCCTTGGGAAATGCCAACAACAACTGCAAAAGGCTGGAATTTTTTCCATTATCATAACTTCCATTGTTTGTTTCCAATCCAGTTTACTAATTTTCTAATAATTTTATGGTCCTTAAACTTCTTCAAAAGCCTTTAAAAACTTTACCAAATGCCATTAGAAAATCCAATCAAATTGAAATCATTGGATATTGGATGAGGAAAGAGCTTTCAGCCCATCTAGTTCAGCCTGTCATCCAGTTCCTTTTTGAGAACCCAAGGTTGCTTTAAAAAAATTATATCTCAAAATCATATTCATCTTCTCTGATGAATTAGGAATTATCCAATTCCCTTTGAATGCTTCAATAGCATCAATATTTACTGAACTGAGTAGTCATCTATTTTCTTTGTCTATAAGTTTAAGGCGGGGTGGGGAATAATTTCTTATGCTATTTCGCTCATGGCTTTCTCAATTCATTATCCTCTATTTTTTTGTCCAGATTTTCACAAAATATCTTTCCACATCCATATAATTTACTACATTGAAAGAAGGGGTCAAGTGCTGGCACCCAGCACAGGTGAGGAGTAACAAATGGACAGCGGACAAGCAGCAACAAGAGGAAGAAAGAACCAGGACTAGATGTGCATCTGCATGTGGGCCCTATGGAATTTATACAAACAGAGCTAAGCTCACCATGCAGGATCAAAGAAAGGGTTTAATTGGTTGGAGAGCAGATATAGAATATTTAGATAAATTTCAATTAATATTATTGAATCCATGTTGGTTTTTGACAATTCATTTTTGAAAACAAGACTGTGAAATCTAACACAAATTCTCATTTGTAAAATCCTATTCAAGGAATTATAGTTTTACATAAAAATCCTGAATTAACATTTTCAAATTGCCACCCAACTATAAAATCATGCTGTAAGGGAGGCCATATATTGAAATTATATATTTTCTTTGAGGTTTTTTCACACCCAAATGTCAATTAATTTATTTTATTAAATTCAAAGTGCAACATTTCATTTTCATTGGTTATCACTCTAATTGATTGCTAGCACAATAATTTCTTAATAAGTAACAGCAAATGCAAATATTCCATTTAAATGTCAACAGCTGAAAATAAATAGGTTTCCAATTCTGAACTGATATAAATAAATTCACCATTAGTACTTAATCAATTCTTTTCCATGCTAATAGACTTCCCTTCATTAAATATGCCAGTTTAATATATATATAAAATACTTGATAGTAAACTAAATTAAAAATACTCTAACACAAATTATCATTCAATGAATCTGAAATTCATGCAACACTTCCTTCCACCCAATTCATTCTAATTACATTGTGGTGTCAGGCATAATTAATTTACCAGAAAATAAAATGTACTTGCTGCGTAAATTAATTCATCCATGCAAACAGTTCAAATATCTTCTCATATCTTTCATTCTTCACTGATGTACCTTATTTTGCACAGCTCTGTTTTTCACCTCACACGCTGCGCAACAGCCAAATGGTAATTTTGTGAGGTTCCTTTGCTGACAAGAAGCCGTACTGGACAGGAAATAAACAAAGAACTTGCATTGGCACAGCAAGGTCCAACAAGCAGCAATGTAATAATGCCCAGATAATCTGTTTTAGTGATGTTGGCTGAGGGTAACTGGTGACGACGACACTGAGGAGAATTCTCTTGGTTTTCTTCCAAGAGTGCCATGGGATCTTTTATGTTGATTTGAGTGGACAAATGGGGACTCATCCAAAAGACGGCACCTCTGTCAGTGCACCACTCCCTCAGTACTGCACTGAAGTGATTATGCGCTCAAGTCTCTGGTGTGTGACTTGAACCCACAACTTTCTGACTCAGAATCCTAACTCGGACTGTTCCATTCACCCATCACCTCTATGCTCCTGACTACATTGGCTCCTGGTTCACCAATACCTTGATTTTAAAATTTGCACCCTTTGTTCAAATCCATCTGTGACCTCAGTCCTCGCCATCACCTCCTCCAGCCCTACAACCCTTCAAGATATTCCTCTAACTCTAGCCTCTTGTGTATTCCCCACTTCCAACACCCTACCATTGCCAGCCATGCCTTCAGCCATGTGGGCCTTAAGCTCTAGAATTCCATCCCTAAATTGCTCCATCTCTCTCTCCCCGTCTTTATGATGATCCTTAAAACCTACCTCTCTGACCCAGTGTCTTAATACCACCTCCTTGGCTGGGTGTCAATTTTTTTCTGATGACACTCCTCTGTTTTACGACATTAAGGGCACGATATAAATGCAAGTTAAAACTGTTGTTGTAATTTAACCACTCTTAAAGGCAAAAGAACTATGAAATAGTGTCAGGTTTTTGGGGCATAAGTGTTTTCAAAATTTTCCAAAATCAAGCTTAACAGAAGTAAAATTACATGAACTGACCCACTGAAATCAAATAGTGGAGCATTTGGCCAATTTATGCAGGAAGTCAGATATTGTGAACTGCCCTGGAATAATCCAGTTACCCAAAAGGCAAGGCAACAAAGTTTCAATTCTAATTTGACTTGGGCTCATTTACTTATAAACAGTAAGTGAGACTGAAAACTCTGTTGTCTTATTATTTAATATGCAAGAGTTGCCAACTTCATGAGTAAGGAGCATCTTGACAAGAGGTTTCCTCAAACAATAAAAACAATAGTGAAATGATCAAAATATTTTACTCCAACAACTCATCATCACATATCTTTCTCTAACTAGGATGATAGCTTGGGACAGACTTTCATGTGCCAGAAGGAGCATCACTCTACATCTCCTGGCATAGTCGGTAGCACTCCCATCTCTGAGTCAGAAGATTATGGGTTCAAGTCCCACTTCAGAGACTTGAACACAAAATCTAGGCTGACACTCCAATACGGCACTGAGAGAATAAAAGCAAAATACTGCAGATGCTGGAAATCTGAAATAAAAACAAGAAATGCTGGAAATACTCAGCATGTCTGGCAGCATCTGTGGAGAGAGAAGCAGAATTAACATTTCAGGTCAGTGACCCTTCTTCAGAACTGACAAATATTAGAAATGTAAAAGATTTTAAGCAAGTAAAGTGGGGGCTGGGGCAAGAGATAACAAAAGAGAAGGTGTTGATAGGACAAGGTCACAGAGAAGGTCACAGGGCGGCACAGTGGCGCAGTGGTTAGCACTGCAGCCTCACAGCTCCAGGGACCCGGGTTCGATTCTGGGTACTGCCTGTGCGGAGTTTGCAAGTTCTCCCTGTGTCTGCGTGGGTTTCCTCCGGGTGCTCCGGTTTCTTCCCACATGCCAAAGACTTGCAGGTTGATAGGTTAATTGGCCATTATAAATTGCCCCTAGTATAGGTAGGTGGTAGGGAAATATATAGGGACCGGTGGGGATGTTATTAGAATATGGGATTCGTGTAGGATTAGTATAAATGGGTGGTTGATGGTCGGCACAGACTCGGTGGGCCGAAGGGCCTGTTTCTGTGCTGTATCTCTAAACAAACAAACAAACTCTAAACTGATCAGAAGGTCATGGAACAAAGGCAAACGGTATGTTAATGCTGTGCTGAAAGACAAAGCGTTAGTATAGAGAGGGTGTGAATAGACTGCAAAGCACAAAGCACTCCAAGCACAAACATTAAAAATAACTTTACAAAACAGAAACAATGGGGAGACACAGTAGAAACAAACTAAACACACTAAAAAACAAAATAAAATAACCAAAGAAAAAAGAAAAAAAGAAAAAATAACTAAATATAAAAGGGGGGACCCGTCATGCTCTGAAATGATTGAATTCAATGTTCAGTCCGGCAGGCTATAATGTGCCTAATCGGTAAATGAGATGCTGTTCCTCGAGCTTGTGTTGATGTTCACTGGAACACTGCAGCAATCCCAGGACAGAGATGTGAGCATGAGAGCAGGGGGGTGTGTTGAAATGGCCAGCAACCGGAAGCTCGGGGTCATGCTCACCCAACCTGCGTTTGGTCTCCCCAATGCAGAGACCACATTGTGAGCAGTGAATACAGTATACTAAATTGAAAGAAGTACAAGTAAATCGCTGCTTCACCTGAAAGGAGTGTTTGGGGCCTTGGATAGTGAGGAGAGAGGGGGTAAATGGGCAGGTATTACAGCTCCTGCAATTGCAGGGGAAGGTGCCATGGGAAGGGGACGAGGTGGTGGGGGTATGGGTGTCAAGGAGGGAACGATCCCTTCAGAATGCTGACAGGGGAAGATGCGTTTGGTAGTGGCATCATGTTGGATGTGGCGGAAGTGGCGGAGGATGACCCTTTGGATATGGAGGCTGGTGGGGTGGAAAGTGAGGACAAGGGGAACCCTGTCGCAGTTCTGGGAGGGAGGGGAACGGGTGAGGGTAGAGGTGAGGGAAATGGGCTGGACACAGTTGAGGGCCCTGTCCTCTCAGTGGCCCTGGGCCACTGAGAGAATGCTGTTTTGTTGGAGGTGCCACTCGATATCACTAAAAAAACAGATTATCTGTTCATTAACACATTGCTGTTGTGGAAGTTTGCTGTGTGTAAATTGGCTATCATGTTTCCTACATTACAATACTTAAAAAGTACTCCATTGGTTGTAAAGCACTTTGGGAAGTCCTGAGAGTAGAAAAAGCACTATATAAATGCAGTTCTTTATTCCTTTTTTTCTCTGCCAAGCAAATTCAGTTCAAATATGTTCAGCAGATCTATGTCCCTTCTTTTTTCCTTTTGAGAGAACACTCCTTGCTGTTCACTGCTCCATCAGCAGCTTGATAGGACACATAAAGCCCAGGGAAACTAGGGGATTTGCCAAGCAGTCTCATGACTGAAACATTCCTACCACTTACTGAGCATCATCTGTTTTTCATGGGGACAGGGTGACACAATTTGTGCCGTACTGCTGCCTCACTTTGAAGACCTCAATTTGAATTTGCCAAAGTAAAAAGCTTCCTCTAGATTCCCTGAATGTTCAGTAGGTATCTGAACCATCCTGAGCAGGATGATCCCAAGTTTCATCCCAAGTGTGTGCTGAATTGGCTGACCTCAGTTGTGGCACTCGCACAAGACTCTCCAATTGGCCTCGGTGCATCAAGTTCGGGAGTGGTAATTCAGCCGGGCTTCTCAATTGTGATCGCTATGCACAAATCTCTGCTCTAAGTCCATGGGCTGAATTTTACCAGCCACGCGACACCGCGGGTCGCAGCGTGGGGGCTGGTAAAATTCTGCAGGGACAGGCACGCCTCGACCCACCACACGAGAAGGGCCCACCGCATATTACCAGCGGCAGTGGGACTTCGGTGCGGCACCCCACCCCCGCCACCTGGTGGCGGGCTCTTCATCAGCATATGCAAATTAACATTAATAATATGTAAATAAACTTACCTGCAGGCGGCAGCCATCCCACGCCGATATTACGGCCACCATTCATGCTTCGTGCGCCTTGGGAACTCCATATAGAGTTCCGAGGTGGGAACCTGGTGGGGAGGGGGTAGGAATAAAAGTTTCAGGGTGGGAGGGGTGGGGGAGCAGGGAAAACAATCTTTGATTGGATGTGAGGATGGTGGGAAGGGGTTGAAGGGCAAAAGTTTGAAGATTGGGGGGTAAAGTTCGGGTCGGGAAAACGGCATGTTTTTGTTATCCTGGGCAATTAAATGACCATTGGGTGTGTTGGGGAAGTGCCTCCATCACAAAAGTTTTATTTAATAAAAATTTATAATGATACACCTTTAAAAATTAAAATTAATTGTAAGGGCTTAAAGCCCTTTAAAAATTGAGCCGTGCCTGCGCTTGGCACCGGACGCCATTGCCGGTGATGCAGCATCCACCCCCTCTATTTAAATGAGCCCCCACGCATAACATCGTGGGGGCTCAGGGACGGCGCATCCACACAGTATGCACGCCGCCATCAGCGTGCGCCGCCGCAAACTGCGGTGCACTTGTAAAATTCAGCCCCACATGTGTGGTTATCAGGTGAGGATCGGATTGGCCTTAGCTGTGAAGACTTTTGTGGTCGAATAGCCTGTCAATGCTCACCGTCAAGACTTACACAAAAATAATGCCCATTCGGGAAAAGGATGGAGCCTGAAATTTAACCCCGGTTTATAGATCTTTTCATAAAAGAGTGTGAGAAAGCTGAGAAGGTCATTTGTCCCAACAAGATCACGCCTTCCAATATATCCTATCAAGATCTCTAACTCACCTACTGGATCTTGGGAGGGGAGTTTTGTACAAATACTACCGGATTCCTAAAGATAAACAAGCAAAATTCCAGTATATCTTTTCATTCTTACATCTCCCCTATTCAACCTGTTCCAAATCCCCCCACTAAAGAGACCAGCAGTATCATGTCTCATTTATTAGATTTAACGGTGTGCCAGTCCTAGGTTTAACAGATTTTAAAAATCATGTTTTCAAATATGGCGATTAAATTTAATACAACTCACAATGACCAACACAGATATTCGTTAGTGGGTTATATGACCAATAACTAAGTGGGTAGATATCGCCCTACATGTAGTACTAAACCATATATTTCAAGGACTGGATTTTCAAAACAGGGTTGGGAACCCGACGCCTGGATAATTTCCAGGTCCCAGCCCCGCACTTCAATTGTCGCTCACGTGACACTATTTTGATATGTTAATGCCCTAATTGGGCAGGAAGCAAGCTCGGCGCCCAATTAGTGGCACCGAGCGTCTCCAGGAGGCAGAGGCTGCCTGCAAAGTGCAAGCAGCGAGGGCAGACAGCAGCGATGATGGGGTCTGCCGCTGCCTTGCCGAAGAGAACAGGCAGCTCCTTAGAGGGCCAGCAGCAAAAAAGAAAAAGACATTAAAAGATCCAAATATGAGGAAATGCCCATGATCTGGTGCAAGATCCCCAGGGCCCATTAATTTTTAAACTAAAAAATGTTTCCCTACACCCCACTGTGAACCCAACAGCTGTGCACTAACGTGCACCTAACTGTTTCAGTTCACCGGAATCCAAATTGAAAATAACAGTCCCGACTTCCCCGGCCCCTTAACAAGCCCCTCTAGGAGCTTAAAGGGCTGTCAATTGGAGGTGAGAGGAGTTCCCCGTTCCTTCCTCCCTGCCTTGACTTTAAAATTTGGAGTCTGTCCCAGAGGCGTCGGGATCCAGAGACGCCCTCTGGAACCGGGGTTTTTAAATTACATTCGCACCAGGTCCCGACCCCATCTCAGCAGGGGCAACAGAGGGGAAAAAACTGTCAAGTTTCAACTCCTAAATATTATTTAGCGATTCTTTCTGGAAAGTGCATGTATGTAGCTGTCATTTCTGGACAGGACTTGGCTCAGTTGCAATGCTCTTCGTGATAAAATATTTATGCCAGGATTGCACCTGCTAGTGCCCTCCAGTACTTACCTTGCCTCAGTTTGCCAGATCAATGGAAAGACACCTAATTAGGATGTGGTAGACAGGCATAAATGCTACTGCAGGTGCATCTCAGCACATATGGGCGGCACAGTGGCGCGGTGGTTAGCACCGCAGCCTCACAGCTCCAGCGACCCGGGTTCAATTCTGGGTACTGCCTGTGCGGAGTTTGCAAGTTCTCCCTGTGACCGTGTGGGTTTCCGTCGGGTGCTCTGGTTTCCTCCCACCTCCAAAAGACTTGCAGGTTGATAGGTAAATTGGCCATTGTAAATTGCCCCTAGTGTAGGTAAGTGATAAGAGAATGGTGGGGATGTGGTAGAGAACATGGGATGAATGTAGGATTAGTATAAATGAGTGGTTGTTGGTCGGCACAGACTCAGTGGGCCAAAGGGCCTGTTTCAGTGCTGTATCTCTAAATACAAAAAATAAATAAAAGATATCTACCTTATGCCCACAGAAACTTTGGTGTTCATTTGACCTCTGCCATGTACATAGGAATTGTGATGAAAGAAAGGCCGAGGTCCATCTACTTCACAATCTACCATCCTGATAGCTGTATGATACAATGAGATTGGAGTTGTTGACCTCATTATAGCAATGAAACTCTATTAATTAGTCTAAAACATACCAAGAAATTGCCCAAGAAAAGCCACAATGGTGGAGAGCTTAGGAACCCTAAGCCCAAAGCCACCTTTTCCCTCCTAAACATGATACACTTACCGCATATCATCTCTTAAATTACTCATATGCTGTAACCCAAAATGTTATTTTCTGAAAGAGATGTGTGATGGAAACCACACCTGCCAGATGGAAACATATTAATTTTGTCATATAGAACACTATTTGAACTTTTACTGGGTATTGAATATAACTTATTTAAAAACACCACAGAGCTGAATGGCTAAAAACATGGCTATCCATTTGCATTCTGAGAGACAGTTGTATAGAGACACAATGGGAGTGCTCGCTAATTCAATTAGCGAGATGGGTTTTGTCAATAGTGATGATCAAAAGACATTGACAGCCATTGTCTGTGTAAGAGCCAGCACTCCACTTACCACCACCGCACCCCCACCACTGTGTGTGACTGGAGAACTTTTGAAATTGTTAGCGGGAATGAATCTAGAAGAATCACTCGACACTCAGATCTGCTCCAATGTCAAACAGTTTATTTAGTTACGCCAGCGGGGTGCAGGTCACTGGGCTGTCCAGATGCCTCTCCACTGAACAAAGGAAAATCATCCATACTTATACATTTTCAAACAGTTACTCAGCCCATCCCGGCCGGACATGGTCCAATCACAATGATTATCGATTATATACATTGATTATTAGAGCCAATAGAAGCGGTTACTAGGCATAGAGGGGCTGCATGACCGGCCCATACACAGATAGGGGATTACTCATGATGTTTTCCATTCCCCCTTATCTTCACCTCGTTACCGGCCCATACATAGATAGGAGACTACTCATGATATTTTCACCCCGTTACAGGCTAGCACCTTTGTCAGCATTCCACAAGGGTGTCTGCTTTTCATTTTAATTAGCCTTTTGTTTGAGATTGGATTACTCAGCTCCTGTGGAATGTGGTCAAGTTCACTGAGCCCCATGGTGCTTTGCAACCTCCTCACTGTTCACTAATATTATATGTTACCGGTTACTCAAATAATATTTAAACAGTATGATATTTACTGCAGGTGCCTCTGCACTTGGGAATACCCTACAACAATCCCCCCTTTCGGTAGGAGACTAACCCTAGTCTTCTCAATCGACATTATTTATTGTTCTTTTTTTTAACCCTTTGCACTTGCCCGGTATTCCCTGCCTCAAACATGCTGGCCAGTCACGTGATTTCAGGAATTCCGGTCGCATTATATCAAATTAATGTGATCCACCTGACTTAGCCCTCTAGATAGACAAATTGTCTCCCTTGCCTTTGCTTTGGTTTTCATCCTCCTTCGCTGCACATAGCGCCTGTATGATCGGCAAGCTAGTATGCCCCATGTTATGGCTAGTATTAACTGTATTCCAACTAGCACATGAGAAATTATCCTAATCCAAGGGTAGATCTTGACGTTCATTCCCCAATCCCAGATCTTCTCCTACCAACTCCGGTCCTGCAATTCTGTGTCCGTATCTTTCTCTAGCTTTTTGATTTTTGTCTGCAGTTGGTGGTAGAGTTTTACGGATTGGCCCACCCTGAGCCTTAATTCCCTTAGTACTTCGGCCAGGTGTGGGATGGGGACTGGTTCTGGTTCCTTGTAATCCTGTAGGTGGTCATGGAGATGATCAGTGACGTTAATGATCTTGGTACCTCTACGCCGAACCTGGATAATTCGGGCTTGCCCTTTTGTGACTGGTCGTAAGGGTGTAAAGCAAAAATTAGAAAATGGGATAGGGCATTGTAGATTATTGTAGCGGTAGGAACTTCCTGTGGTGGAAACGCAGTATTTCCCTTTACCTCCGTAGCCTGTTCTTGCAAAATGCTTTGGGGCAGGTATGATCTCTACGACACAACCGTCGGTTCGATTGAACCCACATTCATCCAGTTCTCCCTGTCCCACTGGGTGAGGACATACTGTAAGTCCCCCCTTTGCTTGCATCCCATGAGGGAGGTTTCATATAGTGAATTGTTTCTGAGTATGGCAGAGGTTTCAGTTAAATAGTAGCGGAGGGAGGTATTACCCCATACGACCCCAATATTTTCCAACTGGTAATGGGGAAATGGCCCTGAGTCCCTACAGTGACTATTGGGATCATTATGACTATTGCCACTCCTGTAGCTTTGCCCATTTCACAATCTGGGGTCACCGGGTATACTCTGGTGAGTCCTTTCGGAGTACAATTGTCCAGTGTCCCTTTTCTCTCGGCTAGCCAAGCCAGATGTGGGCTGTCTGTCCAATCGGGCACCTCCCCCCTTTGGATCTGATCGAGGTTGTGTCGTGTCTGTCCCGCCATCCACAAGCCATAAGCGTGACCGAGTTGTCCCTGCCTTAGCTTTGCGGCATCTTCCCGTTCTCTATCTATGAGGTGGTTGACGGTTCTGGCAGGTGCCTCTAATATCGTAATTCCGTCTAATTGTGTCTCCGTGCCCTCTTCTCCCAGATTGGTCTGATCCTCCTGATTTTTCTCTGCTCTCTTTAAGAGTCCCTTCATTACTCCTTTAAGGTGTTCCATCTTTTCATTCAGACCTTGTATATCTAATGAGTTTATTATGGAGGCACCGGTATTGAATCCGGTAGCAACGTCATTAACTATCCCCCTCTTTGTTCTATAAAGCTGATCCTGGCCTCTAAATCTAGTGGCACCCATAGTATCGGCAGCCTGCTGCATTACAATCTTACTGAATACACTATACATATTTCTTGCCTGTTCCGTACAATATCCCGGCATTTGCATCCCTGAGATATTGACCAGGACAGGCACAATCTCATGTTTAACGTTATCATACAACGCTTCCCCTGGGCTCGATGTACCCACACACATCCATGTTCCTTTCAACTTTCCTTATCACCTGTTGCCCAATGGGAGGGGCACAAACAATTCCAAAGACACAGCTCTCAGTTACCCCTTCCCCTTTCTGTCTGGTCACGCAGTTAGCATGGTCATATGTGGAACACCGTACACATACTGCATCTTTGCCCGGATTCACCGTAAGACATGCAGTCAAGTAGGTTTACTCGCCATTATACACTTCCCATCCAACATGTTGTGCAATGCCCCATAGTTCATATAGTCCATATTACTACTCCTTTCATTAATCCGTGTGCATCCATTACCGGGTCTTTGTTCTTCCTCTCTGGATATTAGCATCAGGCCCCACAGCCACTGCAGTCCGGTTCTTTCCCATTCGCCACTAGTGGTTATATCTGTAATTTAAACACACTGCCCTTGTGGTCACCAGGTGTTAGCACTTGTCCATGTTGTGAGTATCCCCTGATGAAGGGATACATGTCTACCTGTGGGGATCCAGGGGTTAATTTATATTCTTATCATCTCTACTCTTTTGAAATTACCTATATGGTCCCATCACGCTCGGGCTTCTTACCCCACAATCCTTGCCCAGTTAGTAGCCCATCTAATAATAATCCAAATACCTATCAACACTACCATTATTCCCAGCCCCCCGAGTAGTCCATTCTCAAGTGTATTCTACCATTCCCGGTATCTCTTTGCGTACCAGGTGGTGTTTATTTCGGAGTCTATCATTTGCTGTTGTCTTTATATACCTTCAGTTGGGACCAATGTTTCCATCGGCCCTTCCCTTTACCATTACTTTGTCTCCCACAACAGGCACCTTTGTCTGTTCCTCTATCATGTTTCTATAGAACCTCCTGCCTCACCTTGTGCAGTTTTCTGCACAACTCCTTCAAAAATCTTTCAACCCTTTCTCTTGCGGGTCCTATTTCCTCACTACCTGCTACGACATCCCCTGGCAACCTCATTGCCCTTCCTGTCATTATTAAGGTGTTTAATTTATCCTGATTATTATAAAGTCATTTTCTCTATGTGAGTTGTCTCACTGCACTGGCTGCATTAAACATTTCATGCCGTGCTGTTTCTCAAGTCAGTAAACATGTTTGAGACCCGTTCGTCAGGTGATCTTATCAAAAGATCAAAAATGGCCAGACTTTCAAATGTAGCTCTCCTAAAAACTCATATCTCCAAGAGAAAACTAACAATTGCCAGTCTTATCTACACTTTCCTGACTTTCACTGGAAAATTCTAGACTTCTTGGAAATTTCACACGATATTATTTTAGCTGTTTGAATTCTAATTTCACCATTTGTTTATACCCAGAATTCCTTTATTAACTCTTGCATCAGCCAGGTCTAATTGCCAATTCCTATTAATTATAATTCTATTTAATTTTGAGCCCTGGAGAACCTTTACAATCAAAATTCATAATTCCTTAAAACAGAAATCAAACATTTCCATTTGATTCCAGGCATTACTATATTTTTCTTTTACCTTAGATGACATTTTAATTCCTTAAATAAGTTGCCAAATTAAACTGGATTTTTGACATTTCAGATTATTCCAAATTCAAATAACAGTAAATATCCCTTTGGATGCTTTAAATAACCACTCATATCAATTTAATTTTGTTTATCGATTCCAATTTCTTATGCCCAGACTTGGTGATATTGCATTTTTTTTTTATTAAAGACAGAAGTGCTTGCAACTATTTCTCCTTCTCAAGCACTTTGCCTCATTGATAAAGATAGCTGCAGCAAGGTTAATTTCTTGCTTGTCTCCAAATGGGCGGAGCAAAGCATTCTCCGCTGCGTCGCTTTACGTAACCCTTTTTTTTAATGGAAAAGAACTAAACTCCATTTTAAATGTTTTTTGGTATCCTTAGGATTTTCAAACAACAAAATCTTTAGTAACATTATCAACTTCAAAGGAAACCATCTCCATCAGGAAAGAGCATTTTAGATTAAATTCCAATTGTTTCCAAACTTTTAGCATCTTTTGTAAGAGGTTTCTAATCCAAGGATTTTTTTTTTATAACAAAGATGATTCCAAATTCCAATTCACTGCAATAAATATTTAAAAATCAAAACTGCCGATGTTATATGAGTGAGTCCTATGTCCGGAACCTAAGACTCCCCCAAAACTCGACATGCTAAACTTGAAAGTTCATTGTGGTTGCAAATGACATTTCCAGTTTTTTTTTTCAACTAAACAGGTCAATTAACCTTAACAGTATTAATTTAATTCAGACTTATTAACTTATAATACTTATTAACTACACACATAACAGAATAGCATGTGCTTTTTTTTAGAGATAGGTAAGTTATGTCATTTTTTTCTTGTTCTTCGGACGCCTTTTCAAATGACTAATAAAACCAAAAACTAAAGAAAAAGTTATTTAACATTCTTACAACAAAAGACTTAACACCAGCTCCTTACACAAACTTTAATCTTTCCCATTATCTCCTTTGCTTATCCTTCTCTCCCTTAAAACCAATATCCAATTCCTGACATTTGCTACTTAAAACAGTCAATAAAACATGTCTTTAATTTAAACTCCAAAAAACTAGAACAGATTTTAAACTTGAACTCCAATTAAAGCAGGAGTTGTAAACTTCAAATTGGATTTCTGCCAAACATCTTCAGACCTTCAAGGCTGAAGCTTATCTCTTAGAAAATTGTTCATTGCCTTTTCACAGTTGCAAAACCAACTTTTAAAATAATAAAACTTTAACTTAAAATATAATTCAAGTTTTATATCCCATTCCTGGGTGCACAATCTTAAATCGAAATGAACACACTCAACAATCACTTTTCACACTCATTCAATTCCAAACAACTTAATAGACTCATGCTTTCAACATTAAAGCCAGACAACAAAGAGTTAACGACAGTCAGTTCTACAGAACATAAGTTCCACAGAACACAAGCTGCACATCCCAGACATTCAATTCATTCGTGGACGCTTCCAACATTCTCACAGTCGAATCAAAGACAGTAACTTGTTTTTACTCTAAAACATAGTCTTTTATGTCGCTCTGCCATAAACTTAGTGAATGCTTTTTTTCTTTTTGTCACCACTCCCTTTGTTTTGCGGCAGGGTCGTGGGGATTCCAATTAGATTTAATCATCTTATCGATCAACTTTTTATGTTTCTCTGCCAGGTGGCAGGTAAGGGACCCCTCTGGTCCCCGCTCGAGCTCTATCTTTTCACTGGCCAGGCTTGGGTAGGATTAGAACCGTTAGAATCTACTCTCAGAGGTCCGCTTTTAACCTAGCGCAACTTGTAGTAGACCGTCTCCTGGCTAGCTGTCGGGTCACAAGTCTGTCCGTATTTCATACAACAAGCTTATGATATATATACGCATACATATATTCCAAACCCTCCTTGACAGTGCCTACATCTCTTAACGAACTACCTACCACCGTTTGACCATTGTTCAGATCCTGTTCACAAACTTGGCATTTGTCAGTCGCGAAACACCACCCGGCCCCGGGATAAGCTTTAAAGATACTCACCCGGTATTCCTGATGGCATTAACGACCGCCGAATCCTGTTCTCAAGTTCGGGATCAGGCTTCAGCCAACTCCCCCTTGCCCCTTTACGTTCCCTTCGCCCACTAAATTCCTGGCCTTAACGTGGGACTCAGTCCTCTTAATTTCCAGCTCAGGCTGGGTGATTGGGATATCAGGGTCGCAGAAGAGTTGACTTACACCTGATCCTGCCGACTACGCCAATTGTTAGTGGGAATGAATCTAGAAGAATCACTCGACACTCAGGTCTGCTCCAATGTCAAACAGTTTAATTAGTTACGCCAGCGGGGAGCAGGTCACTGGGCTGTCCAGATGCCTCTCCACTGAACAAAGGAAAATCATCCATACTTATACATTTTCAAACAGTTACTCAGCCCATCCCGACCGGACATGGTCCAATCACAATGATTATCGATTATATACATTAATTATTAGAGCCAATAGAAGCGGTTACTAGGCATAGAGGGGCTGCATGACCAGCCCATACACAGATAGAGGATTACTCATGATGTTTTCCATACCCCCTTATCCTCACCTCGTTACCGGCCATATATAGATAGGAGACTACTCATGATGTTTTCACCTCGTTACAGGCTAGCACCTTTGTCAGCATTCCACAAGGGTGTCTGCTTTTCATTTTAATTAGCCTTTTGTTTGAGATTGGATTACTCAGCTCCTGTGGAATGTGGTCAAGTTCACTGAGCCCCATGGTGCTTTGCAACCTCCTCACTGTTCACTAATATTATATGTTACTGGTTACTCAAATAATATTTAAACAGTATGATATTTACTGCCGGTGCCTCTGCACTTGGGAATACCCTACAACAAAATCAACAATCCTCGCAAACGATGCTGTTTCAAACAGAGTTGGTCACATGATTAACCTGCTGGCCAACCTGGGACTTTTTGAATAGTGCCACACAGATATGGCAGACTGCAACTGAACTTCAAGAAGAAAGCACCGCTCTCTCCCTATCTCTCTCTCTCGCAATGTTCCAGGGATCCAGGGAAGCAGCTTAAGCCTCAAGACAGAGGACATCTTCAGCCTTCTGGTATCAGCAAAACAAGTTTGAAAGTGTGCACTGGGCCCTAGCGAGAACTGCAAATGCTTCTGAGCATCTACTCAAGACATCTGGTTTTGATGCATTTACATTGAAATGAATTGACTGCAATTCAACTCCAATCAAGGACTTTACAGCCAAACTAAAACCAGTAACTGAATTCCACCTACTATTCCAAACCCTCCCCCTTTTATTCTTTCTCCTCCTCTGTATCTTTTTGTGTGTGTGTTTATCTCATATGCATGTTAATGTGGTTGCATCGTGTATTTTTAATAATTCTAACTGAGTTAGAGTGATAAGGTTAATAAACTTAAACCTTTCTTGTTTAAACCTAAGAAAGCCTGTCTGATTGGTTCATTTACAATTACAATTAGTGAGTAGTGATTAACACTCACTGAGGTAAAGCTAAGAACACCATGTTCTAAAAGTTAAACCCTGTTACGGCCAAACCAGGCAAGGATCCAGAAGGGAGCTTGAGACTCCTTCCTCACCTGGTTGTAACAGATGTATCAAATTTGCATGTGAATGAATCAGTACAAACTGCTTCCATCGTCTCCCAAGAGAGCCTGTTCCCTAGATTGACCACTCATTCCCTAAAATATTGCTATCGCAGGCTAGTTTTGAATTACACTCCTTCAAGTTCTCTGGTTCTACTGTTCTGGACAAGGTGGAATACCTTGTCATAGTCTTCCTCTTGGCCTCCTCAGCAAAGTGTCAATCTGGAAAAAATTAAAATAAAATGTTGCTCTTTCATGTTCCAGATAACTTGTCTAGTCTGGATCCCACTGGTGAGACCCAAGTATTCCTTTGGCCTGCACACATCCACTGATTCAGCATAGAGGCCTCCACTGATATGGGCGGCACAGTGGCGCAGTGGTTAGCACCGCAGCCTCACAGCTCCAGGGACCCGGGTTCGATTCTGGGTACTGCCTGTGCGGAGTTTGCAAATTCTCCCTGTGTCTGCGTGGGTTTCCTCCGTGTGCTCCGGTTTCCTCCCACATGCCAAAGACTTGCAGGTTGATAGGTTAATTGGCCATTATAAATTGCCCCTAGTATCGGTAGGTGGTAGGGAAATATATAGGGACAGGTGGGGATGTGATAGGAATATGGGATTAGTGTAGGATTAGTATAAATGGGTGGTTGATGGTCGGCACACACTCGGTGGGCCAAAGGGCCTGTTTCAGTGCTGTATCTCTAAACTCTAAACTAAACTAAGCCAGGTACCCTAAGGGCAAAGCTAAGGATATCCACTCCTGTGGCTTCACCCCTGACCATCATTTTCCACAATATGGGCAAACGGAGTTTCCAAAGTTATGGTGGGATGCTAGATGAACTACCTGAGGAATTTTGGGTCACATTGTCTTGACTCAGATATGGGTAAGGAGACAGAAGCTGACCAGTGCCTAGAGAAACATACTCCAGTATGATCCTTCAGGAGAGGAAGTGAAAATATTGATAGAAAAAACAAAATACTTCTTGAAAATGCTGAGTTTTTTTTCTCAGTTTCAGCTACCGCACATTTGGATTCAAAAATTCAGCCCCTACATTAGACAAAAAAAGCCTAACACTGCAGCAGAATTCCCCTTAACAGGACCTCATGGAAAAAGTCACCATGATTTTGATATCCTTTAATATTTCCTTTTTTGCTTTCTGTTTCTGTTTATTTTGGGATCTTATTTGTTTAAACAGCGACGGCTAATAATCTCATTGGGGGAACTGACTGGGAGGATTTTCACAGTCAAACAGTGCAAGGCAACTGAATGCATAGCTGAAATGGCTCAATTGCTAAAGTGCCCACGGTCAATGACTGGATCTTTACAGAGGTTAATCACTGCCTTACACTCCCCAGTTCGATTAGTCCTGCTGGTTGGGACCTAATTGGACAAAGGAAAATGTGATTTTCTCAAGGAATTGTAGACAACTTACTGTAAATGATCAGATCCTACTTCCTTCAGTCAGAGATGGAGAGAAAGTCTGGTTTCTTCAACCAGTTTACTTCACCCTATTTGTGGCATGCACAACCTGAAGGAAAATAGGATCAAGTAGTACAGATTACGGATTATGGATGCTCAGAGTACGGAGTTTTCAACTACTTGCAAGACATCCAAAATGCACGGTAAGAAGACTATTAAGATACATAGTGCAGAGTTCCACATGCCTGCCTTTTCGCACCAGGCCTACTGTGATCCACAGCTGTCCTCAATGTGCCTCTACAAGGCAGTAAACATTAACTAGTTTGGTAACTGGGAAATTTTCCTGGTGCCAATATATGTGCGTGCACAGTTGGCAACAGAATACTCTTTATTTAAAGGTTCAGAAATGGAACAGCCTACTTCATTTTTCACACTCTACTAAAAACAAGCAAGTTGCAATCTTGGTTGTCACATGCACACTCTTCAAGGGACGTACATTCTTTCATGGTTGATGCCAACTATACGCAATGCCACACTCTTAAATAGGTGCCATTGTATTGTTTTATGATGAATAATGAGCCAGCTTTGATGTTTTAACACAATTTTGATGCTACTTTGCATTTTCAAAAGTTTGTATTTTTTTAGTAACTATTTTGATGCATAAAAAGGGATGACAATGCTGGTAAACTTATTCACCCAGCATCAGAACTGAGTACTCCTAATTCAAGAAGCTGTGTAAAACTGTAATACATTGTGCTAAGGTATGCTGGTTTCCCATGTGTAGGGGACATGCAGCCAATGGTAGCACCAAACTAAACTTGCCAGATTCATTAAATAAAGCTAGTGTCTGAGAAGTCCTGTATGGTTTCACAAAGCCAGAAACACATGCACAATATAAAGATGGTTTTGAGTTTCCTCTATCGTGCGGCTCAACAATGAAAGCAGAAATTCTCTTATCTACAATGTTGCGTCCACATGGTGTGACGTCGGTGGCTCCCACTGTTCAATTCCCCACCTAACCGCAGCAAGTATACTTGTAGTAAGAGTTAAGCCCCTTTGTGTTTTATTTTTCAAATAAACAAACAGCAACAGGTTTTCTTGTCGTTTTGAAAAACAGAAAGTCAATTGTTTATTGATCAATATGATTAATCCTGAAATTGTCGCTCATGCATTCGCGCGCGCACACACACACACACACACACACACACACACACACACACACACACACACACACACACACACACACACACACACACACACACACACACACACACACACACACACACACACACACACACACACATGAAGAAACAGATAGAGGAGGGAGAGAGGTAGGTTGGTTTTTGTGGGGAGAAGGGTTACGATAAACCTGTTGAATTCTCTTGAGACTCAAAGTCCAGACAGTTGCAGGTCTGGAGTGGGATTGTAGATTTCTCTCTCTTTATTGAAGGTTCTGTTGAAGTTGGTGGGTTACTTCTGGCTCTCTCTTTCTCTCTGCTGTATGTCGTAGATACCAGATTTTTTTCCAGCAGGGCATGTGCTTTCTGGCTTTCTGGAGTGCCAACAGTTACAAGTAGCTGCACCTTTTGGGTCAATCTCTCTCTCTATGGCTGTCTTTTTTAAAAGGTAAACTGTCACTTCGCACCTTCTGTTAGGAGACACTCTGGTTTCCTACCCATGGTGATTGCATATTGGCCCAAGACGTGGCTAATTCACACCTCCTTTGTTCTAGAAGAAGATATTCAATTCTGAAATGTTTCTATGATAGGTGTGAGATGGGTTTCATTATCATCTTTTGGCTTTAAAGATTTGTCCTTTGTCAGACTATTTGAATATTCTTCTTTTCTTTCTTTTGGGCCTCCTTATCTCGAGAGACAATGGATACGCGCCTGGAGGTGGTCAGTGGTTTGTGAAGCAGCGCCTGGAGTGGCTATA
The DNA here is from genome assembly GCF_036365525.1 of Heterodontus francisci. Lineage (NCBI taxonomy): Eukaryota > Metazoa > Chordata > Chondrichthyes > Heterodontiformes > Heterodontidae > Heterodontus > Heterodontus francisci. The sequence goes on from NC_090406.1 coordinate 12,331,769, forward strand.
AAGGCCAATTCTGGAGTGACAGGCTCTTCCACAGGTGCTGCAGAGAAATTTGTTTGTTGGGGCTGTTGCACAGTTGGCTCTCCCCTTGCGCCTCTGTCTTTTTTCCTGCCAACTACTAAGACTCTTCGACTCGCCACAATTTAGCCCTGTCTTTATGGCTGCCCGCCAGCTCTGGCGAATGCTGGCAACTGACTCCCACGACTTGTGATCAATGTCACACGATTTCATGTCGCGTTTGCAGACGTCTTTATAACGGAGACATGGACGGCCGGTGGGTCTGATACCAGTGGCGAGCTCACTGTACAATGTGTCTTTGGGGATCCTGCCATCTTCCATGCGGCTCACATGGCCAAGCCATCTCAAGCGCCGCTGACTCAGTAGTGTGTATAAGCTGGGGATGTTGGCCGCTTCAAGGACTTCTGTGTTGGAGATATAGTCCTGCCACCTGATGCCAAGTATTCTCCGAAGGCAGCGAAGATGGAATGAATTGAGACGTCGCTCTTGGCTGGCATACGTTGTCCAGGCCTCGCTGCCGTAGAGCAAGGTACTGAGGACACAGGCCTGATACACTCGGACTTTTGTGTTCCGTGTCAGTGCGCCATTTTCCCACACTCTCTTGGCCAGTCTGGACATAGCAGTGGAAGCCTTACCCATGCGCTTGTTGATTTCTGCATCTAGAGACAGGTTACTGGTGATAGTTGAGCCTAGGTAGGTGAACTCTTGAACCACTTCCAGAGCGTGGTCGCCAATATGAATATACAAAAGGTTAATCCCATTCTCTTTGGTGGTCATTTTGGACCATCGTTCACTTTAAAAAAAAAATAAAGGTTCATTTCTTAAAGACAAAGTCCGTTTTTTTGTAACTCTCCAGAGTTGCTCTGTGAATGTTGTATCATCACACCTCCAGTGTGCGTGACAACAATTATACAGAGTCAGAATTAATACAAAATAGGAAACTCCATTTTGTACTCAGGGCAGTTTTATTGGTTTAAGTTGTTGACAGAATAAATTTCATCCCTGATACATCTTAACCACAACCTTCGATAAGTGCCCTTTAATGCACCACTGACAATTTTTGATATCTACAATAACATGCTTACGAGCTCTTAAAAGATCATCAATTCAGTATCAATTTGCATTCAATTTTCAGTAATTTTGACCTGTGGGCAAGCAGGAACAGACTGAGGCTGCCCACACTGTTTTCACTTAGCCAGCAAAGACCTGAGACGTCAATCATATCAGCCTGGATTGGATACAAAGTACGAATCCTAGACATAAAAGGAAGTTGAACTCACTACTTCCCCAATCCTTTATTCAGTTGTATTCTCGTAACTTTTTTACACTTACAGCACACATCAACTTTAATTACAGCACCAGTATCAAACAGAACTTGATTCATCTCACTATAAACTTCACCAACAGATTTACGTTGCTGCTTTGAAGAAATTAGAACATTCTCAAATTTGTCTTTGCTTCTCCTCGCCAAATAATTACACAGAAGCAAAAACACAGAGCTCAATAATATACATACATGTTTTTTAATATTCATTCTGAGAATAGGGGCATCCCTAGCATTTATTGCTCCATATTTATCTATGTTCTGGTAATCACAAGATTGTAAGATAGATACAGATGAAGGCCTTTAGGCCATGCATCCAGAAACAACCTGCTTCCCATCATGTACCAATTGCTTCTTAAATGATTTCAGCATGTTGCCTCTGCCGCCTTATCTTGAAATCCATTTCAAATGTTGTTCGATTTTTGGGTGCAGACCCTTCTGGCATTAGTCTCAAAATTTGTTTTTCGCTAGTGTAAACATATGCTCCTTATTCTTCCTACTGTTATATTTTAATTTGAAGTAGTGTTCTGGATTTCACTTTTCAATATCACTTAACTACTGGAAGTACCCTGAAAGATCACCTCTCAGTCATCTCCCTTCAAGCCCTACAATTTTCTCTTAGTCTTATGGCAGTTCTCTAAAGCCAGGCTCTTCCTGTACTGCCTTAAGGCCTTGATTGCTTGTCTTGTGTCCATGTAGCCAATTCTGGACAGAACAGTCAAGGTGTGATCAAACTAGAATGCTACAATCCATACATCTTTTTAAAGTACCAGTGGATCTCATGTGGCTTTGTTGGATAAAAATGAAGAAATTAAGTACATAAATAGATATATCTACGCTGTTCCCTCATAACAGTTATGGAAATCTGTGTAGCTCAAGCCTCTCATTGTACAGAAGCATATGTAATACAAGTCTCTTAAATCAGCCAAGATAATTGCTGGACTTAAAATTTAGAATTAAAGCAAAAGTCCTGAATTTCCACAGGAAGCTCTCAATCTCCTGTCAAAAGTTATGACAGGCGATCGGGAGAATCCCTAAGCGTAAGAAGGCAATAATCTCAGTTGAAATACTGAAATAAAATCAGAAAATGCTGGAAATACTCAGCGTCAGACAGTATCTGTGGAGAGTAGTAACAGAGTTAACGCTTCAGGTCAATGACCTCTTGTCAGGACATTCAGGAAATAGAACAGACAAGTTTGAGGGCCCTGTCAACACGATTGGAGGGGGGTTGGGGGTGGAATCCTCCGTTGAGGAAAAGGGAAGACATATTGGAAGCACTGGTATGGAAGGTGGCATCGTCAGAACAGATACAGCAGAGATGGAGAAAGTGTGAGAATGAAAGAGTCCTTACAGAAAGCAGGGTGGGTAGAAGTATAGTCAGGTTAGTTGTGCAAGTCAGTGGACTTATAGTGGATAGTAGTCAATAGCCTATTCCGAGAAATGGAGACAGAGAAATTGAGGAAGTGACGGGAGGAAACAGAGACGAACCAGGTGATTTGACAGAGGGTGGAAACTGGAAGCAAAGTTGATGAAATTTTCCAGTTCTGGGCAAGAGCAGGAAATGGCACCGATACAGTCATCAATGTATTGGGGAAAAAAAGAGGTCAAGGAGGGGACCTGAGTAGGACTGGAACAAAGAATGTTAAACATATCCCATGGAAAGGCAAGTACAGCCAGGATCCATAGGGGCTCCCAGAGCAACATATTTTATTTGGAGGAAGTGAGTGGGTTCAAAGGAGAAGTTATTCAATGTGAGAACAAGTTCAGCCAAGCAGAGTGGGGTACTGGTGGATTGGTATCAGTTGGGACTCCATTCAATGAAGAAGGGGACAGCCCTCAGACCACCCTGGTAAAGGATGGAGTTGTAGAGGAATTGGGCATCCATGGTGAAAAGGAGATGGTTAGGGCATTGGAAGAGTCGTGGATGTTGGTGGGAAGAGACTGAGCAATGGGGAGAAATAAAGAGAGTCAAGAAAGGAAGAAATTAGCTCTTTAAGGAGGGAACAAGCTAAAACATTTGTGGATCTTGGAAAGGAGGTAAGAGAGAGCTTTGTAGCTTTGGGGAACTATGAGGTTGGAGACCGTGGAGGGAAGATCTCCAGAGGAGATGAGGTCAATGAAAGTCTTGGAAATGATGGCCTCATGATTGGTGGTGGTGTCATGGTCCGGGGGAGGTAGGAGGAGGTGTCAGAGAGTTCAGCCTCAGCTCGGTAGATGTTGGTTCACCAAACAAGAACAGTGCAACCCTGGTAGGGTTGAACCTGAGGGAACAGAGTGCTGCAAGTTCAGAAGGAAGTAGGTCAGAGTGGGCAAGGGGAGCACAGAAATTGAGATGCCTGATGTCACATCAGCAGTTCTCAGAGAAAAGCTCCAGAAAGGGTAAGAGGTCAGAGGGAGGGATCCAGGTGGAACGAGAATTCTGAAGACGGATGAAAGGGTCCGCAGTGCAGGGTGTAAACTTCTGGCCAAAGAAGTGGGCGCAGAAGTGAAGGCAATGGAAGAAGAGCTCAGTGTCATGCCAAGCTCAAAACCCATTGAGGTGGGGGCATAAGGGGATGAAGCTGAGACCTTTGCTAAGGACAGATCATTCGGGGTTGGACAGGGTACGGTCAGAGAGGATATTAAAAACATGGCAAGGTGTGAGATTAGAAGAAGGATGGGGTCAGAAGAAAGTGAAGGGGAAGAAGGATCCAGATGGGTGTTGGTATCCAAGAGTTGCTGAAGCTTGTGATCCTTGAAACCTGAAAAGAAGAAACGTGTTTTGTTAAAGTACCGGATGAGGTGAAGAATGAAATGGTATTGGCGAGCAGGAAAACTTTGAGATAAATTGAGCCAGCGCTGCTGAAGGGAGAGGTTGAGAGTGTGGAACTGATAGATCTGACCGTGCATGACATTGGGTTAAGTGTGGATCTCAGGATGTGGCAAAAGCAGTGGTTTGTGAATTGCTGAATATTTTGGTGATATCTATAATTGTGGGCAAATTGGAAACATGAAGGGTGGAATTTCAGTTAGAATCCATATGGAATTACTCAGTCAGAGACAGTTGCTGAGGAAAGAGATATGGCTATGGAAGCAATGTCTAGTAGATACCTGATCGAGGAAGGGCAACATAAAGCAATGAAGATGAACAAAGTAAAAGAGACAAACAAAATCCTGGAGAGAAGAGCTGAACTTCTTCAAGGTGAGCATTCCTGGAAGAGAATGGCAGTGAATTAAACACTAATACAAAAGCAAGATACTGTAGATGCTAGAAATCTGAAACAGAAACAGAAAATGCTGGAAATACTCAGCAAGTCTGACAGCAACTGTGGAGAGGGAAACAGAGTTAATGGGCAGGATTTTGAGTTTAAGGTCAGAACCCTGACAACAGGATCAAATGCGGACCATGACCCTGTACAGTGTGAGAAACAGTCACTCGCAATGATTTTCACCGAATTGGTCAATTAGTGGCCAGAAGCGAGCTCGCCATCCATTTAAGGATAGTGAGTGGTCTCTCGAAGCTGAAGGACCAATAGGAGGCCCTCCAGCTCAGAAGGAGCAGCAACCTGCAGTTCAGGTAAAAGAGGGGGAGAGGGGCCTCTATCTTGAGGCACCCTCGCTGCAACTTTTAAAAGTTTATATTCAAAACCGGCCTGAGCAGCCGGGCCACCATTGTGGACCACTTCACAGGACAGCCTATGGCCACAGCTGTAGCCAAGCAAGCAAGCAGGGAGGGTCTCGAAGCCTTCCTGGAGCTCTTCTCCTCGGACTGTTGTCGGGAGACCGCCTCCAGGCAACTGGCCTAGTTCCCTCAGGGGACTGAGGCCGACTAAAATTTTGCAGTTGGCATTTGACAATAGGACTTAATAGGCCATTTAGTCCCTTAATTGTCTACTCACCACTGCGGGCGGGTAGCCCTTCCGACCCCAATTCCCCCTCTGGGAAAATGGCCTTGGGCTGGATGGGGCTGGCAAACTGGCACGCCAGCCAGTGGTGCAAATTTCCACACCTGCCCATCTCTGCACACGCCCCCGTATGGGGGTGAAAATCCTGCCCAATGTTTCAGCTCAATGAGCTTTCACCAGAATCTGAGAGACAGTTACATAGAAAGACGATGGGAGTGCTCCCTGATTCAATTAGCCAATTAGCCAGATGGGTTTTGTCAATAGTGATGATCAAAAGACATTGAGAGTTATTGTCTCTGTAAGAGCCAGCACTGCACGTATTCCTCCTTCCCCCCAACTCAGTATATCTAGTAGGCTTTAAAGAATCAACACCCTCGCAGGTGATGCGATATCAAACAAAGAGCAAATGACTAACCTGCTGGCCAACCTGGGAATTGATTGAATTGTGCATCACAGAAAAGTTTTGAGACAGACTGCAATTTTGAAGACCAAAGAGAAGCAAGGTATCTCTCTTTCTGTCTCTCTCTCACGCAAAGTTCCAGGGACCCACAGAAGTAGCTTAAGCCTCAAGACAGAAGACCCCTGCAGCCTTCTGGTATCAGCAAAACAAGTTTGAAAGTGTGCACGGGGCCCCAATGAGAACTGCAAGAATTAACTTCAATCAAAGACTTCACAGCAAAACTAAAAAACAGTAACTGAATTCCATCTACTATGTCAAACTTTCCCCCTTTAATTCTTTCTCCTCCTCTGTAACTACTTGTGTGTGTGTTTATTGCATATGCATGCTAGCATGGTTGCGTCCCATATTTTTAGTAGTTTTAACTGAGTTAGAGTGTTAAGGTTAATAAACTTATACCTTTCTTGTTTAAATCTGAGAAAACCTGTCTGATTGATTCCTTTACAATTACACTAAGAGAGCAGTGAGCAAGGACTCACTGAGGGGAAGCTAAAAAACACTGTGTTTTAAAAGTTAAACCCTGTTAGGGCAAAACCAGGAAAAGGGCGAGAGGGGAGCCTGAGACCCCCTCCTCACCTGGTGGTCACAAATTTCTATCACCACCTTACTAAAAATGACTTCCCTAAATTTCCTTTTTTCTTTCAATAACCTTAATTTTAAACAATGGCCCATTTTTCAATATTGTGCCCAACAGAAGAACTTTCATAGATCTAAACAATCTCTACCCATTAAAATCATAAACACCTCTAACAATTCTGCCCTAATTCTCCTCTTCTCTAGAAATTAAGCATCAACAACAACTAAATCCCAGGCTAAATAATCTTTCCTCGTTACTCAGCCCTCTAAATTCAGGAATCAACCTTGGATGCCCCATGTGGACTCTGCACAATTATTGTGATTTCTTTCCTTTCTTGATTGCAACTCCTCTCAGTTGCAACACAACATCAGACATTTAGACATTGACAGTTAAGGAGACTAGTGCAGTTAACTGGTGTTGCTTTTGATTGCTACAGCTGTCTGTTGCAGCCAGTGATATCAATATCTACCAGATCTTTTTGGCTCCATCGCTGCAGTTTTTTTCAATTTCCCCAGGAAGGTGAGTTGTCGCTTGGCTGCCTGTCATAGTGCTTGAGATCTGCTGTACATATGCCAGTTGGCTGTAGGCAACAGGACAAAATGAGAAGCACGTTCATGAGAAGTTCCCCCGCTTCAGCCGCAGTGAGTACACTGTTTTCTTTGGACCAGACTATTTTCCATATCGACTTGACCTACATTTTCCACATGGGGTGGATGCACCTGGTACCACCTCAGTGAGATGCACCATCAGGCTGTGATTAGGAGGAATCTGAGGAATTTTCTCATGTTCGTGTCTAAAGGTGGCCACTGGGGCAGCTATTATGGGGTGGGGTGCAAGAAAGGAGCAAGAATGTTTCTTAACTTGGACAGTTAATCACAATGGGGGTAATTTTGACATTGTGTGATAGTGTAAAATGGGTGATAGCAAAACAGCAGCCTGTTTTACATCTCTCCCAATTTTTATTTTAATTAACATCAAGTGGTCAACTGATTTACTATCACCCATTTTGCACAATTGTACAAAGTCAAAATTACCTCCGGTTTTCAAACCAAAGTCAGTGAGGGATAAATTGGGAGGTTTTTTTTTAGATGCTAGGATGCTAACTAGGGGCACACTTCCGATAGGAGGAAATCAGCAAGCTGCCCTAATGAAGGGATTTGCGAACGTGCATACCTAACAATCACTGAGCATGCAGAGCAGCCAGATGATGACGGGAAAATGTGTCCAACCCTGATTTGAAGCCACTGCTGCCATTTTGAAACTCCATGCTCCAGCCAATGCCAAATCTTAACCTCACAAAGCTGAACATGATATTAAACAGAATGAAGGATCCTATTCCACCCCCCACCCCACCCTCCCCCACCACCCCTCCACCCCCACTCCAACCCACCCAGTGCTATTTAAAGGGATCATGAAGTACTTGCTGGATTATTTTTTCTGGCTACTGTTGCAATTGTTTGCATCTTCAGAAGTTTCCTATACTTGAAAAGTTAAACCCTGTTAGGGCCAAACCAGGAAAAAGTCAAGAGAGGAGCCTGAGACTAAAGTTTGAGTACTCTACAGAGAGTGGTCTGGCTGATCTTGCTTTTTTTTTTGCCATATTGAACATGCTCAGGAGAATGAAGAGAGGCCACACACAGCAGCACAAGCTGCTGGAAGAAGGAGGAGAGAGAGGGGTAGAAGTACAGTCAGCAGCAGACCACATCCGCAGAGGATCTTCAGGGAGTACTTCTCTTACCTCAACTCCTGCACGTGCATGAGCCATTTTTTTTATTTCCAAAATATACTTTATTCATAAAAATCTGTAAAAATTACATTGCCAAACAGTTTCCAAACAGCACGAAAAAATACAAACATTGCAAAAGAGATCAGTTTCTTTCAATAATGTCATGAGTTTCTTCCCAACCCTTCCGTTTCACAATTGTCATGTCAATTACAGTTTTACATTTACAGCAATTGAGAATATTAACGATACAGTTCGAGGGGCTTCCCATGGTTCCAGCCCCTCAGTCCAGCTTGGTGGGGGAACCTTACACTGTGGTCTTTCCCCATTGAGCCTTTGCTGCGGCTGCCCCAAGCTTTAGTGCGTCCCTCAGCACGTAGTCCTGGACCTTGGAATGTGCCAGTCTGCAACATTCGGTGGTGGACAACTCTTTGCGCTGGAAGACCAGCAAGTTTCGGGCAGACCAAAGGGCGTCTTTCACCGAATTGATAGTCCTCCAGCAGCAGTTGATGTTTGTCTCGGTGTGCGTCCCTGGGAACAGCCCGTAGAGCACAGACTCCTGTGTTACAGAGCTGCTTGGGATGAACCTTGACAAAAACCACTGCATCTCTTTATGAGCCATTTTTGCTTTACAACAGACATTGTGAATGAAATCTGTCAACTGCTGCAACCAAAACTGCAGCCTCAAAGGACAGCATTGCCTGTTGCTATCAAGGAGATTGCGGCTTTTAATTTTTATGCATCTGGCTCCTTCCAGGCTGCTGCTGGAGGAATAAGCAACTTCTTGGATAAATTGTTACTTGTACTGCCAGGCGGAAAACAGGTGGTAGCAGATCAGAGGCCCGTTTTACACCCCGCTGGTTTTTCTTTTCATTTCATTTAAAGTCAACAGAAATGAAAATCAGGTGCAACAAAAACAAGAAATGCTGGATTCACTCAGCAGGTCTGGCAGCATCTGTGGAAAGAGAAGCAGAGTTAACGTTTCGGGTCAGTGACCCTTCTTCGGAACGGTCACAATCACAATCAGGTGATTGTGGAGTAAATCATGGTTTTCACCTTCCCTCACAAAGCAATTCCTACAAAGGGCAGTGAGTCTTACTGAAGAGCAAAACCAACTTACCCTGAAATTTTGATCATTTATTTCTGCAAACCAAAATCTATCTTCAAAAAAAAATCATCACCGCTAGCCATAAATCATTCCTATGCAGACATGTCATTGCTTGAGCAAAGCACATTCCCTTTTACTCTTTGTAACTGTTACGACCAGGTGAGAAAGAGGTCTAGGGTTCCTTCTCAGCCTTCACCTGGTCTTACTGTGACAGGGTTTAATTTTAAACTGACCATGTTTTTAGCTCCGGCTTGGTGAATCCTTGTTCACCGCTTTCCAATTATAAGGTAAAGAAACCAGCACAAACAGGCTTTCTTAGGTTTAAAGAAGAAAAGTTGAAATTTGTTCAACTTAAACTCTAAATGGGTTGACATCTATGGATACACGATGCGCCCATGCAAGCATGCATATGCAATACACACATGCAAATCGAGAAAGAAAAGAGCAGAAGAAAAATAAAGTGGAAAGGTTTGAGGCAATAGCCAAAGAGTTGCTGTTATGGTTCTTTGAGCTCACCGTAGACTCCTTGATTGTAGGTAGATCTTGCTTTTCGTTGGGGCGCAGTATTCTTCTTAAACCTTGTTCACTGTAAGATACCTTTCTCTCTTGGGGTTCATGTGTCTTCAGTGGATTCAGAAGCTTGTGAGAAAGAGATGGGAGCAGCCAGGAGAGAGAGCTTCTCAGTCCAGGAGCAAACAGCTTTCTGCTCAAACTGTTTGTACAAATTCAAAAAACTCAGGCTGCCCAGCAGGTTAGTCATGTGACTAGCTGGTTTGACCATGTCTGTTTGTGTATTCGGCTATCTTAGCAGTCAACCTGGAATGCGAGCTCCCCCACCTTCAACGTCTGGTGATCAAAAGTCCATTGTGGGTTGAATGTCAGGGAATGGCTGCTTTGTCCTTCCAAACACCGTCTGTTAGTATGCAAATGTCCTTTCCAGCCCCAGCTGATCTGTTCAACAAGTCCTCTCTTAACTCCAGTAACAGTTTAATATCAATGTTCATGACAAAATCAATGTGCCCCGTTCTTGGCAGGTGGGGGCCCCAGCATGACAAAAATTCTCTGAAATTCAAGTGCCAATGAGTCACATCAATTCTTCTGAAACATTCCATGGTTCATTTAGATCAACGTCACACCCTTTATTGCAAGAACGTTTATCTACAATTATCATACCAGGATTCTGCATTCTTCCAGTTCTCCTACCAGCATTGTCTGAGGAAATGTAGAACAAATATTTTTCACCAAAAACAGGAGCTCAAATAGATTTCTTTGAGATTTAGGAGGGAGCAATCAAAATCAATTTATGCCAATTACCAACAAAGATAATATGAAAATTGGAACCCAAGATTTAAAGGAGTGCAACAGCTTAAAATATGAATTTTTGTTCACATAAAAGTAAGTATTTTCTAATTTTTCTGCTTCTTTCATTTTGATAACTCCCTTGGTTACACATTTCCTTCCTCCTAACAAACAGGACAATCTGGAGCTTGCTCCTAGGCTAACATTGATCTTTTCTTCCCTGCCAGTTTTTCTTATCGCTATAGAAAGTCAGGTTGTTATGACACCTTCAAATTCTTAATTTATATGTGAGAGTATTGTGGTTGTTTTCCATTTATATTTGTAACAACACAGGCTTTACTTCATCTTCATATATGGTCTTTGTCTCCTTAAGATAGAATACCTGGCGTAGCAAATGCATTCATTTGTCTGTGCATGTACCATGTTATATGAATTGTTTGTACTCAAGTGTAACTTCTCCACATTTGTGTTCATTTCCATATTAGTACTTTTGCCTCAACACAGTAACATAGTCATAGAGAGATACAGCACTGAAACAGGCCCTTCGGCCCACTGTGTCTGTGCTGACCATCAACCACCCATTTATACTAATCCTACATGAATCCCATATTCCCTACCACATCCCCACCTTCCCGCAATACTCCTACCACCTACCTACACTAGGGACAATTTACAATGGACAATTTACCTATCAACCTGCAAGTCTTTGGCTGTGGGAGGAAACCGGAGCATCCGGCGGAAACCCGCACGGTCATAGGAAGAACTTGCAAACTCTGCACAGGCAGTACCCAGAACCGAACCCGGGTCATTGGAGCTGTGAGGCTGCAGTGTGCTAACCACTGTGCCACTCCGTTTTAATAGTCACAAAAGGTCTTGTAGACTTCTTCCCAGTGGCTCGTCAAAGTTGAGCCTGCGTTTGAGATACTCATATATGCTTACAAAGCAACTTTCATCATAAGTGAGCCGCACTGCTGCACTATAAACCTCGACCAGCAACACTCCACCACTGGATTAACTAAACTTTCATCATTAATAGCTGGCATGTGAACTGCTTAAAACTAGGCAAGGAACATGATTGCAGGTGCATCGTGATTAGGCCCATTTTATCTCCTACAAATGAACATGACAAAATTGCTCTCAGCTGCCATTGTGATTGACAACCATTAAAATCTTCATTGAGTATTACTAACTTTTATTAATGAAATTGAGTAAACTGTAGCATGAGGTTAGTCCTGGGGTGACTGATCTTTTATTTTTCCCTCCTTTATAAAGCCTTTACCAGCAGCTCCCCAGAGCCACATCGTTGAGTTAGGAAAGTCCAGTGAACTATATCTCTTTTGAAAGAATAAATCACATTGTATGTGAACAGTTAAATCTGATAATTGTTTATTTGCTTGAAAAAGAACTACGGGTCCTCAGACTTGATTACACAACAAATCAATAAAATAACGTGGCATAGTACTATATCAGAATCTGCATGATGTAATTTTAAAATGAGGGTGCAGAGGAACAGCTACAGTTCTGACAATTCTTCATTTGTTCTCAGGATATGGCAATGCTGGCAAGGTTACATTTAGTACCCATGGCTGGCTGCCTTGGAATGTGATAGTGGGCTTTCCCCTTTAACCATTGCAGTCCTTAAGGTGATGATGCTTCCATGATGCTGGTGATTGCTTATTTCATAATGACGAAGGCCACTTCAAAGGGCATTTCATAATCAACCATATAATGGGACCAAAGTCACCATAGGCAGGAAGCAGATTCTATTTCCTGAAGGGAATTAGTGAACTAATGGAATTTTGTAACAGTTCGACAGTTTTTGTGGTTGTTATTTTTTCGCTGCCTGTCTTGCTGAATTCAATTCCACAACTAGCCGTGTTGGAATTTGAACTCTGGCATCGAGAATTCAGTGGCATTACCATGATACTCCTGTGCCAACCCAGTCAGATACAGTCAGTGAACCAGACTCTTCTCACATTTAGATATGTCATTGCTCTAAAGTTTTGCACACTCTGCAGCAGGATTAATTAGTACGGATAATTAAAATAGTTAAGCACTAACAATCAGCCATGGCATTACTCCACAGTGAGTTGGAGAGAATGTGGTTTTATATTGACAGGAGAGTTATACATAGTACGACAAAGTTGCTGCTAGGTTGCATTTTCCAGCAAGATTCACTCAGAATTGGTCAAACCAGCAAAAAAAAAAATTGTGGAATTTCAAATGCAAGTTATATTCAGCACAAATCAAGTGCCTGGGATCTTTTGTGCTGGTTTAAAAGGCAATGCATCGGAATTTGGCCCTGCCCAAAAAATGGCCACACCCCTGATTGAAGTAATCATCATGGTGAGTTTCCATTAATTGCGCCCATTTACAGACCTTTGAGGTGGCTCTTAAAATGAACCTTTCCTTTAGGTGCAAGGGCCTTTTAGAAGCTTTCAAGGTCGATTTTGGTCATAGGGTGAAAAAGCACTAAATGGGTGCTGTGCAAATAAGACCCATCTGTTTGAAAGTCTGGATTTAGCACACCATTTTGGTCCTAATTGTTGATTACTATAATTTGAACTTGCCTGGAGGTGCTAAATGGGTGTTGATTTGACTCAATTTTCATTCAGTATATGTGGGCTCCTTGCATCCACTTCCACTGAACATGTGGAGTACGCTGGCTGGCATGTTGCAGGATGGCTCAGGGACCGAGGGAGAAGGTACACCAATCCTTGGACAGAGCACTGTGGGTTTGGATGGAGGAGGTCCTTAGGAGGAGGGATGTCTTACACCCACATGAGGGAAGGATGCCACCTCACCCTCCTCATCCTCTCTCCTGCAGCAGCTGGTGTTATTTTGCCTGGCCTCATGTCCTTCTCCCGTTCCTTGCCGAAACCAAGGTATACCCCTCGCAAGATACGTATGACCAGTAACTTCATTTCTCCTGGTGATTCCTATAAGTTGTTCAACAAGGTGGAACAGCACAGCACTCACTCATTTTAGGTGAAATCTTCAGAACATTTGTGGAATATGTGTTGCTTGAGCTTTGGTGAAGACTTGACATTGTGTCCCAGAAAGTTTTCCAATATGTTTTAGAAACCCTCTTCACAGCTCCAGCAGAAAGCAGACAGTAAGAGGCAAGTTTTCCTTTTAAGCTGTGCTTGAAATCTACATCAATAACTTGTTTACTCTCAAAAGGCTGGGTGCTTTTGGGAGTGTGTGTTAGAGAAAGTGCTATCCACTAAAATGCCCTGCAGCCTCCTTAATGAGCACTAAATGACATTTAAATGGCAATTAACCCCTTAATGAACCTCTGGGTGGCCATCGCTAGCCAGTTTTCAGTTCCTTTACCAAGATAGTATCGTGTGTTAAACATGGGCTAAACTAGTTTTTCAGCAAAAGACCCAATCTTGGCCACTTTGGAGGATCCTTAGCGCCTGAGCACGCTGTCAAAAATTGTCCCCTTTAATAATAAAAAATATTTAATTTGCTAAGAAACTGACTACTGTATACCAATGAAACTACTAAATGGTTCTGCCTACTTTTTAAAAAATCATTTTAGTTATTTATAATTGGGTTACTCACGTGGTGGACTGGACACTTGAGTAAAAATGCTTATTTTTTGTGATAAACCCATTTTCAGTGAGCAATAAAACTGCCCCAGATTATCATTGTTAAATATAGCAAGGAATATTATTTAATGTAGAAAAAAAATTACATTCTAAAATGCTGCCCATTTGTGCTGGTTCATGGACAATTTTACATTTGTGAATATGCAAATGTGTTTGGGCAAAAAACTTGAGCCATAAAATCAATTCTGAATAAGAGCACAATTTGCACCCAGACTGCAGATTGCACCCAAAGTGGAATCTCTATCCCAATATATTTATAATATAGCTGATTTCCAATGCTGCTGCTCAAGGAGAAATAAATGTTCCTGCAGCTTTTTCTTTCCTTCCTTCTCTGTTTATACGGCAATCTTGGTATTTCTTACTTGCTGTGCAACTCTTTTTCTTCATTATTTCTGTATCATTCTGTCTGCTCTCCCTCACTTTTTTATTTGCCCCTCCTTTCCACTTTCAAATCTCTTCCGTATGTCTGCAATGTCATTGTTTGATGATCACACCTGTACTTTTATTGCTCTTATTCTTATTCCTCTTTTAAGGTTCAGAATATGCAACGAGGCAACAGGAGCTACTTTTACACAGGTTGTTTCTGTGGGTGATTGGTCTCTGGGAATTGGCTCCCGTATTTGCATTACCTTATCCCAGGAGCAGAATCATAGATCAATGAAAAGCTGAATCTATGAGTCCATCTTCGGGATAAGAAAGCCAGATTTAGTTGTTTAAAGGGCGAAAGCCAACCATCCAGACTAAAACAGTTAATAATAAAGTGGATATGGAGCAGTTTGGAGATGACTACAATGTGGGGAGGAGGGGGGAAAGCCCCCCACGCTACCTCACCCAAAAATACAGCAACGTTCATAGTTGATAAGGAAGGTGTAATTATGAGTGTATGGGAGTCAAGCCAGCAGAAAGCAAATGGTAACTGGGAGTAACCATGGAGGATGGAGTGTGGAAGTACTGGGGTGTGGAAACAACCTGTGTTATTCTGGGCTTTCAAGGCAAGCGGGCCAAAGGAGTTCTTGCAGGCTGAGAGAACTCAGGAAATTGGGGGCCTTGAAGAACAGTTGGGAGACACTGGAGTCTGTGGACACCAGGAAATGGATTGAGAGCGCAGGGGATGCTTCAAATAGCATGAAGGATTTGGGAAGATTAAGGAAGCTGGGGTGTGGGTGAATTTGGAGAAAATTTAATCTGCATACTGTTTATTTTAATGACTGACCATATAAAGATTAAAGACACTTACACAGATTTTAACTTTCACTCCTTTGAATTTTTTTTTTTAAAAACAGAGGGGAGAAGAATTAGTCTTATTTTAAACTCTATGGAGCCCAACTCCATCCACAGCTTGGCTCCTGATCCATCATCTAACACATCTCTCACCATCCCAAGCAGGGTGTGAGTAAAAGCTTATTGTCGAATGAGTTGAGTTTCTGACCTCATATTTGTGCCATCACTATTTCCACCGCCATTACATTGCCCGACCTCACCCCATCTCAGCATATCTGCTGCTGAAGCCCTCATTCATGCTTTCATTACCTCTAGACTTGATTATTCCAATGCATTCCTGGCTGGTCTTCCACATTCTACTCGTCATAAAGTTAAGATCATCCAAAATTCTGCTCGCACCAGGTCCTGTTCCCCATCACACCCTGTATTCTCTGATCTACATTGGCTCCTGGTCAAGCAATGTTTTGATTTCAAAATTCTCATCCTTGTTTTCAAATCCCTCCATGGCCTCACCCCTCCTTATTTCTGTAATCTCCTCCAGCCCTACAACCCTCCAAGATATCTGCGCTCCTCTAATTCTGGCCTCTTGTGCATTCCTGATTTTAAATTCTCCATCACTGGTAGCTGCGTCTTCAGTTGCCTAAACCCCAAGATCTGGAATACCCTCCCCATACCTCTCTGCCTCTCCCCCTCACTTTCCTCCTTTAAGACACTCCTTAAAACCTACCTCTTTGACCAAGCTTTTGGTCATATGACCTAATATCTCCTTTTGTGGCTCAGGTGTCATACTTTGTTTTATAATGCTCCCATGAAGCGGCTTGGGACATTTTATGACATTAAAGGCACAATATAAACATAAGTTGTTGTTGTTGTAATAGGTAATCTTTGTCTTACCCCAAACCTCCAAAAGTTCTCTCTTTTTCCATCACAACCTTTGTTTTGCCTTTCCAAATTAACCAATATTACAATGGTCAATACTCCTCTTTCTGTTTCTATCCTGTTCCTCCTAAACTTAAAGTACACCATCCTACAAACTCTCTGCATCCTCACTGTGTTACAAATCATCTCAGTGGCCCCAATATTTAAAACGAGGCAGGGAAGGTGTGGCGAAGCATGGAAGCAGAGGTGAAACCCCAGAGAGGACAAGGTGATGGAGGTCCGGCCGATTTTAATGGCAGGACCTAAATTTTTTTCTTTGGTTTTCTGTTCGGCAGCTGGCCAATCTGACAGGCTGGCTGGCTGGCTACCAGACAGGAAAACCAGTGACTAGAGACCTTTGACAATACTTAAAGGGATATGCAGGGTATATGCAGGTCAAGATGTTTCCTCTGGTTGGGAAGTCTAGAACCAGGGGATCCAATTTCAAAATAAGGGGGAAGCCACTTAGGACAGAGATGAGGAGAAATGTCTTTACGCAGACGGTTGTGAATCTTTGGAATTCTCTACCCTCGAGGGCTGTGGAAGCACAATCATTGAGTATGTTTACAGTAGAGATTGACAGATTTCTAAATACCAATAACATAAAGGGATATGGGGATAGTGTGGGGAAAAAGGCATTGAAGTGGATGATCAGCCATGATCTTATTGAATGGCGGAGCAGGCTTGATGGGCTGAATGGCCAACTCCTGCTCCTATGTTTCTATAGTCTCTGGCAATCAGATAGCAGGGCAGACTGCTGATGGGAGGCCTGGATCGGATTAAACTCAAGGTGTTGCTTAACTGGAAGCCGGTGTAGGTCAACAAGCACAGGGGCAGATGAACAGGATTTGGTGCGAGTTAGGACACAGGCAGCAGAATTTTAGATGACCTCAAGTTTATGGAGGGTAGAATATGGGAGGGTGGCCAGGAGTGCGTTCAAGTAGTTAATTCTAGAGGTAAGCATGGATGAGGGTTTCAGCAGTCAATGAGCTAAGGTGGGGCAGTGTCGAGCGATGTTACTGAGGTGGAAACATGAATGATCGAGCAAAAGTCCAAATGATTCAGTAAAATCTCATGTGCTATAACTATTGACAGACTGAAACCTAGATAAGCCTCGTGAATGATGTCATTTATTTATTTATATAACCATCCCTAAAAATTTATTATGTGATTTCTAGTGGCCAAAGAAACAACATGCGAAACAAAGGATTTAATGATCTTTCTATTGGCTTGTTCCTTTTATGAGAAAAATTTGAATCTACTCCTGTTAATTCAAAGTTATTAATTTGAAGTACTGAGCAATTTAAATTCAAATTAGACTAAAAAGATTACTGTGCAATTTTACGGCAATTGCCATATTTGAATATCTGGATAATTATTGAGGGTGAAAAAATGTCTTTGAATTATCAGGTGTAGGTTGTGATTTTTAAACAAACATTACTAATTGTTCTAAAATAATGTAATGCTCACTAAGTGTATGAATATCTAATACTTTTGCATAAAATTTTATAGACATTCTATGTTGAGGTTACCGCCAGTGAACTACGCTGACGTAGGAGGTTCATGAAGTTCCTATGCAAAATCACACAGTATAATTTGAAGACAAAACTTGTTTTTATCAAATACACCATCACTATTCAACGCTAAAATAAAAACAGAATGCGCTGGAAATACTCAGCGGGTCAGGTAGCATCTATGGAGACAGAAGCAGAGTTAACGTTTTAGGTCAGTGACCTTTCATCAGAACTGGCAAAGGTTAGAAATGTAATAGGTTTTAAGCAAATAAAGCGGGGGTAGGGGAGAAGAGAACAGAGGCGAAGTTGTGTGTGATAGGACGGAGGGCCGGAGAGCTTAACTAACAAGGAGGTCATGGGCAAAGGTAAACAGAGTGTGCTAATGGTGTGGTGAAAGACAAAGCATTAGTGCTGAGGGATGGTTAATGATAGAATAATGAACAGCCCTAGCCAAAAGCACAAAGATAAAACAAACAGTAGGCAGGTACATGGTAAAAAACGAAAAGGAAGATGGAACAAAATACAATAAAATAAAAATTAAAAAGGGCCAGTCATGCTCTGAAATTATTGAACTCAATGTTCAGTCCGGTAGGCTGTAGCGTGCCTAATCGGAAAATGAGGTGCTGTTCCTCGAGCTTGCGTTGATGTTCACTGAAGCACTGCAGCGGGTCCAGGACAGAAATGTCAGCATGAGAGCAGGGGAGTGTGTTGAAATGGCAAGCGGCCGGAAGCTCAGGGTCATGTTTTCAGACTGAGCAGTGGTATTCCACAAAGCGGTCACCCAATCTGCGTTTGATCTCCCCAATGTAGAGGAGACTGCAATGTAAGCAGCAAATACAGTATACTAAATTGAAAGAAGTACAAGTAAATCACTGCTTCACCTGAAAGGAGAGTTTGGAGCCTTGGTTAGTGAGGAGAGAGGAGGTAAAAGAGTAGGTATTACCCCTCCTGCGATTGAATGGGGAGGTGCCTTGGGAAGGGGACAAGATGTCGGGGGTAAAGCTATATTATTATGGCTAAGTTTTGCAGTTTTATTAAACGTTTAGCCTATAGCAGTCACTTACTGATAATCTTTAAACTGATAATTTGGATCCAAAGTAGAAATCTACATGGAGCATGCTATATAAATGTTAAGCTGCTGTAATGTTTTGCACTATTTGATTTTAAGTGGGTTTTGTATAATTCTGGCACCTAGTGACATGGCAATTAATTCCAGTGAAGAATCAAGGAACAAATTAATTATAGCTGGTTGTTACTTGTTTTTGAATACTGTGATGTGCTACAGAACATGTCTCAAACTAATTAATAGAATAAATAGAACATAATACCACTGAAGAAGTATTATAGATAATCCTATTGGTGTAAAAGAGATTTTCAAGACATGAATGTCTACACTTGTAAGGTGAAAAAAAACTAGAGCCAGTAAAGTCATGAGATAAGTAATCAGACCCACAGGTCTTTTATCACCATATTTATGAGCTAGATTTTTTCTCCACATTGTAAATGTGGCCAGGGTAGGTTTTACTAGTGTCATGCTAGTCCCCCAGCTGCCAAGAATGAGGGACATAAATTTTGTCATGAACATTGATTTTTAACTGTTACTGGAGTGAAGAAGACTTGTTAAACAGATCACCCATGTCTGGAAAATACATTTGCATATTAACAGACAGTGGTTGGAAGGACAAAGCAACCATTCCTTGACATTCAACCCACAATGGACTTTTGATCACCAGACATCGAAGTTGGGGGAGTTCGCATTCCAGGTTGACTGTGAAGATGGCCGAATACACAAACGGACATGGTCAAACCAGCTAGTTTCCTGACTAACCTGCTGAACAACCTGAGTTTTTTGAATTTGTACAAAGAATTTGGGCAGAAAGCTGTTTGCTCCTGGATTGAAGAGACCTCTCCTGGCTAGCTCACCACAGCCTCTCCTTTCTGCCTGCTCCCATCTCTTTCTCACAAGCCTCTGAATCCACTGAAGACACACGAACCCCTAGAGAGAAAGGTCTCCTACAGCGAACAAGGTTTAAGAAGAATACTGGGCCCCAACAAAAAGCAAGATCTACCTACAATCAAGGACTCTACAGTGAGCTCGAAGAACTGTAACAAAAACTCTTCAGATATTGCCTCAGACTTTTCTACTTTATTTTTCTTCTGCTATTTGCACGTATCACGTACGCATGCTAGCGTGGGCACGTCGTGTATCTGTAGACATTAACCGAATTAGAATTAAAATTTAATAAAATTTCAACTTTCTTCTTTAAACCTAAGAAAGCCTGTTTGTGTTGGTTTCTTTGCCTTATAATTGGAAAGCGGTGAACAAGGATTCACGAAGGGGGAGATAAAAATGCAGTGTGTTTAAAAATAAAACCCTGTTACAGTAAGACCGGGTGAAGGCTGAAAGGGAACCCTAGACCTCTTTCTCACCAGATCGTAACAGAAACTTGGGGGCTCGTCTGGGATTTTATCCACAGACAAACGAGAGAAATTGGAAGTGGGAAGCCAAACTGTTCCCAAGCAAAAAAAAAGAGCAAGATTTCAATACAGGTTTTCTTGTGGTTGTGTGTGCTTGAATACTAACATGTCTGCAACTGAAGCTAGTAGCTCTCTAAGCCAGGATGAAGTAAATTAGGACAAGTTAAAAGCACTGTCTATGGAGGAGTTGAGGAATATGGCTGAGCAGTGTGGGATCACTGTATGTGGCAAGGATAGGAAGTCTGAACTCCTAAGGCTAGTGGCCAACCATTTTTCCCTTGAATCTGAAGAAGCAGAAACAGGGTACGAAGCAGACTTCAACAGGGTATTGTTAGCAAAAATACAATTGGAACAGAAGAAATTTGAATTTGAGGAGAGGGAGAGAGAAAGAATATTCCAGAAGGAATGCGAAGAGAGAGAGTTGAAGCAGCTTGAATTAAGTTAGGGAGTGACAGAGTAACCCCAGTGAAAGCATGGCCAATATGGAGGAGTATAATTCAGGGCTGGGTGCAAAATTGTCAAACCTAGCTCAACTAATTCCAAGATTCAATGAGGAGGATGTAGAAGTATTTTTTGTGCCCCTTGAGAAACTAGCAAGGCAGCTAAAATGACCAACATAGACCTGGCCTCTTTTACTACAAAGCAAACTAACTGGAAAAGCCCATGAGATTTATTCCCTGTTGCCAGATGAGAGTTCATCAAATTATGAATTGATAAAAAATGCTATCCTCAGGCATATGAATTAGTACCTGAAGCCTATCACCAAAAATATAGAACCCTCAAGAAGCAAACTAACCAAATTTATTATGGAGTTTGAAAGAAGTAAGCAGCTGGCTTTTGACCAGTGGCTGAGGGCTTTTAAAGTACAGCTCAGCTATGAGAATCTCAGAGAAGTAATTCTGTTAGAGGAATTTAAACACTCTCTCCCAATCTCCATAAAAACCCATGTAGAGGAGCAGCGGGTCCAGAAAGCCCGGCAAGCGGCTGTCCTGGCCGATGAGTTTGCTTTAACTTATAAGTCGGTTTCCCAGGGGAGAATCTTTCCTAGTCACCCCCACAAATCAGAAAAGGACAAAGGATGGGAAGGTGACAGGAGCCCAGGCAGACCTGGGAGAGAAAGGAAAGCAGGAGACACAGGGTGCCCTCCTCCAGCCAAAAAAGGTGCTGTGAGCAAGAGTGAGACACGGAGAACTGAGTGTTTCCATTATAATAAAGCAGGGTAATTAAAAACTGACTACTGGAAACTAAAGGGAAAACTGGTACAGTTGATCATTTGATCAGGGCACACCCGCTCAGTGAAGACGGGACCCTGATGGAAAGCATGGCAAAACAAGCTGTGCTTTAACTGCAGTAAGAATGAGACCCAGGAAGCTTACTACTGCAAGTGCAGGAAAATTTAATAGGATTCCTGAAGGTTATCAGGGTTTTGTGTCTGAACAGAAAGTAACCCCATACCCCTTGAGTGGGTCCAGCAAGCCCATAGTAAGTCTCAGGGACACAAGGGCCACTAGATCCCATTTACTGGGAAAAGGCCTGACTTTTCCCCCAGAGAGTACAGTGAACACCAAAATGGTGGTGAATGGTATTAGAGGGTAGTGCATGCCTGTACCTGTACACTGGATGCACCTAGAGTGTGACCTAACTTCGGGACCTCAATTGTTTTAAGAAGAATACTGGGTCCCAACAAAAAGCAAGATCTACCTACAATCAAGGACTCTACAGTGAGCTCGAAGAACATCTTCAGATATTGCCTCAAACTTTTCCACCTTATTTTTCTTCTGCTCTTTTCTGTCTCTATTTGCATGTGTGTATCGCGTATGCATGCTAGCGTGGGCACGTCATGCATTCATAGGCATTAACCAAATTAGAGCTTAAGTTTAATAAAATGTCACCTTTCTTTTTTAAACCTAAGAAAGCCAGTTTGTGCTGGTTTCTTTGCCTTATAATTGGAAAGCAGTGAACAAGGATTCACCAAGAGGGAGCTAAAAACAGTGTGTTTAAAAATAAAACCCTGTTACAGTAAGACCAGGTGAAGGCTGAAAGGGAACCTGAGCCCTCTTTCTCACTGGGTCGTAACACCAGTGAAGCTGGGGTGGGCTTCCACCAAGATTTCTGTCTGATCTTGGAAGCTCCATTATGGATGCTGCATGAAATGGATACCTGTCACAGCTTAAAGGGTCAGTCAGCATCCCAGTAAAAAAAAAAGTTGTTGCAACCTTTACTGAAGAATCATGAAGAATTTAATGGCAAAATGTCCATAAATGGTCCCACCACCCACTGGTGCACTCACAGTATCCTCTTATATTTGATAGCATCTTCCGCCTTGCTCAGCAATGCTTGGGCGTCTGTTGTAAACGGGTGTTCCTAATGACGAGCATCAACAAAAATCCAGAATCCTACCTTAGACATCACCCTATCATAACCAACTTATTTCAATATGCCCACTCATAGTTGGCTTGACATTTTCCACATCCAGCAAAAGTGATGCTAAAATGAAGGTAAATGAGTGGAATCCTTCATTACAGGCCATAGCCAATTATTGACTTCACAGACCAGAACAATTCTGGAAAACTATCAGGACACAGAAAATGTTGGCAAAGACCTCTCCCAAAATCAATCTTTATGAAGGAAACTGTCAACATTCATCTTCCTACGTATAGATGTCCTCAAGTTGTGGATCTTCAAATCGTGTCTTGGTGCAAGAAATCTGTACGTGAGAGTCATAAACAATTTCTCCGTGCTGGTGATAGCTTCATGTAAAACTCCAACTTCTTAGCTCAACAACTTCTTATAATGATTAAACAATTTGCTAGCCTTTTTGGAATATGTTAAAGATTGTCATTCATTTTAAGACCCTCGACATGTTCTAGGAATCCTTTCACAGTAGCACTGCAGTCTCACAGCTCCAGGGACCCGGGTTCGATTCTGGGTACTGCCTGTGTGGAGTTTGCAAGTTCTCCCTGTGTCTGCGTGGGTTTTCTCCGGGTGCTCCGGTTTCCTCCCACAAGCCAAAAGACTTGCAGGTTGGTAGGTAAATTGGCCATTATAAATTGTCACTAGTATAGGTAGGTGGTAGGGAAATATAGGGACAGGTGGGGATGTTTGGTAGGAATATGGGATTAGTGTAGGATTAGTATAAATGGGTGGTTGATGGTCGGCACAGACTCGGTGGGCCGAAGGGCCTGTTTCAGTGCTGTATCTCTAATCTAATCTAATCTAATCTAATCTAATCTTACAGCACAGTTTGCAGTGACAGATTAGGAATAAGGTGCATGTAATCAGCAATTCGGGGAAAGTTGGCCTTTTACCCACGGAACTCGGTTAAAATCCATCCCAAACCGATGGAAAAAGGGGTACATTTTAAGTCTTGTGGCATAAACGTCTCTCATATGCATCCAGCGCCAATCAGAAAATCCATTGGAACCAACAGAAAATTTGCCCCACGAGTCTTCCCAATCTGCTAAGCAATATATGAAAGAAATTTGGGCAATCCGAACCCAATTCCTAATGGGTATGTTCTTCATTCAACATGAATTTCATACTGAGAGGCTAGAGGATGCCTTGTGCCAGATATGGAAGAATATTACAGTGGCGCAGTAGAGGTTAGAGCTGGAACTGAGTAGAGTAAAGTCTGCATCTAACCATCATTAGAATTTAATTGGTAGTGCTTGATTTTGACACTGGGTGCCCAAAAGGAATATTGGTTCAACTCGCCATTCCATTCAAATTTATGACCCCGCTCCAGCCCCCTGCGCATCTAAGGTTCCCCATCACAGCCTATGAGCCCCCACCATCACTATCTATTCACCCCAACCCCACCTCCCCAGCCATCACAAATCTGATTTGGGAGTGCTCAAAGATGAAATTAGATACAATTTTATTTTTATTTCCCTAAGAGTGAATTCTCCCTCCCAGATGAAGCACAAAAAATTGACACCCCTTTCCAAAAAATGTTATCAATCCTGCTGCACCTCTCATTTAAATGGAATTGGTATATAACATGCCACTGTCCATACACTAGTTGCAGGAACTTACGCAGGCTGGTCAGAACTGCTGTTCTAGCTCTTGAGATGTTGACCCAAGTCAAATGAAATCCACATAATGCAATATAATCACTTTAGACGTTGATGTAATTGAAGACCATACCTTCAATCCGATCGCCTCCACAAATTCACCTAAAACACAGGCTACAACAAAACGTACTCTAGATGGCATCAACTTACAATACTGAGCTTTCAGCACTAATATCTCCTGCTTTCCACAATAATCTTGCAATTTAATGTTGTCTAAACTAAATACCCTATTTATATACATTTTTATACTGAGGATGCTGGAAATCTGATGAGAGTTCTGAAGAAAGGTCATCGACCTGAAATGTTAACTCTGTTTTTCTCTCCACGGATGCTGCCTTTTCTGATTTTACTCTGTATATGTGATATCTAATATATATACAAGTATTATACATCTATAAAGCAGTCTGTATCATTTCGCAATATCACAGAATGACACAGCACACAGTAGGCTATTCAGCCCATCTTATCTGTGCCAGCTCTTTGAAAGAACTATCCAATAAGTCTCACTCCCCTGCTCTTTCCGCATAGCCCTGTAAATGTTTTCCCTACAAGTTTGTATTCAATTCTCTTATGAATGTTACTATTGAATCTGCTTCCACCAGCCTGTTAGTCAGTGCATTCAAGATCCAGCTATAACTCTCCTTTCTGACTGAATTATAATAATTTTTTCTTGCCATTCCAATGTTGCAAAATGCCCCTCAAATGTTCCCTTCCCCTACAATCTATAGACCTTTAAAACCCAATCTATATACAAGACACCTTGGTTCACCTTGTTTTCTCTTAAATTATTTTTAACCTTAGAGGTGTTGTATCAATTTAAATACTGATTAAAATATGTAGGAAGACCTACAGAAAATAAAATTGCCAGTCCTTCTGGAACCTGAAATATATACTGACCTTCTTCTTCTTCTTTGGCCTCTTTGTCTTGGGAGACAATGGGTAAGCGCCTGCAGGTGGTCAGTGGTGTGTGGAGCAGCGCCTGGAGTGGCTCTAGAGGCCAATACTAGAGTGACAGACTCCTCCACAGGTGCTGCAGATAAAATTGGTTGTCGGGGCTGTTTCGCAGTTGGCTCTCCCCTTGCGCTTCTGTCTTTTTTCCTGCCAACTGCTAAGTCTCTTCAACTCGCCACACTGCAGACCCGCCTTTATGGCTGCCCGCCAGCTCTGGCGATCGCTGGCAAATGACTCCCACAACTTGTGATCAATGTCACAGGACTTCATGTCATGTTTGCAGACGTCTTTAAAGTGGAGACATGGACGGCCGGTGGGTCTGATACCAGTGGCGAGCTCGCTGTACAATGTGTCCTTGGGGATCCTGCCATCTTCCATGCGGCTCACATGGCCAAGCCATCTCAAGCACCGCTGACTCAGTAGGGTGTATATGCTGGGGATGTTGGCCGCCTCAAGGACTTCTGTGTTGGAGATACGGTCCTGCCACCTGATGCCAAGGATTCTCCGGAGGCAGCGAAGATGGAATGAATTGAGACGTCACTCTTGGTTGACATACGTTGTCCAGGCCTCGCTGCCGTAGAGCAAGGTACTGAGGACACAGGCTTGATACACTCGGACTTTTGTGTTCCGTGTTAGTGTGCCATTTTTCCACACTCTCTTGGCCAGTCTGGACATAGCAGTGGAAGCCTTTCCCATGCGCTTGTTGATTTCTGCATCGAGAGACAGGTTACTGGTGATAGTTGAGCCTAGGTGGGTGAACTCTTGAACCACTTCCAGAGCGTGGTCGCTGATATTGATGGATGGAGCATTACTGATGTCCTGTCCCATGATGTTCGTTTTCTTGAGGCTGATGGTTAGGCCAAATTCCTTGCAGGCAGCCGCAAACCTGTCGATGAGATTCTGCAGACACTCTTCAGTATGAGATGTTAATGCAGCATCGTCAGCAAAGAGATGTTCCCTGATGAGGACTTTCCGTACTTTGGTTTTCGCTCTTAGACGGGCAAGGTTGAACAACCTGCCACCTGATCTTGCGTGGAAGAAAATTCCTTCTTCTGAAGACTTGAACGCATGTGAGAGCAGCAGGAAGAAGAAAATCCCAAACAGTGTAGGTGCAAAAACACAGCCCTGTTTCACGCCACACAGGATAGGAAAGGGATCTGATGAGGACCGCTATGCTGAATTGTGCCTTTCATATTGACATGGAATGAGGTGATGATACTTAGTAGCTTTGGTGGACATCCGATCTTTTCTAGTAGTCTGAAGAGACCACGTCTGCTGATGAGGTCAAAGGCTTTGGTGAGATCAATGAAAGCAACATAGAGGGGCATCTGTTGTTCACGGCATTTCTCCTGTAGCTGGCGAAGGGAGAACAGCATGTCAATGGTCGATCTCTCTGCTCGAAAGCCACACTGTGCCTCAGGGTAGACATGCTCGGCCAGCTTCTGGAGCCTGTTTAAAGCGACTCGAGCAAATACTTTCCCCACTATGCTGAGCAGGGAGATTCCACGGTAGTTGTTGCAGTCACCGCGGTCACCCTTGTTCTTATAGAGGGTGATGATATTGGCATCGCGCATGTCCTGTGGTACTGCTTCCTCATCCCAGCACAGGCAAAGCAGTTCGTAGAGTGCTGAGAGTATAGCAGGCTTAGCACTCTTGATTATTTCAGGGGTAATGCCGTCCTTCCCAGGGGCTTTTCTGCTGGCTAGAGAATCAATGGCATTACTGAGTTCCGATTTTGTTGGCTGTATGTCCAGCTCATCCATGACTGGCAGAGGCTGAACTGCATTGAGGGCGGTCTCAGTGACAACATTCCCCATGGAGTACAGTTCTAGGTAGTGCTCAACCCAGCAGTCCATTTGCTTGCGTTGGTCAGTGATTGTGTCCCCTGATTTAGATTTAAGGGGGGCGATCTTCTTGACGGTTGGCCCAAAAGCTCTCTTGATGCCATCATACATTCCTCTGATGTTTCCGGTGTCTGAGGCCAGCTGAATATGACTGCATAGGTGTTGCCAGTAGTCATTTGCGCAGCGCCTGGCTGTTCTTTGTGCAGCGCTTCTGGCTGTTTTAAGTGCTACGGATGTTAACTCGCTGGGGGCTTTCTTGTAGTTCAGCAGTGCAATATGCTTAGCGGCTATGACAGGTTCCAGCTCTTCAAAGTGAGATTGAAACCAGTCTGCATTCCGCTTCACGCGTTTGCCATAGGTGGTCATAGCTGACTCATAGATGGCGTCTCTGATGTGGGCCCACTTGGTCTCCGCATCCCCTGTGGGCACTAAACTGAAGGCGTAGTATTTTGTCACATAACGTTAGTGTTGGTTTACAGTTTTTCCATTCAGAGCCATTCTACAGCATTAAAGTTTAATCTGTAATTAATGGAGAAGACTTGTGGGAATTAAGATAGGTGGAATAGAAATGGCAAATGTTTGTAATCATGTTGTCAATATCCTTGCAGGAACATTCAAAAACCTGCTTTATCTTGCAGACTGAACAGTGCCCAAATGATGTTGACAGGCCTCCATTTCAGTCATGTGTAATCTCATTGCCAACAAAGAGACTGAGCAGGCAATCTGGTAAATGGTGGTGTTGCATAGCAGGAGACAAACTTATTTGTAATGATGCGGAAATGACATTATAGCTTGGAAATTACAGCTGGTGATATTACATGAACATTTATCATGCTCATATCAAATTGCTGCTTTAAGGGAGTAATAAAGCCTTTTATTCTAAAGCCATTAATGTCGACAATAGTGATTATGCTGCAAAAGTATTTTATTGGTTGTGAAGTACTTTGGGATGTCCTGAGGTTGTGAAAAGTACCATATAAATGCAAGCTCATTCTTTGTAAGTGATGGAGAAACAAATTTGATGCAAACTGTGACCTTGTGTTTAAAAGGTAAGCTAAGGGAATTGGGGTGGAGAGGCTTAGCGCAAAGAAGAAATGTATGAATAAGCATAATGAAGGGGTAAAGTGTCTGAAACAGTATACTAAAGGAGGGGGCATGGCAATACATTAATGGGAGCAGATAGGAGAGGGGTTCGAAAGAATGTGAAAGAAGGAATAGAAAAGGATACAAAGGCATTAGAAATAAAATTAGGGCTCTGGACACAATAATTAGAATGGAGGGATTTGATGTTTTAGATTTGAAGAAAGATTAACTTCAGCCAGAACTGGAAACGAAATATGTCTGGTTACAGGTTTTCAGGAAAATTTGAGAGGAAAAAGAGAGGTGGTTCTGTAAATTGAGGATACAATTACAGCCATGGAAAGAGTTTTTTTTCCATTGCAGGTGCTTCAGTGCAGTCGGTCTGAAGTGAGTTAAAAATAACAAAGGATATGTGACTGCACTGAGATTATATTACAGACCACTAAATAGTGGGAAATAAATAAAGGGTAGGATTTGTAAGTAATTTAGAGAGGTTTCCAATGGTAACAGGTGGGATTTTAACTATTCTATGGTAAACTGAGATAACACAAATATTTGTAGTCAAAATGAGAAGGAGCTCTTAGAATACATTCAGAACTGTTTCCTCAATCAGTACCATGAGTGGTGTCGGAACACCTTCTTTGGGCCTCCTTATCTCGAGAGACAATGGATACGCGCCAGGAGGTGGTCAGTGGTTTGTGAAGCAGCGCCTGGAGTGGCTATAAAGGCCAATTCTAGAGTGACAGGCTCTTCCACAGGTGCTGCAGAGAAAGTTGTTTGTTGGGGCTGTTGCACAGTTGGCTCTCCCCTTGCGCCTCTGTCTTTTTTCCTGCCAACTACTAAGTCTCTTCGACTCGCCACATTTTAGCCCTATCTTTATGTCGGAACACCAGGATAGATAAACTATTATATTAAACAAAAGGGACCAAGAAAATCTTTTGTTTCTTTCACCATAATATCTCAAATGACCGAGCTTTTCCAATTGAAGCGGAAATGCCAAGATGCCTAAGTTTGACTTGTTGAATTTCCTATAGCAACCAGTTTGGATTATCCATCACCTACTAGGACAAATGATTCTTGCTTGTCCTGTCTGTACATCACAGCAAATATTCCTCTTTACACAATCCTCTATTTCCCTCATTAACAATTCCTTAGACTGACTATTTGCTGGTCAGTTTCTTAGACTGCAGTGCTAGATCTCGTTCTGGATAACAAAGCAGGACAAGTAATTGAAACAAGTGTCAGAGAACACTTGAGAAATCATGACCATAACCTAATTAGATTCAAATTGGAATGAAAGAAAGAAACAGAGGTGGCTGTGTGGAGGCTGTTTTTGGGGACTTGGGAGAGGTGTTGGAGGGAATGGTGTGCAGAAGTCACATGCCAGGCCAGAAAAGGCTCATTGGATAAGTTGGTCTTTTCCAGTTTTTTATCATATGTTGGTAGGTTGAGTGGGGAAGTGCTGAAAGCAGGTTGTTGTACCTTCTACATTGGGTTACCTCGAGTGTAAAGCACAGAAACAGACTATTCGGACCAACTGGTTAATGCCAGCATTTATGCTCTACACGAGCCTCATCCCACTCCCTTCTTATCTAACCCTATCAGCATTCCCTTCTGCTCCTTTCTTTCTCAAGTGCTTATCTATCGTCCCCTTAAATGCATCTATGCTATTTAATCAAGTGTAAGGAAGGATAATTACAGGAAGGGAATGATTCCCAGGCAGTATTTGCCACCAGGGGATAAGAAATCTACAAGAGAAAGCTTTCTCAAATATTCCTCAAAAATAAAACCAATCTTCAGCAACTAAGTTGGTGCATTTCCTAACTCAGCTCAAGGCTCAAGCAAAACCTTAATCTTAGCTTCACCTGACAACAAATGTTTGAGCAAATAAGACTTTGTCAGTTTCCCTGGTACCATTTGTTCCTGGGCTCGATTTTACGGCAATGGCGCAGGTCATGAGAAGGAACTAGAAGTGTGTGCCATTTCCGTTATCGAGCTAGGCAGCTGGCCGCACGTGATCTCGTGGAGGCTGGCCAATTAAGGAGCACATGGCGCAGGGGCCATCCAATCCGGAGCATGAGATGGGGACAAAGGCGGCGAGGTCAGAGTCAGCTGACATTGCGGCAGGTGCTGGCGCCATATTTAAAGGGCGTTCCTGCATGAACAAAGCAGTCCTTCCTGTTCATGTTGCCTTAGTTTGAACTGCCCATGCTCCCTGGAGAGACTCAGCTTCTGTTGCCTTGATTTAAACTGCTACTGCTGCCCGGAGACACTCTGCTACAGCTACCTTCAACCATCCTGCTGCTACTGCTCCCCTTATTCAAGACTCAAAAGGTACCGAGGAGCACCCTGGGAGGCAACACACGCACATTGGCAGAAGGAAACCCCAGGTGGCCCACAGTTCAGCGATGCCTCCCTGTAGGTTCTCCTCCAGGCTGCAAGGGCAAGGTGGGAGGTCCTCTTCCCAAAGGACGGGAGGAGGAGAGGGCCCAGCCTGACTAAGCAAACCTGCATGGAGGTTGCAGAGCAGGTCAGCTGCCATGGGGTCACCACAAGAACCTGGATCCAGTGTCGGAAGCACGTCAATTACATCATTCGATCTGCCAAAGTGAGTACTTCACGCTTCATTTCCCTTTGGAGCGTGCACGTGGGATCAAGAAAGGTTTGGCCTTGTGCAGAGGGAGTGACCACCCAGTTGGTGGCAAGGCATTCAGGCAGCAGCATATCCTGTCCGAGGCCTGGCTGCGTTTCAGTGAAAGACGGCTTTCTGTAAACGCTGACCCCCACAAAGTCCCTTGAGAGTGGCTGTATGCAGGTGGCATTCATGTGCTCCCATCATGAGCTGCTGGCTACCACCAGTATTGGCGATGTGCTTTAAAGGCCTGCTCAGGTCAGGGAAAAAAACCCGACCCGAACCAGACAGGACCACATCAGACCTGAGCCCGACACGGCCCGAGTCCCTTCAATTTTTCCCGCACCCAACCCGAGCCCGAGCCGACCCGAGCCCGACCTGACCACTGGAATTTTCCCTTTACCTACCTTGCGACTCCCAATCTTCAGGAAGCTGCAGCATGAGCGTAATGACGTCTGAGACGCTCACTCGCTCACTGCGCAGACTCAGTTTCCTTCTTTGATGTCCCAGACTCCCAGCTCAGGTAGGTTTTTTACTTTTAACACTTACCTACAATTCTTGCTGTGTGTGTCCGACCCGGACCCGGCCTGACCCGAGCCGAGCCCGAAAGCCGGACCCGGAAGTACGACCCGACCCAAACCCGACACATGTCGTCAGGTTCTTTTGGCTTTGGATCGGGTAGCAGGCCTTTAATGTGCTTGTGTCTGTGGGGAAACTTAACAGTCTTCCTTTTTGTGCCTCTAGGAATAGATGGCACTTAACATTAAAGAGAGAGCCAAGTCCAGCAGAGGGGTGCCCTATCTCCACACCCTCACCCCCATGGCAGAGGAGGGCTTGGATTTGGCAGGCCACCAGGGCGACCATGCTATTGCTGATGGAGAGGCAGGAGTGCTAACCCAAGAGGGAGAGTCAAACAGTACGGCTGCACAAGGGTGCATCTGGTACACAAAAAGGCATAGTTCCCATGTGACCAACAGTGGGCACATGGAGCTCCATAGCAAGCATAGCTGGGAAGAGGAGTGGGATGCCCTTAACCGTTGCATGTTTATGCTCTCTTATTCAGGTCAGCTGGCCACCTCTGAGGATGAGGAGAGTTCCTTAGAGGGTGCAGATTCAAATCATTCCCCCGCACCCGCCACCAGCGCAGATACTCTCACATCAGTGGGTAGGTACACGCGATTAGATTCAGGGTCAAGAGCTAATGAGTGCAGCACAGATACACCTGAGCAGCTGAAGGAGACTGTGACAGCTGAGGCCACTGACAGTCGGAGGACTGTGGGAGGCCAGGCCCATGCTGAGCCCCAGGCTGATCATGTGCCTTTGGAGTCGGCTCTGACATGGCAACTACTGCAGTTTCAGCGAGAGGTGATGGAACATCCGGTAGAGCTTCCAGAGGTTACGTGCATCCTTGCGCGGACAATGGAGGAGTCCATCCATGCCATGACTGCTGCTGTGTCTCTAATGGGTGCACGCTTGGCTTCATCCATCGAGAGATTGGCGACCCTTATGGAGAGCCAAATCCAGCAGATCAGTTAGTAGATGCCAGAGATGCCTTGGCCATGAGCTCAGTGCAGCAGTGGCAAGGCGACAGGAGGACAAGGCACCTGGATTCTCCACCAGGTCGTCATCCTCCTCAGGTCAGTAAGGAGGTACAGGTGTGCCTTGGAAGGGAGGAGGAGTGGCTGCCTTCCGCTTCTGGGGACTTCTCTCAGGGCGCTACAGGAGTCCACAGTGGCTCTTCAGCCCTTCTGCCAGTGACACTTGCTCCATGCAATTCCTCAAATACTGAAGCAGAACGTGTCCATATGCAGCAAGACGTGGAGAACATTCAGGCTTGGGGTGATAAGTGGCAACATTCACATCACACAAGTGCCAGCTAATGAGAATCTCCAACAAGAGAGAATCTAACTATCTCCTCTTGACATTCAGCGGCATTACCATTGGCACCATCCAGGAGAGAGTAGCCCACTTGACTGGCACCCCATTCACCACCATCAACATTCATTCCCTCCACCACTGACGCACAGTGGCAGCAGTGTGTACCATCTGCAAGATGCACTGCAGCAACATATCAAGTCTCTTTCAACATCACCTTCCAAACCCACAGTCTCAACCACCTAGAAGAAGAAGGGCAGCAGATGCATGGGAACACCACCACCTGCAAGCTCCCCTCCAAGGCACACTCCATCTTGACTTGGAACTATATTGCCGTTCCTTCATTGTTGCTGGGTCAAAATCCTGGAACTCCCTTCCTAACGGCACTGTGGGTGTACCTACACAACATGGATTGCAGTGGTTCAAGAAGGCGGCTCACCACCACCTTCTCAAGGGCAATTAGGGATGGGCAATAAATGTTGACCTAGCCAGCGACACCCACATCCCAATAACGAATAAAAAAAAATTATAAAGCATCTTTAATAAAGATAGCCATTCCAAGGCACTTCATAAAAGCATGCAAGGCAAAATGGATACTGAGACAATGATTAGGAAGAGTTACCAAAGTTTTATTCAAAGTTGGTAACGTTACTGGACTAGTAATCAAGAGTCGTGGACTAAAAATCCCGTAAATATCTGTTCAGTTTGGGATTTTGAGTTCAATTTTTTTTTTAAATCTGGAAATTAAAAGCTGGCCATGCAGCTGTTGGATTGCCATAAAAACCCAACTGGTTCATTATTGTCCATTAGCGAAGGAAATCTGCCATCCTTACCCAGCTGGTCTTGCCCAAATGTAATTCCAGTCCCATACCAATATGGTTGACTCAAGTGCCCTCTGAAGCGGCCGAGCAAGCGACTCACTAATATCAAACTGCTAACAGCAGTTCAAGAAGGCCCACCACCAGATTCTCAAGGCAACTAGGATGGCCAATAAATGCAGGCCTTGCCAAGGATGCCGATATCCCAAGAATAAATTTTAAAAAGGGGTGGGGTTTAAAGAGGATCTTAAAGGAAGAGGTGGTGGTGAAAAAGGAGAAATACACAGAATGGCCAAGGCAGCTGAAAGCATGGCCATAACTGTGGGGCAATGAGAGCAGGGGGGTTGCTACCACTTATATGGCCAATAAGGATAAATGCAGTATTAGATCAGGGTTTGGGCAACAAAGCTGGACAAGGAAGTGACCTGAAGGCAGTAAAACTTTTGACAAATAGTGATCTTAAATGATAGTCTGAATGAATTGGCTTCAACAGAACTGAATATCAAGTGCCACATATAACGGGCCGCCAATCTAAAATCACCCGTTTTGCACCACCATTTGAGACGTGTTTCTACCCCTTAATTTTTAAGGACTAAACTATGTTTGGAGTTTCCCTTCATTGTTGATTATATGACTATCCCACCAATCTACTCTTAACATAATCTGCCCTCACAAATAGTATGGCATTATTGCCAGTTTGGGCCAATAGTGTGAAATGGTTTAACCTGGCATTGGTGAGGTATGCACAGGATAAAATTAGGCCATTTGACATTACCATTACCATGTTGTACCACTTTTGTTGTCCGTTTCCGAAATGATTCATTATCGTCTACAAAATTGGCAAACTCTGTTATGCTCCAACTGTGTCTTAGTTGTAGCAAGGGAGAGCACAAATATTCCATTTACAACATAACAACTCACCACACTTCAAAGGAAAATCGTTCTTTGCGAATGCCTTGAGATGTTCTTGAGGGATGTGATAAGGCTTTATATAAATACAAATTTTTCCTTTTCAATCATTCCAGTATTGCCCTTCCCTTCTAGTGCAATTTAACCCCAGCAAGTCAAGGTGACAAAACACTCTCAGATTTTGTGCTTCTTTCAGACTAAAAAGGAATCTGATTTTTATTTCATTTACTGTATTTAAGAAAAATTCAAGGTATGTCATTTCATAGTCGAAATCCAGTCAACCGTTTCCATCAAAATACAGTCCAAAAAGCTAACTCTTTAGGGATTTCAAAGACAACTGTTTTCAGCAATGATCTCAGGAGTCCCTTCATTATATCCATACATTTACATCATAATAAACTTCTTAGGTTTCCTGATACATTCGTTGTTCCAATTGAAGATCCTTCAAGCCACAAAGGCACTCTTATTTCAGTTGGAACTCCATTTACTTATGATATGATGCATGATATCTCATTACAGAAGATACTTTGGAAGTTGTCAAATTTCCCAATGAACTACTTTTAATAGTTTACCCGGCACAGTGGCGCAGTGGTTAGCACCGCAGCCTCGCAGCTCCAGGGACCCGGGTTCTATTCTGGGTACTGCCTGTGTGGAGTTTGCAAGTTCTCCCTGTGACCGCGTGGGTTTTCTGCCGGGTGCTCCGGTTTCCTCCCACAGCCAAAGACTTGCAGGTTGATAGGTAAATTGGCCATTATAAATTGCCCCTAGTATAGGTAGGTGGTAGGGGAATTGAGGGAAGGTGGGGATGTGAGAGGGTAATGGGATTAACGTTGGATTAGTTGGGTAAGGCTTCCACTGCTATGTTCAGACTGGCCAAGAGAGTGTGGGAAAATGGCGCACTGACACGGAACACAAAAGTCCGAGTGTATCAGGCCTGTGTCCTCAGTACCTTGCTCTACGGCAGCGAGGCCTGGACAACGTATGCCAGCCAAGAGCGACGTCTCAATTCATTCCATCTTCGCTGCCTTCGGAGAATACTTGGCATCAGGTGGCAGGACTATATTTCCAACACAGAAGTCCTTGAAGCGGCCAACATCCCCAGCTTATACACACTACTGAGTCAGCGGCGCTTGAGATGGCTTGGCCATGTGAGCCGCATGGAAGATGGCAGGATCCCCAAAGACACATTGTACAGCGAGCTCGCCACTGGTATCAGACCCACCGGCCGTCCATGTCTCCGTTATAAAGACGTCTGCAAACGCGACATGAAATCGTGTGACATTGATCACAAGTCGTGGGAGTCAGTTGCCAGCATTCGCCAGAGCTGGCGGGCAGCCATAAAGACAGGGCTAAATTGTGGCGAGTCGAAGAGACTTAGTAGTTGGCAGGAAAAAAGACAGAGGCGCAAGGGGAGAGCCAACTGTGCAACAGCCCCAACAAACAAATTTCTCTGCAGCACCTGTGGAAGAGCCTGTCACTCCAGAATTGGCCTTTATAGCCACTCCAGGCGCTGCTTCACAAACCACTGACCACCTCCAGGCGCGTATCCATTGTCTCTCGAGATAAGGAGGCCCAAAAGAGAAAAGAGTATAAATGGGTGATTGATGGTTGGCACAGACTCGGTGGGCCGAAGGGCCTGTTTCAGTGCTGTATCTCTAAATAAAAAAAATAAATATATTTCAAGATCTATATATAATTTCTCATTATTCACTCTGGTCCATCTTATTTCCTTTCCTATGACTGGATGACTTCCTCAAATATGACCTTCTCACCCCATTAGATCATGCTCGGGAAGAAGTGACCGTTGTGTTACATTCCCAGGTGCTGTATTTCCCACATTTGCTTTGATTCCCATTATTACAGGATTACCAGAATCAGTTCCTCCTTTCTAAGAAGAACAACAGGGGACAGCACATGGTCAAAGAGAATGGCATCCTGTTTCTGCTTATCATTGCTAAATTTAGCAAGGTATAGAAAAAGGATCATCACAGGAAGCACTACTTTACACCCACATGTATTTCACTAAAATGAGTAATAAAGGAAAAGATACCCTTAAACCTATTCTTTTACTATTAGTTGCAGATTCCTCATTGCATTAAACAGAAAACAGTGTAATCATTGAAAATGAATGGTAAACTCAATGTTACCTTTTTACCAATGATACTTGATTTTATTTGTTATTGACCTAATGATATTTCCTCATTTTTAGTGTTTCCCACGTCTGTAGGCTTCATGACATTGATGATTTTAGTCCAGAACAGCATTACAGGTGAAGAGTGTGCTACAACAACTTTGGCAGCTCACTATCGAAATGTGATCTCTGTTCTACTGAATGAAACGGTGAGTTAAGTTTATTATGTATCTGTGAAGCTGATTGTCATTCAGCGTAAACCTATTTAAGTCAAATATTTTGTTCCTTTCTTCAGTATTTTAGAGTAGTCTTTATACTGGTGTAGTTGTACATTTGGCTTATGTGGAGTTTGCAGCAGCAGTCAGAATTTGCGGCCATAATAACTGCTATAATAACTGCAGGGGAAATTTCCTCACCCTTTTCTGACCATTTGTGGTGAACAAACAACACAGCAAGTACTTTTCTGGCAGGAAAATCATGTGGATAGCCATTTTCACCAGATTTTCGCCAATAAGACTTCCCCTTGCACTTTTTGGCCCCTCTGCTGGGTCCTGACTGCTCTTATTAACATATACTATATGAGGGATATTAACATATACTATATGAGGAACAGTGATACCGCGGATCCGAGTTTCCTGCTTTTACATTAGAAGTGCACTCCGGGGAATTTAGACGGAGATTTCTAAGGATCTGAAACTGCAGCTTCAGCTGATACAACAATTTTTCATTGAAGCAGTGATCCAGTCTCCTTTGACAGTTCGGAGAGTTTAATCAATGTGTAGCTGAATCACATAGAATAACAA
Organism: Heterodontus francisci; assembly: GCF_036365525.1. Taxonomy (NCBI): domain Eukaryota; kingdom Metazoa; phylum Chordata; class Chondrichthyes; order Heterodontiformes; family Heterodontidae; genus Heterodontus; species Heterodontus francisci. The sequence continues at coordinate 12,369,020 of NC_090406.1, forward strand.
CGAATAACAAAGAATCCAGGTTCAATCTCCAGTATGTGCTGAAGTTAGCCACACACTTCACTACATTCAGCTTGGGTGACTTCCCACCCAAGTACATTACAGAGTTTGCATTTCTACAAAGGCAAGAACATTTTGGATGGATGCTAAATGTATATTATATAACAGATATTTTCCATTGCATAGTTCAATCTAGGTCATCTTCACATCCAATAATGAATAAAGGGCACTGCGAATCAGTTCTGTTTTTTTCCGATTGTTCACTAAACAACAATTAAGGGATTCTACAACAGCTAATTCAGTTAAGCTTGGGTCAGTGAGTTGAACATATGCTGCATAATTACAGAACTGCACAGTAATCTATAACTGGGCAATTAATCATCGACCAGAATTCCAAGATATTACCGGCCCTGATGTGATCTGAGTGCTTGCTGGATTCAATATGAGCAATCTTATTCAGTCTCTTGAATCAATTGTCCTCTAGAGCAATTACAAACCTGCCAGATTGTTTAGCTGTAAACAGGGTCTTTCACACAGCCATAAAGGCTAGCAGAATGGGCAAGCAAGTGGCAGATCAAATTTAATACAGAGAAGTGTGACATGATGCATTTTGGCAGAAGCGATAGGGAGAGGCAATATAGACTAAATGGCACAGTTGTAAAGTGTGTGCAGCGACAGAGGGACCTTGGGGGTTCATGTGCACAGATCCTTAAGGTGGTAGGTCATATAGACAGAGTAGTTAACAAAGCATATGGGATCTTGGCCTTCATAGGTATTGAGTACAGAAACACGGAAGTTAATCTGAGCCTTTATAAAGCTTGAGTTAGGCCCCAGCGAGAGTACTGCATCCAGTTCTGGTCTCTACACTTTAGGAAGGATGTGAGGGTCCTTGAAAGGGTGCCGCGATTTGCCAGAATGATTCCAGTGAAGGAAGGATTTTAACTACAAGGTTAGGCTGGGGTTGTTCTCCTTGGAGTTAGGAAGATTGAGGGGAGATTTGATAGAGCAGTACAACATTATGACAGGTTTAGCTAGGATAGACAAAGAAAGGCTGTTCCTATTAGTTGAGGATACAAGTACTAGGAGACACAGATTTAAGGTTTTGGGCAAGAGATGTGGGGTGACATGAGGAAGAACTTTTTTATATGGTGAGTGGTCATGATCTGGAACTTGCTACCTATGAGGATGGTGGAAGCAGAGACGATCAATGATTTCAAAAGGAAATTGGAGGGGCACCTGAAGGAAATAAACTTGCAAGGCTACGGGAATAGAGCCTGGGAATGGGACTGACTGGATTGCTCTACAGACAGCCGGCATGGACTGTATAACTCTATATTTTTCCCTTTAATCACCACCACCACCACCCCACCCCACCCCACCACCAACCCACTGCAAGGAACTTCACTCCAGACACTATTTCTCAATCTGAGGTTTAAGCTCTTACATCATTTTTACATCAAAAAGCATGCAGTTAGTCAAACAAAAGCAATTAACGAAAGAACAATTGACATCTGCCACTGCAAATGAGTGGTGGTAGCTTTCACCTGGAACATGGGCAATAGAAGACAATCTGAGCTTTCTTTCTCAACAGCAGCACGTAAAAAGCCCTCCATGAACATCTCGATGCCCTCCCACCCAAAAAACTGAGACTGGTCACAATGAAAATGGGCAGATAAAGATGAACATTCATGCCAAATGCTACAATTGATAGCAACCTAATTCAACATCCTTCCTCTTTACCTCCTGAACAAACTACCCAGTCTCGATACATATTGCCACCCAAACCTGAAACCTTCCCTCAACCAAGTCTCTTCAATTGCTTGTAATACATGTCATGCACACTCAAGGAGCAATTATGAACTAAAAAAATGAACTGAAGAATTGAACTCCAAAATGGACACTTTTGCTGCAAGATAAAATGGAATAAGAGGTCAGGTGACCTCTTCTGTACTGCAAACATGGTAACTGCTAGAAATCTGAACCAGATATCATGTCTGGTCAAGTGTTGAAGAAAGAATTAGAAATGCTAATGGCCCATTCCATGTTAATGGCTAATTTTTCCAACCAGTTGGACTAACAATGACTTTGCAGACATAGGGTCTCCAGACTCAAACACAGAATAATAGGTGTGGAAAAAACACCACTATATCAAGATGGCACAGAGATGAGCAACATCCAAATCCACTGTCTAACAATGGCCACACCATCAAACCATTTATGAAAACACAATGAGAGAGAAACTTTTGCCACCTGACAGAAACCAAGTCTCTGATAAAGAGATTTTAAGAAGACACATTTCTGAACCAGAAAGACAGACCGCCAGAAGCCAGGAGGCTGAGAGAGATCCATCTCAGCAAGAAGGAACCTGCCCAAATACCAATTTTAAAACTACCTCAAGGCAGAGACAGAAGGTGACTTGAAAACTCCCAACCTGAGAGATTGTAACAAGATTTTTGCGATTGGACTGTGACTGAGATTTAACCAAAGACATCTACAGCAAAGCATCCATCCACCTGAAACTTTCCAAGTTTGACTTCAGTGAACCAGGAAGGGAAACCAGCTCTGCACTGTTTAAAATTTCCTCCTGGGAAAACAAACAAGATTTCACAATGAACTCTTTTTAGAAATACCAGACCTAAATGCATGCTATCAATTAACCTCTATCTTTTGTTGTGTGTGTGCATGTGTGAGCGGGCAAAGTTGCAAATTTTTGGGTTTTGGTTAATAAACATGTTTCTTTCTTTAACCCTACAAGTAAACCTGTCATTTCTCTGTTTATTGACCATTAAAACACTCAAAGTTTAAACACAACTCTAATCAAAACAATGTCCGCAGTCAGTTGAGAGGTGTGAAGGAAGGGGTCTCAGGCTCCTCTCTTGCCCCTTTCCTGGTTTGGCCACAACAGGGTTTACCTTTTAAAACACAATGATTTTAGTTTATCCTTTCAGTGAGCCCTTTGCCCACTGCACTCTAATTGTAATTGCAAATGAACCAATCAGACAAGTTTTCTTAGGTTTAAACAAGATCTAAGTTTATTAACCTTTAGTTAGTACTTGGAACTATGATATTGTTGCTATTACAGAGACTTGGTTGAGGGAAGGACAGGATTGGCAGCTAAATGTTCCAGGATTTAGAAGCTTCAGGCGGGATAGAGGGGGATGTAAAAGGGGTGGGGGAGTTGCATTACTTGTTAAGGAGAATATCACAGCTGTACTGCGGGAGGACACCTCGGAGAGGTCGTGCAGTGAGGCAATATGGGTGCAGCTCAGGAATAGGAAGGGTGCAGTCACGATGTTGGGGGTTTTCTACAGGCCTCCCAACAGCCAGCGGGAGGTAGAAGAGCAGATATGTAGACAGATTTTGGAAAGATGTAAAGGTAACAGGGTTGTAGTGGTGGGTGATTTTAACTTCCCCTATATTGACTGGGACTCACTTAGTGCTAGGGGCTTGGATGGGGCAGAATTTGTAAGGAGCATCCAGGAGGGCTTCTTGAAACAATATGTAGATAGTCCAACTAGGGATGGGGCCGTACTGGATCTGGTATTGGGAAATGAGCCGGGCCGGATGGTCGAAGTTTCAGTAGGGGAGCATTTCAGGAACAGTGACCATAATTCCATACGTTTTAAGGTACTTGTGGATAAGGATAAGAGTAGTCCTCGGGTGAAGGTGCTAAATTGGGGGAAGGCTAATTATAGAAATATTAGGCAGGAAATGAAGAATTTAGATTAGGGGCGGCTGTTTGAGGGTAAATCAACATCTGACATGTGGGAGTCTTTCAAATGTCAGTTGATTAGAATCCAGGACCAGCATGTTCCTGTGAAGAAGAAGGATAAGTTTGGCAAGTTTCGGGAATCTTGGATAACGCGGGATATTGTGAGCCTAGTCAAAAAGAAAAAGGAAGCATTCGTAAGGGCTGGAAGGCTAGAAACAGCCGAATCCCTTGAGGAATATAAAGAAAGTAGGAAGGAACTTAGGCAAGGAGTCAGGAGGGCTAAAAGGGGTCATGAAAAGTCATTGGCAAACAGGATTAAGGATAATCCCAAGGCTTTTTATACATATATAAAGAGCAAGAGGGTAACTAGGGAAAGGGTTGGCCCGCTCAAGGATAGAGAAGGGAATCTATGTGTGGAGCCAGAGGAAATGGGCAAGGTACTAAATGAGTACTTTGCATCAGTATTTACCAAAGAGAAGGACTTGGTGGATGATGAGCCTACGGAAGGGAGTGTAGACAGTCTCAGTCATCTCATTATCAAAAAGGAGGAGGTGTTGGGTGTCTTGCAAAGCATCAAGGTAGATAAGTCCCCAGGGCCTGATGGGATCTATCCAAAATACTAAGGGAGGCAAGGGAAGAAATTGCTGGGGCCTTGACAGAAATCTTTGCATCCTCATTGGCTACAGGTGAGGTCCCAGAGGACTGGAGAATAGCCAATGTTGTTCCTTTGTTTAAAAGGGTAGCAAGGATAATCCAGGAAATTATAGGCCGGTGAGCCTTACATCAGCGGTAGGGAAATTATTAGAGAGGATTCTTCGGGACAGGATTTACTCCCATTTGGAAACAAACAAACTTATTAGCGAGAGGCAACATGGTTTTGTGAAGGGAAGGTCGTGTCTCACTAATTTGATTGAGTTTTTTGAGGAAGTGACGAAGATGATTGATGAAGGAAGGGCAATGGATGTTGTCTATATGGACTTCAGTAAAGCCTTTGACAAGGTCCCTCGTGGCAGACTGGTACAAAAGATGAAGTCACACAGGATCAGAGGTGAGCTGGCAAGATGGATACAGAACTGGCTCTGTCATAGAAGACAGAGGGTAGCAGTGGAAGGGTGCTTTTCTGAATGAAGGGATGTGACTAGTGGTGTTCCGCATGGATCAGTGCTGGGATCTTTTCTCTTTGTAGTATATATAAATAATTTGGAGGAAAATGTAGCTGGTCTGATTAGTAGGTTTGCGGACGACACAAAGGTTGGTGGAGTTGCGGATAGTGATGAGGATTGTCAGAGGATACAGCAGGATATAGATCGGTTGGAGACTTGGGCAGGGAAATGGCAGATGGAGTTTAATCCGGACAAATGTGAGGTAATGCATTTTGGAAGATCTAATGCAGGTGGGGAGTATACAGTAAATGGCAGAACCCTTAGGAGTATTGACAGGCAGAGAGATCTGGGCGTACAGGTACACAGGTCACTGAAAGTGGCAACGCAGGTGGATAAGGTAGTCAAGAAGGCATACGGCATGCTTGCCTTCATCGGTCGGGGCATAGAGTATAGAAATTGGCAAGTCATGCTGCAGCTGTACAGAACTTTAGTTAGGCCACAATTAGAATATTGCATGCAATTCTGGTCGCCACACTACCAGAAGATCGTGGAGGCTTTGGAGAGGGTACAGAAGAGGTTTACCAGGATGTTGCCTGGTCTGGAGGGCATTAGCTATGAGGAGAGGTTGGATAAACTCGGATTGTTTTCACTGGAACGACGGAGGTGGAGGGGTGACATGATCGAGGTTTACAAAGTTATGAGCGGCATGGACAGAGTGGACAGTCAGAAGCTTTTTCCCAGGGTGGAGGAGTCAGTTACTAGGGGACATAGGTTTAAGGTGATGGGGGCAAAGTTTAGAGGGATGTGCGAGGCAAGTTCTTTATACAGAGGGTGGTGAGTGCCTGGAACTTGCTGCCGGGGGAGATGGTGGAAGCAGGTACGATAATGACGTTTAAGAGGCATCTTGACAAATACATGAATAGGATGGGAATAGAGGGATACGGTCCCCGGAAGTGCAGAAGGTTTTAGCTTAGGCAGGCATCAAGATCGGTGCAGGCTTGAAGGGCCGAATGGCCTGTTCCTGTGCTGTACTGTTCTTTGTTCTTTGGCGGCACAGTGGCGCAGTGGTTAGCCCCGCAGCCTCACAGCTCCAGCGACCCGAGGGTTCAATTCCGGGTACTGCCTGTGTGGAGTTTGCAAGTTCTCCCTGTGTCTGCGTGGGTTTCCTCCGGGTGCTCCGGTTTCCTCCCACAAGCCAAAGACTTGCAGGTTGATAGGTAAATTGGCCATTATAAATTGCCCCTAGTATAGGTAGGTGGTAGGGAAATATAGGGACAGGTGGGGATGTGGTAGGAATATGGGATTAGTGTAGGATTAGTATAAATGGGTGGGTGATAGTTGGCACAGACTCGGTGGGCCGAAGGGCCTGTTTCAGTGCTGTATCTCTAAACTAAACTAAACTAAACTTAACCTTATCACACTAACTTGATTAAAATTACTAAAATATGTGTCGCAACCACACTAGCATGCATACTAGAGAAACACACAAACAAATAGATACAGAGGGGAGGAAAGAATTATGGCGGGGGAGGTTGAAGTAGAATCCATAATAAAGGAATTCAGTTCCTGGGTGGAAATATCCTTGATAAAAGTTGAAGTCTTGGAGTTCTCACCAGGGCCCAGTGCACAATTTCCAACTTGCTTCTCTGGTACCAGAAGGCTGAAGAAGTGCTGTGTCTTGAGGCTGAAGCTGCTACCATGGGTCCCTGGGACTTTGCTGGAAAGAGAGACAGGGAGAGTTTAGTTTAGTTTAGAGATACAGCACTGAAACAGGCCCTTCGGCCCACCGAGTCTGTGCCGACCATCAACCACCCATTTATACTAATCCTACACTAATCCCATATTCCTATCACATCCCCACCTGTCCCTATATATTTCCCTACCACCTACCTATACTAGGGGCAATTTATAATGGCCAATTAACCTATCAACCTGCAAGTCTTTGGCATGTGGGAGGAAACCGGAGCACCCGGAGGAAACCCACGCAGACACAGGGAGAACTTGCAAACTCCGCACAGGCAGTACCCAGAATCGAACCTGGGTCCCTGGAGCTGTGAGGCTGCGGTGCTAACCACTGCGCCACTGTGAGACCTTCCTTCTCTTTTGTCTTCAAATTGCAGTCTGTTACCTTTCTGTGTGGCACAATTCAAAAAGTCCCCAGGTTGTCTAGCAGGTTCTTGGAGGCGATGGGGGGCGGTGGACAGGGGGTGGGGGAGTGTTGTTGGTGGGGTGGTTGCAGTGTTGTTGGATTTCAAAGTTTACTAGACACACTCGGTGGGGGGGTGGAGTGCTGGCTCTTACACAGACAAGATGTGGATCATCACTGTTGCCCAATCCAATCTTGTTAATTGAATCAGTGAGCACTTATAGAACATAGAACAGTACAGCACAGTACAGGCCCTTCGGCCCATGATGTTGTGCCGACCCTTTAACCTACTCTAAGATCAAACTACCTACATACCCTTCATTCTACTATCATCCATGTACCTATCCAAGAGTCGCTTAAATGTCCCTAATGTATCTGCTTCTACTACCACCGCTGGCAGTGTATTCCACGCACCCACCACTCTCTGTGTAAAGAACCTACCTCTGACATCTCCCCTAAACCTTCCTCCAATAACCTTAAAATTATGCCCCCTGGTGATAGCCCTTTCCGCCCTGGGAAAAAGTCTCTGGCTATCCACTCTATCTATGCCTCTCATCATCTTGTACCCCTCTATCAAGTCACCTCTCATCCTTCTTCGCTCCCATCAGGACAGCAAAAAAGCCACATCGTTTTCACTCAAACTATTAGCTTCCTTTGATAACAATAGCAGCAAGGTGTAGAGCAAGCCACTTAGCCTGTTCAAAGCCTGGGTGAAGCACCTGGATAGCAAGATACAAATAGAACATGACCACTTCCATTGTCTCTCTATTCAACTGCCTCTCAGAATGCAAATGTGCAACCATGTTTTCAGCCGCTCAGTTCTGTGTTTTTTGTAAACAAGTTCTGTGCAATATCCAGTAAAAAAAAAGTTCAAATCGTATCTCATATGGCAAAATTAATATGTTTCCATTTGGCAGGTGAGATTTCCGTCACAGGTGAATAAGGGAAACCACCCCCATCATTTCCCACCTATCCGTAACAGACAATATCCCTTATCGCATTATTATTTATATGTACAATGGTTGTTCCTGTCTTTTTATATTATTTAAAAACATTGAAATTGGTCAAGGTATTGCTGGTGATGAACTGTTGGGAGCCAAAATGAGTTATGATTTCTGAACTGAATTAATTTTCCCCAAGTGTCCTCACTACTAAACGTACTTGTTCCTTTGATCTTGAGCTACAACTTAGGTGTGGAAAATAGATGTAATTTCTTGAGACTCTTCCTATGAAGAAGAACATGGAAATTATGCCTGCTTTGCCAGAAAGAGAAAAAAGCATGGGGCCACAGAATAATTTTGCATCAGCACCTCATCCCTATTGACAATACTCAACAACTAAGAACATTTTTGGGGTCAATCACTGCAGGGAGATGACACTTGAATGTGTGCGTGACATTGCTCCCATATGGATGTGAATAAGGTGCTGTTGTATTGGTTTCACAAAGCGTGTGCTCAAAGTCTGTTAGTCAGCCTACTCATAACAGGCACAATTGCCCTTTCACAGTAACTTGAAGTGGAAGGATTCAAGGCCACCAATGGGGGAATCAGGAGGTAGATAAATTCTTGACTAACAAGGGAGTCAAAGGGTATCGGGGGTAGGCAGGAAAGTGGAGTTGAGGCCACAATCAGATCAGCCATGATCTTATTAAATGGCGGAGCAGGCACAAAGGGGCCAAATGGCCTACTCCTGCTCCTAATTCATATGTTCGTACGTATGTTCGACTGCAAAAGATGACTGGTGAAGCAGACACTGTGGTCCTAGGTGTTATGGATGGCTGGTAGGAGAGGGAGAGGGCATTCCCCTTTTAATCAGGATATGAGCCTCAGGACATTTGTAACATCAATAAAACAGGTCTGTTTGCTGTAGGTACCCTGCATTTTTCTGGACAGACATAAACAGGTAGCAAAATAAGTAAGGATTCAGGACAAAGGACCATTGTGCACCAATATGGATGGCAGTGACAAATTCAGGCCCTTTCCCATCAGGACAGCAAAAAAGCCACATCGTTTTCACTAAAACCATTAGCTTCCTTTGATAACAATAGCAGCAAGGTGTAGAGCAAGACACTTAGCCTGTTCAAAGCCTGGGTGAAGCAACTGGATAGCAAGATACAAATAGAACATGACCAAATTCTTCTCCTATTTTACAATTGCACAGCACATGTAGACAAATCAAGCTAGGCTTGATGTTATCTCATGGTGAAACAGCTGACTAATACTTAATTTCTCGACATAATTTCTGATGTTGTGCTCCTAAAAGGAAGCCAGCCAGTGAGAGCATACAAGAAATTCAAGCATCTATTGCACCTAATTTTGTAACCATTCATTTAAATGTTCAGTAAATCACCTGCAGTGAATACCCAAACTTCTGCTGCAGGTTGGAGAATTATGCCTAATGTCTGGCTTTACACATTATGAATAACTAATGGTACCTCACAATCAGTCATGGAATCCAGGAGAGAGGGAATGAGAAACACTAGGGGAGAAAAGGTAAATATTATTAATTTGAATTCACTGTCGGTAAATTAGTACTGAATAACCCTTAATTTAGGGTCAGTGTAAACATTACATTTCTACTGCTACACGATCAAAGATTACATAAAAGTCTAAAAGAGTGAGCAAGTATCGTCATTTATATGAACTCAATCATTTCACCAACTTTGTGGAGTCTAATACCTAACATACAACGATAAAGGATTGCATTCTGAACTAGGAGAATTATATTTGAACTCAGATTATTCATACAAGTTCAGCTTGACTAACTTCATATCCGTTAAAAGGAAAAAGCCAGGAAAGCAGGTATCTTTCTAAATTCTTCAAGTGTATCACCATGGAAATAGCCAGTTTGCCCCTATTGCTTCAGGTAGCTCAGCTGGTTAATTGAGGTCTGATGATCTTGAGTAAAAACGTTGAGTGGGCATTAAATAAAAGACTACAGGCACAATTAAACATGCTCGTCACATTATTAGTGACGTTGGTAAGTATTTCCTGGCTGTTCTGTGTTAAAAGGAGGCTAAGTGCTGGAGGCAATCTGTGCCAGTTTGGCTCCTTTGGTAGCATTGACTCAGGAGGTTATGGGTTATGGGCATAAACTCTCAGCTAACAGACCAATGTACGGCTGCATTGTCAGCAGGTGCTGACCTTCAGATAAGATGTGAAACAAAGGCTCCATCTATCTGTTCTGCTGGTTCCAGTGACTATAAAAGATCCATTAGCACTATTTGAAGAGGAGTGAGGAGGTCTCTCTATCCTGGCCAACATTCCTCCTTCAACCAACACAACCAAAAATTGATTGTCCATCTCAATTGCTGTTAATAGAAATGGTTGCGTGCAAATTGACTTGTTTCATTTACCCATGAAAGAGTGACTGCATTTCAAAAAGTAATTTATGGAATGTGACGCACTTTGGGATTTCCTGAGAGACATTATAAGGAATGACATATAAATGCAAGCTCTTTCCTTGCTCATGGATACTGACCTCCACAGGTATTATCTCTCTCATCTCGCTCAGGTTCAGCTGAGCTTTATTGGTGTCAAAATACATCCATACAGCAACTATTCTAAACTGCAGATTCATACGTATGCTTATTAGACTCTTTGGTGAGGAATTGGGCTCATTAGCACCATATTTTGGATGCTACAAGTGCTCTTAAAGTCCCAAATGGCATCCAAGGTGCGTGCGCACACTTGTGAGGCAAATCGCGCTGGACGCCATATTGGTGTGGGCGTCAGCACATGTGCTGTGAAAGCCCAAAGAGGTATACAGAGTGGGCAGATAATGATGTCAAGCAGCGTGCAATGCTGATTTGATGCCACTGCTGGCATTTTAGAGCTCAATGCTCCAGCTAATGGCCATCCAAAGCTCACACAGTTGAACATGCAATCAGTGGCAGGAAGGACCACCCACCTCCCGCTAAAGGCCTGCTACCAACCCAAACCCGACCCAAACCTGACCACATGTGTTGGGTTCGGGTCGGGTCGGGTTGCACTTCCGGGTCCGGCGTTCGGGCTCGGGTCAGGCCGGGTCAGACACGCTCTTTCATTGCACATGTGCTAACGCCCACATCAATATCACAGGTAAGTGGCTTCACTGTTAATTTAATTTTTGGACTAGAAAGGTGGTTTTGTTACAGTTATTTTAAGCTTGTGCAGATCAGCAAGAAAGTGAAAAGCAGAAGGTAAGTTAACTGATGGTCTGGTCGGGTCGGGTTGGGTCGGGCGCGGGAAAAATGGAAGGACTCGGGGCGGGTCGGGCTCGGGTCGGATGTGGTTCTGTTGGGCTCAGGTCGGGTTTTTTTTTTGCAGACCTGAGCAGGCCTTTACCTCCCCCCGCTTCACAACCCCACACTATCCCCAAAGAAATGGCCAACTACAAACAGGCTAGTTGCTGGTTGATTCCATCTGGCTGTTGCTATGATTCTATGAGTGTTTGGTGCTTTCGATAGTTGCTTCAAATTGCAAAAGTCTACAGGGCATTGTGGGGCAGGTGATGAAGGGGCTGCTGACTTATAATCATAGAATGGTTACAGCACAGAAGGAGACCATGCAGTTCAATGTGTCCATGCCGGCTCTCTGCAAGAGCAACCCAGTTGGTCCCACTCCCCCACCCTTTCCCACTGGCCCTGCAAATGTTTTCTCTTCAAGTAATTATCCAATTCCCTTTTGAAAGCTATGACTGAATCTGCCTCCACCACACTCTCATTGCATTCCAGATCATAACCACTCGCTGCATAAAAAAGTTTTTCTTCATGTTGTCGTTGGTTCTTTTGCCAATCACCTTATATCAGTGTCCTCTGGTTCTCGACCCTTCCGCCAATGGGAACAGTTTCTCTCTGTCTAATCTGCCCAGACCCCTCATGATTTTGAATACCTCTATCAAATCTCCTCTCCACCTTCTCTTCGCTAAGGAGAACAACCCCAGCTTCTCCAATCTATCCATGCAACGAACATCCGTCAGCCCTAGAATCATTCTCATAAATCTTTTCTGCACCCTCTCTTAAGCCTTCACATTCTTCCTAAAGTGCGGTGACCAGAATTAGACACGATACTCCAATTGAGGCCAGACCATTGTTTTATGTAGGTTCATTATAACTTCCTTGCTTTTGTACTCTACGCTGCTATTTATAAAGCCCAACATTCCGTATGCCTTTTTAACCAGTTTCTCAACCTGCCCTGCCACCTTCAACAATTTGCGCACATATATCCGCAGGTCTCTCTGTTCCTGTATCCCATTTAGAATTGAAGCTTTATTTTAGATTGCCTCTCCTCAGTCTTCATACCAAAATGTATCACTTCACACTTCTCTTCATTCTTCAAGCTTCTGTACAAACCAGTTCCTCCCAGTAATGGGTGCACTCGCAGCCATTCCCCTTGGAATACAGCATGGTTTAGAGAATGAACAGAGGCCACTAAGAGCAGAACAAGCTGCTGGAAAAGGGAGGTGGAACACAAGAACACAAGAAATAGGAGCAGAAGTAGACCATATGGCCCATCGAGCCTGCTCCGCCATTCAATACGATCATGGCTGATCTTGGGCTTCAATTCCACTTTCCTGCCCGCTCCCCATATCCCTTGATTCCCTGCGAGACCAAAAATCTATCTATCCCAGCCTTAAATATATTCAGCAAGAGAGAACCGGGAGAAGGGCTCTCTGCAGATATCTGCTCAGGGGGCAATTCTCCTACCTGAACTCAGTAAAGAACAATGTGTGAGACATCTGAGCTTCAGTAAGGACATTGAAATATGCTACCTGCTGCAGGCACAGCAGGGCATGAACCACATCGGCAGTGGTTGCAAAAGTGATGGTGGCCATTAACATTTATGCGCCTAGCTCCTTCCAGGTTGGAGTTGGAGATATATATTTGCAACATCTTACAGTTGGCCATTCACTGTTGCATAAGGGAGATCAGTGAGGCTCTGTACTCATTCTCCCTTGTCAGAGACAAGCAAACAGTGCGAACACACAGCTTTGCTAGGATTCCGGACCTCCCCATGGTGCAGGGTGCTATTGATCATCTGCACATCACTTTGCGGGTGCCACATGTGAACTCTGACCTATACCTGACCGGAAAAGGGTTCCATTCCCTCAATGTCCAGCTGGTGTGTGACCATATGCAGTGAATCATACAGGTCAATGCCCAGTATCCTGGCAGTAGTCATGATGCCTTCATTCTGTGGCTGTCTACTGTGCCAGTTGAATATGAGCCACCGTAGCAAATCAGAGCATGGCTATTGGTTGACGAGGGGTATCCATTAACTACATGGCCGATGGCTCCAGTGTGCAATCCATGCAATGAGAGCCATGCTGCCACTCAAAATGTGATAGAGCAGACCGCTGCTAAAATATTGCTTCCACTGCCTGGGCCGCTCTGGAGGATTCTGCAGTGTTCAACAGAACAGGTGTCAAGATTCTTGGTGGTCTGCTGCATGCAGCACAACCTCATCATCATGACGGTACAGCCCTTGCCACGGTGAGCAGCTGAGAAGCAGGAGCATGGAGAAGAAGGAAGAGGAAATTCAAGAGGAGGAGATAAAGAAAGGGAGGAGGCAACCTCGACAGCCCCTTCTGGCTGGGCTGTCCGTGAGGAACTCATCTGAGTGCAATACCAGTAAACCCAACCCCAATTCCCCATTCATTAACAGTCCCACGCCCTACGCTTCCTCTGTCACTGACCTTTACAGTGTCCGCTTGGTGACAGTGCAAAAATAAAAGCCACTACAAAATAAATTTTGCAGAACAAATTTATTGATGAAATCATGCTATATTGCAAACTAAAGCCAACTAATCACCCTTGTGCATTCCCATAGTGTCTGTCTTCCTTGTTCCTATTGCTCCTAAACAGTGTTGCCCCAGTGCCTGCAGTATGGCTGGTGGAAATCTGCTGACTTTCAGTGGAGGAGACTTCAAATGGCCTTAGAGGATGACCTCATGCAGCTTCAGGTCTAGAAGGCTCGGCTGCAGACCGCACCATCTCAGCATGGGCTACAGCCGTCTGGGCAGGCCCAATGACAGACAACAGGCAGGGTAGAATGATAGGAGTGGGAGGACGAATGGTGTCTTCCTGAGAGAGAACAGCAGGTTTGTGCATCATAGAGCTGTCGCCACTCCTCCATGGCAGCGCCTCAGTAATCCTAGTAATCTGTTGGAGGACAAACTGCTGGACTGCTGTAACACCCTGCAAGCCCCTTTGCACACTGGTATCCACAGCCATGATGATTGCAGTCTGAGCTTCCCCTGCACCATTCAGATGCTTGAGCTGCAATGGACGCAATGACATTGGCCATCAGACACTGCATCATGGTTGGGTCCAAAAGTACGCTGATCGAGTTGGCCAACACCTCCATGCCAGAAAGGAAGGGCTCCAACCTGTTCCATGCTCTATGACGTTAACAACAGGTTTCCTGGCAGGCTTGCCAATGCAACAAACATTTTTTTGTGCGTATCCATCAGCGCTCTTTAGTCGGCTGCCCCATCAAAGAGCTCATCTGAGTCCTCTGTGGACAAGCCCATGTGCGACCTGAACCTGCAGCGAGCTGGCACCTGTGTTGTCCTTGCCCCTATCCTGGTTGCAGTCCACTCGTGCGCAATGTCTCACCACATGCAAATCCCAACTCTAATATATCCTCTAAGATATACACAGATACACATAGTGTCAGTATCTGAGCCAATGGTTACAAGTGTAAAATCCAGTGACGGTACTCTGTCTTCATCATCACTTGGTTGCCCCTTTTGATATCTCAAAGGAAAAATGTTGTGCTGCAGGGAGTGGGGGAAGTAAGAGGTGCATGCTTACACCATCTGCAGCTTGTAAATCAGACAAGTATGCGGGATAAGGGGGAAGAGGGATTAGTAAGGAGAATTAGATAGGTGGACACCGTCATCTTCGATCGTTTCAGCACTGCAGCTGGTCATGGCCTCAGCAATGGGCATCCCAATAATGGCCAGCACCATCTCCTCCATGTAGGTACGCCTGTCTCCCTCCAGTTAGCTTCTGTCGTCTCTGGTTGTGCACCACTTTATCCTGCAAGAGAGAGGGAAGTGTGCCAGTGAGTGTCATGCAATCTGTTTGGCTGATGTGGCTATCGTGGTTGAATAGCTGGCAGTGTTTGCAATCTGTAAGATATGGGTGTGAGGCTTACAGCAGTGTCAAATATGTGAGGACGAGTTGGTGCAAATGAATGTTAGGCGTGAGTTCTGTTGATAGAGATTGTAGGTAGATGAGTGATGGGGGTGTGGTGATTTGAGTAGTGCCTGGGGCTAATGATGCAGTTGGTAGGATATGGCATTTGAAGATGCATTCAGTGATCTTGGCTACACATGCAAAATCATTGAACTTCTTGTAGCACTGCATCATGATCCTCACGGTTTTACTCCTGCCATCAACCACCACAGCTATCTGCTCCCCCTGCCTTTTGAGCATGTGTGGAGAGGGTGCCCTGACCCACTGCAGATACGAGACATCTCACCCACTTTCCACCTCCTCCACTAAGACCTCCAGTGTGAAAACCTTTGAGCCTGCACTCTCCATGGTGTCACATTCTTCACTGCTTCTCAGGCCAGATCCACTTCCTACCCCACTGACAGAACCTGCCCCAGACATAATGCACCTTCCCTTTAAGAGGTGCCAACTATCTTTAAACAGTGCAGGCTAGCTTTGTGGTGCGAGGAAGTTATGATTTGGGACTCGTGCTGATGCATGCAGCCAATGAACAACACAATTAGTGCTGGCTGCACAAAGCAATTATTCAAATAAGTAGGCAACTCGAAGTGAGTGTGCAGCTTACATTACATTGAACGGTGCATGGATTAATTGCACACCCCATGCCCATTTTCAGGGCTATCCAATTTAGACCTCTGTTTTGTGGTGAGTTGTGCTTCAGAAGCAAGGTTGCATAAGTTGCAGTTCTAGAGAATATTTTGTTTAAAAGCAGAGAGAAGTGTATTCACTAAGTTTTTTTCCCATTTTTAGATTGAAAGAACAAACTCCATTATACAATTGAAAAATATTACTTCATTGCACCAGAATAAAACTGGGGTAGGCAAACTTCTTATGTTTCTATTAACGGGTATATTGTGTGCACATTTCTACATGATTTTTCTCCAAATATTAATATTTCAGTCTATTAGTTTGCTGTTTCTTTTCTGCAATATTCATCCTCTCACGCAAACTGCAATTTTATTGTTTTTTGTCTATTTTAGCAATGCACGGAGGATTGTCTGAAGCATGTCTTAAGCTTTATTCCAAAACATCAACTCATACCTCAGAGCACATGGTGCTGTGTTTTATATAATTTAAAAATATTCATCCCCTCTGACCACTGGGTGGCTCTATTCAGTCTTATTATATCTGGGTAGGTTGCACATGGTTGCAGAGATACCAGTTTAATCTGCCAAAAAATTATCCAGGGTAAATCAAGTGTGTCCCAAGTCAGACACGCTGCAAGGTCCACGATCCAATCTTGTAATATGGTCACCTCCACCATGACTCCATGTCATAAGCCTCAGGAAATTAGGGAGTTAAACTATTTTCTCTTAGAATTTGGACAATTATTATGACTACAATTTTATCTTTAATAAAACTGTCTACAGTGGATTCTTACTCAAGACTTGGCATTTCATTTGCAAGTCTATTACATATTGATCAATTCTTTCTTCTTGAGATTGAACCTGGTATTAAGCAGGTCTTCTTTAGATAACATTTTTATGATGTCATAGAGTCATTAAGGCACAGAAGGAGACCATTCTGCCTATCAAGTCTATGCCAGATGCAAATATTCCTCATACTTGCCCATTACCATCTTCAAAATTCTGCCTTCATTTTCTCCATGCGGTCATGACATTTCCATTTAGTCTCTGGGATATTTAAATTTTTCACACTGATCCAGTTCCTGTATGATGTAAGGGTTTTGTTCTTTGTATTAACAAGAGGACTATCTACAACAAGTGTCAAATTTCTTTTCCAAAATGCCAATGCAACATTTTCTTATCAGTTCCATCTCCAGCCAGTTGCTAGCTCTATTCAACTCAACTTTATGCATCATCACCATCGCCCCTTTCTTTGTTAAGCTTAACTGGCTCCCCTGCCCTCCAAATCACTGACTTTAAAGATTCTGTCTTTGTTTTAAAATGTCTTCATGCACTCACTCCATCTAATCTGAGCTATTTTCTCCAGCTTCATTTCCCAATCCACATCCTTATGACTCCAGATTACTGTCCATCCATATTAGAACTCAGATACCCAGGCAGTGAAGGACAGAACTGAAGCCAAGTCTTTTATTTGCAAAGACGCACATTATATATCATGCACCAACAACCACTGTTTCAGCCAGTGCCTATATATGAGCACAGGTGAGTACCCAGTTAATACTCAACACCTGAATACAATTAGAAACCAAATTAATATACAATTAACATGCCATCCTCCCACTGCAGCATCCCAGGTGGATCTGTCAGGCATTACACCCCTACTCTTGAGGGACTCTCCCACAAACCACTTTATTGAGTGACCTGTCTTCCTTCCTTTAAAAGGCTGTTTTTTTAAGCAACCTTTCAGTCTGTTCCTCACAATATCTCCCTTCAATTTCTCTTCTTCCCCCAATTAAAATGCTCTGTGATACTTTACTACATGGAGGGTGCAATAAAGATAGAAGTAACTTTTGTCTTCGTAAAAATATATACCCGGAAAAGCCTTTATCTTTGAATTTTCTTTTGCAAATAGTGGCATCATAATTTGGAAAGGAAATTGAAAATGGCAAAGTGCTGTTACGGATAATTAGCAGAGTGTGCTTAATAGCTTCACGTGGTATTCCAATGTCAGAACTAACCTATTTATAGTAAATGAGTTAACCGCAGTTTTAAAATAGCATATAAAGGAATGTCATGTGAACACATTAAACATTCATTTTCTCAGTTATTTCAGACAATTTCTGGGCTTATATTTTTAAAAATTGATAAAATTGCCTTTTTCTGTGGCAAGTCTCCCATTTGTGTTGTGAATTTCAGGCGGCCTAAGGTTGTCATGTTAATACCCATTCTGATATTCTGATCTCGCCAACTCCAAAGGGAAATCTATTTTTATACTCTCTCAGGTACAAATTCATTTTAAAACTGCGGATGAGACTGTCCTTTTATGTTTTTCAATGTATTTTTATCTTTATTGCTTTGTGGTCTTGCTGCATGCACCATCTCTAGTTAAGACCATCAGGTTGATAGCCTATCTCACATGGATATCAGTTACACCCTGAAAGCAGGGTGATCCTCCCTCCCTCACTCTGTAGGATTGTCATCACATTGTGGCAGTACAACTGACATAGGAAACTCCTTTGGAGTAACTTTATGACCAGTCAATTTGATTCACTCTATGTGATATTAAGAAACTGTTGAAAACACTGGATACAGCTAAGGCTGTGGGCCCTGACAGCATAAGCGGCTGTAATACTGAAGACTTGTGCTCCAGAACTAGCTGCGAGCTTAGCCAAACAGTGTACAGCTACACTGGCATCTACCTGACAATGTGGAAAATTGACCAGGCATGCCCAGTCCACAATAAGTAGGACAAATCCAATCCAGCCAATTATCCCCCCATCAGTCTATTCTCAATCTTCAGCAAAATGATGGAAGGTGTCGTCGACAGTGCTATCAAGAGGCACTTACTCAGCAACAACCTGCTCATTGATGCTCAGTTTGGGTTCCGCCAAGGCTAGTCAGCTCCAGACCTCATTACAGCACTGGTCCAAACTGAATTCCAGAGGTGAGGTGAGAGTGACTGCCCTTGACATCAAGGCAGCATTTGCCTGAGTGTGGCATCAAGAAGCCAGAACAAAATTGAAGTCAATGGGAACTGGAGGAAATCTCTCCACTGGTTGGAGTCATACCTAGCACAAAGGAAGATGGTAGTGGTTGCTGAGGGGTGGGTTGGCAATCATCAGTTCCAGACGCCATTGCACGAGTTCCTCAGGGTAGTGTCCTAGGTCCAACCATCTTCTGCTGCTTCATCAATGACTTTCCCGCCAACATAAGGTCAGAAGTGGGGCTGTTCACTGATGATTGCACAGTGTTCAGTACCACTTTTCAAGAAGCTCGACATTGTAGTGATGTGCTGTGTTTTTAAATCTTCTTTAAATGACAACTGCAGGCTCTATATTTGAATTCAACACAAACACAATTTATTGTCTTACTTTCTTGACATTGCATGATTTTAGGTACAGGTCTTTTCCTTGCTAGTGTGTATCTGCTCTCTGTAAAGCCATGTGCTGAGTGTGTCTGTCAAAATGGTGTCTCCTTATATATGCCTGATGATGTCATCAGTTGCATCAGTGGCTTGATCCCTCACAGGTACTGTTTCTTGAAGGTGAAGTCACCACTGCGCTACATTACATTACCCCCTTTCTTTTGCATTTAAAGTTTTCCCCTTTTCTTTAAAAGATTTACAATTACAAAATTACATTGAACAAAACTCAGTTGGACTGAAATTTGAAACTTGGAGCGGATAGGTTTAATGCACATCACACTCAATACCAGGACTTTGTCTCCTGTTTCGCATTTGCGGGAGGATCTGTGTTCAAGATTGGCTTCACCTTCTTAGAATCTGGAGATAGACCTTTTTTGTTAAATATGTGCCTTCACTTCACTTCCATAGCTGAGAAAATGTGCTTGGCTTTACTTGATCGCAAATTGTGCACATGGAGTCGATTTAACACTGCTTGTGAGTGCTTGTCATGTTTTGCTTGTGTTCTCCCGTATACAATAATGTCATCTGAGACATTCTTTACTCCATTCATGCATGTAAGTAGGGCTGCTACTACTGATTGAAAAATTTCAGAGGCTGCATTTACTCCGAACATTAATTGCTTGTACCCTCTTAATCCAACATGACTACTGAAGGTAGTTATGTATCAACTAGGTTTGTCTAACTTAAATTGGTGATATCCAGCGGTCACATCTAGGGTACTGAAGATTGTTGACCCATTCGAGTCTTCAATTATTTCACCTAGCGTTGGCATTGGGCGTCTCTCATTTTATCACTTTGTTGGCCTGTCTTATGTGCATGCAAATTCGTACTTGTCCTGTGGGTTTGGGGACTGTAACAATTGGGCTGATCCATGGGGTTGGCGCTTCTGTCTTTTCAATGACGTCCAATTTCTCCAGTCTGCCAAATTCTTTATGCCTTTTATGGTATGGAATGGAATTCTCTCATGTTTCTGTTGTTTTGGTTGGACTGACAACTATATGGAACTTGATTTTCTTGTTTTCCACTTTGCCGATGCCTTCAAACAATTGTGGATATTTCTTCAGGATGTCTTCTTTCATCAGGGAGTTCTGTCCTCTGATGATGTTGATCGTGATCAGCTTTAATTTGTTTGAAATTTAGCAGATTTCCCTTGCTTGAGTCTACAAGATGGAACTCAGTCTGACAGGTGGACCCATGGGGGGATTTGAGAGTAACTTGGATCATCCTGAAGACCGGTAGAGGGGTATCTGATCCATAGGAGAAGATTTTAGATATTGAGTTAGACAATTCCAGTATCTGTTTTCTCTGTAACCCATGGAATGTTGGGCTATCTATTATGTTGACTGTTGCTCCTGAGTAAATTATTGTAGATATTTTTGAATTACCCATGAACACATTGCATTTGGGCAGGCTTCAGTACTTGTGAATGTGAGCAACAAAGATCTTCTCTTGTGTTGCGATGATGTAATCTTCCGTCTGGCATTCAACTTTATTATTGTCTTGTGCAGGCTTCGATTGGCATACTCTTGTGACATATTCTACTTTTTCGCAGGCTTTACATTTCTTTCCTCGTGCAGGACAAGTTCTGTCGTGAGGATATGCACCACCACAATGATTGCATGTTTGAACGTGAGGTGACTGTAATCTCTGTCTTGGTCTTCCTTAACTTGCCTCAGACATTTATCTGGGTTTCCTCTGTGCCCTTGTGTTTGGTGTGTTTCTGTAGTGAAATCTTCCTCTTGTGGCATTCACTGATTAAGCTGACAATCCTGCCCTGGCCTCAGGGGATTTTCATCTTATGTTATTTGCCTCTTTCTCTTCTAAGACTTCGGCTTGTCTTTCACTGGCTTCCAGCGTTCCACCAATATCGAGTAACCTTTGCAAGTTTAACCATTTGCCCTCTCTGAGAGCTTGCCTTCTTAGTGATTGGCAGGTCAAATTGATCGGTGTGATGATTTCTTTGTCCACATTATGGATCCTGCGCAAATATGGCCTGGGAAGGGAGATTGTTCTCTTTAGACAGCACAGCCAAGGCTGTATATGGAAATGTGGGAAAGGATAGATATTCTGGAGTTTCCCTGAGTGCTTTTGGGGAGCAGTGATTATTAATGCAGAATGTTCCTTCAGAAGGTTTAAACGTGTAGAGTTATACCTGGTTTCTGAAAGAAATGGTCCATATGTGACAAACAACATTTTTATTAATCTGTCCTTTCTTATGTCTGCATTGCTGAAATGAAAGGATGAGCCATTTGCTCAAAGCCAACCTCCATCACTGCTGATCCAGAGTCTCTGTCCAATTTTCATTCCTTTCACGGGTGATGCCTGGGTGGTGCCTCTCCCTGCAGCACGCCTGAGATTGGGAACTCAGTACAGTATGAGAATGAATGTGTCCCTTTGGTCTGCAACACTGTGTGATGCTGTTGTAACACACACCACCTACACCATCCACTACTGTTTGGGTATCTAACGAAACGGTGCACTGCACATTGAGATTCTCGGGTAATGAGTCGAACTACGCATTTCAACTTAACAGTTTTATTTTTGTGTTTTAGCATAGTAGAGGGAAGTCAAGCACATGGACCAAACCCGTAACGTCACCATGTGACATCAAAGCTTTGGTATGTAAGATAGCTGGAATCCTTTTAAATCATCTTTTCTGAAATACCAATCTTAGTCTGGAAGTCACACACATTGACACATTCTTATTTACAAAAATAACCACTCCAAATCAGAACTAGAACCATAGGCCCTGAGACTACTCAATCTGATGAATGGTTAACACATATCTTTGAAATTCCTTGCACAGCTATTTTAGAAGTACCATCAACCTAAAATAAATGGGTTAATATCTCCACAGTAACAGTAGAGAGAGGAATTTCAGACTGTGTATTTCTATGCTAATATCCCACAGCACCAATTCATAGCTATTATTATTTTGATTTTAAAAAGTGCTCCACGAGGCCTCTTGATATTCCAATTATGTTATCCCAATGCTCTGTTGTAATAATTTTTACCCTAATGAAGATTTGTAGGGATACAGGCCTGGAAATTATAATGTATACAAATACTGGGATAGAAACTCTGATTCAGCATTGAAGAGCACATGATTTTTTGCCCATTCACTTTAATAGGTGGAAAGTTGCATGCTAACACATACAGAATCAGAATTTCAGCCCCAAAGCCTAGGGGGTGAAATTACTCTTCACTATTGCTGTGAGTTCATTTTGGGCTACTGCCAAAGACCCAATTTCATCCCCGAATCCCTGAATTTACAGTGTGGGAGATTAGTCTTGGGGGAAGGCCACAGGTAGGTTGAGCTTTGGTGGGGAGTAGAGATCGCGGGAGAGGAAGATTTAGGAAGAGTGGAGACATTGTGGGGGAAGTTATTGATTGCAGGGTGTTGTGAAAGATCCTGGGGGGGCGGTCAGTGATTGCGGGGGAGTCAGTGGAAAAATAATTCAATCAATAAGAATAGGTGAGATGTCCCACTTCAGCTTGCCCAGAGTGTATTAGGGGAATTGTGACCTACAGGCCAATGGTTTCTCGTTGAGTAATTTTAATGGATAGAAAATCACAGGCTAGTGTTGCACACTTTCCCAATATGTGCTCCCAGCAAGTGCTGAAGCAGAAAATCTCTCCTTATATGCGTAGTTTCTGTGATAGCAACTATCTAGGGGGAATGTGTCTCCATTCCACAGCTAACATCCTTTTCTCATTTTTGTAAGGTATGCGAAATTTTACGGAAAACAAAAGCAATAAATTTTACCAGTGAATCATATAATGACCTGCAGGAGAGTTTACGTATCCTACGCTTAAATACAGACTCTGCCTTGGTACGTATGCATAACCCAGAAATCGAGACAGTGTGATTATTCGGGGAAATGTAGCCTTTTGGCTCAATGCAGCAATACTCACAGTAAGAACTTTCACAAGAGCTCACTTTCAAAATAGATTTGTGCAATAGAATTGTGTAACGTTTACCAGGCCATGTAACAGTGAATGACTATGACAAAGGTGGTTTAGGATCAAGCAGGATAGCCACTGAATCATTGTCCCTTATTGTGGGCCCTTCTTGAGCTCCAGATAAATATTTCAGGGGTGAATTTCCACTGGGTTCATCTGATTGCCCAATCAGATTTCTGTGGCTCTTCCACCGAAGTTACGGTGGACAAGCGGGAGAACCCCTGTGGAAATTTGACCCCTAAATTAGACACATCCCAGGACCAATAGTTTGAGAATAGATTCCCAGTAGAAAGCCTCATTTGCCTAGAATGGAGGGCAGTATTTTGGCGCAAGCACAAGGCTCTGCACCGAGAGTGCGACTTTTCTAGTAGTGATTTAGGTAGTGATTTAGGTATAGCTGAATTTACATACAAGCGATTTTGACTTGGGAAAATTCTTTATTTATACAAGTTGTTTCTAGCCCAATTTTTGTTCTTTACATGGATTAATAATATAGCTATCCCTTTGTAGTATTAAGTATTGATTGGTGCATCTCAATCAATACAACAGGATAGTAATATGGAAGCAGAAATAACACAAATTACCGTAACGGATATGAAATTATGTTATTATGAATGGAAAATATTGGGGGGGGGTTACCTTGCTGTGTGATATTTGCATATTCATGTGAAATCCCTTAGGCTGTTGTCATTTGCTGTTGACATCCTCTTTGTCTCTGAGCTGTGCTTCCATTCCATATCCTCTCCATCATAAAGATCACTTGACCACTTCCACTTCCTTAACAATGCCCGCCTCCACCCAATCTCAGTCCATTTACTGCTGAAACCCTTATCCTTGCCTTTAGAGCCTCAGACTTTCCTATTCCAATGCTCGATTGGCCAGCCTCCCATCCTCCATGCTCCATAAACGAGATCATCCAAAATTCTGCTGCCCATATCCTATCACTCACCCATCACCCTTGCTGACCTCAGTGGCTCCTGGTCCCTCAATGCCTCCAATTTAAAATTCTAATCCTTATGTTTAATCCTTTTCATGGCCTTGCCCCTCCCCATCTCTGAAACCTCCTCCAGCTGTACAACCTGTCCAGAACTCCACGTTCCTCTAACCTTGACCTCCTGTGTATTTACCCACCCCACCCCACTTTAACCCACCCTTGTAGACGCTGCTATCAGCCAGCCAAGACCCATGCTCATCAATTCCCTCCCCAAACCCCTCTGCCTCTCCTTCTCCTCTAAGATCCTTCTTAAAACACACCTCCGTGGGCAAACTTTTGGTCACCCCTCCTAATGTTTCCTTCTTTGGTTTAGCATTCATTATTTTTTGATTATGCCTCTGTTGAGCACGTTAGAATGATTTTCTATCTAAAAGTGCTATATAAATTCAAGTTGCTATTTTAACAGAGGTATTTAATTGACTTAAAATCAAACACCTTGTAAAAATAGCAGTGGGAGCAATTTTAGAGAAATGTGTTCAGTAAATGCATGCTAACACTACACAGTATGATTTAACTTATATACTAAATAATAGTCTCAATTTCAAAATATGAAATAAACTTCAGAAGCAAAATTTCAACCTAATCTGAGGTGGAACCACTTTGATGTGATTGTGCACAGGTGATCTTAGCCCCCGAGGGACTGTCTTGAATGCTTGTGGAGTGGTATATGATTCTCTGCAGGTTATAGCGCATGGCAAATAGCGGTTAAAATTTACAGTGATACCCCAAAGGAATTAGAATCAACAAAGAATTAGCGATGAGGATGCCAGGGAAATAACACCACAACTAGCAGTTTACTAATATTAACAATGTCACATAAAAGACTTTATAGGAAATTCTATCCATGGACGCCAACAGAAAAGAAAACTGAGAGAGACCTCAACACTATTTGCAGCAGTGGAACCACTGTAAATGAAAGAGCAGAGTGTAAGGTTGAAAGGAATGCAACAGGCAGCAAAGGACAATGACTTTCACATTCTTGCTTCAGTGATCAGAGAGAGAGATTAATCTGTCAAAGTATTCCAAAACAATAGCAGCAGGTGGTTTCGTTTGTAAGTGCATCCATTGTGATGAACAAGCAATACGTCACAATTCAAATCCAAAGCATGGCTATATATTTTTCACAACTTTTTGAGATGTGACTGGCCACAAAATTTTGCTTGCTGTCAGCGTTCTTTCCCCAAGTTGGAGAAAATACATGTTACTGTCTGTTTTGTAAAAGGTCACGTCAAAGACATTATTCCTACGCAAATACATTTTGATTGCAAAGCAAGTGGAAATCGTTTAATGTAGAATGCTTCTTTTGTACTGAAATCTGTCAAAAGAAAAGTGGTTGGTAACTGGCTGATAGACTTGCATTTGAGGGGACCTCAATGTGTCAAGTTGACAAACATGTGTCAACTAAGAGAGACACCTTTAGAGTACTTAGTGATAACACTCTTGCCTCTGAGTCAGTAGATTGTGGGTTCAAGTCTGACTCCAGACCACATAATTGAGACTGACATTTGAGGGAATCTTGCACTGTTGGAGGTGCTACCTATCGTAAGAGACCATAAACCAAGGCCCTATCTGCCCTCTCAGGTGGATGTATTTGAAGATGAGCAGGGGAGTTCTCCCCAGTCTCCTTTTTGTTATTCATTTGTAGGATGTGGGTGTTGCTGGCTAGGCCAGCATTTATTGCCCATCCCTAATTACCCTTGAACTGAGTGGCTTGCTAGGCCATTTTTTTAAGAGTCAACCACATTGTTGTGGGTCTGGATTCATATGAAGGCCAGACCAGGTAAGGACAGCAGATTTCCTTCCCTAAAGCACATTAGTGAACCAGATCAGTTTTTACAACAATTGACAATGGTCATCATCTGCCATGGTGGGATTTGAACTCAGGTCCCCAGAGCATTACCCTGGGCTCTGGATTACTAGTCCAGTGACATTACCACTATGCCACTGCCTTCCCCCCCTTGTTCTGGCCAACAATAATCTCTCAATCAACATCACTAAAACCGATTATCTGATCATTATCTCATTGCTGTTGGTGAATCCTTGCTGTGTGCAAATTAGCCATCATGCTTCTCTACATTACAACACTTCAAAAGTACTGTGAAGTACTTTGGGACATCCTGAGGTTGTGAATGGTGTTATATAAATGCATGACTTTCTTTTGTCTTTTTATTAACATCTACCCTAAAATCTATCATCTACTCTAAACTATAGCTTATTTAAAAAATGGACATAAGGAAGTGATTCCAAAGTAGTAAACCTAACTCGGGATTTCTTTAGCATTTAAAAACTTCTTTGCCCTTGTTTACAATGTCATAAAAACCCAGATATATTGCTAACTGAAACTGCTATTTGGTGAATCATCCTACCACTCAGCACTTTCCATTATTTAAGAAGTGTTGGAAGATAAACTAGGAAATTGTAGAACTATTATGCTATTATCTGTTGTGGGGAAGTTGCTAGAATCTGTTCTTAGGGACAGAGTGACTGAGCATTTGGACAAATATGAACTGATCAGAGAAAGTCAGCATGAATTTATTCTTAGTAAGTGATGTCTAATGAAAGTTGTTGAATTTTTTTGATGATCAAGCTAATGTGGTGGATGAGAAAGGGTCTTTGCATATTTGTTTATATGTTCCAGAAGGCTTTTGTTATGGTTCTGCATTAGAGACTGTTAACAAAAATGAGAGTGTATGGAATTGGAGGCAACCTATTGACCTGGGTAGAGAATTGGTTAGGAGATAGGAGACAGAGAGTAGAGATATTCGGCATGTACTCAACTTGGCAGGATGCGACTCGTGGGACCCCCAGGGATGTGTCTTAGTGACTTAGATGAAGGAATAGAGAACCGTATATCCAAGTTGGCTGATGAGGTCAGGTTAGGCAGCATTGTAAATAGTGTAGATCGGAGCAGAAAATTACAAACGGACATTGATAGATTGAGTGAATGGGCAAAACTATGACAGATGCAGGTCAATGTGGGAAAGTGTGCAATCATCCATTTTCGACTTAAGAAAGATAGCTCAGAGTACTTTTTAAATGGTGAGAATCTAGGAACTGTGGAAGAGCAGAGAAATTTGGGGGTCCAAGTACAGAAATCACTAAAAGCTAGTGGACAGATACAACAAATAATTAAAAAGGCTAATGGTATATTGGCTTTTATCACGAGGGGCCATGAATTAAAAAATTCTAACAGGACTAGACAGCTAGATGCAGGGAGGATGTTCCCAATGGTTGGAGAGTCCAGAATTAGAGGTCATAGTCTCAGGGTACAGGTTATGCCATTTAGAACCGAGATGAGGAGATATTTCTTCACTCAGAGGGTGGTGAACCTGTGGAATTCTCTACCGCACAAGACAGTGGAGGCCAAGTCATTAAATATATTCAAGAAGGAGATAGATATATTTCTTAATGTCAAAGGGATCAAGGGATATGGGGAAAAGTGGGAACAGGGTACTGAATTTACCGATTAGGCACATTACAGCCTGCCAGACTGAACATTGAGTTCAATAATTTCAGAGCATGACGGGCCCCCCATTTTACTTTTATTTTTAGTTATTTTTTCTTTTTTCTTTTATATTTTTTTTTATGTGTTTATTTTATTTTATTTCATCTCAGTTTGTTCAGTTTGTTTACCCACTTTTTTTTTCATGTTTCTACTTGCTGCTGTTCAATTTTCAGTCCGTTAACACCCTATCTGTACTAATGCTTTGTCTTTCAACACACCATTGACATATTGTTTGCCTTTGCTCCATGACCTTCTGGTCAGCTATTCTGTGACCTTGTCCTATCTACGCCTTCTCCTTTGTTATCTCTTGCCCCACCCCTACTTTATTTGCTTATAACCTTTCACATTCTAATATTTGTCAGTTCTGAAGAAGGGTCACTGACCTGAAACGTTAACGCTGCTTCTCTCTCCACAGATACTGCCAGGCCTTCTGAGTATTTCCAGCATTTCTCGTTTTTATTACTGAATTAGACAATCAGTCATGATCTTTTTTGAACAGTGGAACAGGCCCGAAGGGCTGAATGACCTACTCCTGCTCCTATTTTTCTATGTTTCTATGAGAAGTTACATGACTACAATGTAAAGCTCTGGTTAGACCCCATTTAAAGATGGCGACATGAGGAAAAACTTTTTCACGCAGTGAGTGGTTAGGATCTGGAATGCAGTAACTGAGAGTGTGCTGGAGGTTCAATCAAGGCATTCAAGAAGGAATTAGATTGCTATCTGAAAAGGAAGAATGCGCAGGGCTATGGGGAGAGGGCAGGGAGTGGCACTAGGTAAATTGCTCTTTTGAACAGCCAGCGCAGACATGATGGGCCGAATGGCCTCCTCTGTGCTATAACAATTCTGTAATTTGTGATACTGTATTCAGTTCTAGATACTGCATCTCAGGCAGGATATATTGGCCTTGGAGGGAGCGTAGCACATACTTACCAGAGTGGTACTGGGGCTAAAAAGGTTAAATTATGAGACCAGAGGGGAAAAATTAATTTGGGACGCACTATGTAGATTTCCATTGATTCCCCAGGGGCAAGCAATGCAGGGGCCTTTATCTGCATGGCTCTCTTCATTGATATCATTGAAGAATGCCATGTGGGCCATGCAGGTTATCGCCTGCAGTACTGCCTTCCCCAGTGAATAAACATAAGTCTGTGTGCAGCACTATACGAATGGATTTCTCCCCTACATTTCACGGACTAGGCTTGTATTCCCTCAAGTACAGAAGATTAAAGGGTTATCTAATTGTGGTGTTTAAGATAATTAAATGCGTTAATAGGGTAGATCGAGAGAAACTATTTCCTCTGGCTGGGGGAGTCCAGAACAAGGAGGCAGAACCTTAAAATTAGGGCTAGGTCATACATGGATGAAGTCAGGAAGCACTCCTTCACATAAAGGATCGTGCAAATCTGGAAGACTGTCCACCAAAAAGCTGTCAAGGCTGGGTCAATTGGAAATTTTGTTAGGCAAGGGTATTAAGCAATATGGAACCAAGGACGATAACTGGAGTTAATATACAGAGCAGCCAGGATCTCATTGAAAGGCAGAACAGGTTCAAGGGACTGAATGGTCTATTCCTGTCCCTATGTTCTTAACACCAATAGGTGGGATCTAACTGTATCCACAATTTAACTAAATGAACCATCCACACAATGCCTCTCTGAGGAAACAGAAGGGCTAGCATTTCATAACGTAATATTCTAACAACAGGCCGCAGAGTTCAGTATTGGCAGTGAGCAACCTTGATATTTTACACCATGACCTTTGTTTCTCCATGATGACTATCGGGTGCTTAATCCAAAGAATTGTGCACGGAAAAAGTTTGAAATGGCTCTACCCTGCTGCCACATTTTTGACGTCCACTCAGCGTTTCCTTAATTTTTCTCTAGGAAGTCTGTGTTGGTGTGATATCCGTAAACACTTCCAGCTCCCTGGTACTGTCTCTCCCATATGAAAGATGAGTTGTCAGATTCACAGATTTGTGGATCTTTTTGGTAAGGAACAATTTAACTCCTTCCAGTAACAGAGAGACAAGTTTGCATAAACCAGGAAGCCTTTTCTAAATAGCTGCAGATGTATCAATTAGTGATCTACAGAAACTTAGAAAGCTTGCGGCCTCCTTTTCCCCTCTAGGCCAGTCCATCGACAGAAATATGTGTTAAACTAAGTTAGTTTCTGGAGTTTGTGGTCCGTTCTGGATGATGTGATCTCCATATTTTCTAGACCTCGTTGAAGGGATGGAGATCAAAACATTGATGATGAATAATTGAATGCAATTTGATGCAAAACCAGTTGTAATTATGATCTCTGTATTAATATGCATATGCTGTGGACATTTTATATACATATTGTCCAAGGAATTCATCATTTCCAAACTAGAATCTCAAGGGTCTTTTTGCTAAAACTTATTTGAATAGTATGTCCTTTAGATATAGCTTTTTATTTCTATTTTGTGTTCAACAGATATGGTGACAAGCAGTGCATATTGCAAAGCCTTCCAATACCTCTATCTGTGGCTGAATTTAATGTGGGACATTATTTTAATTGGCAATAATTACCATTTAGTCAAACAGTGTGTATCCCATACTTTACAGGGATTAGGTTCCTTCTTCAGGTTCAATTGTACATCTACCCTAGCATAGACATCCATTAATTCACAGAATCGTAACTGTGCAGAAGGAGGCCATTCAGCCCATCATGTCTGCACGGGCTCTCCAAAAGAGCAATTCACTTAATTCCATTCCCCTGCCTTCTCCCCATAATCCTGCACATTCTTCCTTTTCATATAAATGTCTAATTCCCTTGTGAATGCTTCAATTGAACCTGCCTCCACCAGGTTCTCAGGCAGCGCATTCCAGACCTTAACCACTCGCTGTGTCAATTTTGCTTCTCTTATCAAATACTTTAAATCTGTGCCCGCTCATTCTCAATCCTTTCAAGAGTGGGAACAGTTTCTCTCTATCCACTCTATCCAGACCCTTCATGATTTTGAATATCTCTATCAAATCACCTCTCAGCCTTCTCTTCTCCAAGGAAAACATTCCCAACTTCTCCAATCTATCTTCATAACTGAAGTTCTTCATCCCTGCAACCATTCTTGTGAATCTTTTCTGTACTCTCTCCAATGCTCTTAATGTCTTTCCTAAAGTGCGGCGCCCAGAACTGGATGCAATACTCCAGCTGAGGCTCCAGCCTGAAAAACATCCATTAACCACTACTCTTTGTTTCCTGTCACTCAGCCAATTCCATATCCATGTTGCTACTCTCCCTTTTGTTCCATGAGCTATAAGTTTACTCACAAGTCTGTTGTGTGGCACTGTATCAAATGCCTTTTGCAAGTCCATGTACACCACATCAACTGCATTGCCCTCATCAACCCTCTCTGTTACCTCCTTAAAAAACTCCAGCAAGTTGGTTAAACATGGTTTTCCCTTAAGAAATCCATTAGACCTAGTTTTCACAATCTTTGGGTTTGGTTGGTTTCCTCCATGACGCTTATTTATTTTCCACTTCTCTTTCATACTTCTCAATATGGACCAGTTAAACTCAACAAAGTCTACTGATCACAGACATTCTAACTTCAGTTGCAAAAATATAATTCAATATCTTTGAGAATTTCTACAAACTGTGTTGAAACAAAATATGACATATTCAAATTCTTTATTCACAGGGAAGATGTTGCAAATTGAGGAAAAGTGTACGAAACCGTAAAAGGCCTGCACTCAAGAAACTGAGAGAACTGCTGTATAACTTACAATTATTCTGGCAACAATTAACAAAGTGGGCAGTATAATACAAATCGCTTTAATGATGTTACAGACCGGTGTTAGAAAAACATCTTAAAAGTTAATCCCCACCCCCACCATCATGACAGTTTTCACTGAACTTGCCAAAGTTATCATTTCTCTTTCCAAATACTCTTATGGAAAATTTAAAGAGAGACAATTAACTGACAAAGAGCTGCATCAGATTCAAAATCTTGCATCCAGCAAAAATCCAAGCAAAAAACAATAAACAACCGAAGAGAGGAAGGATAAAAATATTGAAGTTACTTGCCAGCTGGCTACATTCACTGCGTTGCAGCTTACCAATAAGAAAATGATTGGCCTCAAATTTATTGACCACTGACAATGTACAGCCTTGTTAAAGGTGTAACATAAAACTTTTTTTTTAACTTTTTAATCTATTTGTTTCATTAATCACATATTTCAGTGTTTTGTTCCATAATGAAGACTTAACTATTTTACAGTTTGTGATTATACAGAAAGGTAAGTCCTTTCAGCCTAGGTAAGCTTTAAAAGATACCTAGTAAGAGAAAGAGTTTTCAAGGCTGATTTCCCTCTGCCTTGTGTCTCGGAATGCTTATTTCTGGATGCAAAACAGAGGGGGGAAAAGGCAAAAACTAATTTCAATAATCTTTGCCCACTTTGTGTTGCCTCAGTATTTCTGGAGTTCTGCGGGTGAGGGACACAGTGCTTGCATCTACAGCAGGCACAGACATTGAAATTGTATGGAAATCAGGAGGAAACGATGTCAAAAAGCCTGCCACTTTATTTGCCTGGGTCTCTACTTGCTGGGCACCCCAATAAAGGTTCATCAGCAACAAGTGAGATTTACTGCTTGAGTCCAGTCCCCTCAGTTGAGAGAGGCAGGCAAAAGGTACATGGAAAGCACAAAAAGGTAAGCACCCTCTTTATTCAGAGTCAAAAGGGATGTCAAGTTCCGTAGTTGGATGGAAAACGTAAGTGGGAGTAAGTGCCCCAGACTCTGGAGAAGCCAGGCAGCTGGTGCAAGTTCCATATCCGCACCATTAACTGTATCCCTTAGCTTGGGAAGGTGATAACTTTGTTCTCCCAGAAAAACCCAGGAAAAAGTAGCATCAGTCATTTGCTTAGTGAAGGAATGAACACCAGACTGGCTCAGTGGCAGGTGTCCTCTGTGGCAATCTGGAAGCGTCACGTGGCATAGAAGCTTAATGCTTTGTGATCTTGACAGTAACAGGAAGAGCTGTTCCAGTCTTTGACATTGGCTGTAAGTCAGACTGCAGCAGCTGGCACAGCTCAGTCATGGTGTCTACAACGAAGCATAGGGGCCAAAAACAGGTCTTATCTGATGTGCTCAGGTAGCACTGATGCCCACAGTTTTTATGGATCAGGCTACTACTGCAGATTCATGAAATCTGCCTTGAGACCAAATTTACTGATCGTTTGTTTATTAATATGAGGCCCGTTTATGCCATTTGCATGTCCTCAGTAAAATGCCCCAAATCATGACTCACAAAATCGAGCCTGTACTGAATCAATAGCACAGCTAATTTTACAGCCTATGCCTAATATGGCCTAGTCTATTGCTGTCCCTGGGGTCTCACAAAATCAGAGCTAGAGTCCATACTTCATTGCAGAATTGCACAAATGCATGCACATGAATAAATATTCCCCTATGGCGCACCTATTGACAAGGTCCATAGCTCTTAGCTTTGCAGCCCAGAAGAAAAATCACACGATTGATGTCACTGTATCTAACAGCATAAGTACTCTCATCATAGACAAAAGCACTGCCAATTTCAGACAGAAAACCAATGTACAGTATAATCCGTACATCTAATACACGAAGGATCCTGACTGGCTCTCAGTGCGTTACATGACAGAAATCTAAATGAGAGGCTGAGGTGACAGCCTATACAGTGAAGCCACAGCTCAAGTGCTTTGATAGCTAAACTCCCCCAAATTAGATTGCTCCCTTGTTATTCACTGGCAGTATCAAGTGTTATTTATTAGAGAAAGATCAATGAATTTTCTAGTAAATGACAGTAGTTTTTATCAGGTGTAGATTAATGTTGCACAGGTAGGATTGGAGTTGGTAGACAGTAAGATATCAACGATGGCAGCAATTGCAGCATTGCTGCTGCTCATTCCACCCAATCACTATTGTCAATTCAGTTCTCTTAAGTCCTTCAGTATATTAGACTGACCTCCAGTCATGCTCAGGATCAAATGATAAGGATCATCATTCTATTCAGCTCATGTCTATTTTCCAATCTTGATACTCCTTTGAACTGTTTACATTACTTGGGAGGTCTCACACCACTTCCTGCATTCATCGCACTTTGGATAATGTTTGGTGCTGTTTCTGCTCCAGGACTTCAAATTGTTCAAACATTAATAAGAAATAATTGCTCTCTGTATCTTCTATCCTACTGAATCTTATGCATTGAAACAACTGGGCATTTCTTCCATTGGCATTGCTAATCGGTAGTTTAGAGCACAGTTGTGATGTTTAGCTACTAAGATGTAGCTATCTTTAACCTAGCTTGCCCCTTTGAGATAATTGCTCAAGTACTCCCTGTGGGGCAGTTTTTTAAAATAAGCAGTTGTAAATCCTTGTACATTTCAGGCTCTAGGACAGAAGAACCTATTAAGAAATGGTTGGCTTACTTGCCTGTTTAAATTTGTTTTGCATCCTTAGGAAAGTGTGGCAGAAAGTGTGGTAACAAATGTGCACACTATGCAAGACATTTAAATAAAGTACTGGCCTGTTTGTTCTTCCTCTTGCTAATGTTCCTAGATCAGATGGCAAGGACTCAGAATTCCAACTGCTGAAAGGGAAAGAATTTAGCTCTGTGTAGTTAATGGTTTAGTCAGCAAATCCATATTCCCAGCAGGTGGTCTCTGGTCAGAAAATCAATGCTACATCGTTGTAGGCCTTTCTCTGACCTGCGCTCCCATTGCGTGAGGCTCACTGCTGGAGCATGGAAGCAGAATTTACCCTTTTGGCTCAAGCAGAAATCTGACTGCAACTCACAAAGGCCACAAAAGGTGGGTCTTTAGTGCTTGTATCTCTGTGGAAATCAGGTCCTTTATAATAGAGTGCTGTTAATATGCTGTCAATATCACTCTTTCATTGTGAAGCCTACATTTTGTGTTCAGGTTTGGCAAGGGTCCAACTGATGGAATGGTTCCACTACCTTGTTGGTGACCACACAAAATAAATTCTATTGTAATGCATATCAATGAATATTCCTTTATTATACCTGCACACTCCCAATTGGCCCAAGAGACCTGGAACTCACTGACTACACGTTTGGTGGAAGTGGAGATGATCAATGATTTCAAAAGGAAATTAGAGGGAAATAAACTGGCAGGGCTACAGGGATAGAGCAGGGGAATGGGACTGACTGGAATGTTGTACAGAGAGCCAGCATGGACTTGATGGTCCGAATGGCCACTTTCTGTGCTGTAATGACTCTCTGATTCTTTGTAGAAATCACACTTGCAAAGGCCACTAAAATGAGGTACTGTAAAATAAGAAGTGTTATTCCAGTAATCTGCATAGCCATATTGCCCCTGGCTAGCAATGAATTGAACTATCAACCTTCATATGTTAGGAGTTCAGTTGGAACTTTATTTAACAATATGATCGGGGGTGGGGGCGGAATTTCCTCAGTATCCTACGTGTAACAAAGCCAGAAATCCATCTTTTATATATAGGTATACATTTTTGTTCGCCAGAGCTGGCAGGCAGCCATAAAGGCGGGGCTAAAGTGTGGCGAGTCGAAGAGACTTAGCAGTTGGCAGGAAAAAAGACAGAGGCGCAAGGGGAGAGCCAACTGTGTAACAGCCCCGACAAACAAATTTTTCTGCAGCACCTGTGGAAGAGCCTGTCACTCTAGAATTGGCCTTTATAGCCACTCCAGGCGCTGCTCCACAAACCACTGACCACCTCCAGGCGCTTACCCATTGTCTCTCGAGATAAGGAGGCCAAAGATAGAAGATAGAGACATTTTTGTTACACAGAATGCACAGAGGAAATTCTGTTCCATGGAAATTCTCATCGTGGTGTCAAAGGCAGAATGTCTGGCCAGATGGCCAGAAATCTAATGACTGTTTGAAAAGCTACTGCTAAGAAGCAGAATTCATAGCTAACAACATTACACACTCTTCCAAAAAGACTGTTTCAGCTCCTTTCACTAAAATACTTCAGAGAGGAGCTGTTTCTCAAAATCTATTCATTGTATTTACAAAATCTACTTGATTTTAAAATACCTTGAAGGCATTTTTAAAAAATTATAATTCATTGAGCAAACATTCCCCCTATAGCCCTCTTATTTGATCATAGAATCAGCATTACTCTACTGTATTCAATTAGTGTACATCTTAGTGGCCTCCACAGGAAGGAGTGTTGCCTTTTGTAGGGTCAGACAAACAGTGGCCATAGACAGATTATTGTTCGCTTTTGTCACCTAGGAAATGGTGTCAGACTGCAGGAGGGGTGGAATACATGGCTGCACTCACTGGTACTTGACGAGAGTGGGGCTGGCTGAAATTCATGTGTCTTTTATCCTGTACCTTTTTTAAATAATTCTGTTGAATTGCACTTCCTGCAAGTGCCACTCCCTGCAGAGAGTGTTGAATCACAGCATCATCCCTTTAATCATAGCCTGGCTGCTGACAGCACCCCCAACATTGCAACAGTATTGAAACATGAAGTTAGCTCTTCCAGCCGGGAAAGTCTTAACCTATAGTAAGGGGGTCTTT
Source organism: Heterodontus francisci (assembly GCF_036365525.1). NCBI lineage: Eukaryota > Metazoa > Chordata > Chondrichthyes > Heterodontiformes > Heterodontidae > Heterodontus > Heterodontus francisci. The sequence continues at coordinate 12,405,203 of NC_090406.1, forward strand.
GTGCCTCCTCAAAGGGTGCCTCTTTCCTCTGAGACCCTATTATCATACATGACCCACAGATCCATCACTCTATAGGTTTTACAGCCAGATCCACTTCTGGTACAAAAATCATATTACATCCCACCATTTGTTCATGGCTGTTAACATTGTTATGAGTGTTTACATATTTTTGTTAAATTTTGAGAATTTGTGTTTAAAACTGACAAGGATTCCATAGATGCTACAACTTGGGGTATTATTTTTAAAAGGAGTGACAGACCAAAATTTATAGACATCAGGAGACTTGACTTCTGGAAAGTTTTGTTTTCAATCTGAACTGTTAAAAAAAGCCAGTTGCTTCTCGCCGGCCAGGAGAAGACAGCACATATCTTTCTCTTGAAAAGAAACCCTGTATTTCCAGTGTGGCAGTTTCCTATTTCCTCCTGTATTTGAAGAAACCCTGGATGTTGAAGGAACTTTGCAGGTCGAATGTGTGGGACTAAAACCTTGTTGCTGCATTCCTGCTGTAAGACCTATTTGACCTCTGTAGCTGCATCTCTTGGAAAGCCTACCCAAACTGATCGTCAACATTGCCTGGAAAGGACTGTTCTCGGAAAATGCCATTGACAGCTGTCAACACACATTTGGGATGCCAAACCAAAACAAAAGACATCTTTCCATACCTTCTTTTCAGCCTAAGTTTTTTAAAAATTATTCCTTCTATTGCTTTGTAACAGCTGTAAACAAAAGTCCCTTTTAATTTTTCCCAGTTAACCAGTGTTTGTGCGCATGTGTGTGAGTGAGGGCCAGGATAAATAAGGGGCTTTTTTTAGTTGACTAAATAGGGAAAGGTGCCAAAAAATGTAAATTAAGAACATCGGAACTCCTGTGGCGATGTTCGTGGTAAGTTTGAGATTTTGCTAAAGTGTGATATTTGAAGGATGACAGCTATGGTGTGACTGGAAGTAATCTGACATTTACAGGAAGTGTGTACTACAAAGGCACCAGTAATTTCCATGGAAATCCCTCGATTGCCTACCGTAACTTCAGTAGAAAGTCTGTGGTAACTACAGAGAAATGATCCAACTTTTCTAATGTTGCATCCATTGCAGTTCAAACTTACCTAATATTTTTGTTTTCAGTAGATTATCTCAAATCCGTTGTGCATATGAGTGCTTCCTAATCCTGGTTTTTTAATTTACGTCTCAGTAATTTAAAATTATGCCCTCTAATTCTACACTTCCAGCTTTTCTTTAAGTAATATTCTGGGTTTGCTAGGTCAGAATTACTTCTTTTGGGCCTCCTTATCTCGAGAGACAATGGATACGCGCCTGGAGGTGGTCAGTGGTTTGTGAAGCAGCGCCTGGAGTGGCTATAAAGGCCAATTACTTAATATTTAACTTAATAAAGGCAGAATTACTTAATATTTTATATATTTTAATGAGGTCCATAAGTCAAACAAATGTAACTTTGCTTTCAAAATTTGACCTCATTCTATTTTTTAAATAATTTGGCATCTGTGTGATGTCGGGACTCGTGAAGGAAACGCAAAACTTAAGGGCCACAAACATTTGGCTCCGTTGTGCCCATTTTTTCAGTACTACGAGTGGTGTTTTGTGAGCAAAATGGTGTCTGTGTCACACGCGGACACTTCAGGTGCAGGCTGTACCGGGTGTCATTTTGGTGAGGGCATTAGAGTGGGTGTTTTTGTTCGTTCATGGGATGTGGGCATCACTGGCTAGGTCAACATTTATTGCCCATCCCTAATTGCCTTTGAGAAGGTGGTGGTGAGCCACCTTCTTGAACCACTGCAGTCCATGTAATGTAGGTACACCCACAGTGTTGTTAGGGAGTTCCAGGATTTTGATCCAGTGACCGTGAAGGAACTGCGATATAGTTCCAAGTCAGGATGGTGTGTGGCTTGGGGAGGAATTTACAGATGGTTGTGTTCCAATGCATCTGCTGCCCTCGTCCTTCGAGGAGGCAGAGGTCATGGGTTTGGATGGTGCTGTCGAAGGAGGCTTGGCAAGTTGCTGCAGTGCATCTTGTAGATGGTACACACTGTTGCCACTGTGCGGTTGTGGAGGGAGTGAAGGGCGGCACAGTGGCGCAGTGGTGAGCACCGCAGCCTCACAGCTCCAGCGACCCGGGTTCAATTCTGGGTACTGCCTGTGTGGAGTTTGCAAGTTCTCCCTGTGTGCGTGGGTTTTCTCCGGGTGCTCCGGTTTCCTCCCACAAGCCAAAAGACTTGCAGGTTGGTAGGTAAATTGGCCATTATAAATTGCCCCTAGTATAGGTAGGTGGTAGGGAAATATAGGGACAGGTGGGGATGTGGTAGGAATATGGGATTAGTGGAGGATTAGTGTAAATGGGTGGTTGATGGTCGGCACAGACTCGGTGGGCCGAAGGGCCTGTTTCAGTGCTGTATCACTAAACTAAACTAAACTAAACTAAACGTGCTGGATAGGGTACCAATCAAGCGGGCTGCTTTTAGCTGGATGGTGTTGAGCTTCTAGAGTGTTGTTGGAGCTGCACCCGTCCAGGCAAGCGGAGAGTATTCCATCACACTGCTGACTTGTGCCTTGTATGCACCTGAAGTAGGCAGAGTAGGCAGATTGTGAAGTCAGTCAACATCTAATGCTGATCTGTCTGTAACGCTGCCATTTTTGACCTCAGTGCTTTAGCTAATGCCCTCTCTTAACCTCACACATGTGAACATGTGTTCAGCAGCAGAAAGGAACCCCCACCAGCACTATTTAAAAGATCATCAATTATTTTCAGGTTAGTTGTTGTTTGATTTCTACTGACTGTTGCTGAGTTAGTAGAAATGTTTGACTGTTTGTACTCTTATTTAATGTTGTTAAAATCTAACGGGAGTGATGTTGCAAGTGGTGAAGGCCTTGGCTCTCACTTCAAAAGTTCTGCTCAGATCATTTGCTGTCAGTCATAGGTGCTGTAGTTACCATCCACTTTGGCCTGCAGCATGACAGACAGATTAAGCAAAGGCAACACAGGGGGACAAGCTGGTTGCAGAGGAAGGGAAGGGGGACAGGGCTCTCACTCAGGGTCTTCAGGGTACAATTCTCTTACCTGAACCTCAGCGAGAAACAGTGTGTGCAATGTCTCTGTTTTACAAAGGAGGTGCTCACTGAAATCTGCCATCTGCAGTAGGCAAACCTGCAGCTGGGACGACGCTGTCCGTGGTTGTAAAGGTGACTGTGACCATGAGCTTGTCACATTGGGATGCTCCCAGGCTGGAGCAGGCGACATCACTAACATCTCACAGTTCACTGTTCGCTGCTGCAAACGGAGGGGATTGAAGCAGGTAGGACATGCACAAGGCTTCACTGGCATAGCGGTCTTCTCCATGGTGCAGGGTACCATTGACTGCGCACATGTAGTTTTGCAGGCGCCGTATCTAAATGCAGAGATGTACAGCAACCCCTAAAGGTTCTACTCGCTGCATGTGCAATTGGTGCAACCGTGCTCAGCACATCATAGAGGTGAATGCCCAGCATCCTGACAGCAGTCATGATGCCTTTATTCTGTGCCAGTCTGCTGTACCATCAGTATTTGAGCCAGCACGTTAAACCAGAGGGTGACTACTGGTTGTCAAGGGCTATCCACTGACCACCTGGCTCATGACTCCAGTGCACAATCCCAGCATACATGAGCAGCATGCGTATAACTAGAGCCATGTTGCACATGAAATGTCATTGAGCAGACCGTTGGGGTACTCAAGCAATGCTTACACTGTCTGGACCACTCTAGAAGAACCCTGCAGTACTTGCCTGGGTGTGTTTCACAATTCACCATGATCTGCTGCATCCTGCACAACCTCATCATGAAGGCCTTGCCAGCAGATATATGGCGAGCAACTGAGGAGAAGGAAGAGGAGGAGGAGAAGGAAAGGAGAAGGCAATTAACACATTCCCTTTCCGGTCAGGTTGTCTGTGATGGGCTCGTCCAATTGCGGTACCAGTCAACACAATTCCCCAATTCAACAACGGTTACACCTTACCTTCCCTCTGTTACTGACCATTCACAGTGCTTTGTTGGCAGCGATGCTGAAATAAAAACCACCACAAAAAACATTCCAAACCAACTTTATCAAACAAACCATCCAATATGCCATACAAAAGTCAACTAATCACCCTTCTGCATTCCTTTAGTGTCTGTCTTCCATGTTGCTTTGCCTGGCCAAGTGATCCTAAATGGTGCTATCCCAGTGGTTGCAGCATGGCTGGTGGAAGGCTGCTGAGTTTCAGTGGGGGAGACTGCAGATGTCCTTGCAGAATGACTTCGAGCAGCTCTGGATCCAGAAGCTTCAGAATGAACCAACTCAGCATGAGTGGCAGCAGTCTGGGTTGGTTGACTGACAGACACAGCAAGGGCACAAGTGGAATCGCAGTGGTAGGAGGGCAAATGCTGTGAGCCAGAGAGAGGACAGCAGGTTCCTGCTCCACGGAGCCACTCCCACTCCCACAGGGGCGCGCTTGAGCAATCCTAGTCATTTTTGCAGCATAAAATGCTGGACAGCTGTGAGACCCTGCAAGCCCCTTTGAGCACTGGTAACCGTAGCTATGATGACAGCAAGCTGCGCTTGCATGGCAACAAGCTGAAAGTGCATGACTTCAGTCTGAGCTTCCACTGCAGCACTCAGACATTGGGTGGTTTCTACTTGTGCTGGAATAAAAGCTCAATGCTCCGACGCTGCATCATAGTTGAGTCCACAAGTGTTCTCGTGGAATTGGCCACCACTTCTACGCTTGAAAGGATGGGTTCCAGGCTCTGTGCAAAGCCTTGTGCCAAGTTGGAACTGGACTCCTCCATGGCCCTTGAGCGTGACGACAGGTTCTCCAACAGGTCCGCCAATGCGCCAAGCATTTCTGTGTGTGCACCCATCAGCCTTTTCCTGTATGTCACCGAATTGAAGTCCTCATCTGGGTTTTCTGTCACCCTCTGGCAAGCTGACACCTGTGCTACTCTTTCCTCCTGCCCTGGTTGCAGGTCACTCGGACCCGGTGACTCACCACATCCCATCCCAATACTACCATCTCAAGTATGTGCGGTGCCAGCGTCCGAGCCGGTGTCTATGTGTGTCAGATTGAGTGACAGTGATTCTTCCTCCTCAGTCTGCTCTCCCTCTAGGCCTTCAGCCTCAGGAACCATTGCCTTTCCGGCTGGCAGTTCTTCCTTTTCTGAAAGCATAAATCCACAAGGAGAGGGTTGGGGTGAGGGATGGAGGATGATAGCAAGAGATGCATGGTTACAACATCTGCAGCTTGTACAACTATCCCCAGCACTGTCTCCTCCATGGAGATCCATGCCTACACCAACCCCCACCATTCCGCACCCCCCCCCCCCACCACCACCCCTGACAAGTTAGCTTCTGCTGTCACCTGTTATGGACCACTTTGTCCTGCAAGACACAGCGAAGTGTGTCACTGAGTATGTTGCAATGTGTTTGGGTGATGTGCAGGCTCACTTGAACTCATGCTAGCCTCTCACAATTTTGCAACCCCTACTCAGATTTGCAGCCACCCAACAGTGCACTCAGTGTTGGCTGCACTCTGCAATCACGTAAATGAGCAGGCAGCACGAAGTTTGCATGCTGCCAGCATCAGAAGGAATGGGCAGATTAGGTTTCGCTTTGATGTATCTTTGAAAAGATAGCACTCTGAGAATGCAGCACTCCCTCAGTTCTGCTCTGTGTCAACCAAGATTGCAGACTTAAGTCCTAGAGTAGAGTTTGAACCTTCTAACTCAGAGACAAGAGTGCTATCAGCTGAGCCCCACAGGCCACATATAAAGTTTCAGTCCATGCGTCCTTAATTTGTGAATATTTCAAACTGCAGATACTAACGGATCTTAGTGTTAAAATTTAGGATTTGTTCACTAATGGAGCTGAGAACATCCTTTTCCGAACAAGTTGGTGCTCATGGGCCAGCCCAGAGATAGTGCGCCTACCATGATGTTGCTCAAGGTGTGCCAGAGGATGCGCTGTTTTATAAGGTACAGTTTCATGAAACAGAATGGGACATAAATTAGTTTTGGGTAGAGAAGTAAATAGGGCAGTTGAGTCACTGTCACCCATTCTGAGCTACCCACCCTGCCCCAATAACTCCCTACCCCTGCCAGCGAATGTATACCCCAATGTATTATTCTGCTGCTCAGGTGGAGCCATATGTCATTTTATGACCTATCTGCTGTAAGCACACAGCCTGAGGCCAATTAGAGGTCAATTGCTGTTGATACGGGAATTTTGCAGATGCTTTATAATTCCTGGCTCCAGGTTGGAAGACACCAACATTAAATAATTGGTTTTTTTCTCTCCTTTAATCATTTTGATATGTTAAAGTTTGATAGAATATTCATTTATAGATGGACACTGCAAAGACAAATTGATAGTGTGGTAAAGTACTGTGTTGAAAGGTTTCAAACAGTAGCCTGAAGTATGATGCTTGTCAATGCAGGTAAGCAGTAATTGACTGCAATATTTGGCGAGATAATGGCCCAGGTTTTGCGATGGCATGGTACCTAATGGTATCTGCCATTAGTTAGACTTACGCATTTAGGGTTTTTAAATTTTTTGCGTAACAATTTGCTGAAAGTGCGAGCTGATAGCATTACGGTGGGGGAAGTAGGGCATCTAGAACTTGAGTGAATAGAGCAAGCTGTGTATCTTTTAAACTAATCAGATTGACGGATTGTGAAAAAAAATCACATGGACTGAGAATGAAGTGTAAATTAGCATGGGTGAATTCAATGGCAAATCAAGTACAGAAAGAGAAATAAAAAGAGAGAAAGAGAGACTGAATTACAAGAGAGAGAAATAAGAAACAGAAAGGAAAAGTTAAAAAACACTTTAAATTTTTTAAATCTCCAACAATTAAAATCTGAAAGAATGAGATTCCACATTTGTAATAGTTAATTTTCAGTGTCAGAGAGTAATTAAAACTTACACATCATTAAACAGATTCTTAGACTTGAAATGACAAGACTTAGCTTTCTGTGTCAAGTTCAGTTTGTATTTACCGCACAAATACCGCACCGTCACACCATTCAATGCATTTCAATGCTGAGGCAGACAACGAGATGCCATTTTCATGAAGTTAACTCCAAATGGCGCAGCTTTGATAGCAACTTTTGGATATTTGCGTTTAACCGCGCATCTATGCTATTTGCATATAAATGACAGTGAGTACCATTCGTCTCACTGTTACATTGACAGCAAAATCTGGATATGCATGTGGGTAGTTTGTGCTTATTGGGTTTAAATTTGAATGTTGAACTTCAGAAGAAAATGTAGGCTACCCTCTGTTGGATAAAGGAGAAATCATTGGAATGAATGGAAGGCACAACTGACAGTACATTCAATGAGAATATCATAAGAAGTTATCAATAAGAAAAGCCAATTCAGCCCATTTATCTCTTCTAAACTTGGGGTTGAGATACTGGAAAGCATCTAACCATATCTGATGTGGGAGGATGTGATACTGCCATTTGTTATCTGAAGTGGAGTGTATTTCCTTCTCTAATGTTAACATCCTTCAACTTGATGAGTGCAAAGTTACAAAGTATTTACAGCACAGAAACAGGCAATTCGACCTAATAGGTCTATGCTAGTATTTACACTCCATACAAACTTTCCCCCTCCACCCCTCTTCACCCAGCCGCATCACAGGTTCACTATGGAAATGAGAATTACTTGGAGACGAGCTTGAAGGGATATGAAAAATCTCTCAGCAGCCCCTGAAATTGATTTAAATGACAGAATGGGATATGTGGGCTGCATGGCCTTTTCTTGTATATTACTTCCTATGATGTTCTCAATTCTATTCTTTCATTCATAATCTCAATCTTGTTTTCATCTCAACTATTTCTCCTCTGACCAGAAGAGGGCAGTGTAAGTTTTCCTCTCCTGTCCACCAATTCAAACTTGAACCTCACCTAATTTCCTAGCTGTATCTTGTAGTCCATTGCTCCTTACCTAAGTTGACTCACTTCAGCCGTCAAATTGGCAAGTAACTGGCATTTCAATTATACCAATTTCCACAGCAACCCAACCACAGTCTCATGCCAACGAGGGATATAGATGAACTGAATCTTGCTAAATTGACATAACCACAAACTTGTCACCAGGAGCAAAAGGGAAAGTGAACGGTTTAATTACTTCACCCAGAGAGTGTTGACTGTGTAGAACAGATTGTTTGGGAAGCTAGTGCAGGTAAAGTCAGGCAGTTTTCAAGCAATTGATGGGAATTATAAGGACAGTACTTATGAACTCTGGGGTCAACCAGATGAACTGCAATGGTCTTTCCTGACCCTGTATAATTCCTATGTTTTTTTAAATTGAATTTACTACAAATCAAACAACAATCTCACAAAGGAACACAAGAAAGCAGGGAATTAAGTCTGAAAGATTTCTTTCCATATCTAGGTCAGTCTAATGTCAGTGAAAAACTTGTGTCACAAAACTAAAAACTGATTTTATTCTATGGTGCAAAGTGGATTATTTACTTTATATTGAGTTAAATATTAACTTGTTGGAGATAGCAAGATTTTATTGAGCCAATTGAGTGCCAGGGTTAAAATCCTGCTTCTTCACCTTTATTTTATAAAAGCCCTTTATTTTACATTAGTTGAGAAAGGTAATTCAAGGACCAAGAGAAATAAATCGGGAAGAAGTGATTAGTTGACCAGAAGATGTCAGCCATTGCTCAGTGGGTAGCATTTTTGTTTTTGAGTCAGAAGATTGTGGGTTCAAGTCCCAATCCAGGAACCTGAGCACAAAACCTGCGCTGACACACCAGTAAGGGAGTGCTGCACTGTCAGAGGCGCTGTCATACTGTCTCTCAGCTGGATGTAAAAAATCCCATGGCGCTATTTTGAAGACATGCAGGGGAGTTCTCCCCAATGTCCTGGCCAATTTGAGAAGTCTTGAGATTGTGAAAGGTGCTATATAAACGCAAGTCGTTCTTCTTTCTTGGGTTTTGAAAGCTTGTAGGTTATAGGAGCAAGGGAATATTGAGGAAAGCTTAAAAAAAACACAAGGGACCAGCCCTGCCAAGCACAGGCTTTTTATTTGTTATATTTTAATATATTTAAATACAGTGAGAATTTAAGTATGTAATATTGTACAGGGCCCAAAACCTCTCTTCGTGCTCAATGCTCAACATTGTCATGAAAAGCATAAAAAGTCTTGTCAGTGGCACTTGCCACATTGAATGAATGTGGATTCACCACCCACCCATCCTCCAGCCCCCCTACCTCCAGTCCTGCCCGCTGGATGGTGTCACAGCATGAATTCCTGTGCCACTGCTTTGAGAAATGAAGATCAGTTGCTTCATTTCACAACACTGTAAAGCACTAATTAGCAGCAGTGAGCTTTTGATGAATTTCTTGATAGGTTACAACAAAATAATGTCAGCTATGTACTAGGCTGGCAGTGATTTACAGAAGCGGAAGTAGATTGAATCTGTACCAGCAGTGGGAGTTTGCTACACACCCCCTCTCATTGACATGAGTCAGAAACTGTCAGTATACTAGACACATATTAGTGAGTGGGTTTGAGTGAAATTGGAATGCGCTGTTATTATGGTTAAGCACGGAGACTCTACTGGCTTAAAAACTGACCCAGCACTGCGAGGACATTCTAAAGAATTGAACCTAGTTTTGGGTTGATGCATTAGATGCATCAAGCACTTGTGGCCTAGGCCCTGGCAGGCATGTCCCTGCTGGCAACCTGTGAAATTATCTCCCAGGTTCTATGAGTTGTTGTTCAAAATGTATCATTCCAGGCTCGGCAAGTCTCGCTCCTTTCTAGCAAGTTTCATTATTTTGAGGCTGCTTTCATAATCTGAATGGAAATACCTGAAACTGTCACAGATTTTTTGCAGTTACATGTTATGCACTATTTTAGCACTTGAATACGCAGTCTTGCTCTAAAACTCTGTGCCTCTTTTAATGACATAGAATTCAACAATTTGGTTCCAAATGTTCAGCGTATAAAAAGCGTGAGGCTACTGATAGATTAACTTTGTGTAGCAGTGTGAATGAAGTTGAGAGGATGGTGTGCTGGATCATTTTTCTCAATCATTTCACAATGAGTTCAAGAAGGGATTGAGTGATGGAGTGGGAAGATGCAGTTGAGATAAGCTTGTTCATTTTGGGAATCTAGCAATGCAACACTGAGAAGATTCACTCACTTAAGGTAATTGAGCAGCAACGTTTTACACTGACTAAAAACAGAAAACACAATGCAAAGATAAAAAGTTCCACCAGAGAACTGGCCAAGATAAAGTTATGGTTGAGATGAAACAGAGAAAACTCATCAGCTTGCCAGTATATTTATCAGACCACCTCCCACTTTCTGCTGCTTCTTTCTCTGCTCGCCTGCTGTATCTGCTCATTGAAGCTCTTTCCTGCCACACTGAAGAGCTCTCTTCTACACCACAGAGCTATTTGTTATTTTTCACCACTCATTTTCTCTGATTAGGCAGTAATTGCCTCTGTACAGGAGAGTTTTATCAGCAGACTCCCTTGTCCCCAAGACTAAGACATGAACAGCACATGCTCTGCAACAGTTGGGAGTGAACTCCTTTCAATCAATAATTTCCCTCATTAGTCCACAAGTTAGTGACTAGAAAAAAATATATTTTTCCCTCAGGATATTAGACACATGGAACAGAGTCCCAGAGAGAGTAGCTGATACAAGGATTCAGGGTCAGTTAGCTGACTGACTACTATTGAGTAGGGGTATTTGTAGGTTAGAGTTTTTAATAGCCCTGCTTTTTTGAGGAGAGGCAGTGGAGGGAGGGTAATGTTAGTTAAGGTAGGGGATCAAGTCGTGATGGTTTAGGTAGCCGGGGTGAGGGTGAGGGGTGGGGGATGTGGTGGGGGTAGGGAAGGAGAAATCCATAATAGAATATTCATATGTGAATGTAGAATGAAGCTGGTTTGATAGACCAAATCACCTTTTCTCACTTTCAATCGCATGTTGTTCCAGTACAAAATGAATTTTTCCAATTTATTTGCAACAGGACTGACCACAAGAATTTTATCCATCCAAATGTTCACAGTTTATTGGACAATGGAAATCCTAATCGGTAGGTAATGTTTAGTTTTAGTTTAGTTTAGAGATACAGCACTGAAACAGGCCCTTCGGTCCACCGAGTCTGTGCCGACCATCAACCACCCATCTATACTAATCCTACACTAATCCCATATTCCTACCACATCCCCACCTGTCCCTATATTTCCCTACCACCTACCTATACTAGGGGCAATTTATAATGGCCAATTTACCTATCAACCTGCAAGTCTTTGGCTTGTGGGAGGAAACCGGAGCACCCGGAGAAAACCCACGCAGACACAGGGAGAACTTGCAAACTCCACGCAGGCAGTACCCAGAATTGAACCCGGGTCGCTGGAGCTGTGAGGCTGCGGTGCTAACCACTGCGCCACTGTGCCGCCCACAATCCTAAGTCCTTGTCGGGTGTTGCTAACATGAACTCTGCTTTCCCAGTTTATGCAAGGGATCAATTTTATTATTCATCCTTGTAATTGTGATTACAGCCTCAGAAACTCAAATTCATTTTGGTCTGATCTTAAATATCTGTGAATGAGGGAACGTTTTGAAGAAAAGGGCTAATATCAATGATGTGCTTAACACATCTTCACCCTAAGGCTGACTCTCTGTTAATGAGAAACCCTGTTGACCAAGTGAATTTCGAAAATGACTCAAGGGTACAAATAACAAAATTCTTATTTGGGCATCACCGTTCTGTCCCAGTTATGCAGTTGCACACTTTTACCTGAAATGGATCCTCTTTAGCTCCAGAAGCTACAGATCCTTCCCAAAACTATTATTATAGCGATACTAATGCACTTCAAGGGAAATTCTTTTTGGCCTTGGGTGGGAAAAACCAGGAAAGATCCACTGTTGCTACTGAAAAATAGATTAACTAGCCATTTATCCTATTGCTGTGGAATATTGCTGATAGAGAATGGTATTTGTCTACGAAACAGCAGTCCCTGTGCTCAAATGCTGTGATAATGTGTTATAAAATCTATTGTCAAGAAAACCATATATGCCAAATGAGAAATATTAATTTCATTGATTGGAAACTTATATTAGACTTTTGATGGAGAAAATCTTACAGATATTTTTTTTTTAAAAAGACTAGCAGCCAAGATGGCCATGGCAGTTTGCATCTGAAATATCAGGAGATTGAACTGGAGACAAAAGTCTAACAAGAAGCCCAGCCAGAACAACACTTTGACAAACTGAGTAGATTATCCAGATCATCCTCGTTAGTGGGACATTCTAAGTCATAAGTGGAGATGTCCCTCCAGGGGTTGAACACTGATAACACCACCTGAGAGAGCTTTTGGGTTTTAGACTTTGGACCTCATTAAAAAAAAGAGGATTGAGAGAACCATGTGACCGTCTGTCCATCCCAGAAAAAACTGGGAGATTTGTTACACTCAGAAGAGACAGGCAGTAACTCAGAGCAGCAGAAGTCTGCGTGCTTCCCTTTCTCTCGCTCTCTCTCTCTCCAGAAAACATCAGGTTGAAAACCATTTGTGACTGTGGATCCTCCCAGCCTACAGACTGCTACAGCCAGAGACCAGGGGAAGAGAGCCAACGACAATACTGCCTCCAAGAAAACCCTGAGCAAAGCAGGCCAACCACAAAGTGCACTTTTACCAGCCAAGGACTTCAAGAATACAGCTTCAGCTGGAAGACTACCAAATCATCCACTTCACAGACTGTGTATTTAAGTTCCATTTATTCTGGACTTTAATGCAACCAAATCTAGTTTTCACCAAATCTATTTTTCCCTCTGTATTCTATTTGTGGGTACGTGATTCTCGAGTGAATGTGCGTGTGAATGTGTAGCGTATTTCTTTTATCATTTTTAAATCGGGGTTAGATTGTTAAGTATAATAAACTTACCTCTTTCTTGTTTAAACTCAAGAAAACCTGTCCAATTGGTTCTTTCACAATCACAGTAAAGGTAAAAGGTAAAACACTCACAGAGGTGGTAAGCACTGTTTTTAAAAAAAAGGAATAAACCCTGTTGCGGTCAGATAAGAAGAAGGGAAGAGGGGCGACTGGGACCACCCCCGCCCCCCCCACCCTCCTCCTCACCTGACCGTAACACTATTTTTATCCTTCTTGCAGTTACATTGGTGGTTTATTGTGGTACAGCATTGGTCTGGATAGAGTTATCTTGTGGTATTGTACAGGATAATTTCCTGGGCCATAATCAGTTTCAGCATCTTTGTGTGTTATCAGATATTCCAAAGTGGCTCTGTTGTGACATTTTCCACTTTGTGACCATAGTTATGACTGACTAACCCACCTCTTGTTAGGTTGGCTTATCATTTATAATAAATCTTAGTGGTACATTGGAATGGCAATGAGAAATTTCCCTGATTATTAATCTTGATTTGAATTTCAGTTAGGGTATTTTTGTAATCCAGTGTTGATAATAAGAAATGACTTCATTAAAATTTAAAGACAGTAATGTTAGCATTTTTGCCATTTTGGCCAGAGTGTGAGCCTTTGCTCAGTGTCTCTTCCATCAGAATATGGATGATATAACAAACATATGCCAGCAGGAGAATATCAAACAGCCCACTGGGAGGACACTATTCATAAATAAGATTAAGCCTAGACAATCTAAGTTGCAATTTAAAGAACAAATAATATGCTGTGCTGCCCACGACTTGGATATCACCATAACAAGTCATCTCTGTTGTTCCAGGCCACTAGAACTACAAGCGCTACCCCTTCCCTCCAAAAGAAGGCACCGTTAATAAGAAACAAGCCAGCCAATTCAAACGAAAACGTGTGTCCTAGTAAGTTTAGATGATCATTTGGAATTTTTTATCTATAAAACACACAATATCCTACAGCACGTAGCAGTCATAGAAGGAATTCAATGAGTAATGGTTTTTCACATCAGTTTGAGTATGCAATTTAGAGATGTTCCCTTAAGAGTGCTTGGCAATATTTCAAATTAGACAACTGGTTTGAAGCAGTTTGCTCCAGGCAGAACACTGTAAATACAGTTTGTGAGGAAAAAAAGGCAAAAATGCTAACATTGCTGTTTTTAAACCATAATAAAGTCCTTTCTTATTATCAATACTGAGTTACAAAAACCCTAACTGACATTCAAGTCAAGAATAATCATTGCTGCAGGTTGACATAACAGGCGTGGTTATATTCTGTAATTATCACGCCAAATGCACAGTGATTTCAGCCTCCAGACTCCCAGCAAATCTCACTGTTACTTAGCTAGTACGCCCACAGGCTTATTACCCCACGCTTTATTTGAACAGCAGTACAGATACTGTGGTATCAAAGCATATGTGCAACAACAATTACATGCTAGAAACCCCTGTTTTCTTGTATTTTTGAATTCTGCCTATAAATGAAGCATTTTGTATGTAAAGATGATTAACCAGGTTTCTCCTTTTGAAATGAGAAGGCAGAAGGGTGACCTAATAGGGATCTTTAAAATTATGAAGGGTTTTGGTTGAGTAAACACAGAGATTTTCCCACTTTGGCAACCTGATATCAGCGAGACCGGCGCAGCAATCATCCAGGAGGCGGCCTCCTACTTGACCAACTCAGCTCTCGTGGTCTGCGCGCTCCCGATGCTGCAGGTCCAATCAGAGGGGTGGCAACTTTAGAGCCCCAGCAGCTTCCGCGAGAGAGAGGTGGGCACTGCTGAGGCAGGTCGGGGACTGCTAGGGCACCTTAACATGCAAGTGCCCTCACTGGCCAACACAGAAGGGCTGAAAGCTCCCGAAGACGGCAGGGACATCAGGATAGAGGGACTACCTCTCGGCAGGATCGGACGCAGCAGCGATTGTGGACTTTCATTCATGCCACCTCGTCATTGGGGCATGGAGCCTCTGACTCCAAAGACCCTCCCTCCAGCCTGTCACAGGGCGGCTGCCTCCAACGAGGATGGCGGTCTCCGTAGGCAGCAGGGGGCTGCTCCGCTGGTGTGAAAGTTCCGTCGACGCCACAAAATCGCCCCTAATTGGGATCGTAACCACCTGAATTAGCTGCCCACCTCCGTGTAGCAGCTGATCCAGTTACCAGCCGACCCCAGGAAAGTCCCCCAGCGGTGGGAAAGCTTCGGGGAGCCATCTCAATGTGGCTCCCCCCCACCGTCCCCCATATTCCCAGCACCCCTACCACCAGCCCTGTGTTTCCACTTTTATAGGGAAGAGCAAATCACTGTAACAGATAGTCACTAAAAATCAAATAGGGAATTCAGAAGAAATACTTTTACCCAGAGCGTGATGAGAATGTGGAGCTCTGCCACACAGGGAGTAGTTGAGGCGAATAGTATAGATATATTTAAGGGAAAGCTAGATAAGCATATGAGGGAGAAGGGAATAGAGGGTTATGCTGATAGAAACAAAAACAAGAAGTGCTGGAATCACTCAGCAGATTGGACTGCACCTTCTCCTTTGTTATCTCTTGCCCCACCCCCACCTCACTTGCTTACAATCTGTGTCTTTTCTAATATTTGTCAGTTCCGAAGAAGGGTCACTGACCCGAAACGTTAACTCTACTTCTCTTTCCACAGATGCTGCCAGACCTGCTGAGTGATTCCAGCACTTCTTGTTTTTGTTTCAGATTTCCAGCATCCGCAGTATTTTGCTTTTATGTTATGCTGATAGAGTTGGATGAGGAAGAATGGGAGGAGGCTCGAATGGAGATTAATAACCTGGCATATTGTATGTAATTCCTGAGCAGCCTTCTACCCAAACTACGACACCCATAATTCACAGTACCTTACAATATAACGTTCAGCAAAACTACATCACTTCTGTTCCTGTGTGGATAAGAGCAGCGAGCAACTGTTGTACTTATTTTTTATCAAGACCCGCGGCAAATGAGATTTCCTTTCTAAAAAAATAAGCACTGTAAGCTGATATTTTCCCTTCAGTGAAATCTGACATAAGAAATCACTAATTGCAGTTTTGCAACTCCTTGGCTTTAAGAACACAGGGTAACCTCGAAATGTCAATCATCTCCCGGCTCCGGTTGCCATAGCACCCGACGATTGACATGTGGACTGACCAAACACTGGCCAGCTCCAGGTAAGGGCCCCCGTCTTACACTGGGTGTCAATGCACCAATCAGCGGCGAGTGGGCGGAGTGCCTCGACAGTGTCAAAAAGACGGCAGGTGAATGTTTCGAAAGCTTTTTGAAATCAGAATAATATTTTGGACGGGCGGGGGGCGGGGGAAGTAGTTGCTCAGTCCAGCTGCCCATTGCATTAAAGAAATTTGCATGTGGCACGTGTCTTTGACTTATTAACAGTTCTGCAAAAATAAAATAGAATTGGGCGACCAGCTTTTATATGCAGAAAAAAAGGAAGATCAAATAAGATTGGAAGAAAATACCAGTGTAGAATATATGATATCCATGATCATCATGCCAGCCTCCAGGTCTGGAACTAGCTGCGACTACTGGATAGATGGATCCCACAGAGAGATAGCCTTTGAAGATTACTACACAGTGGCACAGGAATTAGGAAGGTACTGTATTACAGACAATATTTTCATATGAGGGGGGTCTACCTGCGGGCAGTGGCATGTGATGCAGCCTAAACTGCCCGAGTCCCGCAGCCACAAAATGCGTTACCAATTCATCGCTCTGATTCTTTGCCTGTGTTAAAAACACGCCGTGAGATTTTTAAAAATGCATCGGTTTATCAGGAATTAAAAAGAAACAAATTGTCTTTTTTGCTAGTAGCCTCTCATCTGCAGCGTTGCAAAAGAAACTTTATTTATAAAAAGATTATAGGGCAGTACAAAGGCTGAATACAGTAGGACAAGCAACTGTGTAGTAACAATGTTTTCTCAATGAAATAATATGAGATGCATCAATTATACAATGTAGCCGAGTCTATATACTATGTACTCAACTAGATCCACCAAGTTACTCGTTAGAATTATGTTTCAAATGTCAGATTTTTTTGGACACATACTCTTCATTCACTTAAATAGAGTTTCATAGGTTGCAACAAACTGTAACACTCATCGCTAATTTATTTTATTATAATTCCGAATATTTCCTCTATGTGTCATAGGTTTTTTGATTTCATATCTGTAAATCCCGGAGGCGGGGAGTCCACGCGGTCATCAGATTCTCGTCCATCTCCACATGTTATTTCAAGAGTTTGATGTTCCGATTTTTTTTATCTGTTGACTTGCTAGTATGTTATTTCAGTTTGTCAGTGTATTTTAGAAAGGTTCTTTTCAACGATGGTACTGTTATCCTTTGGGTTGTTCAGTGTTGTTCAGGGGTGGGATCCTTGGGACTGCATGGGGTCCTAGGGAATTTAAAAAAAACAATTGTTCATGGGATATGGGTATCGTTAGCAAGGCCAGTATGTGTCAGTATTTACAGGGGACCCCTGGTGTTGGTGGGTCAATATTTGTTGGGAGTCCCTGGAAATGTTTAAGTATTTGCAGAAGCCCTGGGGGGGTGTACATATTTGCCAGAGATCCTTGGGGTGGTGTCAATATTTGAATGAGGTTCTCGAAGGTGTTGTTAGTCTTTGAATGAGGTTCTCGAAGGTGTTGTTAGTCTTTGAAAGGGGTCCCTGGAATATTTGAAGGGGATCCTAGGGAGTGTCAATATTTGCAGGAGCCCCTGAGAGTTTATCAGTATTTTCAGGGAGCCCTGAAATTGTGTTAGCATTTGCAGGGGATTTCTCAGAGCGTGTTACTATTTCCAGGGGGGTCCGAGGGAATGTGCCATTATTTGAAGCGGGTTCCCGGTGGTTTATCAGTATTTGCTGGGTGCTCCCAGAAGTATGTCAGTACTAATAGGAGATCCCACACACAGAAAAGTTAAAAACCACTGCTTCGTGTTGGCCAGTTTGATTCAATGGTGCCTTTGTTCAACATTGTTGCTGCAGGTTTACAGGTGTAAGTTATTCAAGGTCTTTTTCTTAGTTGGCTCTGGTGGTCACCTGAAATTAGTGCAATCTTTATTTTAATGCTGAAAGGCTCCTGTATCCATTTAAGACCTGGACTCCTAAATTAGTTTCAATCAATCACATGCTTCAGCTTGGTATTTCTGGATCTTGAGCTGCCTGACAGTTGGCTCCTGGAGGGACCGCTGGAGGTCATTCAAATTTTGCATTCCTCCTAGTGCCACAAAAAACTGCAGACCACTGACGGCTCGCCTTGCGGACTTACCTGTGGTCCTCAGCGCCAGCTGAAAGTTTTTAGGTCCTGACAGGCAAGTTGGGCAGTGCAGCTCGCCTGAATTATAATGTTGAGGGCCGACGTTTAGGTGTGCTAATGAATTTAGGCCCCAATGTCTTAACTGCAGACTGAAATATATGTGTAAACTGCTACCAAATTCTGGTTTTGCTGCTTAGTCAGTAATTCCAGAGCTGGGTTATTTTATGGAACAGAGGGAGTTCTGTGTGATTTGACCGACTGGACATAACAGGAATCCATTGTGGCACAAAATTAGTAATGCTGTCAAAATATAACTCAATGTTCGAAGTGTGTGTGTATAGCTGCTTACAGTTTTAATGCTTAATTTTTTACAGAACTCATTTTTCACCCATTGCCCTGTTTAGAGACTCTTCCAGTGTGCAACATGTCAAATAAACTCATTTGTTGCTATTTTAAACCGAACACCTCCTTTTGTTGGAATCTGTGGTTAAAAAAAATCTATTTGAATACAAGAAAATAAACAAAAGGTGAAATTTCTAGAGGAACTGCCCAGCATGTACAGGTCAAGTGTGATGGCAGTTTCAGTTGCTTTATTGCTGCTGTGTTTGCAAGACTCTCCCTACTTGATAAAGATGTAAGTATTTCCTTCTCCACACTGAGTGAAGAACACTTCGGATGGATTTTCTGTTAAGATAGTGAAAGTAACACCTTTGTATCATTTAAGAGATGGTCAGATGCAATGATTGTGGTGGTGGGGTGGATGTGGTCTGTTTTTCTGGATGGTTGAATTATGCTGACCGGCATGGTCTACCTCCAGTAGTACTTATCATGTGATACAGAAGAGATATCATGGGGGTAAACTTAACCTACCTCACCAGGCAGGAATCCTACAGCATCAGATGAAACTACAATGAAGAGTAAAATCTAGCACGATGTAAAACCAGCATTGGACCCAATTTTGTCAATTTCTTGATGGATGGGTTAGGTTAATAGTGCTGCCATTATGACACTGCTGAGATGTAAACCTGCTGACAATTTGAGACTGGCTATCACTGGTACAAGGCACGGCAGCTGGGGAGCAGATGGCTTACTGGGCATTGAGCAAGGTTTAAAAATATGATAGTATGTGGTGCCAAATGATGCTTACTTGAGAAATGTGGCTGAAAGGAGAAGAACAGGATCATAAAGCTATTGTGGGGCCTGGTGGACAGTGTATACCCATCAAATATATGCATGCAGTGTTAGATTGAGAGGTTTTAACTACTTAATGATACTTATCTTAGTTTAGTTGCTTTATTTCTCCATATCTGACAGATTGTGGTTTTAATTGCACTGCTATTCTCATATATTGTAATCCAAGGTTCACTTCCTGACCTATGCGAGTCAGCTGGTCTCAGCCAGGGTGGCAGTAGAGTTGCTACAATTGGAAATATAGGATATGTAGGAGTAGGAAACTGACCATGATTCCCATTCCTGTCATCCATCTAGTGACTCTTTCTAGAAAGTATGCGTGTCTGGATATTGGGTGAGTACAGAACTGGGCCTATTATGTTGGTCTCTGTGGTCAAATATAAATACTATTACCATTCACTGCCCACATTACCACAAGAAGAATTAGCAAGGCACCACAATATGCCCAGTCCCTATAGAATTGTACCTCATGAAGAATGAAAGCCTTCAGGATGGGAGGGGAAAAATTTGCTCAAAGGAAGACATCTGGTAACAACAGGAGAACATTTTTTTTTTAAAGTACAAAGAGTCAGAATGAATAGATTACATTAGATTAAGTAATAAAGAGCTTTCATTTATATGGTGTATTTTGTGTCCTTGGTACATGCCAAAGAGCCTTACAGCCAATGCATTACTTTTAAACTTCCATCAGATGGGCAAATGCAGCAGCCAATCTTTACACAGTAAGGTTCCACAAACAACATAAATGATCAGTTTTTTTTTAGTGTGTTTGGATTAGAAGAGAAAAGAAAGATGATACAGCTTAGATTTAAATAGTGCCTTTGATGTAAGGAATTATTCCAAGGTGCTCGACAGGACTACTGTAGGCATCAGGCAGAAAGTAGAGAAGTTAGGGGAAATGACCAAAAGCACTGATGCAGTGTAGGTTTTGAAGAGGATTATGAAGAGGAAGAGATAGGTGGAAAGGCAAAAGAGGAAGGTGGGAAAGAGGATGGGGAGGAAAGGAAGATGGTCCAGTAGAAGAACAATGTTTTAAATTATTTAATTTACCATATTTTAAACATGTATTTGCTTTTGCCAATTTGCATTAATATTATAGTTATTCAGCTACTCTTAACATTTTCATTATTGGTAATAATAATGTTCAACTTTAATGTTTGAGCTAAAAACAACACTTGAAAAATGGTTGGCTGAGGAAGCCTGCTATTTCCTCAGTTCTGACAGCAGTCTATATGTGAATAATAATTTTTGCCTTGAGATTAGGCTCTTGGATCATTAGCACATGCTAATTCATTGGAGGGATAAACCTGTTTAAAATGAATGAGTTCATGTCCATGTTAATTTAACAGACAAAGGAATTTCATATTCCAGAAACGTAGGCTGCAAAATTGGACAGGGCCTGAAATCATGTGCAGGGATCACGATGCGGGATTGCCCGATGCCCATTGCTTTCGATGCAGTCAGCACGCAATCTTCATGCTGCCTGCTAATTTAGAGATGTTTGTAGCTAATCGTGCTGTAGACTGGCTGCACGCCTGAGCAGCGGGGTGCAAAATCATGAGAGGTTAGCATGAAGTAAAGCTAGCCTGCATTACTTAAAGCCAGCCTGTACCTTCTTAAAGGGAAGGTGCATTGTGGCTGGAACAGGTGCTAGAAGTGGTTCTAAAAGTGATTTTGACATAGGAAACACTCAATAATGGCATAACATGGAAAAGAGCAGTCACAAAACATTTCTGATTCTGCACTGAAGGCTTGGTGCAGGAGGTGGAGAAGAAGTCAGGAGGCCCTCCAGACACTGAGTCAGACTGGATAGCCTTGATAGGGAGTTGAGACCTGAGGACCTGAATCATAGACGCATAGAAATTTACAGCATGGGAGGAGGCCATTCATCCCATCATGTGCGTGCTGGCCAATAAGTAGCCATCAGGCTAATTCCACTTTCCAACTCTTGGTCTGTAACCTTGTAGGTTATGGCACTTCAGGAACATATGAAAGTACTTTTCAAATGTTATGAGAGTTTCTGCCTCTACCACCTGTTCAGGCAGTGAGTTCCAGATCCCCACCACCCATCTGGGTGAAAAAATTTCCCCTCAAATCCCCTCTAAACATCCTACCTCTTACCCTAACTCTATGCCCCCTGGTTATGGACCCCTCAACCAAGGGGAATAGGGCCTTCCTATCCACTCTATCTAGACCTCTCATAATTTTCTACACTCCAATTAGGTCTCCCCTCAGCCTCCTATGTTCCAAAGAAAAGAACCGTAGCCTATCCAATCTTTCCTCATAACTAAAGTTCTCCAGACCAGGCACAATCTCGGAAATCTCCTCTGTACCCTGTCTAGTACTATCACATGTTTCCTGTAGTGCGGTGACCAGACTGCACACAGTACTCCAGCTGTGGCCTAATTAGTGTTTTATATAGTTCCAACATACCTCCCAGCTCTTATATTCGATGCGTCGGCTAATAAAGGCACGTATCCCATATGCTTTCTTGACCACCTTATCCACCTGTCCAGCCACCTTCAGGAATCTGTGGACATGCACTCCAAGGTCCCTCTGTTCTCCTACACTTCACAGTATCCTGCCATTTATTGTGTATTCCCTTGCCTTGCTAATCTTCCCCAAATGCATGACTTCACACTTCTTCAGACTGAAATCCATTTGCCATTGTTCCGCTCACCTGACTAGTCCATTGATATCTCACTGCAGTCTACAGCTATCTTCTTCATTATCAACCACACGGCCAATTTTTGTATCATCTGCAAAACTTCTTAATCATTCCCACTGAGCCCTGCAGAACCCCATTAGAAATAGCCTTCCCGTCACAAAAACATCGACCATTACCCTTTTGGATTACCCAATTTTGGATCCAACTTGCCACTTTGTCTCAGATCCCATGAGCTTTTACCTTCGTGACCAGTCTGCCATGTAGAACCTTATCAAAAGTCTTGTTAAAATCCATATAAACTCCTCCTCAAAAAATTCAATAATATTAGACAGACATGACCTTCCCTTAACAACTCTGTGTCTTTCTAAATGAAGATTTATCCTGTCCTTCTGACTTTTTTCCAATAGTTTTCCCACCACCAAAGTTAAGCTGACAAGCCTGTAATTACTCGGTCTATTCCTTTCTCTCTTTTTAAACAATGGTACAACATTAGCTGTCCTCCAGTCCTGTAGCCAGAGAAGATTGGAAAATGATGATCAGAGCCTCTGCTATTTCTTCTCTTGCTTCCCTTAATAGCCTAGGATCCATTTTGTCTGGGCCTGGGGAACTAACCACATTCTAATAAATTAAACCCCTTAATACTTACTCTCTCATGATGTTAACTTCATCTAATATTTCACACACTCCTCCTCCCTGATTGCAATGTCTGTGTCATCCCTCTTTTTTGTGAAAACAGACACAAAGTATTCATTAAGAATCATGCCAATGTCCTCCACCTCCACATACAGGTTACTCTTATGGTTCCTAATAGGCCCTACTCTTTCTTTAATTATCCTCTTGCTCTTTATATATTTATATAAAATCATTGGGTTTTCCTTGATTTTACTTGCCAATATTTTTTCATGCCCTCTCTTTGCTTTCCTAATTTCCTTTTTAATTTCACCCCTACACTTTTTCTACCTGGAGAGCAGCAAAAAATTCAATGGCCTCACATTTTTTTTTTATTCATTCATGGGAAGTAGGCGTCACTGGCCAGGCCAGCATTTATTGCCCATCCATAATTGCCCTTGAGAAGGTGGTGGTGAGCTGCCTTCTTGAACCGCTGCAGTCCATTTGGGGTAGGTATACCCACAGTGCTGTTAGGAAGGGAGTTCCAGGATTTTGATCCAGCGACAGTGAAGGAACGGCGATATAGTTCCAAGTCAGGATGGTGTGTGACTTGAAGGGGAACTTGCAGGTCGTGGTGTTCCCATGTATTTGCTGCCCTTGTCCTTCTAGTTGGTAGAGGTCGCGGGTTTGGAAGGTGCTGTCTAAGGAGCCTTGGTGCTTTGCTGAGTGGTCAAGGTCAGTGAATGTATCCTCAAATGCTGGAACCCACCAACTGCACAACTAGCTTCATATACTGTTCAAAGCACCACACCCCATCACTCACCTACCAACAATCTCTATAAATCATGACTGATATCTAACATTCATAGCTTCACCTCACCCTCACATATTTCACACTGCTGTAAGCCTCACACCCATACCTCACACGCTGCCAGTTATTCAACAATGACAACCGCATCATCCAAACACTCTCACCGAAACATATCCCTCTCTCTTGCAACACAAGTTGGTGCACAATTAGAGGCAGGAGGACCTAACCGGCAGGGGACAAGCAGGGCTACATTTCCTGAGTCTGATGGAGAGAATGGTGGTCATCTTTATCCCACAGATGGTGTAAGGACGCACCTTCCCCAGCCCCCTCTCTCACGTCACCACAACATTACCCTTGTGCCTTTCTCCTTTCAGATACTCAAGAATTGCAGCCCAACCAGGCAGTGGTGGAAAAGCCATGAGGTGGAAGAGCAGGAAGACAGTGATGAAGAAGAAACATCAACATTTGCTCTTACACTCAAAGCCACCAGCTCAGATACTGACACTGCATATACTTTAGGGTCTGAACAGATTGCTGGGCTGCCATATCTGCATGTGGTGGGACACCATACACAAGTAGCTTGCAGCCAGTGCCAGGGTAACACAGGTCTAAAGTACGAGGTCGCACACAAATTCTGCTGCAAAGGATTCAGACTTTGATGGGCCAGCTGCAGAAGAAGGCTGATGAGTATGCACAATGAAATTCTTGGTACATTGTGGTCAATGTCAACGAGCATGGAGGAATCTGGCTCCAACTTTGCTCAGAGCTTGGAGCCCATCCTTTCCAGCGTGGAAATACTGGCCAACTCCATTAACACACTTGCAGACCCAACCATGAAAC
This sequence comes from Heterodontus francisci, assembly GCF_036365525.1. Classification (NCBI taxonomy): domain Eukaryota; kingdom Metazoa; phylum Chordata; class Chondrichthyes; order Heterodontiformes; family Heterodontidae; genus Heterodontus; species Heterodontus francisci. The sequence goes on from NC_090406.1 coordinate 12,429,538, forward strand.
AATGTCTGATGGCTGATGTCTCAGCATCCATTGCAGCACAAGCAGAAGGCATCCAATGTCTGGGTGTTGCAGAGGAAGCTCAGACTGAAGTCAAGGAAGCTCAGACTGAAGTCATGCAAGCTCAGACTGCTCTCCTGCAAGCTGAGCTTCCTGCCATGTAAGGTCAGACTTCTTCCATCATGGCTGCAAATACCAGTGTTCAAAGGAGCTTGCAGTGTGTTATGGCCATTCTCCTATAGATTGCTCGGGATGCTGAGGCACTGCCCCAGGGGAGTGGCAATGGCTCCATGGAGCACAAGCCTTCTGTCCTGTCTCAGGATGACAGCTTTCATCCTCCCACCACTGCCACTCCTCCAGTCCCCCTGTTGTTGCTTGTCAGCCAGCCAGCCCTGATTTCTGCTGCTCATGCCAAGATTGTGCAGTCCGAGGCCAGGCTGCCTACACTCAAAGCTGCTCGAGATCATCCTCCAAGGCCATCTGCAGTCTCCTCAACTGAAAGTTAGCAGCCTTCCATCATCCATGCAGCAGCCACTGGGGTAGCACTGCATAGGAGCACAAGGCCAGGCAAAGGCACATGGAAGGCGGACAAAAAGGGAATGCACAAGGGTGATTAGTTGACATTTGTACGCAACGTGGCATGATTTGATGTATAAATTTGGTCTTGAATGTTTATTTTGTGGTGGCTTTTATTTTTGCATAGTGGCCAATTTGATGTTGTTGTGGTCAGTTAACAGAGCGAAGGCAAGGTGTAGAACTGTTGGTGAACGGGGAATTGGGGTTGCGTTTATTAGTACTGGAGTCAGATGAGTCAATTACAGAGAGCAAGTCCAAAAAGGGGCTGTGTTTATTGCCTCATCCCTTCCTTTTCTCCTACTCAGCTGGTTGCCCTATAGCTAGCTGGTGGCAATGGTTGTGCCTTATGATGGCGAGGTTCTACAGCATGCAGCAGACCACCACAAATTTTTATGCACATTCTGCTGATTACTGCTGGGCTCTTGAAGAGCAGTCCAGGCAGCGGAAGTGCTCTTTAAACACCCCCGATGGTCTACTTTATTGCATTTCATGTGACAGCATGGCTTTTGTTATATGCATGCTGCACACATGTACGTGCCTAGCACATCAAAGTCGTGAGCCAAGTTATCAAAGGGTAGCCCTTGTTACCCAGATTGTCATGGTGGCTCAAATGCTGATAGCACAGTGGACGATTGCAGAATGAAGACATCATGACTGCTACCAGGATACTGGCATTGACCTGCATGATACATTGCATGTGGTGGCACACCAGCTGGATGTTGAGGGAGTGGAATCCCTTTCCATTGCGGTTCCATCTCAGAGTTGGCATGCGGCATCTACGAAGCGAGGTGCCCGCAGCCAGTAGCATCCTGCCATCCTTGCGAAGACACATATTTGTTCTGCCTGCTTCTCTCTGGCAAGAGAGAAGGTAATGTATTCAGTTGTCTTGGAATACAGTGCTTTAGTGGTCTCCATTATGCAACAGTCACTGGCAAACTGGGAGATGTTGCAAACATCACGTGCCCCAGTCTGGAACCAGCCAGACGCATGAAAGTTCATGGCCATGGTATCTTCCACAGTCACTGGCAATGCCCGGCTGTTTGGTTGCAGATGTATCTGCAGCAGGTGGAAGATTTCAGTGAGGATGTCCTTAGTGAAGCAGAGATGTCTGACACACCATTGTTGCTGAGGTCGGAGTAGAAAAATTGCTCCCTGAACATTCTTGGTGGAAATGCCTCCTGCTGGTGTGGAAGGTGCTGAAGGACTTTGTCCTGACTTCAGAGATTCTGCACAAACCACTTGCTCCTAGACATGGGCGACGAAGTATGCATTTCCCTTGGTCTACAGCATGACAGGGAGAATAAAAGAGGCGACACAGAATAGGACAAGCTGCTGGAAGACAGTGGGTGAAGGGGATGAAGTCCTCTGTGTTGCCTCTGATTTAATGATCCCATTAAATAGTGCTGGTGGGGTGTCCTTCCTACTGCTGAATGCGTGGTTGACTGCATGAGGTTAAGAGAGGGTGTTAGTCGGAGCACTGAGCTTCGAAATGACAGCACTGGTGTCAAATCAGTGTTACACATGAACGACATTAGGATCTGCCTACTCTGCACTCTTCTGGCAGACGCTGTGTGTGCATGCACTAACACCCTCACCAAAATGACACCTGGAGCAGCTCACACCAGAAGTGTGTGTGCGTGCACCACATACACTATCTTGGCAGCAAAATGGCACTCATAGCGCAGAAGAAACAGGCGCTAAGGAGCCAAATTTTGTAGCCGTAAACTCAAGGCATCTCTCATTAAATGTGCCATTTTAACACAATTTCAAACATATGCAAAATGTTTTGGTGCAGGCAAATTTTGAAAAGTCAATGTCTGCTTGTCTTTGTGAACTAGCTATTGGACAAAACTTATTTTTGGAACAGAGGAATTGCTGGACAATAAAAGGCCAATGTTCATTTAGTTTGCCTTACACAATCCTGGTAGTGGCATGATACAAAGTCATAGTCTACAATGGATCCAGAAATAGCACGAGGAAAACCCCAGTGGTGGAGAGCTTTTTGCACCAGAGATCCAAAGTCAACTTTTTCCTTCCAAAAACCCCACACTTAACATTTTGGGCTGGATTTAGTTGTGCTGGTGGGCCCCCAGTGCTGGGCCACCCCGGACTTTCGGAACTGCCAGCGTGATTCAATGGCTCTGAAGCACCTGGCAGCAGGATCCCTATCCCTTCAAGGACGCGGATCCCACCTCCAAGAGCTGTAGCAGTGCCAGTGGGAGAGGTGGCCATTGCCAGTATTATAGGAAGCCTGGGAACAGGCCCAGCACTGGAGCCAGCACAGGAGATAAGTGAGGCGAGGTCACCGAGGCCAGTCCGGCAGACCCCAGAGATTGGAAGGGGGTGGGCGTTGGGGTGGGGTGGGGGGGGTGGTGGTTACCTTTGCTGCCAGGGGCCGCAGATTGCTCACAGAGGAGGTTACCCCTCCTCACCAAAGCTCACAAGGAGATCACCTCATTTTACTGGGTGACCTCCCTGCGTGGCGGAGCCGCCCTCCCCCCACAAACCCCCTCCGCTGCTGGTTTAATTCCAGCGGCAGCAGGAAGAGGCCCTTAAGTAGCCAACAATTGGGCACTTAGGGGCCTCAATTGGCCTCTAGACGGGAAGGCCGTCTTCGCCCTTTTCTGCCCCCGGCTTTATCGCAGTGCGACAGTAAGGCGACGAGCCCTCCCACACTACCACCCTCTGCACCTCCGAGCCCATCTCCTGAAGGGCGGATTAAATTCAGCCCTTCATGTCTCAAATTACTCATATACTGCATCCCCAAAATGTTATTTTGTAATTTGCCTTTGAATGAATCAATACTAATTGCTTCCACCTTCTTCCTAGGGAGTCTGTTCCATAGATTGACCACAAATCTATTGTTTTCACAGATTAGTTTGGAATTTATCTACTTTCAAGCACAGGATGTGTCCTCTGGTTCCAATGTCCTGGACAAGGTGAAATAGCTTTTCATGGCCTACATTATCTTGTCCTTTTAGAATTCTATGTACGGAAATCATATCATCTCTCAAACCTCTCTTTTCAATGAGAACATGCCAATTTACTTTATTGCACTATCATTCTAGGTCCCCACCTGCCAAGAATGAGGCACAGTAATTTTGTCATGAACATTGATTTTAAACTGTTACTGGAGTGAAGAAAGGACTTGTTAAACAGATCAGCCATGGCTGGAAAAGACATTTAACAGACAGTGTTTGGAAGGACAAATCAGCCATTCCCTGACACATTCAATCGACAATGGACTTTTGATCACCAGACATTGAAGGTGGGGGTGCTCGCATTCCAGGTTGACTGCTAAGATGGCCGAATACACAAATGGGCAGGGTTAAACCAGCTAGTCACATGACTAACCTGCTGGGCAACCTGAGTTTTTTGAACTTGTGCAAACAGTTTGCGCAGAAAGTCTGTTTGCTCCTGGACTGAGAAGATCTCTCCTGTCTGCTCCCATCTCTTTCTCACAAACCTTTGAATCCACTGAAGACACATGAACCCCAAGAGAGAAAAGTCTCCCACAGTGAACAAGGATAAAGAAGAATACTAAGTCCCAACGAAAAGCAAGATCTACCTAAAATCAAGGACTCTACAATGAGCTTGAAGAACTGTAACAACAACTCTTCAGATATTGCCTCAAACCTTTCCACTTTATTTTTCTTCTGCTCTTTTCTGTCTGTATTTGCATGTGTGCATTGCGTATGAATGCTAGCGTGGGCGCGTTGTGTATCCGTAGGCGTCAACCAAATTAGAGTTTAAGTTGAACAAATTTCAACTTTTCATCTTTAAACCTAAGAAAGCCTGTTTGTGCTGGTTTCTTTGCCTTATCATTGGAAAGCAGTGAACAAGGATTCACCAAGGGGGGAGCTAAAACACAGTGTGTTTAAATTTAAAACCTGCTATGGTAAGACCAGGTGAAGGCTGAGAGGGACCCCTAGACCCTTTTCTCAGCTGGTCGTAACAGCAGGCACAAATAGTCATACAAATACAATCTGTCTTTTATGGATTAATGCAAGTATATTAGACACTGACCCAACCAACTATTACTAAAGCTACAAAGTGACAATCCCATACCCTCTTAATCTATTATTCCTTTGCCTTGACTAAATACATTTACCTGCACCTGAGAGTACTGTTGATTGGATTTATACTGAGTGATATGAAACACTGACAGCAGTTAGCACCTCAGTCCTGGGTGTAGTGGGGGTGGATGAAATCGTCTTGTTCTACTGAATAATGATACTGCTAATATGAAAACTGCTTGTTGGGAATCTGCATTGGGGTGGTGGTAGTAGGGGAGGGAGGCATGATGGACCTTTTTTCTTAATAAGCAGAAGATTCAACCAGCTTCCTAAAGACAATCAAGAATCATTCTACTACCAAAATCAAATTGTAATAATGATTTATCTTTCACACTGAGCTCCTGAGAATGGGCATTTTTTAATGCAATTTTACCATACCATCAATCCTTCAGAAAGCACTGACTGTTTTCGAACTTATTTTGGAAATCAATATACTGCAGTCCAACCCCCGCTGATCCTGACCTTGACCAGTATTGTGAGTTAGATATTGTGACAGACACAAGAACGCAAGAAATTTATTTTTTTCGCCAAAGTGTTTAGCAGAAGTAGACCATATGTCCCACCGAACCTGCTCCACCATTCAATACGATCATGGCTGATCTTGGGCTTCAATTTCACTTTCCTGCCCACTCACAATTGTGATCTCACCAATTTTATCCTTGAACTGAAACATGTGTTGCTCTTAGAAAATGGGTCCGTTGACAAATGGCTACAAGCATCATGCTGTTCAGTTTGGAGCTGGCATTGTTAGCAGAAGCTGAGAATTAGCTTCAGTATAGGATGGTCAGGTGGGCAGGCTTCAGTAAAGGGCATGGTGCCACCACCTGTAAGTCAAGCTTCAGTCAAAATCATGACATCAAGGCATCAAGTGGGCTTTCTGGATGAAAACGCAGAAATGGGTGGCAATTGTTGATCCCTGACAGAGTCCAACAAACAGTGGTTGGTGGGATGAGCAGGATGGGAAGGAGGTCAGCAAGATTAGCCTCCAGCAGTTGCACTGGGTGGGATGATTGGTAAGAGGGGAGGATAGGGTAAGTGCTCTGAAGAAAGCAATGATGGGTTCCTCAATGAGGCCTTCACAGAAGACCTACGAAGGCAGTAGCCATGGGTTTAATCCAAAGGGGATTTAAGCTTCGGATAGCATCATGCAATCAGGAAGGCATGGGAGGAGTGATGGTTTTGGTATAGGGATGGGTGGGCAAAGTACCTAAGATGGAAGAAATGAAGGGTGTCAAAACTAGGTGACAGGAAGGGGAGCAGAGAAGGCCTAAAAGGGGCCAAAAGGGGCCAAGAGGGGGAAAAAAGATAAAAGTCACTACCCTAAGTAGAGAGTGCCAGCCAGAATGCACGTGTGAATGGGCATAGAGGGAATTCAGACAACAAAACCATGACAGAGATTAATAGAGACTTATCTTTTGGTCATAAGCAGAGGACAGGGAGGAAATGATTTGTAAAAGTCCTATGTTAAATCTTTGAGACACAGTGGTGAGATGAAGTTAACTTGTAGACAGGTTGGTCAGCTTGGAGCATCAGTAAACTAATGTCCAAGTTCAGAGAAAGTGGTGGAGAGTGGGCATTCAGAGAACTGTTCAAGGCTCAGTGTATAAGTGGGTGTGTCGCTAGAGGTTATTCAGTGGAAAAAGAGGGCTGAGAGGGAGAGGAGAGTTGACCATGAGCTAGCAGAGATTGATCCAAGGCTGTAGCAGATGTGCGTAGTGGCCTCTGGTGTTAGCATTGCACCAGAGATCTGGTATACCAGCAGAGGAACAAGGAGCAGTAGGAATTAAACCATGAGCTGAGAAGTCTAGGGAACCAGAGGAGGTTGAAAGGTTGATTCAATGGATTAATGCAGATGAGGGAGCTGGTTTGAGGAACAGCTTTAGGGAGGTGAGGAGCAAACAAAAGCAGAGGACCAGCGGTAGGAGCTTGAGGAGCTGGTCCAACCCAGTCAAAACTAGGGTGACATAGGAGTTCTGATGGATTAATGAAATCAGCAGCCATGGGATGTAAGTAGAAAGAAATAAAGCTGAGATCATTCAGCAGAAAGGGCACTGAATTCAGAGAGTAGGAGAGCCAGCAGGAACAGGTTAAAGCTAGCTCAACATAGTGAAAAATGTCAAGTAGAAGAGCAGTAAACTGAGCTCATAGAAGCAGACCGGGTACTGGAATAGAAGCACCTCAGCAAAGAGTAGTCTCAGTAGAAAGCAGAAACAACAACAACTTATATTTATATAGCACCTTTAACATAATAAAACATCCCAAGGCACTTCACAGGAGCATTATAAAAAAAAGTATGACACCGAGCCACAAGGAGATATTGGCCTGGATTTTCCCAGCCCTCCTACGTCAGGGGTCGTGGTCGGGGTGGGGGGGGAGGGGCCTGGAAAATACCTCCAGGAGAGGACCACCACGGGCCTTGACACTGGGAAGGCCCCATCCCATATTACCAGCGGCGGCGAGGTCTCGTGGCGGCCCACCTGCTGCTCGGCGACAGGAACATAATTAAAATATGTTAATTTATTTAGATTAATGAATAAATACTTACTGTCCCGCTGTGATATTCCAACCGGTTGCCGGAACTCCCGCACCTTCGTTTGGAGATCCGAGGCGGAACACTGATTGGTAGGGGGGAGCAGGTAGGTTTTCGGGGCCGGTGTGGGGGGGAACACGTAAAACCATTGCAATTGGTGGATGAGATGGCGGGAAGGGGTTGAAGTTAAAAGGTTGTAAATTTTGGGCGGGGGGCAAGATCAGGATCGCTCGTTACGTTTTTTGGGGGGGGGAGAGGGCAATTAATAAATGGTTCAATCATTGCGGGGGGGGATGGGAGAGGGGATTGAAACATTTATTAAATATTTCACTTGAATTTTGTGTCCCCTATAACATTAAAAATTTAAATGATTTGGAAGGGCTTGAAGCCCTTTATAAATGGCGCCAGCACCTGTGCGGTGGCGTCGGACGCCGTTGCCAGGGAGAGAGTGCCAGCCCCTTCTATGTCATCGGGGGACAGGTGGACTGCCCCGACCTTGTAAATGAGCCGCCGCGCTAAATATCACGGCGGCTCCACGGAGCAATTCCAATGCATTCGCCTTGCAGAGATCGGCAGCGAACTGGAAAAATTCAGCCCATTAAGTCAGATGACCAAAAGCTGATCAAAGAGGTAGGTTTTAAAGAGTGTCTTAAAGGAGGAAAGCAAGGTGAAGGGGCAGTGATGCGTATGGAGGGTTTCCAGAGTGTAGGGCTGAGGCAACAGAAGGCACGCACGGCCACCAGTCGTGGAGTGATTAAAATCAGGGGTGCACAAGAGACCAGAATTAGAGGAGCACAGATATCTTGGAGGGTTGTGGGGCTGGAGGAGATTACAGAGATAGGGAGGGGCGAGACCATGGAGGGATTTGAAAACAAGGGTGAGAATTTTAAGATCAGGATGTGGCTTGACTGGGAGCCAATGTAGGTCAGCGAGCACAGGGGTGATAGGGTAATGGGGGTTAGTGCAAGTTAAGACAGGGGCTGCAGAGTTTTGGATGACCTCCAAGTTTACGGAGAGTAGAATGTGGGAGACCAGCCAAGAGTGCATTGGAGTAGTCAAGTCTAGAGGTAACGAAGGTATGAATGAGGGTTTCAGCCACAGATGAGCTGAGACAAGGACGAAGTCGGGCAATGTTACGGAGGTGGAAATAGGCAGTCTTAGCGATGGCACGAATATGAGGTTGGAACACTCATCTCAGGGTCAAATGTGACACCAAGGTTGCAAACAGACTGGCTTAATCTCAGACTGTTGGCAGGGAGAAGAATGGAGTTGGTAGCTAGGGAACAGATTTTGGAGTGGGGACTGAAAACAATGGCTTCAGTCTTCCCAATATTTAGTTGGAGGAAATTTCTGCTCATCCAGTACTGGATGTTGGTTAAGCAGTTCGATAATTTAGCAACAGTGGAGGAGTCGAGAGAAGTGGTGATGAGGTAGAATCGAAGCAGCTCAGCAAATAGTAGTCTCAGTAGAAAGCAGCGATGAAGGTGGAGGTATCAGTAAAGCAGAAAAGCCTGTGGTGAAATGCACTTGAGCCTAGGAGAAAGCGGATTTTTGTCCAGGACCCAACTCAACAGCAGAGTAAAGCTGAGAAGCCACTGGTGCAGCCTGAATGTTGGTAAGTAGCTGCAGTAGGAGGAGGGATAGGTACTGTAGGCTGGAACAGTTCACCTTTAAAGTGAAACAGTTGAGTTGGAGAGCAGCATCATGCCAGCTGAGGCATGCAGTCCAGCTGAGCAGTACACTCCTACTGCAGAGGAGTCCAGGAAATACACGGAATCTACAACTCAGAAATAGGCATCTTAGCCCAACCAGTCAGTGTCAACCTGTTTACCCTCCATGCAAACAAATAGTTGTAATCATATTTAGCCATCCTGTTTCTGTATCATTTCAACCCAATTTCTTTCATCACCTATTTAAGCTAATCTTGAATGCTGACATTGGGCTGAGATGCAGGCCACCACCCTCAATTGGATGGCAGCCTCTTAATTGGCCGCCACTGGTAAAATGCTGCCCAGGGTCCCACTTTCAATCCCAGCAACTCAACATAGCATATAATTCAAGCCATAGTTTGTGCCTCAATCACTGACCCTGAAAGTGAATTCCACAGCCTCACAACTCTCTATGTAGAGGCGTTCCTCTATTTCTTTGTTCTAAATCTCTTACATTTAATTTTGTATCTATGGCCCCTCATTCTTGACCACCCCACTACTGAAAACAGGCTACTTCTGTCTACACTGTCTCATCCTTTCATAATTTTTAACATTTCTAACATATTGTCCCATAATCTATGTTGCTCTAACAAAACAAGACCTATTTTTTCAAGTCATTCTTTGCATTGCATTTCCTCACACCTGCCAGCGTCCTAGTGAGTCTATGTTTTGAATTCTCTCAAGCATCGCTATCCTTCCTAAAGTGTGGAGGGCAATCAAATATGAGCAGAGTTCCAAACAGGATGATTCAAGAATCTAAAACTGAGAAGTTAAGGCAACTCAACTTGTTTTATTTCGAAAAGAGACATCAAATTGAAATTTTCAAGATTCTGAAAGCAATCGTCAAAGCAGATTGAGGTGAAGGGTACACAACTGGGGACACAAGCTAAAAGTGAATGAGTCAGGAGTAAGAAGGAAAGTCAGGCACAAGATTAAGGTCAATAGATTTGTGAGGTATGAGTTTTCAGTGAAGACCATTGAAGCAAACAGTATAATTGGGTTCAAAAGATCTGCTTTTGAAACAAGAAGGGATTGAAGGAGAGTGAGAAGACAAAGTGCTCTGATTTACGAACATACGAATTAGGAGCAGGAGTAGGCCACTCGGCCCCTTGAGACTGCTCCACCATTCAATAACCTCATGGCTGATCTGATTATAACCTCGACTTCCCATTCCAGCCTACCCCCGATAACCTTTCACCCCCTTGCTTATCAAGAATCTAGCTACCTCTGCCTTAAAAGTGCTTCCACTGCCTTTTGAGGAAGAGAGTTCCAAAGACTCATGACCCTCTGAGATAAAAAAATTTCTTCTCATTTCTGTCTTAAATGAGCGACCCCTTATTTTTAATTCAGATTGATCCAAAAAGGGCAGGCTGGTTGAGCATAAAGTAGATACTGAAATTGATCCTCCTAACATCACTTTGCTGGGAGTGGGGCTATTTGAATATGAAGAAGTTCTCCGAAGGGAATATCCCAATTCTGCATGGGGTTGCAGGTGCAACTTTCCATTTGAGACCACGACTGATCTCAATAGGAAGTAATATCTTGTATTTACAACATGTTGCGCACTAAATGGGAGACTGGACTGTTCAGGCTAAATGGCTAGTGTATGGTTCAGAACAACATCAACAGCACAGGTTCAATTCCTGTTCCAGTTTCAGGAAGGCAATGGGAAACCACCTCATATACTCTCTTCCCTGGTCATGCTCATCTCTCCTGCCTGAAGAAAAAAGAGCAGAGGACCTGCCCTTGAGCAGAACACCACCATGGGATGGCATACTAAATTTCTACCATTCAAAAAGTAGTCACATCCTGGATCCTAGAATTGATATACCTCCATGTACTCTAGCATGTCAAAAAGACAGAAGCAATAGGATAAGCTTTGGCATTCTGAGAAAATTAGAAGTTGATCCAGGTAAATTCTTCATTGTGACAAGTTCAAATAACCGAAGACACAAGTGATTTCAGTCTAATTCCCTATTTAGGGTCCATACTCACTAACATTTAATGGGTCATACTTGGAAAGCATTAATTTTTCTTCATCCAGATTATTCAAACTGTCTTTATATGCTAACCCCCCACTGTGTGACATAGTAGACTGGTACTGCAACATGATGCTACACCTCGACAGTGCTTTTTCCTTCTTAAAATATATTTTAGTTGCATGCTATAGTACTTTAATTCATTCAGAATGAAGTAAGTTTTTTTTTTCAGGTAGCTGTTTTCATTGCCGCCTGTCAATTGCATCGTGATATGTTAATATTAAGCTGAGAAGGTCATTATACTACTGAGTCTTCTCAGTACTAATCCCTGTGGCAAAATATGCTTTCACTGACAGTTCTGACTTCAGACTTAGTGTTCAAATTGCTGCACTCTCAGTGTATTGTGAAGATGGACTCAACCACTTTCCATTTCCTGTCATAATCAACCTTCTAACTTGTTAAATGTCTCTCTTTTGAACCCACATTCATATGTTTGAAATATATATCTCCTTCAAACAGCTAAAGTCTGCAGACTTCCTTGCACAGCTGTGGGATTGAGTCCCTGGGTGCCTGTAATGTTTCTAATGGTCTGGCAACACCCTGAAACAGCTGAATTATGCACATTGAATTACTCCTTTGTGGACGGAGGATGCCATTTACTGACCTAGGTCTCAGTTGTCAGAAATGGATTTGCAAAGCTGTCATGAAAGTACCTACTAAGCTGATTAAATAGGTAATCAGATTCACTTAAAGTACCATTGCAGTTGTAATCACCTTAAAGGGCCAATATATTTTGTAGGTCCAGCTTAGAGCTGATACTAACAGGACAAAGTCATCACCAAACAGTAAGAGGACAAACAACATGCACTCTGTTGCTGTTGTAGCTGTCGTCATCCTTCGTGATGAGAAAGGTGATGAAAAAGAAATGAGGACATACAAGCACAGAGTTTTAAGGAAAAAAAGCATATCTAAAGGAGAGGATCTGCAGTGCCATACCTAGGGCTAACTATGGAACAGTATTTCAGGAGTTTGAGCCTTTGCAGTGAAGCAATTACTGGAGTATGTTAAACAGTAGCAGAAGATTCAAGGGTCTAGGTGTTTCAACCCTCTGCCTGTGTCTGTGACGATCACACCTTATCTGAATCTTTTCACCATTGACACTTTCTAATCACCTGAATGAATGTCCACCAGAGTGAGTTAAAGAACAATATCCACCTGCATTCAGGACATGACTAAATCACTATTCCAGAAAAGTTGCAATTAATTGCTTCCATTTCCATAGAAATTTTCGGCAATAGTTTGAGAAGTTTCCATGCTATTGTCGCCATCACCAAAGTCTTGGGTGTCATTGACCACAATCATAAGGGTGCCCACAGATAATCCTTTTGCTTATATAAACCAGAGTCTTCAATTCAGTCAATCTGTAGATTGTCTGTGATGTCCACTGAAGAATCTTGCATGTGAATGTGTAATATCTGCAATCAGTCCATGGTTCCTTACTCAGCCAGTCGTCTCTGGCTATGATTTTGAACATGATGGGCTGACTTGATATCTGGGGTTATTGGGAAGTTGGGCAACAGCTTGGAAACATGACTCATGATGCTCCCTCACAATCCACAGGTGATATCAGAACAAAGCTAGAACTGGATATGCATTTTTCACAATTCCATCATTTGATATTCTCACGATGAGACTCAGTGGCCTTGATCACTCAGGTAGAGGGCTAAGGGCTTTCCATTAAAGCTAGTGAGAGTCTACAGATTGATTTTAGCCTGCTGCATGACAAAAACGGAACCACTTTTCAACCAGTGATGAACATGGCCATTCCTTGGCTATGGAAAATAAAGGGCTCCAGTTGCCTTCACCAGCAAAAAATGACATAGCATTAGCCCAGGAAGTAATCTAATTTCCACCCATTTTAGTTATTGAATCTCCAGTGCCAAGATAGGATGCTTCATACACCAATCTGTCTGATACCAGGCACAAAAGAGGGTACATCATATCAGTCTAGTACCCATGGATTAAGCAGACATGTTCATAATGATTCCTCAATATAATAAGTTGTTAACCATAGTAAAGCTTGTTTTTCTCTTTTTACTGCACAACTAACCATTCACACTGAAGGCAGGATTATTTTTCCATGGGCACCAGCAGCCTGCCCGTACCATTCTTCACTTGAGCCTAGACATCAGTGGGATCTTTGCAGAAGGCTCAATGGTAATCCTAATCCTATCCTCACCCAAAGTTCATACAAATGCACTTCCAGTAAAAAGTGGTCTCACTGGATAGCTATCAGGAATATGACACTGACCTTCTTTCTCTATTCTCTGGTGCTAATTGTGACATCTCTACTGTCGTATTTAATTTGGCAGCAGTTGAATCTGGGAAGACCCTGTACGGCACATTATCAAACCACATGGCATATTTAACCTTTGAATTGTCATGAAATCCTACTATCAAAACATCTAGGAAAACTTCATGTTTTAAAAGCAAAATGAACCAAACATCTTTGATCAAATTCAGCCTGCCAAGCCTTGATTTTTGTTCCCAGAGCCATCTTTGAAAAAATGATTTGATGCAGTTCTTGTTCAAACTAGCATTAATTACCACAATTTTCTGGAGTTTCACTTGAGTGATCCTATCAAAATTGTACAGTCAGGCTTTTCTTCCCTTATTGTAATAACTATATATCAATAGAAGTAAGCATGGCACTGTGTATTTTTCGAGTTAAATAGATCTAGGCTTTGATAAGTGAACATTTGGCAAGCTTCTGGCCTCATCAGTTGTTCAAAGGATGATTTGAATAGAGATAACTTTCTGATCAGGGTTATTTATACTCTAATGAAGGACCAACGATGCATCACAAAAATACATGTACTCTTGAGCCAGAGTGTGATTGACTATCACAGCCACAATATTTGGCCAAAATCCAGCAAAGAAACTCATTCACAGTAGTAACTTGTCCTCCAGCCATTCCTTTCCCTTGTTTTATAAAATTTGAGTGTAAACAGCATTTTTATTTCTTATATATATGCTTTAAATAGAGAACACAGGTAATTTATAATAGTTAACAAAAGCAACAGAATATTTGGGTCACACAACCAGTACTGGGAAAAAGGTTCAATAACTATTGGTCTGCCAGCAGAATAGAAACTCAAGGATTACTTTTTATCTTCATATAAATAGACTTTCAGATTTATTGAAAACAGGCTGTGAAAGCCCAACATCGAGAGTTTCATGTTTTTGGAACTGCAGTGCTGCAAGAGTATATTAACAGTGAAAAACATATTTTCTGATACATTTAGCTTATCATTCTTCTACTTTCAGTGGTCCATTTCTAGTTAACTAGTTGAGGTCAGTGCTAATTTCAAGCTCTGAATAATAATACAGGGATGAGGATTCTGGTGCATGTTCAGATTCTTGTGCTGACTGGAGTACAGTGACACTCCATTGACACCAATTTCTACTTCTTGATAAATCAGAAAATCATCCACCTGTACCACTACCCCTCCCCACAACTGCCCAAGCTGTCCCGACCATATTTATCACATTAAGCCCCTCAATTTCATTAATGGCCTCCCTGCTTCTACTCTCCACAAATTACAACTTATTCAGACTGCTGCCACGGCACCCCATCTTCTTCTCTCTCACAATTCTTTCGCCTTTTGGTGTCCGTTCCTGTCTTCAAAAGCTTCCTCATAGCCCTTCTGTTTGGGATTTTCAGTTTCCATATATTTTTCTCAACCTGGCACCCATTGTTTTGCAGTAGCCTGTAAAAGCATCTTGAATACATCTGTCTGTGTCAGAGGTGCTTTAGAAACAGAAGCCACTTTTGCCATGATAGATTCTTCTTTGCTTTGCTTGACAATAGCAAAATTGAGACTGAAGTTTCTATAATAGGGTTGCACTACAAAATGATATAGCTTTCCTCTTCAGACTACTGGAAAATGAAGCATTTGGCAATAAAACAATTATAAGTCTGCCTATTTTTCCAGGATTACTGCAGCAATATTTTGCATGTCTCGATTACACCATCCTGTTTGGAGAAAGTTGCAAACGCCCACATCTGACATGACAAGAAGATAATGAAGCATACACAGAGACAAGCAAGGGATAAATTACATCAGGTTTAAAAAAAAAGGACATGTTGAAAAGCACAGTGATTGTCTAATTAAGTAGGGGGAGAATGCAAGAGAAATGAGCTGCATTTCCTTTATTACTAACTTGCTTGGCTGTTATTATAGACAAAATAGTGTTTCCATTTCCTTGTGTGTTTTTTATAGAGAAATCCAGGTGAAGGCAAGTCTGAAGTACTGGAACAGAAACAGAAAATGATGGAAATACTCAGCATGTCAGGCAGCATCTGTGAAGAGAGAAAAACAGAGGACAGAATTTTTCCCTCGGTGAATGGAGCCGTCCACCGACTGAAAAGTCAGTGGCGAACCCGCCTCCGCCTGGCCTGGGGATCCAGACCACATTTGCGGTCCCCAGGCCTTTAATTGGTCCGAGGTGGGACTTCCACCTCATTGAGGCAGGAAGTCCCGCCTAATGGAGCTGCCGGCCAACCAGAGGGCCAGCAGCTGTCTGTCCCAGCAGCGCCAGAGGGAGCGGTGGCCACTGCTGGGACTGCAACCCAGCTGAAGATGAAAGATGGCCAGGAGCTTGGAGAACGGGTAGGTTTTTGGGGCCTCGCTGGGGGCAATCGGTTGGGCCTCGGCGATGGCAAGCGTGGTTGATTGGAGGGACGGGGAGCGTGTTGTGCATTGGGGATGGTTGGGGCACCGGGGACAGCCCTCCGTCGGGCACAGAGTGCCCGATCAGGAGGCCTTGCCCCCCCCCACCTACCGAGCCTGTCGGAAAGCTGCGTACTTTTAACAAGTGGCTTTTCTCGGGCCTGGGATGCCCGCCAGCCAAGAGTACAATCCCTGTTAACTGGCCACTTAAGGGCCTTGATTGGCCTGGGGTAGGCGGGCCATTTTGCGTTGCCGCCGCCCTGCGTAAAGTGGCAGTGGAGACGGGAGCGGGTCGGGAAGGGCCCCCTGAGCCTTCCGTTCCATTTTACACCCCCTGCCACCATCCCGCTCTTTGGGGGGGGTCTTAAAATTCCGGCCAGAGTTAACTTTTCAGGTTGTGACCTTTCGACCTGAAACATTAACTCCGTTTCTCTCTCCACAGATGTTGCCTCACCTGCTGAATATTTCTCGCATTTTCTGTTTTTGTTTCAACTTTCCAGCATCCGCAGTCTTTTGCTTCTGTAAGTACTGGACACTGGCAAGGTTGAAAAGTATAATTGTTTGCTTTAAAGAGTAAATGACAATGAACAGGGATTTAAATACCTACCATGTGATGTTGCAAAATTGCAGAAAGACCGCAGAGCTTTATGTAAAATGCAGCATTCATGAAGCTGGCATCATCTCATTATGCCCACTGTTGCTTCATTCTTCACACATCATGGAGCTGAAGGCAAGGGGATTGTTCTGTTCCGATGTCATGGGTTGGTTTATTTTTCAGACAAAATGTGGTTTATAATTTGTACAGTGTTTAAATTTTGTTTTTAAGTTGCAGGGGAAATTTTGTGTGTTTGCCATATGAAAAACGTATGGACTCCAAGTGGGGTATGGATTTAACTTCCTGTAGCTAACATGCTTGAGTACAACTCTGAACTATTGAAACAGTTGTTAACACATTTATTTCATGATTTCCAAACTTTATTGAAGGGTAGGGGTACAACTCCTTATAAGCATTGACCCACTCTGGGAGAACCCCTATCGTAAGGTCTCTGGCAGCTAAATAAAGGAAAATAGCACTATCATTGCAGAAAATGATTTTAAAAAAAATATTCTTTGGCCTGGTGGAATGAAAAAAGCTGCTCACTTGTTGGTGGATTTTGCACCTATCAGGAATCAGCCTTTTCTCAGTCTTCTCGGTCAGAAAATTAAAAAAGTTTAAGCTACCAGGTTTCCAAGCTTGAATGGAATGGGAAGCTGGGGGAATAGAAGAGGAGGGTGAAAAAAGTTTGAGGAGAGTGGAAGGAGGCTAGGGGCCTGAGGGTTTATTTTGTGTATTACTTTGACACGTATGGAGGTCACAATTTCTGTGTAATCTCAGGTGGCACACTGACTTGTATCTGATCCCTGGCTCCAAAAGGTTGAAAGTCCCTGACTTAGGCAATGAGACATATCGAAAAGAGTCAGAGAGTTATTTACAGCATAGAAGGAGGTCATTTGGTCCATCGAGTCCATGCTGCTTCTCCGCAGTGCAATCCAGTCAGTCCCACACCACCATCCTGCCACCACCAAAATTAAGTCCAGGGGGGGAAGGCCTGTGAATAACCTTCACGCCCCGCTGCCAATTGAGGCCCTTAAGTGGGCAATTAATGCCCAATTAAAGGCTTCCTCCTGCCGCCGCAATTAGCCTAGCAGCAGGCGGGCCTGTCGCCGCACCGGGAGTACGACAAGAAAAGCTGTGCAGGTTGCTTGCCGGCTCCGGGATCTAGGGGGGGGGGGGGCGGGGGTAGATGGGTGGGTCTGAACCCGGCATCAGAAAGGGGGACCCACTGAGTGCTACCCCACTGCCCTTGCTGCTGAACCCCTACACCCTCCTCCCCTGTGACCCACACCCCATGAGACCCCTCCCGCCCTGACCTACCTGTTACCTGGATCCAGTGCCGCTCCTAGGCCTCAGGTGGCGCTGCACCGGCTGCAACCACGACCTCCGAGGTTGTGTTGCTCAGTTGAAGAGCTGCCGCCTCTGATTGGCCAGCAGCCCTCAGAGGGCTGGACTCCCATTGCCAGGATCCTTGATGCCTTAGAAGGCCCGCTACTTTGCAATTGGCAATTGATTCGGCGAGCCTCCCAAAAAAGGGCCAACATGGAGTTCCCGCTGGCGCTTTTGCTGGAGGTCGAGTCTCCTGTTGCCCGGATAAAATCCCAGCCTTTATTTCCTTCAAGTACCCATCCAATTTCTTTTTGAAATCAGTGATTGTCTTCGCTTTCACGACACTTGTGGGCAGTGAGTTCCAGGTCACTACCACTCGCTGTGTAAAAAAGTTCTTCCTCACATTTCCCCTGCATCTCTTGCCCAAAACCTTCAATCTATGTTCCATAGTCCTTATACCATCAGTTAATGGGAACAGTTTTTCCTTGTCTAACTCATCTAAGCTTGTCATAATCTTGTACACCTCCATCAAATTTCCCATCAATCTTCTTTGCTCCAGGGAGAACAACCCCAGCTTTTCCAACATAACCTTGTAACTAAAATCCCTTATCACTGGAACCATTCTGGTAAATCACATCTGCACCCTTTCAATGACCCTCATATCCTTCCTAAAGTGTGGTGACCAGACTGGACACAATACTCTAGTTGGGGCCTAACTAGACCTTTATAAGGTTCAGCATAGCTTCCCTGTTTTTGTACTCCATGCCTCTATTTATTAAGCCTAAGATCCCATATGTTTTGCTAAGCATTCTCTCAATATGTCCTGCCACCTTCAAAGATCGGTGCACATGCATCCCCAGATCACTCTGTTCCTGCACACTCTTTAGAACTGTGCCATTAAGTCTATATTGCGTCACTGTGCCAAAATGCATCACCTCACACTTGTCTGTATGAAATTCCATCTGCCAACTTGTCTGCCCATTCTGCTAGCTTATCGATGTCCTGTTGCAGGCACTTCATATCATCCTCACTGTTAGCCACTCCTCCAAGTTTGGTATCATCAGCAAAGTTTGAAATTTATTTTTGTTCGCTCGTGGGATGTGGGCATCACTGGCGAAGCCAGCATTTATTGCCCATCCCTAATTGCCCTTGAGAAGGTGGTGGTGAGCTGCCTTCTTGAACCGCTGCAGTCCTTGGGGTGTAGGTACACCAACAGTACTGTTAGGAAGGGAGTTCCAGGATTTTGACCCAATGACAGTGAAGGAATGGTAATCTAGTTCCAAGTCAGGATGGTGTGTGGCTTGGAGGGGAACTTGCAGGTGGTGGTGTTTCCATGCATCAGCTGCCCTTGTCCTTCTAGGTGGTAGAGGCCGCGGGTTTGGAAGGTGCTGTCGAAGGAGCGTTGGTGAGTTGCTGAAGTGCATATTGTAGATGGTACACACTGCTGCCACTGTGCGTCGGTGGTAAAGGGAGTGAATGTTGAAGGTGCTGGATGGGGTGCCAGTCAAGCAGGCTGCTTTGTCCTCAATGGTGTCAAGCTTCTTGAGTGGTATTGGAACTGCACTCATCCAGGCAAGCGGAGTGTATTCCATTACATTCCTGACTTGTGCCTTGTAGATGGTGGACAGGCATTGGGGAGACAGGGGGTGAGTTATTTGCCACAGAATTCCCAGTCTCTGACCTGCTCTTGTAGCCACAGCATTTATGTGGCTGGTCCAGTTCAGTTTCTGGTCAATGGTAACCCCAAGATGTTGATAGTGGGGGATTCAGTGATGGTAATACCATTGAACGACAAGGAGAGGTGGTTAGATTCTGTCTTGTTTGAGATGCCCATTGCCTGGCACTTGTGTGGCGTGAATGTTGCTTGCCACTTATCAGCCCAAGCCTGGATGTTGACCAGGACTTGCTGCATCTGGACATGGGTTGCTTCAGTATCTGAGGCGTTGCAAATGGTGCTGAACATTGTGCAATCATCAGCGAACATGCCCACTTCTGACCTTATGATGGAGGAAAGGCCATTGATGAAACAGTTGAAGATCGTTGGGCCTAGGACACTACCGTGAGGAACTCCTGCAGTAATGTCTGGGACTGAGGTGATTGACCTCCAACAATCACAACCATCTTCCTTTGTGCTAGATATGACTCCAACCAATGAAGAGTTTTCCCCCTGATTCCCATTGACTCTGGTTTTGCTAGGGCTCCTTGTTGCCATACCCAGTCAAATGCTGCCTTGTTGTCAAGGGCAGTCACTCTCACCAAATCTCTGGAGTTCAGCTCTTTTGTCCAAGTTTGGACCAAGGCTGTAATGAGGTCAGGAGCTGAGTGGCCCTGGCAGAACCCAAACTGAGCGTCAGTGAGCAGGTTATTGCTGAGCAAGTGCTGCTTGATAGCACTGTCAACAACCCCTTCCATCACTTTGCTGATGATTAGGAGTAGACTGATAGGCTGGTAATTGCCCAAGTTGGATTTGTCCTGCTTTTTGAGTACAGGACATACCTGGGCAATTTTGCACATTGTCGAATAGATGCCAGTGTTGTAGCTATGCTGGAACAGCTTGGCTAGGGGTGCGGCTAGCTCTGCAGCACAAGTCTTCAGTGCTATTGCCGGAATGTTGTCAGGGCGCATAGCCTTTGTAGTATCCAATGCCTTCTGCCGTTTCTTGATATCACATGGAGTGAATCGGATTGGCTGAAGACTGGCATCTGTGATGCTGGGGACCTCAGCAGGAGGTTCTGCTCTGTATTCCAAGATCCAAGTTATTTATATATAGTGAAAAAAAACAGTGGTCCTAGCACTGACCCCTGGGGAAAACCACTGTCTGTCATCATCATCGGCTGTCCCTCAATTTGAGGATGATGTCTACTGAAGGTCACTGGTTTCTGCCATGGGTCTTCAGGTGACTGAGCAGGCCGATTCTTGACCCGCAGATCTTTGGGCACATGGGACAGGGCGTACCACAGGGTAGTGGGATCCAGAGTGCAGGATTCGCTTCCTTTTCTTACTTTATCTGCTGCCTCGTCATTAAGGCGTTTGGGCTCAAAGCATGATGTGGCTTGATGGACAAATTGTCACCATTTTCAATGATTGGGAGCCAGCTCCTTGCAGTCATCAATGTCAGTGCTGCTGTGCTTCAAAGAGAGCTTGAGTGTCTTTGAAGCATTTTCTTTGCCCTCCCTGGAACGTTGGGCATTTGAGAGTTGAGGAAACAGGACCTGGCGGAGGAGATGGTTTTTGGCCATCCGTACACAGTGTCCAGTCCATCGAAGTTGGTTTTGCAGGAATTTTGCCTGAATGCTTGTGGAGCTGGCTTAAAGAAGGACACGAGTGTTTGTTCGACAGTCCTCCCATTGAATCTGGAGGATGCAGCAGAGACATTGCTGATGGAATTTCTCTAGCACTCTTATGTGTCACTGATACATAGTCCAGGCTCACCGCAGTATAGGTGTGTGGTGACAACAACTGCTCTGTACACTAGGACATTTGTTGACTTGCAGAGGTCTTTTGTTGTCACTCACACTGTCTACCATCCTTCAGCCTGAAAAACAACCATTTACCATGACACGCTGTTTTCTGTCCTTAATCCAATTTTTTATCCAGTTGGATATTGATCTTCCTATTCCATGAGCCTCAATTTTGTGAACCAGCCTTTTATGTGGTACTTTATCAAACACTTTCTTATAGACAACATCCACCGCATTCCCTTCATCAACATTCTCTGTTACTTCATCAAAAAATTCAATTACATTAGTCAAGCATGATTTGCCTTTTACAAATCCATGCTGGCTATCTTTAATTAACTCAAACCTCTCCCAAGTGTCTGTTGACTTTTTCCCTGATTATTGTATTTGATGTGCAACCTTTTGTGGCAAAAATAAAGTCCTAGTAATAACAATGACTCTTTTTCTGTTGATCAAGCATATTATTTTTGTGACAGTTTATGGTTTTCACAGCTCAGATGATCCTGATTATTTTGGGCTAAATATATCACAGCATAGTTTGCAATTTTCTTTATATTGGTACATAATACCCGATGCATGTAAGGTGGCATTTGAAAAATGGCTGCAGCAGCAATGTGCTAATGAGATGAAAGCCAACACCATAAATACTGTATTTGTTGTATTTTTTGCATGTGTTTTTCCAAAGTACAATAAGTGACCTGGAAGAAGCTTGAATTTTAGTGAAAGCGTTTAATTTCAGGCGTTGGGATTGTTTGACGCTCTGTGTGAGATCAGGCCCTCACTGTGTTGCTTGATTTGTTTTGTGTGTGATACACTGTACACTCAATTCAAAGTCGCTTAATTCAAATTATGTGCTAATTAATTTTTATTAAGATTAATTTTCTACTTTGCTTTCTTATTTGTGTTGCTTGGTTTAAATGATTGGATAATTCAATATTTTTAGCGCAAAATGATGATGAATTATCAGAAGTAGACTGTAATTTGGGATAAACATTCTCTGCACTTCTGCTAAAATTGACACAAAGTGCAATTCTGTGCATCATGAGACAATCAATAGGTTTTAATTCAGAAGCACAAGTTAGCAATTAGGTGCACAATTGATGTGTGCTCTGTTGCGTCTGAGCACTGGAGAGGAAACTGCCTCACAAAGCAGCCAGACATATAATGGGATATTTCCTCCCAGACACAGAATGAGATGATAGAAATCTGAATTGGAATCATATACTGTACAAGTGGCAAGAGTTTTTTTTATTGTAAATTATGTATGCTGTTCTGTAGGATGCTGGGATCAGCAGTGAAAGATTGAGGCCTTTGTAGTAAAGCAAAGTATTTTTTATTTGAATTTCTTCCCTCTTTTCATAAGGCTGGGGTACCATTACTGAGGACCAGTGACCCTGCCGGTTTATCCAGTGAGTAGCGGAGAAATACAACTTAGAAATTTCCCAGGTTCGATCCCCAATCTCTGCTGAGTTAGCTAGTTTAAGCCAGGCTTTAACAGAGGCGCTACAATTACCTTCCATGCCCCTCGGCATGGGTGGGATAAATCAACCAGAGATCCTACTCCTGATTGCTATCCAATGACTGTTAGTGGAACTTCAGATGGGGACAGGATGAGGCTTAGTTATGATGTCTCATGCAGTTGAATAGCTTACCAACACTCTGCTTCAGGTTCCCACATGAATTGTGGTTACTTTGTTGAGGTAGTGGAGGCTGCCAGCTGTATTTGGAACCGTGTACCAACAAGAGACAAGCACCTTCATTAAAAGGAGATAGAATCATAGAAAATTTAAGGCACGGAAAGAGGCCACTTGGCCCATCATGTCTGTGCCGGCCGAAAAACGATCCACCTATTCTAATCCCACCTTCCAGCATTTGGTCTGTATCCCTGCAGATTACGGCACTTGAGGTGCATATCCAGACTCCTTTTGAATGAGTTGAGGGTTTTTGCCTCAACTACCCTTTCAGTCAGTGAGTTCCACACCCCACCACCCTCTGGGTGAAAAAGTTTTTCCTCATCTCCCCTCTAATCTTTCTACCAATCATTTTAAATCTATGCCCCCTTGTCACTGACCTCTCTGCTAAGGTGAACAGACACTTCACCTCCACTCGATCCAGGCCCTTCAAAATTTTGGACATTTCAATCTGATCTCCCCTCAGCCTTCTCTGATCTAAGGAGAACAACCCCAGCCTATCCAATCGTTCCTCATAGCTACATTTTTCCAGTCCTGGCAACATCTTCATAAATCTCCTCTGTACCCTCTCTAGTTCAATTACATCCTTTCTGTAATGAGGTGACCAGAACTGCACACAGTACTCAAGTTGTGGTCTAACCAATAAGTTATACAGTTCCAGCATAACCTCTCTGTTCTTATATTCTATACCTCAGCTAATAAAGGAAAGGATTCTATATGCCTTCTGAACCATCTTATCGACCTGTCCTGCTACCTTCAGGGATCTGTGGACATTCACTCCAAGGTCCCTTACTTCCTCTACACTTCTCAGCATTTTCCCATTAATCGTGTATCCCTTTGCCTTGTTTGACCTCCCCAAATGCATCACCTCACACTTCTCCAGGTTGAATTCCATTTGCCACTTTTCTGCCCATCTGACCAGACCATAAATAACTTCCTGCAGCCTACAGCTATCCTCCTCGCTATCTGCGACAAGGCCAATCTTTGTCATCTGCAAACTTCTTGATTGTGCCCCCAAAATTTTGTCCAAATCGTTAATATATACCACAAAAAGCAGGGGACCCAGTACTGAGCCCTGCTGAACGCCACTGGAAACAGCCCTCCAGATGCGAAAACACCCGTCAACAATTACCCTTTGTTTCCTGCCACTGAGCCAATTTTGTATCCACCTTGATGCACTTCCCTGGATCCCATGGGATTTTATTGTTTTAACTAGTGTGCCATGTGGGACCTTGTCAAAAGCCTTGCTAAAATCCATGTAGACCACATCAACTTCACTACCCTCATCTATTTTCCTTGTTACTTGTTCAAAAAAATTGATCAAGTTGGTCAAACAAGATCTTCCCTTAACAAATCCATGCTGACTATCCTTGATTAACCTGTGCCTTTCTAAGTGACAGTTTATCCTGTCTCTCAGAATAGATTCCAAAAATTTGCCCACTACTGACGTTCGACTGACTGGCCTGTAAAATGACAATTCAAATCAAAAAGGAATGGCTGTGTCTCCCCTCTTCTTCCCTTGCTCATGGCATTGAGGCCAATTGTAGCACCCTTTCCATTGCCTCAACATTTACTACAAAATCTCAAAATTGGCTGAGCATTGGTCAAAAAATCAGGACTGCCATGCTGTAGCCTCACCTCCATTACTGTACTAGCCCAAGTGAGACTCCATACTCGGAGAAGAGCCTCAGAAAATTAATCGCTACATTTCTACGGCTTGCAATGCTAGAATAGTATTTGCTCTTCACTGCCAGTGTAGTGGCACAGGACAAAATGTTACTGCCATAAAGATGGTGCGGTCATACAGTGCATGTTTGTGCTAAGTTGCATTAGTGCCATAGACTGTGATGCTGATGTAATTTAGGCACAGTTCTAATAAAATATAGATGCTACTGACTGTGAGTAATTTACATTTTGTGATGAATAGCAGAAACAGAACAATGAAACATAATGGCAATGTTGCTGTGCTCTTGTGTATCCTTGATTAAAAACTCACAATTACAATAGAGACTACTGTCAGAATTTGGCTTCCTGTTGGCATCCATGAGGTTTAATTGCCTTAACAAAGTGTTTTGTTAAATGAATTTTGGTATTTCAGTTAACTGTTTTTCACACATGCTTGTTTAACATAATGTTAGGCATTGCTACAGAAGTAATTTTAATAATCATAATTTAATCCACTAAAGCCATGCTAAGAGACGTTTCATTTTTCACCCCAGGCGATGAACCCATCTGTAGTGGCTGCTATGCATTCTCTTTGTAGCCTCGATACTTGCCTCTCCTGAAAATTTTACGACTTCTTTTATCCTTTTGATAGTAAATGGAGCAAAAAAGATTCAATTCAACTCCACCATATTGAGACCCGTCCTGGACATATGTCTGGGGACCAGCAGTAAACAGCAGTGCTGAACATTAAAGCTACAGTGGCTTTTAATTGCAAAAAAAAAGACATATTTCATTTCCTGACATACAGGAAATAATTAAATATTTTGTTTTCTAAAATGCTGACAATATACGGCAGATCTGTCAACATCTCAAAAATAAAAGACAGGTTGGTATGTTGAGTGCAGATATTTTAGTATTTTTTCTCGTGTGGTGACAGGTTGGCATTTGTGTTGCGATCCTTCATTTTGATGAAAAGTCTATCTGCCCTTCAATTTTAACCTACCATTTCTCTTTAGATGCTGACTGATCTGTTGTGTATTTCCAATGTTTACAGTCGTTATTTCAGATTTTCAGCATTCACTGTTTTCTTTTATTTATTTTGTAAGTGTTTTTTTAACTCCAAGCACTGTCTGTTAGGTAAATATTTCTACTTTGGCACTTTATTTAAACTGAACTTACTATTTGCACTTCATTGATTTGACGATGAGACACCTTTGGGCAACAACTATGTTTCCACTTGTTTACACTAGTAACCAGTGCAATTCAGGCAGAATCAGCCTAACCAGTGCAAAGTTTCGGGGAATTTTAAACGTACATGAACATTTTTTTTTATTCATTCATGGGATGTGGGCGTCACTGGCCAGGCCAGCATTTATTGCCCATCCCTAATTGCCCTTGAGAAGGTGGTGGTGAGCTGCCTTCTTGAACCGCTGCAGTCCAAAACCCCCAATTATGCTCGTGTTTTCCATGATCTTTTACCCTGATTCAAGATACAATTTGCTAGAATCAGGCCCCTTCCGCAAAACTGTCCAAGACCTCAGGTTAAAATTGCGAAATTCTGCCAATTGCCCTGATTCGGGAAGTGTTTGTAAAATCTTAGCTGCTTAGGAATCGGCAGTTCGGGAACAGATCACGCTGCAGAGGTTCTATTTCAGTATCCCAGCAACAGTTGTCCAGTCATTATGCTGAGCCTCCACTACACAGAAAAGGGGTATAATTAATCCTGTTCAGGAAGGCTCTGCAAATGTGCTAATTTTCTTAGGCATGCAAACACTAGTAGGCACAGTTTAAAAGTTTGTCATATGCAAAAATATTTTATTTACTAAGAAACTGACTAGTGTACGCCAATAAAACTATTAAATGGTTCAGTATAGGAATAAACACGTCATTCTCGCGTTGGCAGGCTGTGACTGGTGGGGTACCACAGGGATCAGTGCTTGGGCCCCAGCTGTTCACAATATATATCAATGATTTGGATGTGGGAACCAAAAGTAGTATTTCCAAGGTCACAAATGTCACAAAACTAAGTGGGAATGTGTGTTGTAAGGAATATGCAAAGCGGCTTCAAGGAGGTTTTGACAGACTTAGTGAGTGGGCAAGAATGTGGCAGATGGAATATAATGTGGAAAAATGTGAGGTTATCCACTTTGGTAGGAGGAATAGATGTGCAGAGTATTTCTTAAATGGTAAGCATTTCTTAAATGCCCGTCTGCAAAGAACAAGAATATGTGCAGCTTCCAGTACATGCAAATGCGCCACACTGCAAACCCTAATGACAATCTTAAATTGGTTGTCAGCGTTATTCTTAGCACACTGAGGAGTATTTAGCAAATAAAAACAAGAAATGCTGGAACCACTCAGCAGGTCTGGCAGCATCTGAAAGAGAAGCAGAGTTAACGTTTCGGGTCAGTGACCCTTCTTCGGAACTGACAAATATTAAAAATGTCACAGGCTATAAGCAAGTGAGGTGAGGGTGGGGCAAGAGATAACAAAGGAGAAGGTGTAGATTGGACAAGGCCACATAGCTGACCAAAAGGTCATGGAGCAAAGGCAAACAATATGTTAATGGTGTGTTGAAAGACAAAGCATTAGTACAGAAATGGTGTTAACAGACTGAATATTGAACAGCAGCAAGTGCAAACATGAAAATAAAAACAGTGGGTAAGCAAAGTGAACAAACTAAGATGAAATGAAATAAATGCAAAAAAAGGGTTGTAAAAAATGTAAAAAAGAAAAAAAGAAAAAAGAAAAAGCAACTAAAAATGAAAGTAAAATGGGGGGGCTGTCATGCTCTGAAATTATTGAACTCAATGTTCAGTCCGGCAGGCTGTAGTGTGCCTAATCGGTAGATGAGATGCTGTTCCTCGAGCTTGCGTTGATGTTCACTGGAACACTGCAGCGATCCCAGGACAGAGATGTGAGCATGAGAGCAGGGGGAAGTGTTGAAATGGCAAGCAACTAGAAGCTCAGGGTCTTGCTTGCGGACTGAGCGGAGGTGTTCCGCAAAGCGGTCACCCAGTCTGCGCTACACCTTCTCCTTTGTTATCTCTTGCCCCACCCCCACCTCATTTGCTTACAACCTGTGACATTTTTAATATTTGTCAGTTCCGAAGAAGGGTCACTGATCCGAAACTTTAACTCTGCTTCTCTTTCCACAGATGCTGCCAGACCTGCTGAGTGGTTCCAGCATTTCTTGTTTTTATTTCAGATTTCCAGCATCCGCAGTATTTTGCTTTTATTTTATTATTTAGCAAATGTTGTCCAATCGCGGAATCACATCTAATGTTGGACACTGTGCTTTGAGTTTTGCAAGCACGGGCTGGTTGGGTACGACCCATACCTTGCCCGTTGCGAAGAGCAGAAGGGACATGTTGCTTGATGCGATCCGCCAGTCTTTGGGACGTATGCCTATATACCTAGCATCACAGTGGCATTGAAATTCATATATCACAATACTCATTTGTGTGATAGGCAGAATGTCTTTTTGGCTTGAAGGCAGCATCCTGTCAGTGGCGAACACCACACATGTTGCTACTGCATAGAGGCAGCATGAAACAACTAGCTAGGTATATAGGCTGTACGTCCCAAAGACTGGTGGATCGTATCAAACAACATGTCCCTTCTGCTGTTCGCAATGGGCAAGGTATGGGTTGTAGCCAACCAGCCCGTGCTTGCAAAACTCAAAACACTGTGTCCAACATTAGAAGTGATTCCGCGATTGGACAACATTTGCTAAATAACCCACAGTGTGTTCAGAATTACGCTGACAACTAATTTAAGATTGTCAGTAGGGCTTGCAGTACTGGCGCATTTGCACGTACTGGAAGCTACATATATTAATACACAGGGCCCTGTTCTTTGCAGACAGAAAGAATATGTACAAACATTGTGCCTGTTTCAGCTGAACAAAATAAGTGACAGCCATTCGCTGGTTCATTCCTCAGGGCAATGCCTTGACCAATCAGGATCAAGCCGCCTAGTTTAAATTTTAACCAAAGCTTGGCAGTTAACTGTCAGTCATCGTAAACTGGTGCATTTGCCTTGACAATGCCTCTACCAATCAGAGTTCACTTGTCAACCAATCAGCACTCTCTTCTCATGCAGTATAACTTGTTGTTTTCCCTTACATTGCTTATTCTTGCGGATTGTCCTGATGAGTGCAAGACGAAAAGCTTCAACAGCATGTCTCTATTTTCAGCAATACTCAAATTGTGGATGCATGGAAAAGACTACCAGATGAAGCAGCTAATATTGTGTCAAATACCATCTTTTTGAGAAAAGCTGAATAAATATGTTGAACAAGGTTGGTCATAAATTTGGTGAGATCTGATGGAATCTTTGTAGAATATGATGTTTCCTCTGCGGCTAGGACTGTGGCAATGGCATGCAAAGAAAGCAACAGGTCTCAAATGTTATGCTAGGGAAGTAGCTATCATAATAGGATCACAGAATTGCGGAATTGTTGCAGCGCAGAAGGAGGCCATTCAGTCCATCGTGTCCGTACTGGCTCTCTGAAAGAGCAATTCCCTCAGTCCCATTCCCCTGCCTTCTCCCCATAACCCTGCACATTCTTCCTTTTCATATAACTGTCTAATTCCTTTTTGAATGCTTCAATTGAACCTGCCTCCACCACGTTCTCAGGCAGCGCATTCCAGACCTTAACCACTCGCTGCGTGAAAAAGTTTTTCCTCATGTCACTTTTACTTCTCTTAACAAATACTTTAAATCTGTGCCCTCTCGTTCTCGATCCTTTCACAAGTGGGAACAGTTTTTCTCTATCTACTCTGTCCAGACCACTCACGATTTTGAATACTTCCATCAAATCACCTCTCAGACTTCTCTTCTCCAAGGAAAACAGTCCTAACTTCTCCAATCTATCTTCATAACTGAAGTTCCTCATTCCTGGAACCATTCTCGTGAATCTTTTCTGGACTCTCTCCAATGCCCTCACATCTTTCCTCAAGTGCGGCGCCCAGAATTGGATGCAGTACTCCAGCTGAGGCCGAACTAGTGTCTTATACAACTTCAACATAACTTCCTTGCTCTTGTACTCTATGCCTCTATTAATAAAGCCCAGGATACTGTATGTTTTATTAACTGCTCTCCCAACCTGTCCTGCCACCTTTAATGACTTATGTACATATATACCTAGGTCCCTTTGCTTCTGCACCCCCTTTAGAATTGTACCTTTTATTCTATATTGTCTCTCCATGTTCTTCCTACCAAAATGAATCACCTCACATTTCTCTGCATTGAACTTCATCTGTCACCTGTCTGCCCATTCCACCAACTTGTCTATGTCCTTCTGAAGCTCTACACTATCCTCCTCACAGTTCACAATTCTTCCAAGTTTCGTATCATCTGCAAACTTTGAAATAGTGCCCTGTATACCAAGGTCTAGGTCATTAATATATATCAGGAAAAGCAAGGGTCCGAACACTGATCCCTGGGGAACTCCACTACAAACCTTCGTCCAGCCTGAAAAGCATTCATTAACCACTACTCTCTGCTTCCTGTCACTCGGCCAATTTTGTATCCATGTTGCTACCGTCCCTTTCATTCCATGAGCTACAAGTTTGCTCACAAGTCTATTGTGTATCAAATGCCTTTTGAAAGTCCATGTACACCACATCAACAGCATTGCCCTCATCAACCCTCTGTTACCTCCTTAAAAAACTCCAGCAAGTTAGTTAAACATGATTTTCCCTTAAGAAATCCATGCTGGCTTTCCTTAATTAACTCGCATTTCTCCATGTGACTATTGATTTTGTCCTGAATTATTTTTTCTAGAAGTTTTCCTACCACCGAAGTTAAACTGATTGGCCTGTAGTTGCTGGGCTTATCTTTACACCCTTTTTTGAACAAGGGTGTAACGTTTGCTATTCTCCAATCTTCTGGCATCACCCCTGAATCTAGGGAAGACTGAAAAATTATGGCCAGTGCCTCTGCGATTTCCACCCTCACTTCCCTCAGTATCCTTGGATGCATCTCATCTGGCCCTGGTGCTTTATCCACTTTAAGTACAGACAGCCTATTTAATACTTCCTCTTATCAATTTTAAACCCCTCTAGTGTCTGATTTACCTCCTCTTTCAACATTGCCTGGGTTGCATCTTCTTCCTTGGTAAAGTCAGATGCAAAGTATTCATTTAATATCTCAGCTATGCCCTCTGCCTCCATGTGTAATTCCCCTTTCTGGTCTCTAATTGGCCCCACTCCTCCTTTTACTATTTATATGCATATAGAAAACTTTGGGATTTCCTTTAATGCTAGCTGCCAGTCTCTGTTCATGCTCTCTCTTTGCTTCTCATATTTGCTTTTTCACTTCTCCTCTGGATCTTCTATATTCAGCCTGGTTCTCAATAATATTTTCTACCTGGCATCGATCATAAGCACACTTTTTCTTCTTTGTCTTAATCTCTACTTCTTTTGTCATCCAGGGAGCTCTGGATTTGTTTGCTCTATTTTTCCCCTTAGAGGGAACATACCTTGACTGTGTCTGAATTATCTCTTCTTTGAAGGTAGCCCATTGTTCATCTACTGGTTTTCCTGCCAGTTTTTAACTCCAATTTATTCACCCCGGCTCCATTCTTACCCCATTGAAGTTGGCCATTCCCCCAGTTAATTATTCTTATCCTGGATTGCTCTTTGTCCTTTTTCATAGTCAACCTAAACCTTATGATACAATGATCACTGTCCCCTAAATGCTCTCCTACTGATACTTGATCCACTTGGCCCACCTCATTCCCAAGAATCAGTGCCTCCTTTCTTGTTGGACTAGCAACATATTGTTGTGGATAATTTTCCTGAACACACTCTGGGAACTCTTGTCCTTCATTGCCCTTTACACTACTATTGTCCTAGTTTATATTTGTATAATTAAAGTCCCCCATTAAAACTCCCTATAATTTTTGCACCTCTGTAATTTCCTTGAAATTTGTTCCTCCATGTCCTTCCCACTAGCCAGTGGCCTATAGACAACACTGAGCAAAATAACTGCACCATTTTTGTTCCTTAGCTCCAGCCAAATTGATTCTGTTCTCGACCCCTCTGGGACATCCAGCACTGCAATGCTCTCCTTAATCAACACCACCACCCCTCCCCCTTTTTTCCCTTTCCTATCTTTCCTGAACACCTTGTATCCAGGAATATTTAACACCCAGTCCTGCCCTTCTTTGAGCCAGGTCTCTTTTATAGCCACAACCACCTGCGTGAATAATGTGTTGGCAAATTGCAAAACAAACAACCAACGAACAACCAAGAATTCATAATCCCACTAAGGTAAATTGTGAGAAGAATTCCATAAATCTGATCCTAAAATCTAGGAGTTTCCCCATGTAGGTTCATACCCTATTCACCGAGGATCAGTATTTACAGACATACAGCAAGGGGTGTTAACTCCAAGCTCAAATGAGAGCTTCCTCTGTACCAGTCTGACTGTTGCTATTTCCTAAATGAGACATTTTTATCACCTCTGTGGTTGTGATTGTGAGCTTGGTGCAAGTTGTGATGTGTTTTCATCAGTTTGTTGCTGTGAACCATTTGAAGCTTGGCTGAGACTCCCGAGGTTAATTTCACATTGGACACAAAGTGTTTTCACATTTTTAAAAATGCAACCAAATGGCACTGTTGCACTGTTCTCCTGCTGTTGGCTGCATTCGGAAATATCAAAACACTGAATTCTCTTGATCAGCTGAGGTTTACACTTTTGTAGATCTTGTGAGCTGGGTGCTAGATTCAGCCTGGTGTTCGATGGAGAATATACTAGGTGGAAATGTAAACAGAGAAGAGTGGCACAAGGAAACTGGTATGTTACTGCTGTTTCAAAAGTGAAGCTACAAGGTCAAACCAGCAGAGAGAAGACCTTCTTCCTCCCATTGGATCTGCACTGGGATTAAACCCAAAGGTCGCTGATTAAAATTCAGTATGACAAAAGGCACTTTGCTTCAACTTGGACACAGATAGGCTCAAAGTAATAACTTTGCTTTATATGGACCAATAAAATTATGTGAAAAAAATTCAACCTTTGATTTTATATAAAATGCATTGTAAACAATTGAACTGTTTTGCAGTTTACCAACACACTATCCATGCAGGTGGTAGCCCACTTCTTTGATTAATACCATTAGTCACCTCTGTCTCTGGCCTCCTGCTGTGACTAATTTGAATAGTTAACCTTTCCGTTACCTCTGGGATTCAAATGATTTTGTGGTTCTGGCTGCAGATTAACTGTCCTACTTGCATGGTGATTTAATACATTTAGTTGTCAGCCTGTACGATAGTTAAAGGTCACATGGAAATGAACAAAATCCTTTCAGGAATTTGTAAAATGGTTAGCCTTATTACGTACTATCCAGCCGCTCTGAAAATTTCTCAAGTTTGGGCATTCTTGAGCTCCATCTGTTAGACAATTCAGAACACCGCAGTGAACCATTCTTAACATGTAATACCTTTTTCAGATTGCAGTGTGGTTGGTATGCGATGTATATTTCATCAGTTATAAAAGTGTTTCTGTTTTTGTTAAAAATATTTTTTGAGAATTTAGTCAAACTGAAGAAATGTTGGACCAGTTTTTTTTTCAAAAGTGTCATCAACAGAACACTGAAAGAACTTGTTTGACAACAACATTTACTGGTTGTCACATGACTCAAGTTAAAAATAGAATAGAAACCCTGGTAACTGGGGAAGATGTGTGCAGAGAAGTGACAGGTCAGAAGGTGGACTTTCTGTTTCCAGCTTCACTTTTGAATTGTTTGAAGTTGGGAATGCACTGTTTAAAAGGGGTTGGAGTTAAAAAAAAAACTGAAGGACAGAACTCCAGCTCTACCAAGCCTGTTTCAATGTTTAAAAAGCCTGCAGAAAAAGGAAGAGAACTTCCAAGGAGAGAAGCGAATTCCTAAGGAAGGAAAGAAGACCACAACCCAGCTCAGCTTTCCAGCACCTCTCTAAAAGACCCTGAGAAATGCACGATGTCAACTCATCTTGTCACCTGTCTTTGAACAAAAGCCTGCTAAATTACTCCTCAACACCACCTGAAAAGAACTGTTCTAAAAGATCCCAGTGACCCGACTACGTGTACTCGGAGGCCAGACTGTATGCCAGTTTTGGAACACAACGTATCTCATATGCTGTTTTCTTTAAGAATGAACAAGTATTCAGTCCAAGAGTTTTTTGTCTGTAACAGAGCTCTAAACAAAAATCCCTTTAATTTTTCTGGTTAACTGGTGTGTGTGTGTGTGTGTGTGTGTGTGTGTGTGTGTGTGTGTGTGTGTGTGTGTGTGTGTGTGTGTGTGTGTGTGTGTGTGTGTGTGTGTGTGTGTGTGTGTGTGTGTGTGTGTGTGTGTGTGTGTGAGGGGGGCTAAGGTAAAAATGGAACTTTAAACTTTCAGTCTGTGTGTTTATACTTTATTTCATTACTTGAGGTCCTGCAACAAGAATTTAGGGAGCTAGGTAGCAGATTAAAAAGCAGGACCTCAAAGGTTGTAATCTCTGGATTACTCCCAGTGCCACATGCTAGTGTGTATAGGAATAGGAGGATAGAGTAGATGAATGCGTGGCTGAAGTGATGGTGCAGGAAGGAGGGCTTTAGTTTCCTGGATCACTGCGTCCATTTCTGGCAAAGGTGGGACCTGTACAAGTTGGACGGGTTGCACCTGAACCAGAACGGGACCAACATCCTTGCAGAGAGGTTTGCTAGTGCTGTTGGGGGGTGGGGGGGGGGGGGTTTAAACTAATTTGGCAGGGGGATGGGATACAGAGTGGAGGTACAGTAGGGGGTGATGCACAGTCAAATATAGAAGAGAAACTAAGCCAGTCTGGAAGGCAGAGCAAATATAGACCTGTGAAGGCACAAGCGAATAATGCAAGGCTGGATTACAACAATTTTAACGCAAGGAGTCTTACAAGTAAGGCAGATGAATTGAGGGCATTGATTAACACATGGGAATATGATTTTATTGCTATCACAGATACGTGGTTGAGAGAAGGGCAGGACTGGCAGCTCAGTATTCCAGGGTATAGAATCTTCAGGTGTGATGGGGTGGGGGGGGGTGGGGATGTAAAAGAGGAGGTGGCATTGCACGATTGATCAAGGAGTCAATTACTGCAGTAAGGAGGGCTGATACCTTAGAAGGTTCCTCAAATGAGGCATAAGGGTAGAACTTAAAAACAAAAAGGGGGCAATCGCTTTGCTGGGAGTACACTACAGGCCTCCAAACAGTCAGGGTGAGATAGAGGAGCAGATAAGAAGGCAAATCGCAGAGAGGTGTAAAAATAATAGGGATTTCAACTTCCCCAATATTAACTGGGATAGTCTTAGTGCAAAAGGCTTAAAGGGGGTGGAATTCTTAACGTGCATCCAGGAGAGATTTTTGAGCCAGCACGTAGAAATTCCTACAAGAGAAGGGGCATTACTGGACCTAATCTTAGGGAATGAAACCGGACAAGTGGTAGAAGTGTCAGTGGGGGAGCATTTCGGGGATAGTGACCATAACTCTGTAAGACTTAAGGTAGTTATGGAAAAGGACAAAGATAGGCTGGAAATAAAAGTACTGAATTGGGGGAGGACCATTTTCAATTTGATAAAACAGGATCTGGCCAAAGTAGACTGAGAGCAACTACTTGTAGGAAAGACTACATCAGGCCAGTGGGAGTCATTCAAAAAGGAAATAGTGAGAGTTCAGGGCCAACATGTTCCCGTAAAGGTGAAGGGTAGGACTAACAAGTCCAGGGAACCCTGGAGGTCAAGGGATATAGAGGACTGGATAAGGAAAAGAAAGGAGGCTTATGGCAGATTCAGAGCGCTGAAAACAGCAAAGGCCCTAGAGGAGTGTAGAAAGTGGAGAGGGGGGTACTAAAAAAAGCAATTAGGAGAGCGAAGGGGGGCATGAAAAAACACTGGCGGACAAGATAAAGGAAAATCCCAAGGCATTTTATAAGTATATTAAGGGCAAGAGGATAACCAGGGAAAGAGTAGGGCCCATTAGGAACCAAAGTGGCAATCTATGTGTGGAGCCAGAAGATGTAGGTGAGGTTTTCAGTGATTACTTTTCATCTGTGTTCACTATGGAGAAGGACGATGTAGGTGGAGAGATCAGGGAGGGGGATTGTGATATACTTGAACATATTAGCATTGAAAGGGAGGAGTTATTAGCGATTTTAGCAGGCTTAAAAGTGGATAAATCCCCAGGCCCAGATGAGATATAACCGAGGCAGCTATGTGAGGCAAGGGAGGAGATTTCAGGGGCTCTGACACAAATTTTTTAATCCTCTCTGGCCACAGGAGAAGTGCCGGAGGATTGGAGGACAGTGAATGTGGTACCATTATTCAAGAGGGGTAGTAGGGGTAAACCAGGTAATTGCAAGCCACTGAGTCTAACATCAGTGGTAGGGAAACTATTGGAAAAATTCTGAGGGACAGGATTAATCTCCACTTGGAGAGGGAGGGATTAATCAGGGATACTCAGCCTGGCTTTGTCAGGGGGAGATCGTGTCTAACAAATTTGATTGAATTTTTTCGAGGAGGTGACCAGGTGTGTAGATGAGGGTAAAGCAGTTGATGTAGTCTACATGGACTTCAGTAAGGCTTTTGATAAGGCCCCGCATGGGAGATTGGTCAAGAAGGTAAGAGTCCATGGGATCCAGGGCAATTTGGCAAATTGGATCCAAAATTGGATCCAAAAGTGGCAGGAGGCAGAGGGTAATGGTCGAGGGTTGTTTTTGCAATTGGAAGCCTGTGACCAGTGGTGTGGAGGTGCTGTTTGTAGTGTACATTAATGATTTAGACATGAATACAGGAGGTATGATCAGTAAGTTCACAGATGACACGAAAATTGGTGGTGTTGTAAATAGTGAGGAGGCAAGCCTTAGATTACAGGATGATATAGATGGTCTGGTAAGATGGGCAGAGCAGTGGCAAATGGAATTTAATCCTGAGAAGTGTGAGGTGATGCATTTTAGGAGGACTAACATGGCAAGGGAATATACAATGGATGGTAGGACCGTAGGAAGTACAGAGGGTCAGAGGGACCTTGGTGTACTTGTCCATAGATCACTGAAGGCAGCAGCACAGATAGATAAGGTGGTTAGGAAGGCATATGAGATACTTGCCTTTATTAGCCGAAGCATAGAATATAAGAGTAGGGAGGTTATAATGGAGCTGTATAAAACACTAGTTAGGCCACAGCTGGAGTACTGTGTACAGTTCTGGTCACCACACTATAGGAAGGATGTGATTGCACTGAAGAGGGTGCAGAGGAGATTCACCAGGATGTTTCCTGGGCTGGAGCGTTTCAGCTATGAAGTGAGACTGGAAAGGCTAGGGTTGTTTTCCTTAGTACAGAGAAGGCTGAGGGGGGGACCTGATTGAGGTGTATAAAATTATGAGGGGAATAGATAGGATAGATAGGAAGAAACTTTTTCCCTTAGTGCAGGTGTCAATAACCAGGGGGCATAGATTTAAGGTAAGGGGCAGGAGGTTTAGAGGGGATTTGAGGACAAAAAATTTCATCCAGAGGGTGGTTGGAATCTGGAACACTCTGCCTGACGAGGTGGTCGAGGCAGGTACACTCACAACATTTACGAAGTATTTAGATGAGCACTTGAAACGCCATAGCATACATGGCTACAGTCCAAGTGCTGGAAAATGGGGTTAGAATAGATAGGTGCTTGATGGCCGGCACGGATATGATGGTCCGAAGGGCCTGTTTCTGTGCTGTATAACTCTATGATTCTATGACTAGTTAAGACTTGTTTTATAATAAACTTATAATTTTGTTGTTCATTTAAGAAACCTCGTTAGTATGTTTTATTCTGGGAAAAATCGAGTATATGATTGACCGTATCGGTAAGTGGGAAAATTTAAATCTCTGTTATGACTTGTGGAGAAGTGGAACTGGAATAAACAGTGCACTCCTCCTGCCTCGGTCATAACATATCCTCATGAAGATCATGATAAAAGAGACAATATTAGCTGCTGCCATTTTTAATTGATTATTACAATAGTAGAACATGGTAAAGAAATAAAGAACTTGCATTTTTATAGCACGTTTCCTGACTTCAGAGTGTCCCACATCACTTCATAGCCAATGTATTCCTCTGTCCCACCTCATGATGAATTAATCACTTCTGTCCCAAATCACTTCCTAGTCAATGAATTACTTTTGAAATGCATTCACTGTTGTTTCGTAGGCAAACATGGCAACCAATTTGTACACGGCAAGGTTCCACAAACAGCAGTGAGATGAATAACCAGTGCCGGACTGGAAATTATTTTGGAGGAGTAACAGGAGAGGACCAGCTGAGATATCAGTGGGCAAAAGAAGCAAAAACAATAGGAACCAGAAACAGATCACGACAGAGTGAATTGTCTGAGTTTTACAGGAGATAAATGCTTGAAGAGACCCTGGCTTGCAAGGGAAGCTGTCAGTGATCGCTACCATCTGACACAGCAGGGGCTGCAGGCAGGGTCTACCATCTGTACTGCACTGTTTGTGGTCATGAAAGTCACAAGTGGCTTTCAACTGCTGTGCCACAATGCCCTTCCAGTCACCCACAGGAGACATCTCTGAGATTAGTTTGCTCTTCTGTTTCAGAAGTCAGAGTTACACTAAATGTAAGAATCATGACATTGATTTCAAGACTATTCTCTTCCTCTAATAAGTTCATTCTCCTCCCTGCATCCTCACTGTATTACAGTCAAATTGATTGCATTCTCTAAAGTATTTTTCTCAGGATTTCAAAAAGGTGTACATCCCTCATTGTTCCTATTCTCCAGAATCTGCAGTCATTTTAAAGCCATGTTTTGTCAGCTTGGCTCAGCTAGTACTATTTGTCATTGAGTAAGAATGATATAGGTTTAAGGCCCACTTTAGGACTTGACCATATAATCTTGGCTGACTGTAATGCAGGTCTTACCTTGTTGCTACTTTCCCTTATCTTTCTTGCTCTATTTAATTTTGGTGGTGTCCTGCATGTTGGGTTTTGGTTTTGCACCTAAGTTTGTCAATTATAATGTTATACTAATAAATTATCATCTAGAAGTACAGATAATACCATATTTTACAGATCCGCCATAAATATCTACATTTTACACTGTTGACCACCCAAAGTGCATTCCCCTCCCCCTTTACAGCACAAATGTATCCATAAAGAAACAGCACTGTTGAAGAGTACAGATTGATAGTATGTGAATTAAACTGTTATTTGGTCATTAGTGTTTTGTTGGATGATTTCATTATCATCTCTTGTTCCATTGAGGAGCACCTTAGGGCGACTAATGACCTTCAAAGTAATATTCTTACAATATCAATAAACAGGCAGATTTGCTTTATTAAAACTCACAAAGTGAGGGGCATTTGTTACCCGTACCAATACAGATGAGGTACAATAACAAGCCAAGTAATGAACAGCCAATGGCTGCATCATCCGTTTTCAGCAAAGAAATTGTATTAAAGTTGGGAAATAACATTGGTGTTCTCGAAAGGAAGAAATAATGTCATTATGATTCAGCACTCTTTATATTCCATTCCTTTTTCACAGTCATTTCAGCTTCTTAGCATATTACATTTTATGTACTGAGGTACCTACCATTTAGCTGCTGGAAACTAGATACACTGTGGCTGCAATGTTTCTGAGTACAAAGAACAAAGAACAGTACAGCACAGGAACAGGCCATTCGGCCCTCCAAGCCTGCGCCAATCTTGATGCCTGCCTAAACTAAAACCTTCTGCACTTCCGGGGTCCATATCCCTCTATTCCCATCCTATTCATGTATTTGTCAAGATGCCTCTTAAACGTCTCTACGGTACCTGCTTCCACCACCTCCCCCGGCAGCATGTTCCAGGCACTCATCACCCTCTGTGTAAAGAACTTGCCTCGCACATCCCCTCTAAACTTTGCCCCTCGCACCTTAAACCTATGTCCCCTAGTAACTGACTCTTCCACCCTGGGAAAAAGCTTCTGTCCATGCCGCTTATAACTTTGTAAACCTCTATCATGTCGCCCCTCCACCTCCGTCGTTCCAGTGAAAACAATCCGAGTTTATCCAACCTCTCCTCATAGCTAATGCCCTCCAGACCAGGCAACATCCTGGTAAACCTCTTCTGTACCCTCTCCAAAGCCTCCACGTCCTTCTGGTAGTGTGGCGACCAGAATTGCACGCAATATTCTAAGTGTGGCCTAACTAAAGTTCTGTACAGCTGCAGCATGACTTGCCTATTTTATACTCTATGCCCCGACCGATGAAGGCAAGCATGCCGTATGCCTTCTTGACAACCTTATCCACCTGCGTTGCCACTTTCAGTGACCTGTGGACCTGTACGCCCAGATCTCTCTGCCTGTCAATACTCCTAAGGTTTCTGCCATTTACTGTATACTTCCCACCTGCATTAGACCTTCCAAAATGCATTACCTCACATTTGTCCGGATTAAACTCCATCTGCCATTTAGTTAAATTACCTTGGGGTTCATTGAAAAAAAACTAGGCCTACAAATTATTGAGTTAACTTAGCAAATCTTTTAGTTCAGGAACAGACTAAAAAGGAATTAAACAATAGGTAATATTTTAAAATGTCATGAAGGGAATTTAGTAGCTGTATTTGCATGTATTTTGTGCAGCCATTTAGCTGGAGGTAATCACAGTACTTAAGTTCACTGTTGTGCATAAATTACACTTTTATCAACTTATCCACGTAAACTACATTTTCCAATTATCATATGCATCAGGTATTTTTGAGGGACATATAAATCTAATTTCTTCGTGCAGTGGGCTAAATTTTCCACTTTATTTATCCAGTAAATGGCCACTTCGGCTATAAAAGCCCTTATGAATCAAATAAATGATTGTGTTATGCAAGCTGTTGTTTTTTTAAAAAATGAATCTATACTTCAGTATTGTATAAAGCCAATTGAGATTATAATTTCCCACCCACATTACCCCATAAAGATAATTTATTGCATTGATTTTTTTTAATTGAATGCAGGGTTGTGATTCTCTATTTGTCGAAGGCAGATAGATACTGCTTCCAAGCAACCAATTTAGACAGATTATCCAATTTAAAAGCAAGACCATTGGTTTCTGTTTCAGTGAAAAAATGGATGGAAATGTGCTATGCAACCCTAAAGCATTATCCCAAAGGGTAAATATCCAGGAGTCCTCAAAAATAAAAACAGAATTTGACCTGTGCTATCTTTCAGCGGCCCTGGTTACCACATGCTTTACAATTTGATCCAGACATGGCCTAGATTTACTCTTGATGAACTTTAAAGATATTTTTGGCATTAATTCTGACGATTTACAACTAAAACCTGAATGTGTTTTTGCACTGTGGTATCTGTTGCACTGTTGCAAGTCAGTGAACCATTTGCCCTTTCAAATTAGTGCCTTGGTGCTGATTTTGATGGTAAATGCAAGAAAATGAAAGTATTTGAGGAGGCTAAACATCAAAGAGTCGGAACCAATCTTTGGATGGACAAAGTCCTCAATATGATGCTGTATTTGGATCACACAAACATATAAGCCATATGAGTGCCGTGAAGCTGGAAAGACGTTGCTAAACATATCCCGGAATAAGAAAGAAAATGAATAAAATACTTCAGCAACTTCAGAAGACTTGGCAAGAAGAGAGGTCCTACAACCAGCGTCAATACTTTCTACCACATTAGGATTTCTACCAGATTAGAACCTCAATGATCCTAAATATAATGTGTTGATTTTATGTTGTCTGATGCAACATAAATGAGATGCATGGAGTTCACTTGGTTGAAGATCTTAAACAGGATTATTAAACAGCTCACAAGTATATACTGTGCCGAGCTAACTATTTACAGGACTTGCTCCTAGGTGTTACAGCAGCAGAGTGACTTGGGCTCTGAGTCACATGACTGTGTCCTGGCACTTAGCTCATTAGCATACTAAGATCTTAAAGGAACATCACTCTTAAAGGCAATCACACAACTTCCCCCTTCTTTCCAAAGATAAGTTTCATGTGCTAAACGTAAAAATACATAAACTCAGATAACATCAAAATTATTTATGCATGTGTAGAGATTATGACATTTACAAATATAGAGGCTCAAAAGTCCATATATCATCCTGGATGTTTGACAACTCTTGCTCGGTGAGTTTACGTCTCATCTGTTGCTGTTCTTTCTGAAGTTTCTCCCTTTCTGCACTCAGTTTCTGTTGCTCTTCCTTCAGCCTGCTAACATACTCTGTTGCTTTTCTCAAGATGATCACTTTTGAGGCCTTGTCATTCTTGGAAAGCTCTGGCACCTCATCTCGAAGAGCCAATAGACAATGCTTCAACTCATTCTTCCTCTGCCTTTCAGGACATTGCGTGTCCTTTGCCTCTCCTCATCCTCTGCGTCTGAAGGCTTGGGGCTCCAGGTTGAGGACTTGTTGGGCGAAGAGTACTTGGTCTCATGGAGATACTTGTCCATTCTCACTTGTTGTGGTGCTGGCGGTTCCCTATAGGGCAGATGTAAAAGCACGACATAGTTGTGCTGCTTCTGGGTTTCTAGACTGCACCGTTTGATGCTGGTCAGAGTCTGCAAGCGGGTTCGAGTTCCTGGAGATTTCCCCTTGGCAATGTTCTCGTGAATAGTTATGATGTTGAGGTCCTTACACGCTGGCAGTCCTGCCACTGCTGGACCACTCGTGTCTACTAGGTAGAATATTTGTGGTTTCTATGCCAACTTGCCATATCTGTATTGCAATGTCAGTATGCCACTGCACGGGATGGGTGACCCATTGTATGCAGATAACTTGGCAGTTGTCAGTTGTATCATTGATTTCCAATAACTCCGGTACATATCTTTGAGGATTTGGACTGGTGGGATAATTGCACTAGCTACGGTGTCAA
This sequence comes from Heterodontus francisci, assembly GCF_036365525.1. Taxonomy (NCBI): domain Eukaryota; kingdom Metazoa; phylum Chordata; class Chondrichthyes; order Heterodontiformes; family Heterodontidae; genus Heterodontus; species Heterodontus francisci. The sequence continues at coordinate 12,471,736 of NC_090406.1, forward strand.
TCTTGGCCCTGAGTGTATGTTTGCCAGCTTTCTTTGAGCACATCAAAGCTTCCAGTTGTTGGACTTCATCATCGTGATGTGTCAGGTTCACAATGTGGAATGCCTATTCGTCTTCTGTCTGAAAACTACTTCTCTTTGAGTCTTGTGTCAGGTCTGCTTCGCTGTGGACCTCGTATATCAGCCTGTGTTTACACAGATCTTTGGCACTTTCTTTGCTGCTGTTGCCCTGTTTTCTGTTTGCCTGTGTCCTGCCATAACTTCTGACTGTGTCTTTGTAGCCAGAATTCCCATATAGGCGGGCCCAGTGTCCTTTTGCACCACATGCCTTGCACAGATCTCGAAATGCAGGACAGCATTGTGGTGCAGGGGACCAACCACATGTACCACTCAGCTTGCTTGATCTCTTCAACCTGGTTATCATGCCGATATTGTTGGCTGCACCCACGTGCTTGCAGGTGCTGTTATCCAGCTACAATGACATTGTACTTCCTGCCATCTTCCAGCAGTGCATCGATGCTGTGACCTTTCTTATTCCCCAAGAGGTCCTACTGAAATGCCTCAATGGGTGTTGATACAATCACCAGCTCCATTATTCGGTCTGGCAGCTCAACTTCTGAAAAATCGCACTCGTTGCCCTTGCTTTGGCATCTACTGACAAACTGGTCTATTGCTTCCTGTGGCTGTTGCCTGTTGCCTGTAGGTCATCAATTCCAGGCGGTGAATTCGAAAATTCACTCTCAATCAGAGTTGATCTTGCAGCACTTTCCATATCTTTGCAGGATCTTTCTGGTCCTCATCAGTTAAGCCTGAGATACTGATTCTGTGTAATTCCTCATTTCCAATTACTATCATTACTTTAACAGCTTGCTTTTCTGGTTCTGTAATTACTTGGTCTGTGAAGCATAACTGCATTCTTTGTTTTAACAATTGGAACTCAGACAGGATATCAATGGCCTTCCAGTTCATGCTGGGAAATTTAGTGTCCATCTTCCTGCTGTTCTTTTGCTTTAAACTTGCTTTAAGATCTTGTTTTATGACACTACTTGTTTTCCTTTAAAATAACTCTCTTGGTTGCTTTGATTGACAGCAGCAGGTGTTTAGCAGCGCTTGACAGTTTATCTAGCTATCAGCCTCTAGTCTGTTTACACAGTTGTGCAATAGGCATTTCAAATGCATTTTTTCTAGAGTTTGTTTATACAGCAGATCAATAGGTAATTCTTCACGCTTGAGTGCTTTTATGAGTTTAAAAAAAAACTCTGGCTCAGTGAGTGAAGGCTCTGCAGCATTGGAGTTATTTAATGGTTTCCTTTTATAGCTTTAGCTGTGAGCTGCATGAATGGAGGAGTCCCGTGCTTTTTGCTGTCGGGCGCCTCCTGTAATGGCGCGGAACCGATCAGTCTAGGGGAGCCTTTGAAAACAATCGATCAGCCTGAGATAGGGATTGAGTTTTCCCTGGTTATTTTTCTTTTACTGAGCCTTTGAGAAAAATCAACTTTTAAAGCACTTTAAAGCTTTCTTTAAAAACTGGGATCCCTCAATTGTTGGAACAATGACTCACCCGATCACAGTGATTGATTTGCAGCCTGTCACTCAGCTCTGTCTGCTGCAGCTACAGGTAAGTTTTTTCTTCTTCTTTACACTGTTTGGGCCAGTGTTTCTTTTTAACTTTCTCTCTTATAACTGTAGAAAGGGTAGTTTTTAAAGCTGTTTTCCCGTGGTCTTCAGTCTTGGATTCTGTCTTCTCACCACAGCAGCAACCATGTATTGAGTTGTTTTTATGTTTCTGATGCAATATAAATGAGATGCGTGGAGTTCAGTTGGTTGAAGATCTCAAATAGGTTTATTGAACAGCTAACAAGTATATACTGTGCAGAGCTAACTGTTTACAAGACTTGCCCCAGGTGTTACAGTAGCAGAATGACTCTGGCTCCAAGTCACATGACTGCGTCTTGGCAATTAGCTTATTAGCATACTAAGATCTGAAAGGGACATCACTCTTAAAGGCAGTCATGCAACACTAAAAGCCTATAATACCGCAAGAGAAGAAAGTGGCACAACCTTTTGGTTACAAACAACCGACAGAGAGGAAAGAACCAGCTGCAATGACTGATGACCTAATTTTAACACTGCTCACCGAACTGCCTATGTCTGAATTGGTGATTGGAGGAATGGAGTCAGTAACGGTGCATCTACAGGAAGAGTGTTCTCCTCTGGGAGGTCTTCTGCTCTTGCTGCTGAGACCAAGGAGAAAGAAAAAATGGGCGAGAATTAGGATGGCAGGTGGAAGCTGGATATTTACAGCTGATAGCCATGAGAATAAAGGTTGAAGTTGTGAAGTGTACTGCATATTTGTTGAGATGGATGATGGGTTGCAAGTAACAGGTTGGTACCCTGCTGAGGTAAGCCGCCAGCCTTGCCTCCTCCGATGGTGCTGGTTCTGCCTGGGTGACTGATGTCCTGCTCTGTTTGGAAAGGGTGATGATGTTGCAGACTCCTCCCCCTGACTTGTTCCTTACCTTGACATTATGCTTAGTCTTGTCCTGCAGAAAGTGAGGATGAAAGTTAGTTAGTGACTGTTGAAAAGTTCAGTGGAGACACGTAGGGTTTGTGTATATAGTGCATGTGTTGAGGGAGGAGAAGAAGCAAGATGGAATAAGGATGGGGCAGTAATGAATGTAAAGGAAAATGTGTGGCATGCAAAGTGAGGAAAGATTGCTGAGAGTATTGATGGTTGTGAAAATGGTAGGATGTGCGAAGAGAATGGTAATAGTGTGTGGTGTGAACACAGCAAAGGAAATTGTAAGTGTCTTTGGAACGAGAAAGACTTGTTGCAGTGTGACCTTGTGATTGTATGCTAAGGAGTGTGATGGATGGAAAGGAACTGAGAGTGGTGGGGCAGAGGTGACAGGGGTGTTGAGAGAGGTGGAGAGGTGAAGATCGGTACTCATGTTTGCTGATCTTCTGAGGTTATTGAGCCTCTTTCTGCATTGAAACCATGTCGTGGGGTGATACAATGGCTCTTTCAGCCACCTCTGTCCAGGCAAGTTTCATTGTGGCCTTGGGGGTGTTCCTGTGGCTTCTGATGAATGGTTGCTCCCTCTTTGCCCTCACTTCCTTCAAGACCTCCAGTGAAGCAGCACAAAAGTGGAGGTCATCCCTTCAACTCATCCCTGCAGGTAAAACGTGTTCAAGAGATGTTAAATAGAAAAAAATCCAAGCAGGGGATGCCACCTCATTTTAAGTAGACCTTGGTAGTCCCACTGGAAATTGCATGTGTCACGTTAAGTTCCCAGGAACAAAATAGATAAAAAGTGGATGGAAACCCATGACCTAGGGTTTCTGCCCATGCCTTGCCCAAGACTTCTGGGGCTTGCAGCAAGAGAGCATGAAGTGTCCAGACTCGACTATTCCAATGCTCTCCTAGCCAGCCTGCCAGCTTTCACCCTCCTTTAAACTTCAGCTCATCCAAAGCTCTGCTGACCGTAACCTGACTCACCACAAGTCCCATTTACTCGTCAACCCTGTGCTCTCTGACTTCTAGCCCCACCAACGTCTCAAATTTAAAATCTCATCCTTATTTTCAAATCCCTGCATGGCCCTGCCCCTCACCATCTCTTTAACCTCCTCCAGCTCTACAATCCTCTGAGGATTGTGCAACGAACATACACCTGAACAACCAGAACATGACCATGGTTTTCACCTTATCCATAGTGTGGTTTCTCCAATAGTTTCAGACCAGATTATACTCAAGTTCTGAAGTAGAGCTGGAATCCACAATTTGGCACTGAGAGGCAAGAGTACCTTGAATTAAGCCAAACTGACACTAATAAGTTTTGAAATTTTAGTGCAAGAGAGAGCAAAATGAGATTACATTGTTATAGAATAATACCCAGAAGCACAAGAATTAGCTACCTTGCTTTTCTCTTTTTTTTTTATTAATTTTGTTTTCCAGATGGCTTTTCAGTTGATAATAGAACAGAAATACTGCACCAAGCTTTCAGTAAAAGCTGAATGTCCAGAAGGCCTTATCTAATCATTATTCCCACAGTGCCCTGATTTAACCTCCCTCCTGATTCTCTTTCAAGATATTATCCAGCCGAAGAAATTACTTGCTGTTGATTTGTTTTTACTAAATCATGTTCAAATCTGCTTACAGATAATACCATGGCTAAATCTAAATTCTGATTGCTGAACATTCACTATGACTGAGGCTTTAAAATGAGGTGTTGTCTGCAACTGCTTATTTAAAAAACCACATAAAGATTGGCATAGAGATTCGGCCGCGCAGCTCCAGTTTGTTGGGTGCTAAACGGCCTCCTGCGGCTCCAATATGGTATACAGGAAGCAGACACTCATCACAAGTAAGAACTATTCTGCCTGCCATAGTTGTAAAGGCCAAAAACTGCTGTGCAATGACCACGTCTGAAACATATACGAATAATGAATCGGTGCTGCTGCCATTACAGTGGCCCAATCTTCAATCCCATTTCAATGGCGAGCTGCCTGTTACTGTCTGCAGCTAGCCGGCCTGATGGTAACTGGGCCCAAGGCCCAATATAGGTTACACCTCGCCATTTAGGCACAGAGATAATTCCTTGCACCTTCTCCCCTACATGCCTAGAAATGAGCACACCCAAATTCTGAGACAATTGTGTTTGACAAGACCCAAATTATTCTTTAATACTAATGCAGCGGTGTACAAACTGTGATCCTCGGGCCATGTGTGAGCTCACCTCTGGCAACCGGTCCCTTAAATCCCAGGAAACTCAGTCCTATTTATGCTTACAGTAGCCAATTTTCTACTCTCGGCACCTGATAGGTACAACACACATGAGGTACATGGCACCTGTGGAGAGGAAGTTGCACACATAGGGCTGAAATTAGTGAGCCTGCCGCGGGTCCCGGCGGCGGACCCGGAAATGGCCGTCGTTCCCACTAATCATGAGGGCGGCTGCCTCGCTGCGATCATGCGGCGGCTGGCCATATTACATAATGGAGGCATGAGGCCCGTCCAATCACGTAGCAGGATGCGAGGCACCGAATACAGCATCAGATGACTCCGGAGCAGGTGCTGGCACCATATATAAAGGCCTGCCTGCCCTGCTTGCATTGCTTCCTTGCACTTGTTTGCTGCTAGCTCATCAAAACTGAGACCCATGTTGCAATGTTGCAGTGATTCTTGACCCTCCACTCCACCACTGAGGTGGACCCCCCAGCATGGCAGAGGCAAGACACATGGTGGTTCCACAGTTTAGCAATGCCTCCCTCAAGATTCTCCTCCAGGCTGCAAGGGAAAGGCTTTTCCCCAGCGATGGCAAGAAGAGGTCCTCCCACCTGTCCAAGCAAGCCTGGATGGAGATCGCTGAGGAGGTCAGCTGCCGTGGGGTCACCCCCTGGAACTGGGTACAGTGTCGCAAGAGGGTAAACGACCTCCTGCATTCTGCCAAGGTGAGTCCTCCACACCTCTTTTTTAGTGATTGCAAGTTGCTATGCAGGAGGAAGCAGCACATGGGGAGGGAGGACCGACAACGGCGATGGCAGAGGGGGTCAGACATCACCTCATCCTGACATATGTATGGCTGCATCTCGGCCACAGGCCACCTTCTTTCACAGATCACCCCCATTAACTCCCCTGAGAGCGGCTGGGAGCATGAACTATACGTGATACCCCAGTAGGAGACGAGGGGCTGACACTAGCAGAACTGTCATGTAGATCTCTCTGCGAAGTATGACTAACTCCCTCTTTCCACTTGCAGGACAAGAGGGCCCATAACAGGAGGGAGACCACCTGGACTGGCAGAGGCATCCTAGATCGCCATAGCAGAGGAGGAGGCACTAGAATTTACAGGGACCCAGGATGGTTGCTCCATATCAGATGGAGACACAGGGGTCTCCACGCAGGAGAGTGAGGATTGCCTTCCATCAACATACATTTCACTTCTGGAGACCCACATCACGTACGGTTGGCATAACGAGATTGTGCAGCTTAACCCACACATTGTTTGTGTTCTGTCATGCAGCTTGGTATCCACAGGTGACTCAACCAGAAGCGGGACATCTGTCCACCTCTGAGGAGGAGCAACATTCAGAGGATACACCATCCCATGACTCTCCTGCACCTTCCACCAGCGCAGATACTTTCACCTCAGTGGGTTTCTGTTCAGCTGTAGAATCAGGGTCACAACCTGGTGAGAGCACCGCACAGGTGCCCGAGCAGCAAGCTGAGGCTGAGACAGCTGAGGCCACTGATAAACATAGGACTGTAGGTGGCAGGCCTATGCTGATGATGAGCCTCTGGTGTCGGCAGCACAGGGCATGTTGGAGCTGCAAAAGAGGCAAGGCAACATCTGCCAGAGATGCTAGAGGTAATAAGCAACCATGAGCAAACGATGGGGCAATCCATTCATGCCATGAATGCTGCCATGTCTTAGGCATGTGAGCACATGGCTTCTTCCATCGAGAGGTTTGCGATGTTAGTGTCTAATAAGTTCTATTAATGGATATTAAATACCTAGAATTTGAAGGTAATAGGGTGAACAGGTGTTGAGTGTTGATTAGTTAATTGTATTCAGATGTATATATAAAGAAGAGCCAGTGAGCAGTGGCTGGGTGTTGTTAGGAGTGGAGAAGTAAGCTCTGTGGCAAGCAATAAACAGTCTCCACCAAAGCATCCTAGTCTCAGTGTCTCCTTCACAAACAGGCTTGGAAATTTCTCTGACACGTAACCCTAATGGAGAGCCAGATCCCACAAATGTGCAGAACTGTACATCATCGCCTTGGCCGTAAGCTCAACACAGCAATGACAAGGTGAGAGATGGAGAAGGCGCCTGGAGTCTTCGCCAGCTCCTTGTTCTACCCTGGCGATCAGGGACATTCAACTGAGCCTTGAAAGGGCAGAGGAGAGGTTGACTTCCACAGCTGCGGGCTCCCCTCAGGGCGCTCTGAGTGTGGTGTTATGACCAGGTGAGAAAGGGGTCTAGGGTTCTCGCTCAGCCTTCACCTAGTCTTACCGTAATTTTAAACACACCATGTTTTTAGCTTCCCCTTGGTGAACCCTTGTTCACCGCTTTCCAATTATAAGGCAAAGAAACCAGCACAAACAGGTTTACTTAGGTTTAAAGAAGAAAGGTTGAAATTTATTAAACTTAAAGTCTTACTTGGTTAACTCCTACAGATACCCGACGCGCCCACGCTAGCATGAGATAGAGACAGAACAGAGCAGAAGAAATAAAGTGGAAAAGTTTGAGTCAATCTCTGAAGAGGGTTTTTGTTACGGATCTTCGAGCTCACTGTAGAGTCCTTGATTGTAGGTGGATCTTGCTTTTCATTGGGGCCCAATATTCTTAAACCTTGTTCGCTGTAGGAGACTTTTCTCGCTTGGGGTTCATGTGCCCTCAGTGGATTTGGAGTTCCGTGAGAAAGAGATGGGAGCGGACAGACAGGAGGCTGTGGCGAGCCAGCCAGGAGAGGTCTTTTCAGTCCAGGAGCAAACAGACACTCTGAGTTCAAACTGTTTGTACAATTCAGAAAAAAACAGGTTGCCAAGCAGGCTAGTCATGTGACCAGCTGGTCTGACCATGGCTGTTTGTGGATTCTGAGCACAGTTGCAGCTGCTGTGATGCCTGAGGAGAATCCTGCACCATTGCAGGAAACCCTCAGGTAGCTGGGGTCCTCCAGGCCTCAGGCAGCCAGAGGATGGCTGCCGAAGTCGTCACAGGCCAAGGGGCAGCCTAATCAGCAGCCTGCCTCCAGCCCAGCTGCTAACGATAGGTTCATACCTCGTAGAAACACTTATAAACATAAAAAGACACCTAGACAAACTTGGGGGTTCATGGTGTTTGAAATTTGACATGTTCTGCATCATATAAAGTTCTTTTGTTCAAGACATTAACCTTCATTGTTTAAAATCAATTATTCTATCATGCCTTAATTTTGAGCTGCTGACTTCACCCTTCCCCCCTTAGTGGAATGCCAATGTAGGCACAGCCCTCATTTGAATATGATGTCCCATGGTCAATAGCACGTGGTTCAGCTGGGCACTAGGCTTGGAACACAAATAGAAAGGAGGCCCACGGAGATAAAGCTTAATGTATCCCTGTACTGATGTCCGCATCTTCTTTCTGAATCTTTTTAACACCCCTTTTTTTAATTCCCTCTCATTTTCAATCTCTCTTTCTACACTACTCCAACTTCTCACTGTCTGCCTCTTAATATCTCTCTCTTCCTTCCTCCTCATTCTTTCTCTCTCTTTATTGCTTCCTCTGATTTTCACACTGAATTACACTGTGCTTGATCCAGGTCTATGGCCCGTTGTCATTTGTTCAAGATATCTCAACTGATATAAAGAATAACATGAATACAAAGATTGTAAAGATGAAATTTAGTTATGATATTTTGGAGAACTAGCTATTGGGATTAGCAGCTAATTGTTTATACTTGATGAGCCTTGTACAACAGTTGATTACACACTTCATCCATTGAGCTACTTCTTTCTTACTGCAGAGCAGCAAGACTCAATATTGTTTGGCAACAATCCATCCTTCTTCAGCTGTATATAATCAAAATTAATTTTATATGGGTACTGCCTATTAATAAATCCCCGAAAATCCAGAGCCTGATTCTGGTGTAACTGCAGCGGTTATTCCCACCCGAGCCTTGAGTTTGCGGCACAGTGGTGCAGTGGTTAGCACTGCAGCCTCACAGCTCCAGCGACCCAGGTTCAATTCTGGGTACTGCCTGTGTGGAGTTTGCAAGTTCTCCCTGTGTCTGCGTGGGTTTCCTCCGGGCGCTCCGGTTTCCTCCCACATGCCAAAGACTTGCAGGTTGATAGGTAAATTGGCCATTATAAATTGCCCCTAGTATAGGTAGGTGGTAGGGAAATATAGGGACAGGTGGGGATGTGGTAGGAATATGGGATTAGTGTAGGATTAGTATAAATGGGTGGTTGATGGTCAGCATAGACTCGGTGGGCCGAAGGGCCTGTTTCAGTGCTGTATCTCTAAACTAAACTAAACAACATCATTGGGAGGACACCTTATTTTCACGGACAGCCATCCATGCCACTTTCGACCCAAATCCAGCACTGCCATAGGGAGTAGGGAGTAGGGAGTGGGGGGGGTGGGGGGTGCTCGGTACCCGAGACCCCGTTCAACTTCCTCACAGCCTGCAATATAAGGAGGTCGATGCAAATGCAATTTCAAGGCACATGTCTTTAAATGGGTTTGAAATCTGTATCACTCTTTTTGATCATCAACCTCACACCTCAGTTACCCATGTTTAGACTGTGGTTTGAGAGGTCTTACAACCTGAGTTCTTAATTCGTTTTAGCTACACACACAGCAGTAAGTTCAACTGCAGGTGACTGCGTTTGATGAACCGTTCGATCGATATAAATTAAGTTGAATTGACCTTTATGAACTCACCATTACAGCACAGGTCATCTGTTATACTAAATTACATGGATAATCTAAACAAGATAGTTAGCTTTACAGCCTAGCAATTTCCTATGGCCTAGCAAATAATCCTAATGTGTTCTCACAACACATTACTCAGGTAAATACAGCTTCTGAAGTGCTTAAGTCTTTTTTGTGCTAGCACTATGATGCCAAACGTTCAGACATCATGGGCTGGATTTCTTCCTGCCCTTGGAGACAGGAATGGAGGTGGGGGTGGGGGGCACACAAAATGGCATGGGGTGGCGTCAGGTGGTATGCCCATGTTGTCATGCCCCCCATGCCACTTTATCCATGGCGGGGAGGTTGGAGGACAGTCCTCTCGCCCGAGGCCAATTGAGCCACTTGTGTGGCCAATTAAGGTCCACTTAACGGCAGCTTCCCCCATCCGCTCCCATTTAACGGGCGTTGGAGGGGGCTGCCACATGGAGACATTGCCAGGTGAGACCTGGTGACCTCCTAGCAGGCTTGCGGTGGTGGGGGCCCTCTACAGGCAATCCATAGCCCACGGAAGGCACCACCCCCCCCACCCAGTGGCAATGACCGCAAGACTTCTCTTCTGCCTTCAGCAAATCCCTCCACCCCCTTGCCAGGGGTTGCCTGACTGGTCCCAGCAACCCCAACCCCACAACTGCATTCCAGGTTCTCTTCCATCTTCACCACTGCAGTACTGGCAGTGGCCACTGCTCCTGGTAGTGCTGTTGTTACTGTTGAGCTGCTGGCCCTCCAATTGGAGGAAGGTGCTTGTCCCTTAAAGGGTAGACATCCCCGACGGCAGGCAGTTAATGCCTTTACATACCCAGAGCAGGATTTTACATTTTGGGTTGGGATCCTGACGTCGAGGTCAAATGCAGGTCCCGATCTCACAAAGTGTCAGGAACAGCCGCCCAACAATGATTTTGCCTTGATTGGCCAATTAGTGGCCAGAGGGCATGCTTGCTGTTCAATTAAGGACCACAGGAGGGCTCTCGAAGCTGGTGGGCCAATAGGAGGCCCTCCAGCATGGAAGGAGCAGCATTCTGCCGTAGCAGGTGAGGGAGAGAGAGGGCGCCTCCATCTTGAAGCGCCCGCTCAGCATCTTTAAAAAATCTGAAATAAAAAATGGACACACTTGCCAGGCCGCCATTGTGGAGGGGAAGCCCTTCCACAGTATGGCCTGCAGCCACAGCTGTAGCCAAGTAGGCAGGGTGGGCCTCAGAGTCTGACTGGTGTGCTGGCCTCCCTGGTCTGCCGCCAGGAGGCCGCCTCCAGGCAGCTGCTGTGCTCCCAACACCGCTGGGGTTCTGCAGGCTGACTGAAAAATTCCAGTAGGCCTCTGATAATTGGCCTTAATTGGCTTTTTTATTGGCCCTTAAATAGCTACCCGCAGCTTGCAGGCAGGTAGCCATTCAGCGTCCAATCCAGCCTCCAGGAAAATGGCTCAGGGGCATCATTATGCAGGCAAATGGGCATGCCACCCTGTGGCATTAAATTACGCACCTGCCCATCTCTGTTCCCTCCCCCATACTGGGGCGAAAATCCGGCCCCTAGTTTCTGTAACATGTGAACAGTTTCATAAATTGTAAAGACAACCGTTTAAACCTGAAAAGTGTCAATGGAAGCTTCACTCTCTTGTCTAAACTTTCATCTTCCTCACGTTCACATAGTATAGCACTTTATGAACCACTTCTAGAAAAAGTAAATTGTTATGATCAGGTGAGAAAGAGGTCTCGGGTTCCCTTTCAGCCTTCACCTGGTCTTACTGTAACAGGGTTTAATTTTGAACACACCATGTTTTCAGCTCCCCCTTGGTGAATCCTTTTTCACCACTTTCCAATTATAAGGCAAAGAAACCAGCGCAACAGGTTTTCTCAGGTTTAAAGAAGAAAAGTGAAATTTTATTAAACTTAAACTCTAATTTGATTAACGCCTACAGATACACAACGTGCCCACGCTAGCATGCACACGCGACACACGCATGCAGGTAGAGACAAAAAGAAAACAGAAGAAATAAAGTGGAAAGGTTTGAGACAATATCTGAGGAGGTTTATTGTGTTACGGTTCTTAGAGCTCACTGTAGTGTCCTTTATTGTAGGTAGATCTTGCTTTTCATTGGGGCCCAGTATTCTTCTTAAACCTTGTTTGCTGTAGGACACTTTTCTCTCTTGGGGTTCTTGTGGCTTCGGTGGATTTGGAGTTCCATGAGAAAGAGGTGGGAGCAGGCAGACAGGAGAGGCTGTGGCGAGCCAGCCAGCAGAGATCTTCTCAGTCCAGGAGCATTCTGCTTTTCTGCAAGCTCTCAGTTCAAAACTGTACAATTCAGAAAACCCCAGGTTGCCAAGCAGGCTAGTCATGTAACTAACTGGTCTGACCATGTCTTGGTTTTGTGTATTGTGTGTGTCAGGGAATGGTCCTTTGTCTACAAACACTGCCTGTTAATATGCAAAAATGTATTTCCAGCCAGGGGCCTGGCAACCCCTTCTCTTCTTCCCAGCAACAATTTGAAATTTAATGTCCATGTGGCAAAATTAATATGCCTCATTCTTGGCAGGTGTGGGCCTGCATGACAAAATAAATACATACATGTGGACCTAAATAGTCACATGGTGTTGAGTTTTCCAATTCAAAATAATGTAAAGTGGATAATGTTGTGTTAGGCCTTACTTCTTGAATCTTGTACTTAAACTGATTTGAACATTGTTTACTATTGTTAAGTATATAATTTGATTTTCCAGAATTTTCTAACACTTATTCAAGGCATAAAGTTAAAAGGTTAAATTAGCACTGCGCAATATTAGCAATGAACCTGTTAACACTATCAGGCAGACCCCCACCTGCATATGAGACATATTAATTTTGTCATATGAAAATTGATTTTAAACTGTTGCTGGAGTGAAGAAATTACTTGTTTGAAGATCACCAGGCACTGGGCTGGAAGGACATTTGCATACTAAGAGATGCTGCTTGTGAAGACAAAGGACTACTCCCTGCTCCAATTAACCCAAATGGATTTTGATCACCAGACATTGAAGGTGGAAGGAAATGCATTCCAGGCCCGGCTAAGATGATACAATCCACATAGCCAGGTTAAACCAGCTGGTCACATGACTAACTGGCTGGTCCAGGTTTTTTGAACTAGCCACAGGACAGTTTGAATTCAGAAGGTAGTGTGCAACTGAAGCTGAAACAAGTAAGTCTCTCATTTGGCTGGCTCTCTCTCTCTCGCTTTCTCCCAAGCCACCGGACCCATGGAAGACATGTAAACCTCAAAAGAGAAAAGACTCCTACATTGGAACAAGTTGAAGCGTGAACTGGGCTCCAACGAATTGCAAGATTTACCAGCAACCAAAGACTCCACATTGAACTTAAAGGACTGTAACTACCAGATATTGCCTCAAACTTTTCCCCTTTATTCCTTCTCCTTTTTCTGTCTCTATCTGCGTATGTGTTTATCGCGTATGCATGCTAGCGTAATCGCGTCGCATATTCATAGTCGTTAACCGGATTAGAGTTTAAGATGAATAAACTTCTACCTTTCTTGTTTAAATCTAAGGAAACCTGTTTGATTTCTTTGCCTTACAATTGGAGCAGTGAATAAGGATTCACTAAGGGGGAGCTAAAAACATAGTGTTTTAAAATTAAACCCTGTTATGGTTAAACCAGGCAAAGGCTGAGAGGGAACCCCTAGAGCCCTTCTCACCTGGTCATAACAAACTATTTGTATGAAATTCTTTTTAAAAGAGTTAAGACCTTCATTAAAATAGTAGACAAATGAATTTCACAAGACATATGAATGGTTATTTACTGAATATCACATAATGGAATTTCAATCCATTGGAAGGATTTCATGTAAAGAATGTTTTGGTACGGCAACATTGGAAAATAGTGTTTTTTAAATTTTAGCTCATAAATGGTTAACAAATAAGGATTTCCAGTGGAGAGGATTATTAGAGTATGGAATATATGACTGAATTGATTTCAGTTTTAAGGGAATGGGATGAAAATATTAGCTTTATTTTCCTTTTGTCTGTGGATCACAAAAGTGAAGAATGTTGGTCCTTGTCCCGTCAGATGAAAAGTGGATATGTATTTTATTCTCTAGGATTGCTAATAAACTTTGATCGAACAAAGAAAAAATGTTGCATGGCAATGAGGCTGCAGAATGATTCTTAGTGGTTTGGGATTATTTTCTTCTGGCTTTTCTCTCATAGGGGCGCCACATCTGTTGTGTACAGATGTCAAGAAAAGCGAACCCAGAAACAATACGCTGCAAAAGTTCTGCAGAAAACTGTAAGTGAAAGTTGTTAAGTTTTGAGTAGATTTAAACTGATACTATCATGGTTTTACTGTACTGAAGTGTCATCAACTGCAGACTTGTAGGTCTTGTGCCGTCGGTGGCATTCGCAAGCATAAGAGCCCCTAACTTTGGACAGCCACTACAGCACAGTGACTGCCTCCTGTGGCCTGCTAAAAATACTGAGTTGCTTCAGTACATAAACATGCTCGTATCACAAAGTAGAATAGTGTTATGATATGAGCACGTTGAAGCACAGACTATCTCAGCATCAGTTTCACAGAACTGCCCATGGCGGACACATGTGCAAATCAAGAATTCTTCAATTTTGGAGTCAGCCTGTATGAGACTGGAACCAGATGACAGTATGAAATTGAGAAACACATGGTTTGCTGTTTCCCCTGAAACAGGGACTAAAGATAAGAGTGATATTTGGCTTTACACTGCTTCAGATATTCAGGAACTTTTAGCCGTAGTTGCTGCTCCACTTATTTAGTCACGTGTAGTGAGTTTTGTTGGCTTATTAGAGCCGGATGCAGTTTTGTTCATTCATGTTCTTCCTTCTTGTCTTCCCTTCTCCAAGCATCAAAGTCAGTATAAGGCTACACAATTGAAAATGTACAGCATTTCCTTCTCAATCTTGTGAGACCAGCCCTCTTCTCATATTTACAATGAGCAGAGTATTGGGGAGTTGAAAAATGCGTGTGTCTTGCTTTTGTTGGAGCTTGTAATAGCTTCAATTTAGCTACCTTCAAATAACACTTTGCTCATAGGTCAAGGAGCTGTTGTGGGGTGGTGGAGGGGAAGAGAGGAACCAGGATAAATGTCCATTCGTAGAATATTGGATACGCAAAAAGAGTTACATTTGATGGGAGAAAGCTCTGATAATTTTGTACGCCCACAAGACTTGAAGTAATTATTGGCTTCCTCCACTGTATCTGCTATTTTATAAATATATATATTTTTATATACATTTATCAATACTTTTATTGTTAAAAAAAAAAATTTTCAGGACAGCCCTAAAGCACCTTGGCAAGTAAACAAAGCACTCAGAGAGTTAATTAGCTAGGTTCCCTTTGGGCATCGACCTACTTTGTCTATCTGAGGTCCGAATTTATACTACCTATATATTATTTTTTTAAATCTTGTATAGGGTGCACACTATCTTTCCTTTCCTTCAGGTTGTCATGATTTTTGATCACACTTTTTTGTCGTTATTTACCTTTTCAAATTGCTTCAGCAGTTCCCATTCAATTTTGCAATGTGAGCTGTCACAATGTAATTGCCAGCTCCAGCCACTAGGTGCCTCTGTGGAGTGGATTTCCAACTTTTCTCTTTCCCAACTATTACAATTATATATACTTTAAAAATTCTATATTCTATATTCATCAACTGATGGTGGGCAGTGCCACAGGCAATTTACTAATATAATAAAGTTATTTTCACTTAATGCCATTGTTTGTGGGGCTATGTAGTTCCCCTGTTCTGTTGTGAATTATTTCACTGCATATGGACAATCCCCACTGTCACTGAAATTGGTCATCTTAAGAACCGGGATTTTTCGGAGGCGATGGGACCTAGGGCCGCATTTTACAGGAAACAGCCAATTAAGGACGGTAGCCTGCCCTCTAGAGCTATCGGCCCAATCAGAAGTCCGGCAGCTCAGCAGCCTCAGCAGTGCAGGGAGCAGTGGCCACTGCTGGAGCTGCACCTGGAGGACGAGGGTCATTGATGGACTTGTGCCCTCAATGTAAGTTAAATGGAGTCTGGGGGCACCAGGGCCAGTCAGGCAGGCTCCAATGAGGGTTGGGGAGGAGGGTGGTGGAGGTTGCTAAGGGAAGGCGGTGCCGATGTCACGGGGCGGCCATTGCCACCAGGAGGCCAGTCCATGGGCCATAGAGTGCCTAAAAAGGAGGCCCCCCTCACTCCTGGAGCCCACTGGAAAGTCACCAGGGTTTACCTAGTGGTCTCCCCACACAGTGGAGGTTCTTCCCACTGCTGGTAAAATGCCAGTTGGGGTGGGAAGCCACTTAAGTGGCTCAATTGAGCTCCAGATGGGCAGGCCGTCTGCCACCTTTCCCACCGCTGGCAAAATAGCATGGCGGCGAAAGTAGTCGAGCACGTCACCTGAGGCCTTCCTACTGTATTTTGCCAGCCTTCCTCCGAGCCCATCTCCAAAGGACCTGTAAAACTCCGGCCAAGGATGTTGTTTACCAGAAAAATCCTGAGTGCTAGTGTTCCCATCTTAGAGATTTTAACCAATCTGAGACATTTTGGCAGGGTGTGTGTTGGTGACATGCAGATTACTGCAACAAAAAGACAACAACAACAACTTGTATTGTCTGGGCGGCATAGTGGCGCAGTGGTTAGCACCGTAGCCTCACAGCTCCAGTGACCCAGGTTCAATTCTGGGTACTGCCTGTGCGGAGTTTGCAAGTTCTCCCTGTGAACCATGTGGGTTTTCGCCGGGTGCTCTGGTTTCCTCCCACAGCCAAAGACTTGCAGGTTGATAGGTAAATTGGCCGTTATAAATTGCCCCTAGTATAGGTAGGTGGTAAGGGAAGGTGGGGATGTGGTAGGAATATGGGATTAGTGTAGGGTTAGTATAAAAGCCGCATGGAAGATGGCAGGATCCCCAAAGACACATTGTACAGCGAGCTCGCCACTGGTATCAGACCCACCGGCCGTCCATGTCTCCGCTATAAAGACGTCTGCAAACGCGACATGAAATCGTGTGACATTGATCACAAGTCGTGGGAGTCAGTTGCCAGCATTCGCCAGAGCTGGCGGGCAGCCATAAAGACAGGGCTAAATTGTGGCGAGTCAAAGAGACTTAGTAGTTGGCAGGAAAAAAGACAGAGGCGCAAGGGGAGAGCCAACTGTGCAACAGCCCCGACAAACAAATTTCTCTGCAGCACCTGTGGAAGAGCCTGTCACTCCAGAATTGGCCTTTATAGCCACTCCAGGCGCTGCTTCACAAACCACTGACCACCTCCAGGCGCATATCCATTGTCTCTCGAGATAAGGAGGCCCAAAAGAAAGAAGTATAAATGGGTGGTTGATGGTTGGCACAGACTTGATGGGCCGAATAGCCTGTTTCAGAGCTGTATCGCTAAATATAAATAAATTTATATAGCACCTTTCACATAATAAAATGTCCCCGGGCATTTCACAGCAGCATTATAAAACAAGATTCGACTTTCAGTCACATAAGGCAATATTAGGGCAGATGGCCAAAAGCTTGGTTAAATAGTTAGGCTTTAAGCAGAGTCTTAAAGAAGGAAAGAGATGTAGAGAGCCAGAGAGGTTTAGGGAGGGAATTGCAGATCTTAGTGCCTAGACAGCTGAAGGCACAGCCACCAATAGTGGGGCAATTAAAATCGGGGATGCTCAGGAGGCCAGATTAGATGAGTGCAAATATCTTGGAGGGTTGTAAGGCTGGAGGAATTACAGATATAGGGAGGGATGAGGCCATGATGGGATTTCAAACCAAGAATGAGAATTTTAAAAGCAAGGTGTTGCTTGATCGGAAGCTAATGTAGGGCAGAGAGCTAAGGGGTGATGAATGAACAGGACTTGGCGCAAGTAAGAATAAGGGCAGCAGAGTTTTGGATGGCATCAGGTTTATTTTTTTAATTTGTTCATGGGATGTGGGTGTTGCTTGCTCGGCTAGTATTTATTGCCCATCCCTAATTGCCCTTGAGAAGATGGCGGTAAGCTGCCTTCTTGAACTGCTGCAGTCCTTTGGGTGTAGGTACACCAACAGTGTAAACGGAGAATGACAGCAGCATTTCTGAGGTGCTGGGTTTTGTAGTGCAGGAGTCACAAAAAGTTAGTAAGCAGATAATAAAGAAGGTTAATGGAATGCTATCCTTTATTATGAGAGGAATTGAAAATAAAAGTAAGGATGTTATGCTTCATTTATACAGGGCATTAGTGAGACCACATCTGGAATACTGTGTGTAGTTTTGGTCTCCTTATTTAGGGAAGTATGTAAATGCATTGGAGGCGGTTCAGAGGAGGTTTACGAGATTGATACCTGGAATGAGCGGGTTGTCATATGAGGAAAAGTTGGACAGACTGGGCTTGTTTTCACTGAAGTTTTGAAGACTGAGGGGAGACTTGATTGAAGTTTATAAGATCCTGACAAAGTAGATGTGGAAAGGATGTTTCCTCTTGTGAGTGAGTCCAAAACTGATGCCATCCAAAACTAGAGGACGCTGTTTTAAAATTAGGGGTCGCCCTTTTAGGACAGAGATGAGGAGAATTTTTTTTCTTTCAGTGGGTTGTGCAACTTTGGAACTCTCTGCCTCAGAACGTGGTGGAGGCAGGGTCATTGAATATTTTTAAGGTGGAGGTAGATATTTTCTTGTTATGCAAGGGAATCAAGGGTTATTGGAGGTAGATGGGAATGTGGAATTTGAAACACAAACAGATCAGCCATGATCTTATTGAATGGCGGAGCAGGTTCAAGGGGCTGAATGGCCTACTTCTGCTCCTAATTCGTATGTTCATATGTAACAGTGCTGTTAGGAAGGGAGTTCCACGATTTTGTCCCAGAGACGGTGAAGTAGCAGCGATGTGGTTCCAAGTCAGGATGGTGTGTGGCTTGGAGGACAACTTGCAGGTGGTGGTGTTCCCAAGTAAGTTTGCAAGTAAAGACAGGAGTTGAAATAGTCAAGTCTAGAGCTAACAAAGGCATCTATGAGGGTTTCAGCAGCAGATGAACTGAGGCAGGAGTGGAGTTGGGTGATGTTATGGAGGTGGAAATAGGCGGTCTTTGTGATGGCGGGGATAAGTGTTCAGAAGTTCACATCAGAGTCAAACATGACACCAAGGTTGCAAATGGTCTGGCTCAGCCTGAGATGGTTGCCCGGGAGAGCGATGGAGTCAGTAGCAAGAGAATGAAGTTGTCATGGGGACTAAAGACAATGGTTTTGGTCTTCCCAATATTTAATTGGAGGAAAATTTCTGCTCATCCAATAGTAGATTTCAGACAAGCAGTCTGATGATTTAGCAACAGTCAGGAGAGGTGTTGGTGAGGTAGAGCTGGGTGCAATCAGCATACATGTGAAAACTAACTCTGTGCTTTTGGATGATGTTGCTGAGAAGTAGCCTTTAGAGAAGAAATAGGAAGAGGCCAAAGATAGATCCTTAAACACTGGAAACACCAAAGCCATCATCTTTTTGCCCATCACCAAAACTCTGTATCCTTAGCAGCAGCTCCATCCCCTCCCAGGCCACTGACTCAGGCTAAACACATTATTAGCAACCTCGGCATCCTAATTCAATGCCAAGCTGCGCTTCCAGTCTTAGATCCTTGCCTTCTTCATAACATTAACTTTTTCCATCCCTAACACAGCACAAATGCCGCTAAAACCCTCATCCATGTCTTTGTCCAAACACAACTGTTTCCATGCTTTCCTGGCCAGACTCCTATTCTACACCCTTTGCAAACTTCAGCTTGTCCAAAATTCTGCTTTCCATGCCTTATCCCACACCAAGCTCCATTCACCCATAACTTCTGTCCTCACTGATTTGCATTGACTCCCAATTGAATCAATTTTAAAATTGTCATACTTGTGTTTACATCCCTGCATTACTTAATACTCCCTATCTTTGTAACCTCTTCCAATGTCATCACCCCTGCCCTGAATTCTCTGTTCCTCTGACTCTGTCTGGTCTGTTATGCATCTGCCCTCCCATCAGCCCTCCATTGGCAGTTGTGCATGTAGCTGCCGAGGTTCCATGCTTTGCAATTTCCTCCCTAAACCCCTCTGCCACTCTACCTCCCTCTCCTTCTTTAAGAGCCTCTTTAACACCCATATCTTTACCCCTGCTAATATCTTCTTCTTTGGCTCAGCTAAGTGTCCTTTTTTTCAATGTGCCTCTGAAGCACCTTGGGACATGTTTCTATTCTTAAAGACACTTTATAAATATAAGCTGTTGTTGCCTCTCATTTTTCTCCTAAATTGTATCATATTTCAATATTAAATTTCACCTGAAGTATCTGCCTATGATACTAATCTGTGTCCTTCTGAAGCTGCTGATACTCTACATCACAGTTAACCGTGTTTCCTATTTTTGAGTTGTCTCCAAATATTGATTTGCATAAGTCTTGATCACTATATATATATAAAAGCATGTAGGCGATAATGAGATGCAAAAAGAATGAATTTGGCTTTGCTAACGTTGAGCTGAAGAACATTACAGCTCATTCAAACCTTGATATTGGACTAACAGCCTGAAAGTATGGCAACAGTCTTGGAGCTCAACATCTAGGCCTTCTTCAACATTGGTGACAACTCCATTCTCCTCTACTCCATCCCTACAGTCCACCTCATCATGGCAATTCTCCTCTTGTGACTGCACTCCCATCCATCCCAACAAACCTGCTACATCTCGTTATGTAGTTTCTGTTCTGCTGCTTATATGGTCATCTCTGACCTGCCCCAAAGTTTCACCCTTGTTCCCACATATTCGTTATTTTCAGCCCACTGCCAGACATCATCCTTAAATGACAGATCAAGCTCTGTGACAGGCCACAGCCTCAGTGATCTTCTGCTACCCCCTTCCCTCCCACCCCGCAACCCCCTGTCACAGAGCCCTACATTGGAAGCTCAACAAAATTCAGCCCCCTATGTTCATAATAAGATTTATTTTAGTGCAAAATCTACAACATTAAGGTTTCGGGTTCAGTAAGCCGACCACATTTACTCTGGGACAACAAAAATGACAAGTGATGGGTACCAAATCCTAAAATCACTCAAAATAACTGCTTGAAATCCTATTACAAGGGGATTTGTCAGTACAATGGGTTTTAACAACACAATTAAAATGAGATCAACAAGCTGATTAGCCTATCTGCCCAGCAACTAATTTTACGAGTGCACACTTCTACTGCGTTGTTCCATTAAATGTATGTTTCAAAACAACTGTCACTATTCCCTCCTCAAAACAAACACCCAAACATAACCCTTGTATTTTTTCCAATTGCACAGCTTTGTGGTGCCCGCCCCTCAGCAATGGGACCCAACTTTAAATATTTAAATAAAGGACATGAATCGGGCCAAAAATCAGTTCACACTGATTTTTTGTTTGGGGGGGGGGATGCGTTGGGTACGGGCTTCAACTGTGCAGGTCTGGCAGCCCTTTAAAAATGGTGGCAGCGCCTGCGCAGAGGCAGCTGACACAGTTGCTGGCATCGCAGAGCCCGCCCCACTGTGGGATTGGGGGATGGACTGCCTAGTGTATGCAGATAAGCCGCCGCGCACTAGATCGCGACGTCATGTGCAGGCCGCCATTTTCTTCGCCTGCCGCCAAATAAAATTCAGCCCAGGGAGCGTGAACGACAGTTTCATGAAAAGATCAACTGTCTCTTTATTGCCTGTGTTCTGAGGGAGCATCTTACTTAAGCAGTCTTTCATAATGCCAGTATAATGCCTTTCTAGGTTTGATGAAGTGTCGACCAAAATCAGTCTATTAATTTGAACTTATGCTAATTTAGTGAAGTGGGTAATTTCATTTCCTTTCAGCATACCGTATATGTTCCTTTGCAGGCCCATTAACTGTTAAATAGTCTTATGGAATATTAAATATCCATGACCAGGCCAGGTCCAAAACCACAGGATTCATTATACTATCTTACTACAGTACACACTGCTATTACAAAACAGAAAAGAGAGTTGAGCTGAGTCAGGCTAGAAGAAAGCAAAAGAGAATGGGGTGAGGAGTTATTCTAACATTTCACTTGGTCTTCATTAAACATATATAGCTTTGAAGTGCAGTGACTATTATTATCTATGCAAACACAATAACTATTTCTATACAGTTCAATGCATACCAGAAACAACAATGAGATGAATGAGCATTTTTTTTGGTAGTGTCAGTTTAGGATGAAATATCTCAACACTGAGAGAACTCCCTGCTCTTTGAATATCATAGAATCTTGAACATCCACTTAACCCACTCGAAATGGTCAGCATTGACTTAATTTTGTATCCAAAACCTTTAGTTTTGGGCCTGCACTCCATCAAACCTCTAATAATGCAGCACACCCTAAGTATGGCACTGAAAGTGTTTTCAGGATTATGAGCTAAAATCCTGGTGTGGGGCTTAAACCCAGAACTTGTTGACTTGGAGGAAAAAGTACTATCTGCTGAGTTAGACTGATACTTGCAGGCCAAGATTTGTTTTCCATGGGATATAACCAAAATCTGAAAAAAAATCTTGTTCATGCTCTAGATTTTCTAAGTAGCCATCTCACTGGATGGAGACAGAATCAACTGGAGTAATTCCTTTCTGGTGGTATCACAATTATTATCACACACGCTCCTCATCAAATGTAATTGATGCTGAAGGTTGCAACAGTTTGAGATCTTCATGTTGCTGCACTGTTAAATGTAAAAATAAGTCATGTCCAGGACTAAGCAACTGGAAAAATTAGAACAAAGATTTTCTATAAGAATCTGTCATGAATGTGCTATGATGAATGATGATTTTTAATTCATCAGTTGGAAACCTAAATTCAGCTTTTAAAAAGAAAGCAGCTAAGATGGCCACTGCAATTTGCATTGAAATGCCTCACATTCCAAGGTATCAAGGTGGAGGCACATGTCTGAATAGCCCTCATCCAGAACAATGGCTTGAGCAGTTTGAATGAGCTATTTGTTATCGCCTTCATTGGCAAGAAATTCAAATCCATCTTGGACTATTAACACTAGTGGAGACGAACCTCAATGGGTAAACATTGAAACAATAAGACCTGAGAGAGATTGGAATTCTTAAACTTGGATCTCATTAAAGTGAAAAAGACACTGGGACAATCGTGTGACAGTCTCTCCGTCTGTGTGAAAACTTGGAGTTGCTTTTGGCTACATGAGAGAAGTTTCTGAGTTTTAACCAGTGCAGGACTCAAGTGGTCTCTCTCTCCAGGCAACGCTATAAGTTCAAATCCTGTCTGCGGGCTGCAAAACATCCAAGTCGATCATTGGGGAGAAAATCATCCTGTCTCCAAGAAAACCCTGAACCAGGTGGCCACTTCTACCAGCCAGAAACCTCAGGACCATGAGCTCAGCTGGAAGACCACTGAATTACCAGACTCCACTTTTTTTATTTGTTCTGGAATCTAATGCAACCAATCTATTCTTCATCACTTTGTAACCTCTTTGTGTGTGTGTGTGTGTGTGTGATTCCCATGTGTGTGTGTGATTCCCATGTGTGTGAGCTTGTGTGTGAAACTTGGAGTGTAGTTTATTATTTTTACTTAGATCGGGTTTTGGTTTGAAGTACAATAAACTAACCTTTTGTTTAAATTCAAGAAAACCTGTCTGATTGGTTCTTTTCTGATCATAGCACCTAAAAGGGTTAAACACTCACTGTGATTAGTGGTGTTCCGCAGGGATCAGTGCTGGGACCTTTGCTGTTTGTAGTATATAATAATGATTTGGAGGTAAATGTAACTGGTCTGATTAGTAAGTTTGCGGACGACACAAAGGTTGGTGGAGTTGCGGATAGTGATGAGGATTGTCAGAGGATACAGCAGGATATAGATCGGTTGGAGACTTGGGCGGAGAAAAGGCAGTTGGAGTTTAATCCAGACAAATGTGAGGTAATGCATTTTGGAAGATCTAATACAGGTGGGAAGTATACAGTAAATGGCAGAACCCTTAGGAGTATTGACAGGCAGAGAGATCTGGGCGTACAGGTCCACAGGTCACTGAAAGTGGCAACGCAGGTGGATAAGGTAGTCAAGAAGGCATACGGCATGCTTGCCTTCATTGGTCGGGGCATAGAGTATAAAAATTGGCAAGTGATGCTGCAGCTGTACAGAACTTTAGTTAGGCCACACTTAGAATATTGCGTGCAATTCTGGTCGCCACACTACCAGAAGGATGTGGAGGCTTTGGAGAGGGTACAGAAGAGGTTTACCAGGATGTTGCCTGGTCTGGAGGGCATTAGCTATGAGAAGAGGTTGGATAAACACGGATTGTTTTCACTGGAACGACGGAGGTGGAGGGGTGACATGATAGAGGTTTACAAAGTTATGAGTGGCATGGACAGAGTGGATAGTCAGAAGCTTTTTCCCAGGGTGTAAGAGTCAGTTACTAGGGGACATAGGTTTAAGGTGCGAGGGGCAAAGTTTAGAGGGGATGTGCGAGGCAAGTTCTTTACACAGAGGGTGGTGAGTGCCTGGAACTTGCTGCCGGGGGAGGTGGTGGAAGCAGGTACCGTAGAGACGTTTAAGAGGCATCTTGACAAATACATGAATAGGATGGGAATAGAGGGATACGGTCCCCGGAGGTGCAGAAGATTTTAGTTTAGACAGGCATCAAGATCGGTGCAGGCTTGGAGGGCTGAATGGCCTGTTCCTGTGCTGTACTGTTCTTTGTTCTTGTTTGAATTGGTAAGCATATCCACTGTTGAAAAGAAATAAACCATGTTGCGGTCTAACTAGGAGAGGGACAAGAGGGGAGCCTTTCGCCCCCTCCTCACCTGATCGTAACAGAATCCCATTGGCTTTGTCATAGAGTTATACAGCACAGAAACAGGCCCCTCGGCCCATCGTGTCTGTGCTGGCCATCAAGCACCTATGTATTCTAATCCCATTTTGTGCTGATACCAATGTCCCATTTATTGCCATGAGTTTTCATACGATATAAGTGCATGGGAATTATCACAGGCAGATTCAGTTTGGAGTGGAGTCCATGCCAAATTTAGATGTACTTGGAAGACTAAAAGTTTTAAAGTAGGTTACCAGTCAAAGAAACCTGTTTGATACAACACTAGCTGCTGTTCCTCTGCCCCCATAAGACAGCTTTCATGGCACCATTTAATTTACAGACAATCTATTATCAGATTCATCAGCATTGGCAAAATTCTGAGTGTGGCATTTATCAAGAGTAAAACTGATTCAAAGTTCCTTGCATATATATTGTTTGTTTTTAAAGGTGATGTACAAAAAGAATAAGGTGCATTTTTAAGCCAAAAATCCATGTTGAACACTTCTAGTGAGTAACTATACTAGGTTAATGAGTATACAATTCTGTTAGTCATTAGTTTGGTTTCATGCTTTGGCAGTACTATCTATTTTTAGTTTTTACGAAAAACATTACTAAACTGCATCTTTCCCATGTGTACTTTATACAGAGTAGCATGCATGGGGAAGAAACTGATCTAGTTTCACAAATACTGGCCAGTATTGCTAGAGAAATGTAATTGCTGCAAATAAGATGTTGCTGCACATAGCCACTGGAGCAATTCTTCTCGCAATATTGTGGAATTTAACTAATTAACATTAAAAGCATTTTGTCCAAACCTATGTAAACAAAGAATTTTTAAAAACCCATAAATCATTATATGAAGATTCCCATGTTAGGGGCTAATATATTGTTTCCTTCCTTTTTCTGCCAATTTTCCCCCCTTTCACTCCTCTGAAGGCATTGGCTTCTTGCTCGGGTATGGGTCCAGAGGAGGCAGGCACCTTCTACTACTTCATCCAAGCAGCATTCATGAGCCCACATATTAATTGCTTGCAGTCAACCAAACACATTCATTTCCATAGGAGTTACTGGATAGCAAAAAAGAGTGAAGGTATTATCCAATGTTTTGCTTTCTAATCAATGAGACGAGTATCAGTTGTGACCAACCATTTTATCATTGAACAGGTACTAACCTTGAGACTTTCCTGGTCTGCATGGCTCATCTACTCAATTAATAAATTCATTGAGTCATCATGGGAGCCTGTTTCTTTTTGCATGAGATATTTTATCAAGACCTTAGAACCATTTATAATTGAATTGAAAATCCTACTTTTAATTTTTTAGATCGATAAGAAGATTGCAAGGACTGAAATTGGAGTTTTGTTACGACTTTCTCATCCAAATATTGTAAGTGGGTCACTTGTTTAACATACAATACAAATGTATGTTTTCTACAGTTCCTCTAATGCTGGGTATTCCGAGTTGGTCCCTGGTGGTAAGACAGATTTTATACCAACTTCAGGAATGGTTTTGACCTATAAAAGCATCAGCATTTGATCATTTAAGTGGGAGGACCTTGTGTGGAGTATAAATACTGTCATAGACATATTGGGCCGAACGGCCTGTTTGTAGAATCTATATAATTCTTGTTGAATACCTCAGATTTCACTTGAGGCTTATGATGCCATCTGAATCCCAAGATGCGTTACTGAATTGTAAAAACACTCTGGCCTGTGATTAACCCTTTTCATAATTTATCTATCTATATAAAACTGTTAGCCATTTTCAGCCAAGATAGTGACTGGGGTCAGATTCTACAATTGGCCTCAATATACCTAGGCTGGGGGGGTGGGGGTTGGGGTGGTGTTCTGCTGCTGATTGCCATGAAACAACCCTTGCTTCAAGCATTCATGTGGATCTTGAGGAAGCACAATGATCCTCATGGTCTCCCCAGGTTCTGCATGGATTACACAGCAAGTATGGCTACTTAAGTGAGGTTCAAGAGTGCTGTTACCACCCACAGAATTATTTACCAGCATGAATCATGGCCTTCAAGTGGAGAAAATCAGAGTGGGGAGGCAAAACAGTACTTGATACTTGTATTTCTATAGCTCAAAGTACTTCACACAATATTTGTTGAAGCACTATAAATATTATTATGTGGGCAAAATTGCAGTCACCTTGTAATTGGCACATGCAATGTCTCCCAGCAACACTGAGATGAATGATGAGGCTACCTATTTCTTTTTTGGACAGTTGAGAGAGGGTTGTTGGAAAAAAACACAAGAAATGCTATACTCCTCTTCGAAAAGTGGCATGGAATATATAACGTCTACCAAAGTGTCGCTGCTTATCTGTCATGTGACACCCAAACAGTGCAGCACTTTCTCAGTACTCCACTGGACTGTCAGTCTAGATTAATCTTCCATAGTAGGATAAATTTTTTATTGGAGAGAGGTATTATAGGAAAAATTTGTCATGACTTTCAAATTGGAAAATGTGGATTTATACTGGAAAGTTATTCTCAGAGAATTCAATGTCAGTGAACTTAATTAAATGTTAGCCTTTTACAATAACTGAATTTTTGTGGCATCTTTAAAGGTATTTACTAAAATGCAAAATACTTGCCAAGACAAATCATTGTTACTGAGAGAAATTAATTGTGTAGAGTTGTATATCCTGCAACATTTCTAGCCTCTACGATAATATTATGATACTGCCCCAGTGGAAATAGTTTTGCTCCACGTGGTTTCATGATTCTGACCTGAAGTGTGTAATGTTGCTAAATATGCTTTCTCACCCTTAGGAAATTATGCTGTGCATGATATGCCCTGGCTTGTGAATATACATGATAAAAATATTAAATCATAGTCTGTCCACTGATATAAGCATGGAAATAGGAGTTAGGGTGGACTGAGACACTGAGTTTACATCACACGCTGGATCTGTCAAAAGAAGGATTTCTAATTAAAGGGACCACAGCATGGGTTACAATAGCTCAGCAACACTTGGAGTTTTGAGCCTGCAGCACCCACAGGAATGGAGAGGAGACCTAGGAAGGCTGTCCCCCCGGTCTCTCACTCTTACCTGGAGGTCCTGTTGCAGGAGCTGAGGGGCTGCAGTGAGGTGAACTGTCCCAAGGATAGTAGGGAGAGGACAACCTCTCCAACCAACCAGACATGGATGAAAGTGACCAAGGAAGTCAGTAGCAGTAGTGTGGTCCCTCCAACCTGGAGAGAGTACACCAAGAGGATCCAGGACCTCAGTACCTCAGGACCTCTGGAGGGCGGGAAAGGTGAGTGGCATAACACTTTCAGCTGCCAAGACCCACATTCTGACTTTTCCAGCATTCTCCTGCACAGCATTCCTCAGGACAACACACCTTGCAGCTGCACTCATTCATCTGTCTCCAAGCATCTCACATCCCCATCTGAGCAGCCTGTTGTGTGATTGCCTTTAAGAGTGATGTCCCTTTAAGATCTTATGCTAATGAGCTAAGCACCAAGACATGGTCATGTGATGACTTGCCAGATGCTCTCTGTAACTGTAACACCAAGAGGCAAGTCCTGTAAATAGACAGCTGTGCATTTTATATACTTGTTAGCTTTAACAAACCTATTTGAGATTTTCAATCAACTGAGCTCCACGCATCTCATTTATGTTGCATCAGACAACATAAAAAGCTTCTCATTACAACAGATGGCAGCTGTGGTGAGAAGACAGAACCCAAGAAAGAGAGAAAGTTCAAAGAAACACTGGCTCAAACAGTGCAAAGAAGAAAAAATACTCATCTCCAGCTGTACAAGACAGAGCTCTGAATGATAGGCTGCAAATCAGTCACTGTGATCGGGTGAGTCAGACCCCTCATTGAACAAAAAAAGCTTTGAGGTGCTTGTAAAGTTGACTTTTTTTAAAAAGCTCAGTAAAAGAAAAAAACAGGGAAAACCCAATCCCTTTCTCAGGCTGATCAATTGTCTCAGCTTCTCATTACACAGCCAACAGTTACATTTACCCTCAGCTTATTACCCTCCTGCACCTACACCTCACAGTCCCCCTCCACTAGTGTTGTCCTTCCGTCCTCGCCACAAAAGCTATTACAAAAAGCCACACCTCTCTGCTTTCCTTTCAGAAGAGAGCGCACAACCTTGAGGAGAGGCACAGACACAAGGAGGGGTAGGGAGTGGCCTTCCAGTGACAGGCACCTTATTGGCCACTGGCAATGTGTGCCCACTTGGTCCACTGGTAAGGAGGTCTAGTTCCAGGAGGCTACAGATGTCATCAGCGACCTGGCATCAGACCCTGAGGCACTGGTGCTCAGACATGTCGAGCGAGCTGATCCTACGCTTGTAGACCCTGTGTTGGGGATCTCACCTCCTTCCAGCCGGATTTTGGTGTCTATCCCTTCTGTTCTGTGGAGGGGCATGTGGCTGCAGGGAAGGCAGCTAGTGCTGCTGCTCCTACTGGAGCAGTTGGCAGTGGTGTTGCTTTTCGTCCTTTCCCTCATCAGAGTTGCAAGATAGAGCTGCAAAACTTGCTCCCCTGTCATGGTAAAGGCTGGCAGCAGGGACATGCACTTGAGTGAAGTGCTAGACTGGTGAAGTGCTTTCCAAGAAGTTGACGATCACCTGTCAAGCAATGAAAGCCTCTCTGAAAGAAGAAATGCTTTGAGGGCAGCCTTTCCCCTGGCCATGGCTGGAGCTCTTCAGTTTCACTTATCAAAGCCTTCCCAGTTTGTCAGTGAAACTGAAGAATGTCTCCCCACTGTCCACTCCCCTCAGTGATGCTGGCGAGTTGCTGATAGATCGGGAAATAGTTTCCCTGGCTGTTAAATCCAGAATTAAGGGTTAAAACAGTACTTAATGAGCTATTTTATTATTTTAACTACTTATTAGATAGCTTGCCTTCAATCCCACCCCGGAGAAACCTGGAAGAGGGCAGGATGATGTCGGGGCCCTGACCCAGCGTCACTTTTAAAGCATTTAACTCACTGCATGCACCCAATTCTGCCTCCCCTGGCCAGAGAAAATTCCACCCAGGCTGTGCCCAGTGATTGAGTGGTCCAGAATGAGAGACATAGGTACAAAATTAAATGCAAGAGCTTTAGGACAGAGAGCTGGATAAATGATTTTCACACAGGGAATTATAAGGCTGTGAGAGTTAATAATTGAAGCAGAGACCTCAAAAATAGGTTAGATAAGTGGTTGAAGGAAATGGGAATAAAGAGATATGAGAACAGGGCAAGCATTTCGGTAGGATTATTACTCATGTAGAGGATAAACAGCAACACAGACTGTTGAGCGAATGGCCTTTTTCCATGTACTTATTTCTAAGTATTCCTCCAGAAGATTTCTTTCAGGAAAACAAAAATATCTTCAAAGCCCCATTTTAGCAACAAGTTTGTTATATATAATTTCTTAGGGGGAAAAAAAATCACTAAATCACCTCTTTAGCAAATTACTCTCTTTTGTATATTAGTCATAGAGAGATACAGCACTGAAACAGGCCCTTCGGCCCACCAAGTCCATGCCAACCATCCATTTATACTAATCCTATATTCCCTCAATTCTCCTACCACCTACCTACACTAGGGGCAATTTACAATGGCCAATTTACCTATCAACCTGCAAGTCTTTGGCAGTGGGAGGAAACCAGAGCACCTGGCAGAAACCCACACAGTATAAGGCAGAACTTGCAAACTCCAGACAGGCAGTACCCAGAACTGAACCTGGGTCACTGGAGCTGTGAGGCTGCAGTGCTAACCACTGCACCACTGTGCCACCCCACCTTGATCCTCAGCAACAATTATCCATTTTTAAAAAATGTCTGCATCCAGTTTTATCTGGAATGAATCTTGAAAGAAAGCAGCATCTGATAGATTGGTTCTGACAAGGTTCCAATACCACCCGCGGACAAATCTGGTTCTGACAGGCTTTGGTCCCACCATCCAGTCTACCTGAATGGTTCTGACAGCTTCCAGTCCTATCTTTCAACTGATCTAATTGCTTGATACTGATAAGCCCAAAATCAGTATAAAATGTTGGATTTTCTGGTGAATTGCTAACAAGCTGACACATCAGTTGAAACACTGCCAGTTTAAAATGCTGATGATTGGCGTAACTAATGGCATTCTAACTGAGTGCTCAAGGGAATTGGATTGTTGCAAACTTAATGCATTTCTCAAAGTAAGAAGATTGCCATATCTTGCAAAACCCTAAAGATGGCAAAAGAACAAGATTCACAAAGTTGCTTTGTGTCACTGTGCCCATCTCAAGTTAGGCAAAGAGGCAAAAACACTGGGATTGTTTTAATACATGTGAGAAAAATAGCTCCTACTACACTACAGTATAGGAGGCAAAGCCAATATTCCAGGAATACCACCTTTTTGTGTGCATCTGAGGGTTGAGGGAGAGTCAACAAACTAAAAGGAAAATTGGTTTAAACAAATTTTTGGGCACAGAATGAGTGCATTACACAATGCGCACACTTGATCACGGGGACGCATCTAAGACCCCAAATTGGTCCCTCTGACTAATTTAAACAAGTTAGGCGGGCTGCCAGTACTACTTATGCTGTTCATTGGCAGGTCATCTAATTGGAGGGGGGATCAATATCGTGTTGCTAATGCCATTAAAAAGCAGCATACACCTCTTAAAGAGAAGGGGCACATTGGTTGCAGGCAACTGTAACTGTAACTGAAGATTGCTAATAATGGCATGCAGAGGAGAAAATGCGAGCTGTCCCCACTGAAAGAACTGTGTTGTTTCAGGACAGCAATGGTTTGCTCAATCAGAGCCCTATTTTTGAATGGTTTCGATCATGTTGGCACTCCGTGTCTGTTTCTGGGTTGGTGAGAAGATACCTCTTAACCATCAGCAGCCAGCCTTCCACCCGATGGTATGGGTGAGGATATTGAGGCCCAGCACAGTATGAAAGCGTCATGACCACCACCAGGAAAACTTCATCATTCACTGCCTGTGGTCATAAATTGAACACTGAGCAAATGGAAGCCCTTTTTGTTGAAAAACAGTGCTGGTTCCTAATAGAGGGTACACACAACAATGTGTCTGTGATGCCCTGCACTTGCAGGAATCCAGCAGTGCAGATAAATCCTATTGTCCTTTATTCCTGATTATCAGCCTCTTGGGAAAGCTGATGAACAGTGCAGCAGTGGTCTGCCAGATTGCCATGTGCACAGTAATCTGATTGATGTTTCTGACTTCACGAGAAGCAGTTTGGAAGGAGTCAGAGGCATAAAAGTTTACAGTCAAGGTGACCTCACTGCCATAGACAGTGCAGTGCTTACCTTGGTGTTGGGCTTTACTTCTCACACTAATGGGTGGCATAAGTGACTTCTCCATGTTGAAGTACAGCTGCCTTACATACAGTTCTGTGAGATTCAGGTATAACGTTTTATTTCTGAAGACCCACAGGCTATAATACCTCCTACACCCTTCCCTCCTTCACCCTCTTTACAGCCTCTGCGGGTCTTTGTTGCTTTCTTTGCTGATGCTGTTCCTTCTAACTTGGGACGCTCAAGGGTAAACCCAGCCTCATTCCCAAGATCAGCAATTAAAAATAGGCAAGCCCTAAGAAAGAGCTCAGGATCTCCACAAACTCTTTCCTCCTAATTATTTCACAGCCAAACTTTGGCCAAAGCAGCCAAAAACTTTGCATCCTAGAAGTCTACAACAACTAACCAGAGATTAACTTTGATAGAGGATCTCTTTAAATAGTGCTTGTGAAGGCTGCATCCTGACGTTCCTGCAATGATTTTCTGAGCAGGTTTAGGAAGTGACATTTCAGGCGCGCACAAGACAATTTCTCAAAAGGCTCCTGATTCAGGCACATGACCCTTATTTTGACAATGGCTGCATTTGTTTCAGACAGCAACTATGGTCGCGTAATGAGTGCCCAAACCGGTAAGCATCTGATGCACTTCCGGCACAAAGCATCACATTGCATACTTCACATTCATGGCACCCATTTTATCCCTGGAAAATGGGCAAAAGACACACTAATTTCTCCACATAAGTTGAATAGAAGCTTAAGACTTAACTTTCAGGGATAGGATTGATGTTAATAAAAGCAAAATACCGCAGATGCTGGAAATCTGAAATGAAAACTGAAAGTGCTGGAAATACTCAGCCGGTCAGGCAGCATCTGTGGAGAGAGAAGCAGAGTCCACGTTCCAGGTCTGTGACCTTTCATCAGAACTGGCAAAGGTAAGGAAAGTAATAGTTTCAAGCATGTGATGGGGGCGGGGCGGTAGTGGGGAAAAGAACAAAAGAGAAGGTGTGTGATAGGGCAGAGGGCAGGAGAGATTAAATAACAAAGATGTTATGGGACAACGGCAAAGAGCGTGTTAGTGGTTGTAGTGAAAGATAAAACATTAGTCCAGCGAGAGTGTTAATGGCAGTATATTGAGCAGCTCTGTCCAAAAGCACACATGAAAAAGGCACAAGATTAAACAATAAAATAATTTTTAAAAAATAAATTTAAAAATGCCAGTCAGCTCTGAAATTATTGAACTCAATGCTGAGTCCGCAAGGCTGTAGAGTGTGTAATCGAAAAATGAGGTGCTGTTCCTCGAGCTTGCGTTGATGTTCACTGGAACACTGCAGCAGGCCAAGGACAGAAATGTGGGCATGAGAACAGAGTGGGTGTTGAAATGGCAAGCAACCAGAAGCTAGGGGTCAAGCTTTCGGACTGAGCAGAAGTGATCTGCAAAGTGGTCACCTAATCTACATTTGGTCACCCCAATGTAGAGGCAACTGCATTGTGAGCAGTGAATACAGTATACTAAATTGAAGGGAGTACAAGTAAATCACTGCTTCACCTGGAGGGAGTGTTTAGGACCTTGGATGGTGAAGAGAGAGGAGGTAAAAGGGCAGGTATTACACCTCCTGCGATTGCATGGGAAGGTGCCATGCGACGGGGCCGGGGTGTCAGGTGATGGAGGAGTGGACCAGGGTGTCGCGGAGGAAACGATCCCTTTGGAATGCTGACAGGGGAGGGGAAGGGAAGATGTGCTTGGTGGTGGCATCACGCTGGAGGTGGCAGAAATGGCGGAGGATGATCATTTGGATGTGGAGGCTGGTGGGCTGGAAAGTGAGGACAAGGGGAACCATGGGCATAACTAGGACTCATGCGGGTACCCATAGTCCCTAATTGCCCTTGAGAAGGTGGTGGTGAGCTGGCAGGGCACCTAGCACTGGGCCGAAAAGGTGGTGAGAATCTTCCCTTGGCCATTTGAAGCCTCTTCCGTCCCGTCGTGATTCTACAGCACCCAGGCAATTAAAGACGGGGATCTGCCTCTAGGAACTGCCAGCCAATCAGAGGGCTGGCAGTTCAGTTGTATTGGCAGCACCATCAGGAGTGGTGGCCACTGCCAGTACTACAGGAGGACTTGGACCCAGGCCCAGCGGTGGAGACCCGGACCCAAGGTAAGTGAGGAGGGGTTACCGGGGCCTATGGAAGTGAGTGGAGTTGAAGGAGAAGTTTTTCAATGTAAGAACAAGTTCAGCCAGGCGGAGGAGGGTGCATTATAGTATAGATAATGATTTACTTTGTACATTAATGCCAATACTTCCACCACTAAATGAGTTGGGATCTGAATGCTTATCTGTCTGAATTTATTTTCGTCCTTTCACTCCTGAACTGGATAAATTTGTTTTTTTGTTTCTAATCTGCGTCTTCTGCCCTTTCTAAAGGCTGTTTCACATTGAAAGAGCAAAGAGCACTGTTGACAGCACTCTTCAGCACAATAGGAAACTTTTTTTAGTAGTTAACAGCATCATAGTCCTGCATCATCATGGGTCTCTCAAATTTATGTTCGACCCCACTTAATTGCAAATTTGCAGCGCTAGATTTCATCATTTTATAACATACTTGTGAACAAGATCATTCATCAAACTAGTATTGTCACAGAGATGCACATGGTGGGCTGAATTTAATGGGTCCCCCAGAGACAGTTGAAGAGGTGGGGGGTGGGGGAAGGGCCCGTTGCCTTCCCATCGCAATGCAATTAAATTGGTGGGTGGATAGGCTGAAGATGGCCTTCCCGCCCAGAGGCCCTTTGAAGCCCTTAAAAGGCCTATTATCAGTCACTTAAAGGCCTCTTCCTGCTGCTGCTGGGAATAAGCCAGCAGTGGTGGGGACCTCTGCCATGCGGGGAGGTCACCCAGTGAAATGGGGCGATTTCTCTGCAGGCTTGGGTGGGGACCAATCTGTGACCTACAGAAGGCCCCCGCCAGCAACCAACCCACCTCCCCGAACCCTTCTCCTCCTGCTCTCAATGCCCACCTTCATTCCACTATTGCTGGGGCCTGCCGGTAGGCCCCGGTAACCCCTCCTCACTTACCTTGGGTCCGGGTCTCCACTGCTGGGCCTGGGTCCAAGTCCTCCTGTAGTACCGGCAGTGGCCACCACTCCTGATGGTGCTGCCAATACTACTGAACTGCCAGCCCTCTGATTGGCTGGAAGTTCTTAGAGGCAGGATCCCCGTCTTTAATTGCCTGGGTGCTGTAGAATCACAATGGGATGGAAGGGGCTTCAAATGACCAAGGCAGGATTTTCACCACCTTTTTGGCCCAGTACCAGGACCCCTGCCAGCTCACCAGCACCTTCTCAAGGGCAAATGGGGATGGGCAATAAATGCTGGCATAGCCAGTGACGCCCACATCCCATGAATGAATTAAAAAAAAACTAAATTCAGCCCGGTATTTCAGTGTTTTGTAACAGTAATGTAAACAGGGGCCAAGGGCTGGATTTTACCATAGGCAGACGGAACTTTGCCACCGACGTAAAAGTCGGTGGCGAACCTGCTTCCGCCTAGCCTGGGGATCCGACCCGCATTTTACGCGTCCTTGGGCTTTAATTGTCCCGAGGCGGGACTTCCACCCACTTGAGGGAGGAGTTCCTGCCTCATTCTGCTGCCGGCCAATCAGCGGGCCGGCAACTCTTAGTCCCAGCAGCGCCACCGGGAGCGGCGGCCACTGCTGGCACTGCATCCCAGCTGACGCCAGGGAGCCAGGACTTCAGGTAAGTTGAGGTGATCGGTTGTGGTTGTGAGGCAAGGGTAGCCGTTTGGGGGGAGTGGGGGCATCTGGGGTCCCGGGGGTGGGTTGGGAGGTGGGGGCAGCCCTCATTCAGGCACCCTGTGCCTGACTGCCATGGCTGTCCCCACCCGGCGCGCGGAAAGGCCGTCAGCTATCGCTGGGTGGCCTTTCACGTCTCCCGAATGCCCGCTTGCCACATGTAAAATACCCATGGAGGTGGGCGAGGGCCCTTAAGTGGCCGTTAAGTGGCCACAAAAGGGCCTTGATTGGTCTCAGGCGGGTGGGCTGTTTCCCCCCCACCAAAACCCCCTCCCCCGCCCGACCGGCGTAAAGTTGGCCGTAGGCAGGAACGGGGCGGGAAGGCTTCCCGGAGCCTCCTGCTCAATTTTACACCGCCCGACACCACCATCTGACCCGCTGGGGCAGTGTAAAATTCAGCCCCAAGACTTTGTTCTGTAAACCTTGAAATATTTTCTTTAATTTCTGCCATTACGATGCTGGGCTCAAGGACAACCTCTTGACCTGTCTGCTGCCACAGGACAACTTAAATTTTAAAGGGCCACAAAATGCAAGCAGTCGATCGCAGAATGATGGATTGCGTATACTTGGGTGCCCTTTCTTTTAGTTATTTCCAATATGTTTAAAATTTCACAGGAAGCCTGAAGCAACTGCCTGTGTGTTGTGCTGCAGAGGCTATGTAGCCCTGTCTAAAAATAATGTAAATAACTCAGTTCAGACTGTTAGCTTTAAAATAACAGATATAAACTCCCCCGACTGATTAAAGAATTACACAACAAGATTTCACGTTTTTTAACAACTAAACTAAAAATCAACATTACCTATAACAGTACTTAGTAGGTAGCTAATACTCAATTACAGAGAAAAGAATTTCCCATTAACTTATTAAAACACTTGTAAACCTCCCACTTTTGTACATTACACAGTGTTCTCATCAAGTCAGTATCTTTGCAGTTAAAAGTCCCAAACTCCTCACAGTTGCAATGGGTTGGATCTCCCAATCCTTAACAAAGCCAATGTTCTCTTTGCTCACTTCTTCCGAGCACACTCGACCTGGACTTCCATTAATAAGGCAATCTCTGGTGACCCTGTTGGTCATTTCTCCTCTGCAAAGTCTTGACTTTCAAACCAGCTTCAAATCTTGGCAGCCTTTCGCTATATTAGTGTTCTGAAGGCATTTGTTGTCTCTCTCTCTCTCTTCCAAGGCATTGCAGCGCCTGCTGGTTTCTTCACTTCATCTTCTCTTCCTAAGAATGACCAAAGAAAGCCTGTTGAATTTATCCAGAATCAAAAGTCAATAGTCCTTTCTGTTTCAATATTCAGAGTCAATATCTTTTCTTCTTCTTTGGCCTCCTTATCTCGAGAGACAATGGATACGCACCTGGAGGTGGTCAGTGGTTTGTGAAGCAGCGCCTGGAGTGGCTATAAAGGCCAATTCTAGAGTGACAGGCTCTTCCACAGGTGCTGCAGAGAAATTTGTTTGTCGGGGCTGTTACACAGTTGGCTCTCCCCTTGCGCCTCTGTCTTTTTTCCTGCCAACTACTAAGTCTCTTCGACTCGCCACACTTTAGCCCCGTCTTTATGGCTGCCCGCCAGCTCTGGCGAACGCTGGCAACTGACTCCCACGACTTGTGATCAATGTCACAGGATTTCATGTCGCGTTTGCAGACGTCTTTAAAGCGGAGACATGGACGGCCGGTGGATCTGATACCAGTGGCGAGCTCGCTGTACAATGTGTCTTTGGGGATCCTGCCATCTTCCATGCGGCTCACATGGCCAAGCCATCTCAAGCGCCGCTGACTCAGTAGTGTGTATAAGCTGGGGATGTTGGCCGCCTCGAGGACTTCTGTGTTGGAGATACGGTCCTGCCACCTGATGCCAAGTATTCTCCGAAGGCAGCGAAGATGGAATGAATTGAGACGTCGCTCTTGGCTGACTTACGTTGTCCAGGCCTCGCTGCCATAGAGCAAGGTACTGAGGACACAGGCCTGATACACTCGGACTTTTGTGTTCCATGTCAGTGCGCCATTTTCCCACACTCTCTTGGCCAGTCTGGACATAGCAGTGGAAGCCTTTCCCATGCGCTTGTTGATTTCAGCATCTAGAGACAGGTTACTGGTGATAGTTGAGCCTAGGTAGGTGAACTCTTGAACCACTTCCAGAGCGTGGTCGCCAATATTGATGGATGGAGCATTTCTGACGTCCTGCCCCATGATGTTCGTTTTCTTGAGGCTGATGGTTAGGCCAAATTCATTGCAGGCAGCCGCAAAGCTGTCGATGAGACTCTGCAGGCACTCTTCAGTGTGAGATGTTAAAGCAGCATCGTCAGCAAAGAGGAGTTCCCTGATGAGGACTTTCTGTACTTTGGATTTCGCTCTTAGACGGGCAAGGTTGAACAACCTGCCCCCTGAGCTTGTGTGGAGGAAAATTCCTTCTTCAGAGGACTTGAACGCATGTGAAAGCAGCAGGGAGAAGAAAATCCCAAAAAGTGTGGGTGCGAGAACACAGCCCTGTTTCACGCCACTCAGAGTCAATAAGTCTGGCCATATCAGAATCACCTGGCCTTCCTTTGTTTCCAGGTGTTAGCAATTGCAACTCGAATTTGCATTTTCAGAGCCCCTGGCTCATTGTTTACTATCTCAGAGTCTGGGAGAGCGAAACCCATTGTCTGTCTGGTGCTACAACCTTGCACTCTGCTTTCAAAAGGGTCTTTGTTCTGGATTCTTCATGTTCATGGTAACCAAGACCCCTGGCTTGTTTCCAGGCAGATTTGGTGTGAGGTCACATGTCTCCTCTGAATTCTTTTTACTGCATAAAAAAATCATAGTTTTACAAAACATAACCGTACTACAAAGTCCAGCATTCATAACACTATGCATAATCAGCCAGGATGAGGACAGTGGACCACCCCCCACCCCCCCCCCCCCTATCCCCGGCTCCCCATGGAATCACAAGAATCCACAAATGTGGAAATTCCAGCCACAAATGACCCCCTTCTGGCTTTTATTGTTATATAGCATTTAACCTACTATAACTGTGCAAGTGTAATCCACTAGTGTACTTTGGAGTGATTTGTACCTCTGAAACCGATTCAAAAACAAATTAAAATGTTCATGCGTCACTGTGTAACCAAGTGAGCAGATTCAGAACAAGTTTCGTTGCTTAAGTTTTAATTTGCAGATGTACATTAAGGCCTCTACCGCTCTCCTGACATCCCAGTTTAAATGTTAAAAGTGCCTTTAAATGCATCAATTAATTATTTCACTGCAGTTAGGAGAAAGAGAAGGATCTGGTCAACAATGAAAAGGATGTGATTCAGAGAACATAGGTGGTAATCATTTATCCTCTTGTATTTTGTAGATTAAACTAAAGGAAATCTTTGAGACTCCCACAGAGATCATCTTGATTCTGGAGTTGGTGACTGGTGGGGAGCTTTTTGACAGGTACGTTATGAATGCTGGACTTTGTAGTGCTTTGGCCACCTTTCTCAGGACCCGACCAAAGTTGAAAGTGGCCAGAGCAGCAGTGTAAACAGGGTGGGTAAGTGACCTGATGCCATATCCAGACCATGTTCACATCAGGGAGAGGCAGTCAAAATCAACTCCAATTAGTTTTCTGGATGCTAAGGCTTGAAATTACACTCTGAGTACTTGTGTTCGAGACGCATTAACCTATCTAAAACAAAATGGGCTATTGGCTTTGTTAAAATAACTCGCAAATGTTAAACTAATATTTGCACAGCATAATCTCAAGGCCTAAAGTTTCATAAGCTTGTTAACTGTTAACTTTAATGTTTTCAGTGGTCCTCTTTCATCTTTCAGTATCTACACTTAAGCCTTATTTCAACATAACTGCTGTAAGGTATCTGGCGTGCGGTGATTGCAGATTCATAGTCATTTACAGCACAGATGGAGGCCATTCAGCCCATTGAGGCCATGCTAGCTCGCTATAGAGCAATTCAGTCAGTCCCATTGCCCCCACTCTATCCCCATAGCCCTGCAAGTATATTTCCAAGTGTCCATCCAATTTCCTTTTGAAATCATTGAGTGC
Organism: Heterodontus francisci; assembly: GCF_036365525.1. Lineage (NCBI taxonomy): Eukaryota > Metazoa > Chordata > Chondrichthyes > Heterodontiformes > Heterodontidae > Heterodontus > Heterodontus francisci. The sequence goes on from NC_090406.1 coordinate 12,511,067, forward strand.
CTCTGCCTCTAGCACCCTCATCACTTACCACTTGCTGCATAAAAAAGTTCTTCCTCAAATCCCCTCTGCATCTCTTGCCCAAAACCTTAAATCTGTGTCCCCTAGTCCTTGTCCCATCAGCTAACGGGAACACTTTCTCTTTGTCTACCTTATCCAAACCTGTCATAACCTTGTACACCTCTATCAAATCTCCCCGCAATCTCCTTTGCTCCAAGGAGAAACAACCCCAGATTCTCCAAACAAAAATCCCTCGTCCCTGGAACCATTTTGGTAAACCTCCTCTGTACCTTCTCGAGGGCCCTCCCATCCTTCCTAAAGTGTGGTGACCAGAACTGAATGAAAATTCTGGTTGTGACCTAAACAGAGCTTTTTAAAGGTTCAGCATAACTTCCCTGCTTTTGTACTCAGTACCTCTATTGATGAAGCCCAAGATCCCATATGCTTTGCCAACTGCTCTCAGTATGTCCTGCCACCTTCAAAGATCTATGCACATGCACCCCCAGATCCCTCTGTCCCTGCATACTCTTTAGAACTTTGCCATGAAGTCTATATGACCTTTCCCCCATCCCTTCTGCTAAAAGGCTCACACTTCTCTGTATTAAATTCCATTTGCCACTTGCCTGCCCATTCTGCTGGAAGATCTATGTCCTGTTGCAGTCGATTTGTATCATTCTCACTGTTGCCACTCCTCTAAGTTTGGTATCATCGGCAAATTTTGAAATGTTACTCTCTATTCCAATGTTCAAATCATTTATATATTACCTAAAAATGCAATGGTCCCAGCACTGACCATTGAGGAACACCACTGTCTACCATCCTCCAGTCTGAAAAATAATCATTTACCACGACTCGCGATTTTCTGTCCTTAAGCCAATTTTTATCAGATATAAGGACTGAACAAGGAAGCTCCAAAATAAACCATTACCTTTCAGAAAGAACATGTTTTTAGCCCTATTAATGTATTAGTTTATCAGGGTGAGAGATGTTAGTGCTGAGAAATGGAACTTTACCCATTACAGGCACCCAGTATCATCAAGTATCAAGCACTCCCATGTCAAATACAGCACAGCCAGATGTAGAGTGAAATTCTCTCCACTTTGCCCCAACAATATGCCTCAGCCTTCGAAGAACACCCCCCTACTGTACTTTCTCCCATTTTCTGCAGAAGTTGACGTTGAGATTGCCAAATTAGGGGTTATTTTATGCTGAAAGACAGCACAAACTCATTTCCAGTAGAAACCTTACAGCCAGTAGACCAAGACTTTCATCTCGTCAATGAAGACTTGAACCCAGATTCCAGAAGTGAAAGGCCTATGTCGAACTCCTTGTGCCACCCAGTTTTCCAGAAAGAACATCTTGTTGGCCAATCAGTAGCAAAAAAAATTCAAAGACCTTGCTAAGTAGGCATTACTTTGTAACATTATGTCTTTAATACACAGGATTGTAGAGAAAGGATATTACAGTGAGAGGGATGCAGCTCATGCTGTTAAGCAGATCCTGGAAGCAGTTGCGGTGAGTCATGTTAACCACTTTTCACTCCGTCTCATTCTTCCTTCCACCTCTTCCCCCTCCCACTTACTAATTTTTGTGTGTGTATCAGATAATTTAATCTGTAACATCTTGTCCTGGGAAGTGGCAATCAGCCACCAAGTTCTGAGCCAGAATTCCGTTCTTTTGTAGTAGGATTAACATTTATTCATTTTTAGTTGGAATTAAGTTCGGGTGGTAAACTTAGCACTTCCAGTAATACACCATACCTTCTGATGACTGCTCTCCTGCATTAATTTTGTTTTCCTCTATATCAAGATTTGTTTTTATTTACTGGCAAAGAAACAAGGCCAAAGAGAGAAAGGAAAAACAAACCCAGAACCTAATGATAGTTAAATCACAGGGAAGCTATATATCACACACAGCAGAAGTGTGACCAGCACAGGTACAATGGGCCAAATTACCTCTTTCTGTGCTGTACCATTCCATGATTCCTTAATATCAGTCAGAAATATCATTACAGACTCAATACGTGTGATTGTTTCCTTGAGTCAATTTGTGGGCACACAATTGGGAATTAAGCTTCCTGGGGGCAGAGCTTGTACCAACTCTTTGTTTTCTTGTCATTACTTTAAAAAAAAACTCTACCTTTTCAAAATACTTTGAAGGATGCAGTGGAATTCAGCTCCTCATTATTCACACTTCTGATTGTCCAGCAGAATTTTCACAGATATCAGGACTGCTGAATTTTCTGAGGAATCAGGGGTTTAGGTGAGAAACCAATGAGAGTTCAGCCTGCCAGAATTTATTAAAGTGCAGAAAAAAAGATAGAGAAGTTCATGTTTAATCTTGTTTAATGGGGGGATTCTAGGGACTGTCAGTAAATATCATCCACACTGGAGGGACCCCTCCATTATGACAGATAATTGAAGCCATGCTACATAATAAGTGTTTTTTTGCAACAAATGGTGCTCAGAGATTGCCTGCCAACACAGCTTTGGCAGTGGGATATACCCTGTGCTTTATTGCTCTTATATCCTAAGATCTTTGGCATTCTAAGTTCTGGCTAATTCACACGCCAGCAAATAATATGGGGGAGATCATGGCGTAGTGGCAACATCACTGGACCAGTAATCCAGATGCCCAGACTAATGCCCTGGGGACATGGGTTCAAATCCCACCACAGCAGCTGGCGGAACTTAAATTCAAATAATACACAAAATCTGGAATTGAAAGTTAGTTTCAGTAATGATGCTATTATTGATTGTTGTAAAAACCCATCTGGTTCACTAATGTCCTTTAGGAAAGGAAATTTGCTGTCCTTAACTAGTCTGGCCTACATGTAACTCTGGATCCACAGCAATGTGGGGCTGAAATTTATACTCCTGCTGCCGAAATAGGCGGCGGGCAAAAACAAAGGCAGTCCGCCCATGCGGGCCGCACGTCGTGGTGGCTCATTTAAATAGCCGGGGAGATCCCCCCTCCTCCCCACCCAATGACGTGGAGGGGGCGGTCTGTCCGTCCCTGGCAATGGCGCAGCTGCCTGTGTGCAAGTGCTGACGCCATTTCTAAAGGGCTTCGAGCCCTACCACTCAATTTGAATATTTAAAGCAACAGGTAATGAAAAAAATTTGAATCTATCCCACCTCCCCAATAACCATAAACTTATTTACTTGCTCTCTCTCCCCCAAAACACTTCCTTTGCATAACCGACCTCCCTCCCACAAGTACATAAACTTTACACTATAAACCTTTCCACCATCCCTTACACCAATGAAATGACTTTGACCCCACTCCCCCCACCCTGCCGCACTGAGAAACGTACCTCCTACCCCAACCCCACAAGTGTTACACCTCAGTTCCCCAGACGGGGATCCGAAGGCGCGTGCGTGCCAGCCACCAGCACGAATATCGCACCAGGACAGACAGCAGGAACGTAAAGGTAATTAATGCAGTGCTTTAAATTTATTTACATATGTTAATGGCGGTCCCGTCTCCGAGTGGCAAGGGGGCCCACTCCGAGGCCTCGCCACGACCAGCAATATCGGGCCGGGCCCTCACGTTGTCAGGTTGCGTGGCAGCCCTCTCCCAGAGGCATTTTCCGCCCCCCCCCCTTCCCCCACCACGCTTGACTCTTCACTGCCCTCTGAAATGGCCTAGCAAGCTATTCAGTTCAAGGGCAATTAGGGATGGGCAACAAATGCTGGCTTTGCCAGCGACACCCATGTCCCACAAAAGTATATTTTAAAAAGCGAAGAGAATGTGTTTTGGTTATTACAAAACTGGTTTTCAAGTATTGATTTAACCTTCCTCTTCCTTCTGTTTCATTTGAAGGGGATCGGGTGGTTCAATCAGTTTCAGACTTGGGATCAGATGCCCTCATGTTTGAATCCTGTCACCCAAGTTCTCTCAATATCTCACCCTGCAGAGGTGGATAGAATAAGTACAAGGGGAGATTTTCTTTGGTGTGCACCAGTCTCACTGGATTAGCTTGGCATGGTGAACATCAAAAAGATTTGAGCACATGCTAGGAAAAAGTTTGCCAGATTTTCCTTCCTTTAAATTAAAGAGTTCGTTACATTTGTGCGCTCTAACCCACCCAACATTTCAGTACTCGCTGTGACCCTGAGATCCAATATGTCTGAATACAGACCCAGCTTTATTTCTAAATCTCCTTGTACTATGTATTAGGGTGTGGAGAACAGTAACTGTAATTGTAGGAATCAAGACGTGCTTACGATTATGCTGTAGTATTTCCTGGCTGTTCAACAATTAAACAGTTTTTTCCCCAAAACAAAAAAGACTATTCTGCTTTTGCTTTACTGGGTTCTTTCATCATTTGTATGTTTTTTGCAGACTGAATCCCTCCACAAGGTTTTAAAAAATATTATTTTCCTCCAAGAAGGGGTCATAATGGTCCTTTGGAAACTGAATGCAGCATTATCAGAGAAAGATGGTTTTAATATCTTATGTAGCACATTACATATCCCTTATGTCTGAGCCTGATTAGTTTGAAATTAAATAGAATTTGCCTGGATTAGGACTTCATCCCCCCACCCACTCGATCTCTTTTTTTCTGTAATTATGTAATGAACTTGCAGTGACTTCCAGCTATCCTGTCTCCCTGCTGAATTTTAATAGTCTATAATTTGAGGATCTCTGCTACTCACAGAAGGTAACCTGCAATGGAGAGGCATAACAAAAGACAAACCTGTGTCTAACCTATTTTTCACTCTGTGTGGCTGAGCTGAAACAAAAGCTTAATTATCTTTTGAGAGTCACGGACCAACTCAGTGTGAATGTTAGTGACTTGTTGGTGAATTCATTAGAACAGATTCATCAGTAGTCACGGACATGATCTGGCATCATGGAGTTACAGCAGTTATAGTGCTGTACATTAAATCTTGACTGCAAATTTCATCTTACTTGAGCTATCCAAGTGACATCGCTGGGTGTTGATGCATCTCCTGCTCTCTCCGAAAGTGAGATATTTTGGATTACAGTCCCCCACCACTTACACTGTCCCCACTTATACCAGACAACCGCTTATATCGGGCATTTGCCATTGCAACAGGCAACATTACAAAAGCACCACTTAAACTGTGTTAATTGTGCCTTCTGACCTGTGACCTGTGATTTATTCCCAACCCCTCTCCCCCATAACCTCTAGAATTCCTGCCCCTGCTAACTTGCTGAGCAGGACATCATCCTACTCCGTTGTAAAATTAATATGACCACCTCTCAAACGGATCCAGGGCTTTAATCTCCAACCCAAGTTGCTGAGGAAGAGCTGACAGTGAAATTTCAAAGCCCTCATCTTTATCTTAAAATCCCTCCAATAATCCATTTCCGGTTTGGATCATCATCGCAATGTGTCTGTTGTCATTTAAACATTGAGCACCAGCACTGTAAATGTCCACATAGTGGGAAATGGAGAAACAGAGGATGAAAATTCCCTCAGTGCATTTTTAAAAATTGAAATGATTTTTATTTTTGAAAATATGTTAAATAACACAACCGCGTTATGCCGGATCACGTCTAAAGCGGACAAAGTGTGCTGAGATACATGGTGGGGACTGTACTTAGTTTTTTGTCCCTTGTTTTCACTGTATGTTATCAGTTTTTGAGAATTAAAATACAAGCAATTTAAAGTATAAAAAGTGAGATGATTATTTGTGGAATATGTTGACTTTACCTTCCATTTTCTGCAAATTTCCTAATGAGCTGTTTATGTGAGAAGTCAAAGTGAAGGGCAAAGCCCCTTTATGCAGGACACCACCAACGTTGAAAGTAATGCGAGAGAATAAAGTAAATGAATCAGGACTGACTAGACAGCACCGAAAAAGAGGAAATCTTCAGAAATGGGAGGAAAAAAATGAAAGAAAGATCACTTTTGACAGTTTATGAAAGCAAAATTTTAAATTCTGTACTGAAGATGACAACTGTTATCTGTGGAGTGTAACATGGCCTGCATCAGTGCCATTTTGAATCAGCATCAGGTCCAAAGTCTATCCAAAACTTGGAACAGATTTACAACAGTACAGGATCAGCCAACATAGTGTATTGGTGTTGTGCTTTTCAACTTCGCAGTACAGCAGAACCTCAATTACCCATACTTCTGCTGTCTGTACAGTTGGATTTCCACAGAACTCAAAAAAAGCATAGGCACTGGGACTTAGTTTTCATAATCCAACTAAAATGTAATGGAATTCAGGATTTTTGATTCAGTAGGATAAGTAGTTGTTACCTGGATGTCCAGTACCTGGTAGAAATTTGTTCCATGAAGCTAAGATATTTAGCTTCAAGTCAGAAGACCAACAGTAGCCTGGACTTTGGATCCAGGTCATCAGCAAGAATCAGGCTTTGGGTCAAGGTGGCCAGCAGGATTCAAGGGGCTGGATTTTCGTTCCATGGTCGGGAATCCAACGCCTGGAGCATTTCCGCTTCAGCAGCATCGCTCTTGCGATGTGATCTTGGAGTGCAAATGCCCCAATTGGGCAGGAGTTGAACTTGACACCCAATCAGAGGCGCCAAGTGCTTCAGGAGGCGGGAACTGCCTACCTGGGGCCAGCGGCAAAGGCAGGAGACAGCCATGTTAGCGGCTGCCACTGCCTTGCTGTTGAGTGCAGGCAGCTCCTGAAAGGGCCAGGATGGTGACAAGGATGGAAAGTAGCCGTGGAGGTGCAGCACGCGACCCGGTGCTAGTTGGCCCTCAAATGTATTCCCAGCACACTTTCTAATAAAGTTTATTTGCGCCACGCGACATCCCCAACAGCTGTGCACTAAGGTACGCCAGACTAGTTCAGATGCCAAAATCAGAATTCAAAATTGCCTTCAAATGCACCAGCTCCTTAACAAGCTCCTAAAGGAGCTTAATGGACCCATAACTGGAGGCAAGCAGCTTCCCCATTCCCCTCCCCCCCCTCCCCCACCCTCACATTGAAAATCGTGGTCTGCCCCGCAGGCGTCGGGTTTTGGAGATAACCTCTGGGATCTGTTCTGGTTCCCGACTCCACAGCCCTTCGAAAATCCAGCCCTAGATAACAGCAATTGTACAAGAACAATTCATTTATGAAGTGGGAAGCCCTTATTTGTACTTACTGGGAATGAGGTTCGGTATTCTAAATAGACCATCAGAAGGTAAAAAGCAAAAAAAGCCTGCAAATATTGGAAATCTGAATCAAGAGCAGGAAACATAGAAAATAGGAGCAGGAGTAGGCCATCCGGCCCTTAGAGCCTGCTCCGCCATTCATTATGATCATGGCTGATCATCCAACTCAGTAGCCTGTTCTGGCTTTCGCCCCATACCCTTTGATCCCTTTAGACCCATGAGCTAATTCCTTTTTGAAAACATACAATGTTTTAGCCTCAACTGCTTTCTGTGGTAATGAATTCCACAGGCTGACCACTCTCTGGGTGAAGAAATTTCTCCTCATCTCAGTCCTGAAAGGTTTACCCCCTATTCTTAGACTATGACCCCTGGTTCTGGACTTCCCCACCATTGGGAACATCCTTCCTGCATCTACCCTGTCAAGTCCTGTTAGAATTTTATAGGTTTCTATGAGAAACCCCCCCCTCACTCTTCTGAACTCCAGCGAATATAATCCTAACCGACTCAATCACTCCTCATACGTCAGTCCTGCCATCCCAGGAATCAGTCTGGTAAACCTTCGCTGCACTCCCTCTAGAGCAAGAACATCCTTCCTCAGATAAGGAGGCCAAAACTACACACTGTATTCCAGGTGTGGCCTCACCAAGGCCCTGGATAATTGCAGCAAGACATCCCTGCTTCTGTACTCGAATCCTCTCGCTTTGAAGGCCAACATACCATTTGCCTTTTTTACCTCCTGTTGCACTTGCATGCTTACCTTCAGCGACTGGTGTACGAGAACACCCAGGTCTCGTTGCATATTCCCCTCTCTCAGTTTATAGCCATTCAGATAATGATCTGCATTCCTGTTTTTTTCTGGCCTACATCAGTTTGACCCAATTTTCACTGAGGTAGGATTTCCGAGCAGAGGGGAAGGAGATCTGGTTGGAAAACCCAGAGGTTTGAGTTTCCCCGAACACCATGGAGTTTCAACTTCAAAGCATGCGAGCCTTTATTTTAAACAGGTTTCCTGCCTGGAAGCCAGCCTGATTGACAATTGGCTCCCCGTTGAGCAGGGATCATTCAAGGAGAGGTCGCAGCCAGGGAGCAGGTAGGTTTCATGCTGCTTGGGGTAGAGATGGCGTTGGGAGGGTAAGGGCGGGGGAGTAGGTATAGCGTAGTTTGAAGGATCAGAGTGGGTGTTCAAGAAGGGTCAGAGCAAGATCATGGCAGAGATGGGAGATGTGGGAGTCGATGATCATGGCATGGTGGGGTGGGGGTATCATTGATTGCTGGGGGATTCCATCACATGGGGTGGGAAACAGAATTTCTTGAGGGGCCAGGATGTGGCATTCCTGCTGCTCCTGGCCCACAAAGCAGTGCTGGAAAAGCACTTAGCTCTTCCATGCAGCAGCCCTCAACTCCCTTTGGCTACCATGTTCCCCAAGGCCCAGGAAACCCAGCCAGCCAGCACTGAAGGTGGAAGAGAGATAAAATCTGAGGCATGCAACCTCATTAAAATATTTAAATAAGGGACCTGCCTCCTTGGAGTGGGTCGGTCATCCTTGCCAACTCCACCGCCCCCCCAGAGCCCACCATCCTGCCTCTATTTAAATGGAAGTGGGCAGGTTCGAAGCGGGCTGCATTCGGGTTTGAGATTGTTTACGTTTCAACATACCACCCAACCCACATGTTTTTTGGGGTTAAAATTCCTCCCTTAGATTCTGTTCAAAGAATAGACGAGTTAATGATAAAAGAAGGAAAAAAAAGTATGAGAGAGGAAGTATCTGTAGAGATCAAAGGCAATTACGGATGAGCAACAAATGCTGGCTTTACCAGCACGCTCAAATCCCCTGAAAGGATTAAAAAAAAAGGTCATTGCATCAAATGATGGGAAGAAGCATAAAATAAATGATGGACAAAGAATGTGTGAATAGCTGAGACAGAAATAGGTAGTGGATCTGAAATGGGAACAGGGAAGATAATAAAAAAAGCAGATTCATACTGAGTATATGGGCTTCTCCAATAACCACAAAGAGTCCCCACCACAAGCACCAATTCGCACCCCTTTCTAGTCAGAAGCTAAGACTCACTGTGACAGACTATAAAGTAATATAAAAACGGAAAATACTGGAGATTAGGGGCAGGTCAGGCAGCATCTCTGGAAAGAGAAATAAAGTTAACAGGGTGAATTTTATGATCCCTAGGGACAGGAACAGAGGGAAGGAGGCTCATAAAATTGCGTGGGAAAGCGGGTGAGTGGAGTGTCCGATGCCTTCCTGACACCTTCAATTTAGTCCTGGGTGGGGAAGGCCGAGGACAGCCTTCCCGCCCCAGGCCAATTGATGCCCTTAAGTGGCCATTAATTGGGAGTAATCCAGGGCCCCCAGAGGGCCCCCCCGGTGGCAATGACTCCACCGCCCCCCCCCCCCCCTCCCCGCCAGAAGACACCTCCCAACCCTGTCGCCGGAGCCTGCCTGAATGGCCCGGCATCCCCGACCTCACTTACCTTTCCCAGGCTCTTCATCAATTTTCTACTCTGCAGGATCTCCAGCCATGGCCACCGCTCCCAGTGGCGCTGCTGGTACTGGCCTTCCGATTGGCTTGCTGCTTTGGAGGCGGGAGCTCATCCCTTAAAGGAATGGTGTCCCCATTGGCGGGCAGTTAATTGCCTGCCCACCTTGGAATGCACTGAAGGGTCCGACAGAGTGGCGAGGTGGCATCTCCCCCAGCCTTCCAGCCTGCCAACAGGACCCCCATTACAGGAATAAAATCCAGCCCAATGTTTCAGGTTGATGACCTTTCTTCAGAACTGATAATATATACCAATATACATGCTTTCATATAATGCCTTATCAAAAATCTTCCATTCACACAATTAATTATTTTTTAAGTGTAATGAATTTTGCTCTGTAGGTAACTTCAATTTTTGTAACATATGAGTCGTGATAATTGGAAGTAAATGCAGTCTAAATATATCTGGGGACCCATAGGAAGTTTGTGTGAATTGAGTGTAATTTTACACAGCAGAGAGGGACATTTTGGCAACTACCCAATATGCTATGTATTCCACATTGGACAAGGTGCTAATGTTAAAGGAGATGTTGCTGATTTAATATAAAATTATCACTTATAATAGAAAAATAGATAAAGTTAAGAACAATGTATAATCTCATTAAAAAGGGTTTAAATTTTTTTTAAACGGTGAGGAATATCAAAGGAGGCTTTGATATCCAATTGAAGGGGAAGGCGCATACAGGAAGAATTACCTGCACTGCAAAAGTCAGCATGGTGGCCAGTAGGGAATAGCAAATGCTGAAGCTCTTCTGGTTTTGTATAAGATTTAAAAAAACCTTGATTCCCTTTTGATATTTGAAGAAAGTGCATTTGGATCTTGTGATGCAATAAGCACATTCAGTGTCCTCAAATCTGTTGTGTAAGATTTCTTAACATTGTACCTAATATTGGAAGGCTCTTGGGAAGACATCGTAATCAATGTTCAACTGCTAGTTGGCCGATCCTTACCTGAAAAACTGGCAGCGGGCAGTGGAAAATCGGAGCGGCGCACTTCGGCCGCCCAGGGTCAGCCTGATGCAATTTTCAGATAGCTGTGTAAATAAGCTAAGAGTTCATCTACCTGTTTATGATGAGAGACTATTTCAATAATGGAATGTGGGATCCTACCTCACTTGTAAGACCCAATTATAACTTTCAGATACAAATGGGCGGAGTGTGCGCAGACTATCTGTAGGCCAGTTCGTGCAGGAGTGCAACCAGTGACCTGCAGCGGGGTGCTCATTTGGCGCCCTTGGCTTGCCAGTTGGGAGTGTGTAATAAGTTCTGTTAATGGATGTTAAATACCTAGTTGAATACCTTGTTGAAGGTAATAGGGTGAACAGGTGTTGGCTGTTGATTAGTTAATTGTACTCAGATGTGTATATAAAGAGCCAGCCAGCACTGGCTGGGTGTTGTTAGGAGTGGAGAAGTAAGCTCTGTGGCAGGCAATAAACAGTCTCTGCCAAAGCATCCTAGTCTCAGTGTCTCCTTCACAAAGAGGCTTGGAAGTTTCTCTAACACCAGTGACATATAAATAGGATCTTAAGAACAGGACCAAGTCATTAGCCCCTTCCCCCCTGTTCTATCATTCAATGAGATTATGGCTGATGATTAATCTAACTCCATATAACCTGCAATGTGGAAAATTGCCCAGGTATGTCCTGTACATAACAAGCAGGACAAGTCCAACCCGGCCAATTACCACCCCATCAGCCTGCTCTCAATCATCAGTAAAGTGATGGAAGGTGTCATCAACAGTGCCATTAAGCGGCACTTAACAATAACCTGCTCAGTGACGCTCAGTTTGGGTTCCGCCAGGGCCACTCAGCTCCTGACCTCATTACAGTCTTGGTTCAAACATGGACAAAAGAGCTGAACTCAAGAAGTGAGGTGAGAGTGGCTGCCCTTGACATCAAGGCAGCATTTGACCGAGTATGGCATCAAGGGGCCCTAGCAAAACTGAAGTCAATGGGAATCAGGGGGAAAACTCCCCGCTGGCTGGAGTCATACCTAGCGCAAAGGAAGATGGTTGTGGTTGTTGGAGGTCAATCATCTGAGCTCCAGGACATCACTGCAGGAGTTCCTCAGAGTTCCTCAGACCCAACCATCTTCAGCTGCTTCATCAAAGACCTTCCTTCAATCGTAAGGTCAGAAGTGGGGATGTTTGCTGATGATTGCACAATGTTCAGCACCATTCGCAACTCCTCAGATACTGAAGCAGTCTGTGTAGAAATGCAGCAAGACTTGGACAATATCCAGACTTGGCTGTTAAGTGGCAAGTAACATTCACGCCACACAAGTGCCAGGCAATGACCATCTCCAACAAGAGAGAATATAACCATCTCCCCTTGACATTCAATGGCATTACCATTGCTGAATCCCCCACTATCAACATCCTAGGGGCTACCATTGACCAGAAACTGAACTGGAGTAGCCATATAAATACTGTGGCTACAAGAGCAGGTCAGAGGCTAGGAATCCTGAGGCGAGTAACTCACCTCCTGACTCCCCAAAGCCTGTCCACCATCTACAAGGCACAAGTCAGGAGTGTGATGGAATACTCTCCACTTGCCTGGATGGGTGCAGCTCCAACAAAACTCAAGAAGCTCGACACCATCCAGGACAAAGCAGCCCGCTTGATTGGCACCCAATCCACAAACATTCACTCCCTCCACCACCGACGCACAGTGGCAGCAGTGTGTACCATCTACAAGATGCACTGCAGCAATGCACCAAGGCTCCTTAGACAGCACCTTCCAAACCCGCGACCTCTACCAACTAGAAGGACAAGGGCAGCAAATTCATGGAAACACCACCACCTGCAAGTTCCCCTCCAAGTCACACACCATCCTGACTTGGAACTATATTGGCATTCCTTCACTGTTACTGGGTCAAAATCCTGGAACTCCCTTCCTAACAGCACTGTGGGTGTACCTACCCCACATGGACTGCAGCGGTTCAAGAAGGCAGCTCACCACCATCTTCTCAAGGGCAATTATGGATGGGAAATAAATGCTGGCCTGGCCAGCGACACCCACATCCCATGAATGAATAAAAAACATTTTTTAAACCTTTTTAAAAACCTACCTTTGCCCCATATCCCCTAATGCCCCAGGTTAACTGAAATCTATCATTCCAAATTAAAATGAACAACTGACACAGCATGAACTGCTGTCTGCGGAACAGAGCTCCATACTTCTATCACCCTTTGCATGTGAAAGTGTTTCCTAACTTCACTCCTGAGAGTTTTTGCTCTAATTTTAGGCTATGTTCTCTTGTTCTAGACTGTTCAACCAGCAGAAATAGTTTCTATCTAGCCTGTCAGTTCCCCTTAATATCTTGAAAATTTAAATCATTACCCCTTAATCTTCTAAATTGCAAGGAATACAACCCTAGTTTGTGTAATCTGTCCTATTAATTTAACCCTTGGAGTCCAGGTATCATTCTGATAAATCTACATTGCGCTCCCTCCAAGGCGAATGTATGGTGCCCAAAACTGAATACAGTACTCTAGCTGTGGTATAACCAGGGCTTTGTATAGCAGTAGCATGACTTCAAAACCTCTTGTGTTTTAGTCCTCCGGATAGAAAGGTTAGCATTCCATTTGATTATATTTTGTACCTGTCCATGACATTTTAACGATCTATATACATGAACCCCTAAGTCTCTTTGGTCCTCCACTGCTTCTAGCTTTTCACCATTTAGAAAATACACTGATCTATCACTTTTCGGTCCAAAGTGGATGACCTCACACTTACCTATATTGAAATCCATTTGCCAGTTTTACCCATTCACTTAATCTATTAATTTATCTTTGTAGCTTTATGCATCTGTCTAGAGTCCTTAATATCCACCTATCTTTGTGTTATCGGCAATCTGGATATGTGGCTCTCTATCCTGTCATCCAACATGTTAATAAATACAGTGAATAGTTGAGCCCCCAACTTAGATTCCTGTGGAACATCACTAGTCACATCCTGCCAATTAGAGTACCTTCCATTATCCCTACTCTCTGTCTCCTGCTGCTCAACCAATTTACTAACCAGCCTTATCTCAAAAATAGTTTGGGCCTCCTGACTTAAGCTTTTGGTGGGCAGAGCAGACACTGCAGTGGCTTTGCATCCATTTTGGCAGTAGTTGAAAATTGCCTCAACATAAAAACGGTCAGCTTTTTAGTTTCCATGACAGACAGACAGATAGATAGGTAGAATAATATTCCAGCATTGTCCTTGATGTAAATATATCAAAAAGAATGGGTAAACAAATATACAAACCTTCATATTTCAGGTCCTGAGTGGAGTCAGAATATTTGTTAATTTATTTACTGGGTTTCATAGTTCCCTCACACACTGTAATTGATTTGTCCTCCTCTGCATTCACAGAATTAGAGTCACTAGCATGAACTGTACAAGGCAGCACCTTGGCACAGTTGTGCTGGATTGGAGTCAAGGACCAACGATGCATCGTAAAAATAACTTGAGGAATGGATTAAGTCATAGTAAAATTAAACCCCTAAAATAATCCCCATCTGCCAGAGAATTTGTGATTATGCTGGAAACAAATATCTGGAACAACAACAACAATAATTTGCATTTATATAACAACTTTAACCCAGTAAAACAGTCCAAGGTGCTTCACAGGAGTGTTATCAGACAAAATTTGACACTGAGTCACAAAAGGAGATATTAGACAGATGACCAAAAACCTCCAAGAGGTAAGCTATAAGGAGGAAAGAGAGATAGAGAGGCAGAGAGGTTTAGGGAGAGAATTCCAGAGTTTAGGGCCTTGAAAATGAAGGCACAGTCACCAATGGTGGAGCAATTAAAATTGTGGATGTTGAAGAGGCCACGATTGGAGAAATGCAGCTATCTCGGAGGACTGTAGAGCTGAAGGAAATTACAGGGACAGGGAGGGTGAGGCCATGGAGGTATTTGAAAACAAGGATGAGAATTTTAAAATCAAGGCATAGCTTAACTGGGAGCCAGTGTAGGTCAGCGAGCACAGGGGTGATGGATGAATGGGACTTGATGCAAGTCAGGACATGGGAAGTAAAGTTTTGGATGACCTCCAGTTTACAGAGGGTAGAACATGGGAGGCCACAATAGAGCATTGGAATAGTCAAGTTTAGAGGTAACAAATGCATAGATGAGGGTTTCAGCAGCAAATGAGTTGAGGCAGTTGCAGAGTTGTGTGATGTTAGAGGTAAAAAAATAGGTGGCCTTATTCATGGCGGAGATATGTAGCTGGAAGCTCATCTTGGTCAAATATGACTACCCGGATTCAGGATAATTTAAGGGATAATTTAAGGAGCAAAGAAATGTCTCTGCCAATCATGTTTCTGCATACATTTTCCCAATTAACCTAATCAATCAGGTGAAAAATGAACTGAACAAAAACAAAAAATAAATTATACCATGTAGAATTTGGATGAAAATTATAGATTTGCATTTTACAGTGACAGTGATCTCAGTTTAGCTTATTCAGACAACTAAAGAGAAATCAACAGTACTGACAACTACAAACATCTAAACAGTATTAATTAATCCTTCCTTTTCATTATACAAGCATGGTCTAGATCTTCCACACACAGTAGTGGTCAATTTCGGGTGGTTCTAGGTTGGGCATGAGGCAAGAAATCAGCCGGCAGGGTGAGTGAGGGTGTCATTCTGTTCCTCGTGTCCAGCGTGGCTTTGGTGGTAATGAAGTTTTTCTTCTTACTGTAACCATAGCAACACTGCAGACTAGGAATGCCGGCATGTTACTGGCATCCAATATTGCTACGACGGGGTCGGGGGGTCGAGGAGGAGGTGGTGGGATTCAAAAACAGAAAATGCTGGAAATACTCAAATACTCAAAAGTTTAAATAGTATCCTCCCCCTCCACATAGGGACTGCACTTTGCAAATTAATTTTTTCTTTAAAAATGAGCCTGGTCTTTAGCTGCCTGAAGGCAGGAACCTTGCTGCACTGCTAAGTGCACCTAAGGCCTGCAGCAGCCAAATTTACTCTGAACATAGGAGGACCATACAGGCACAAAGGTGATTTGTTGCTGTAACTGTGGTTGAGTGGGAATCTGCTCTGTCGGTGAGCTCCAAGTCTGACTCCTGAGGAGTTTTTGGGTCAAGCCATTTACATAAAATAAGTGAACACCCACTCCAGTATGGGTGCATTTTGGATGCCCACTATGGGGAAAGAAATTGTGGCATTTGAAAGCCAAGTGTGGATACAGTTAGGAGGACTATTAAAAGTGCACTGACTTTTCAAATTGTCCCCTTTTTATTAGAGGGTCAATTTCAAGGTGGTGGCCTTTTATCCTGGAATTTTCAGGCTATGAGCTGGAACACCCCGGTGAACCCCACTTATTCTGCTTTAGTAACTTAGATTCTTGCCAAAGTTCAGTTAGCTTGCGGCACAGGAGATGGGAAAAGTAGGGCATCCAGTGGATGACCCAATCATTCTTACCCACTTCTTTTTACAAAACAAGAGGGAGAATAGAACTGCCCCCAGCCCCTGCCCCTATAGGAAATTCTGTGGCTTGTTTTTCAAGGTACAGAGCTGACGTTATCAAAACCTGCCTCATTTTCCTCCCCTGCCATCCAATGGCTGCTGGAATCCCATCCCAGGTATCCTTGAATCTAGTATCTCCTACTGCAAAGTGCATGTGTGTAACTTTGAGTGAGACCAGGAAAGGCTCCAGCTGTAATGCTCTCCATTGTTGAATAGCCTGCCCAACACTTACTGTCTATATTTACATATGATGATTAGGTATTTGGGTGATGTAAATTATTGAGCTTCTTTTCCTGGTAGCTATAAGTTGCCCATGTTTCACAGCCATACAGCAAGGTGCTGAGAATACAGGCCTTATGAACCAACAGCTTGATCCTTAGGGTCAGCTTTGTGTTATCCCATGAGTGTTTTGCAAGTCAGCCAAAGGTGGTAGCTGTTTTGCCTATGCGTGGTATCAGGCTCTGCATCAAGGGACAGTTTGTCTGTCACCACGGACCCAAGGTAGCAGAATTTGCTAACCACTTCCTGTGGGATGTTATTTAGTGTGATCAGTGGCATGAGACCTTGTCCCATGGCCACAGATTTCCTGGTGCTTATAGTCAGGGAGAACAAGTTACAGGCATGGGAGAGACAGTCCTTAACAGTCTTTATAGCTGTGTTTCTGTGTGAGCAACTAGTGCAGCATCGTCAGCATAGAAGAGTTCTCTGATCATACATTACTGATGTAGATTACTGCAGTTCATAAGTAATTCATTGGCTGTGAAGCACTTTGGGATATACTGAGGCTGTGAAAGGTGCAAGTTCTTTTACTGACAGTAGCTGGCACTTATGGAACTGTACCCCAGCATGAATCACCATCTTCAGGAGAAAAGGGACAGGGGAGAAGTAAAACAAAATTATGAAAATCATCTATCTATTAAAAAAAAATTATAGTGTATGTTCTACGACCCTCACATCACACCTACTGTGTTATACTTTAGCAAATTTCATCAGCATATTAAAAGAATAGCTAATTTGAATTGAGGAAATTGGGAAAATGCAAGTGAAAAATAAGTGAAGCAGCAAGAAAACTACCAACAAGAAAATAATATGGACTTAGGGATGCCACCAATTCTGACTGGCCCGAATTTGCTAACAAAAGGAGAAAGTTAAGTGAATCAAATCACACACAATGGGCTGGACTTTATGGTCCTTTGGAAGGCGGGATTTCAGGCCTGGGGTGTCCGGAGAATCTGCGTGGAGTTATCCGTAATGGAACCCGATGGTGTAATGCTACTTCCCGCTTCTGTCGGAGGCAGCAAAGTGCCGTGGCGGCATTTCCACCCAGATGCGACGGCATGGTCATTTTCATCTGTTAAATACTATTTAGCATACATTTGAATGTCATTCATTGCGATCTTACCGGGCGTTCGAATCTTGTGTTGGACGTGCGGCACTCACGTGCCTTCAGTTCCGCTTCTTTAAAAAGCTAGCGCCACCGAGGTGAGGCTCCTCAGTGCTTCGAGAGGGTAAGTAACTTTACCTGTGTTATCTAGGGGAAGTGGATGGGTGGGAGAACTCTGCAAGTGGTTTGTTGTGAAGTAGAGGAAGAACTCGGCAAATGGATTGTTTATGGGGTGGGAGAGAATTTTGCAAGTGGTTTGTCTGTGAAGGGCAGGGGGAGTCCAGGGGGGGCTGTTTGCAGAGAACAAAAAAAATTTAAACAAAGTGAAGCCTCAGAGAGATATTGATGAAAGCACACTGGTGCAAATGCAGGGCTGGCAGCCTTTTAAAGATGGCACCGCCATTGCCGTCTCTGCCACATGATTGGGGGGGGGGGGGGTGAGGACGGCTGCCGTCATTATGTTAAATAGCTTGCAGCCACGTACGTCACAGGTGGGACCACTACTCCTGGCAGTGGGATAATAAAATTCAGCCGAATCATTTTTTATAGTTTTTTGTCTGCCATTTTCTCCCTCAATCTGTCAACTTCAGGCTCAAATAAAAGTTTCTAACACAATAAAAACATTTATAAATACACATTCTATAATATAATTAAACTTACCTATGAAATTGTCTCTTGCGTTTTTGATTACCTTTATTAACATTATTACTTAGAAGCCTCAACATTTCTGAAAGGCAGGGCTTGGAGTTGAAATGTTTTCCTCAAAGTTATCACTTTGCACCTGGGATGCTTAAGCAAAGCTCAGGGAGGGTGCTCTTCTGTAACTCAGTAAAGTGTCTAAAATTATCAGTCTGCTGCACGCAACAAAATGAAGAGGGAGCCCTTAGAGCAGCAGCAGCAGAGAAAGAGAATGAAGAAGAGGAGGACAAAATGTACAGAGCAGAGGTCCAGCCAGGGAGATTCGTGGGCAGTCACTCACTGACAACTGCATATAGTAATTCTTAGATCCTGTTGTAGTTGCAACTGGCCCTAAACTAGAGAACCTATATGGATGGAATACCATGTTTTGTGCTGTTTTTAGGGGCAAGTTTGATGAGTCTTGAAAATTCAGGCCTTGATCTGCAGACTTACTGAAGAGCACTGGTGTAGTTCCACTAATGGAAAATAGGCGCAGTAAATCTGCCAAGAGAAGCTTTGTATTGACAGTTAAAAGCAGGAATAGATAGCTACCATATTTAAGGCTTTGATAGCCAGATTACAATCAACACAAAGCAGGTTTCAGCAGATACATCCTTTGGAAATTGAATAGAATACACCAATTTAAAACAGCAGAACGCTAATTAGAATGTGCCTTGGATTCCTTTAATCAGAATTGGGTTAAAGGTAGTTGACAATTCACAAGTAAAATGATTCACTGAAAAATTTACCAAAAAAGGCAGAGGCTCAGTACAAGAACTCTCTGAAGCAACATGTGGTTTGAGGGATCTTATCTCTACTCTTTAAGACCAGGGTCTAGAGAACGAAGTTTTATGTCCTACTGTCTCAAGCCTTGCTACATGTCGTTTTTAACTTCAGTTAATGTGAGACATTTCTAAAAGGCCTTTACCTACAAATAGAGACGTCAATTATAATTTTGCAAGGCTCCACCAGCAGTGCAGAGCCTCGCTGGAGTTGAGTGCTAAGTCACAAAATAAAGACACGCATTTTGCACTCAAGAAAAATACTCAGGTTTTAGAAGCAGGGCTGATATCCAGCAGAAATCTTGTGGCGAGTATATAAAAAAAATTAAATTGGCTCCAGAATGGACCTTGTGGTTTTCTTGCCAATTTATCGTCAGCAATAACTCTCACCCAATTGAAACAGATACATGTAGCCTGTAGGTGTAGCCTTTTTCAAGTTGAGTATCACTTTTTTTTTGTATTTTTTGTGGAAGGTTAGATTTTTTTAGTGGTGTATCATTTTTGATGCTGTTCAAGCCTGAGCTTCTGCATTGCAAAACTTTTAATTCCAATTCTGTTACAACAGGTTTTCCTCCAGTTATTTTATTTACAGCACCAAAGTGGGCAGGATGGGAATATTTTTGGAGGTTCCAATTGTGTTCCTAGATTTGGAGGAGGTTCTAAGGCATAGAATATCAGGTACGATTGTACCTCAGATGTTATGTGGACATCTGCCTTTACCCTAGGATCCATATTTGCTGGTCTAGACTGCCCCTCTTGGTATGCCAGAAGACATCTGTCTTTGGCTACTCAAAGGAGGATGTCACATAACTATGCCATCTCTTGGAAGCAGATCTGCAGATAACTTACACAAGGACGACTCTTCCTGTAGGCGTGACAGTCACTACTGCATTAAACTTTAACCAAACTGAACCAATTAGTCTTGCATGTAGTATCCAACATTACTTTCTTTGTAGAAACTTTCTTGGTTGGTAGGGTTTCCAAAAGTGCAGAACTTTATAGAACCATGAATTGTATAGACTGCTGAGCCTGGCTGCTGTCCTCCAGCCAATCACAGCAACCCTTTCATGGCCAACAATCATCAAAGCGGTCTGGCTGCTGTGCTACTCCATCACTTGCCTGAAGACTATTTGTGTCTCCATGCTGGTTTTACTTTTTTTATTATGTGTTCTCGGGATGAGAGTGGCACTGGAAAGGCAGCATTTGTTGCCCATCTCATTGTTGCTCTGAGAATTGAACCCCTGCAGTACATGTGGTGATAGCATTGGTGGGGAAATTCCAGGATATTGACCCAGCAACAGTGAAGCACCGGCAATGTGTGACCAAATCAGGATGCTGTGGTCTTGGAGGTGATGGTGTTCCTGTGACTTTACTACTCTTATCCTTCTCGGTGGTTGAGGGTGAAATTGAAGTAAACTTGGCAAGATTTTGCAGTGCGTCCTATGGATCACTTCATTTTTGCCTGACACTGCTTAGGTTCCTGTCTACCGCCCCTCCTCTTGCCCCCACCACAGGCCTAGCAAAGGCTGAAAAATATATCAAATTCATTTTGAAAGGCAGAAACAATAGTTACCCTTATACGCAGATTTTAAGTAAGCACATCCTTTAATTTTGAGTTCAATGGCCAAGATTTCAGAGGTCCTGTCTTTAAAAGATCTATGATACGGGTGTATAGAAATCATGTATAGGAGTATCCTCTTGTGGTGCTGGTGGAAAAGTTAAAGGAGTCCACAACCATTCTCTGCAATATAATGCAGTGAGATATGGAATGATGTAAGTAATACCCAGATCAAAGCATCCTCAAGGCATCAGGAAGAGGCTCAAATGGCACTTGTTGCTTCTGGTGTAGCAGTAATAGCTCTTTTCATCGATAGCCTGAAGAACAACCGAGCTTAGGGCTTTCAGGCCTTAATTTGAACCTACTGTCACCCTGACCACCAACTCAAATCCATGCCCAGCATTAGTCAGCTGATTCTCGTCTCAGTGACAATATACTAACATCACTGCAGCCCCTTCTAATTTCAGTACAGTAGGGAGCTTCTGATCTGGGCCTGGTAAGTATTGAACGTGTAAATAATATAGCACTGGAATCATGTCCTTCAAGGACATCAACTTCACTAAGAGGGGCACTTTAGTCTTCGAGGGCTCCATCGCTGTCGTCCCAACCTAAAACTCCACAGCCTCCTGATAACAAGGTAGTATCATGTTGGAGTAACAAGTTAGGATCAAATGTGAAAACAGTTATAGCCACAAGATGGTAAGAGGTAGCAGTAATAGAGTACAATGGAGGGACAAGATATTATCAAACAGGTAGTTTTCCAGAGAAGCCTCTTTTTTATATCGTAATTAATGTTTGTAACTGTTCTGGCCCAGAAGGGATATTAGAGATATTTTAGATTAGCTGAATAGTTGATTGGGAGCAAGCCAAATGATTATGACCATTGACTTCAATGAAAATAAAAAATTGCTATCACCGTTTTACACTATTGCATAAAGTCAAGATCTGCCTCTTATTTGTGTTGAGGTGGGGATTGCAAAATAAGGTGGCATAAGTAAAACATTTATTACATGTAATAAAAAATGGGGGGAGGAGGGGTTTTGCAACAGAATACAGTAACCTGTTGAAATGGTATACTTATTGAGGATGGGCTATTCATAACTGTAAACCAGTTGTTTGGTAGCAGGAGAATGTAAGCTTGCATTTATTTTTAATCTATGAAGTATCAGTAACCTCAAAGATGCAGAGAACTCCACATTTCATTTCCCAGCTCCAATGTCTGCAGGACAATGCAGGGTGTTGCTAAGCAACTATTAATTGGAGAAGTGAAGGAAACTAAAAGAGAATATGCAAACACAGATTTGGTGAACTGAGAATATCAAGACATTTTAAATATTATTTTAATGCATTCAGTCCTTTTATTTAAACAATAAAATGTTTGTACCATATCTGGTTGCCATTGTGAATATCTGGACACACAAGATTACTTCAAAGAAACCATCTGCTGCAAAGAAATTGGCTCAAGCTCATGTCTTACATATAATTCTGTAACTTGACAGATGCCGCTGTGATTAAGTGTCATATTGACAAATACTCAGTGTCTCTGGCATGCTCAAAAGCATGACTTTTACAGCTAAGCAATGAAATTTGTGTGGGCTCCTCAACACAATGGAAATGGAGGCAATTACTGAAATTTCAGAGTTCAGCACAGACTTTTTCAGAGGGGTTATTCTGTATACTAGTTGGCCTCTTGTGGTGTTGCACATAGGGAGTCAAGATAGGAGCCAAGATGGGAATCTAAGTAGGGTTAGAAGGAGGGGAGATAAGTAGACTTTGGCACAGGAGAGAGGATAGGAAGGGGAGAGGGAGAAATTAGGAAAATAGGGTAGGGGTAGAGGAAAGAAGAGGAGGAGGGAGATAGGGGAAGGTGAAGGAGAGGGGAGATTTGTGAAGGGTTAACACTGATTTTATTTTGTTGTGCGAGGTGGAGTTCAATGGGCCAGGGTCAGTTTTCTTCATAGTGAGGTAGGGAAGAGATGGACAAGGAAAAGTGGATGGGGAGGAGGACGAGTTAACTATATATGAACATTTAACTGTGCTGCCGCTACTGAGGGGTCTTCTTGACATCACTGCCTCTTCAGTCAAGAAATTACCTTTGGGGATATCAGCAGTTTTCATGTTTTTTTTTACCATTTAGACAAAGTTTAAGCTGAGGGAAGGATTTTAGAGTTCATATGGAAAATTATTGAAAATAATCAGGATAAATGCCACTTCGGATAGTTGAGATGGGTCAGAGAGTACAACGGCCTTTCACATAATGTTATAGGTAGTTACATTTTATTAAGTGAGTCACATAACTTTAACCTCTCACAGGAGCACTTACAGGCACAGGTTAAGAAAATATCATAGCCACTCAGAAGTTTTTAATACTTAATAGATTTTTAATTTAAAAGAATATTTATGCTGTAAAATATGTAATGGTTGACTCAGAATAACACATTACTGAGTTCTCACTCCTGATCAGTGTTGATGCTATGCTAAAAATGCATGCATGTGTAAGGATAGAATCCAACATGGCTATGACACTCTCCTTGCCGAATAGTTGGAGTTTGATTCATACATGCAGAATGACTACTGGAGGGGCAGTACTGACAGACTACTCGTGCCTTGCCAACATTGCCCATAATCTGCAAGTAAGCAAAAAGAAACCTATATCCTGAGTAAACAGTCAGTAAATATTATGATTTCAATTTTCATTTATAATATATCTTACAATTACATCAGAATGAATGTGTTTGTGAAATGGAGCAAAATTTGCACTCGGAGAATACCTTTATTTGAAAGCTGAATGCAAAATATACAATCAGGTTAACTTTTCGATAAATGAAATGAAGCAGCTGTCAATCTTATGAAGCCCATCACACAACTGGCTGACAGACTGAAACATCTGACAGACATCAAACTCAAAACTTGCCACCACCAGCAATTGTGAATAGAAGCTCTGCTGTACACTGTGCTGCAGATGGGGGTAAACTGGTTCCATTGCAGGGCCCGATTTTAACTCATTCAAAACTCATTTAATTGCACAGAATTAAAATCAGGTCCAAGAGCAAATTGTTTGAAGTGGAATAACCTGGGAATAATTATTTCCTCTGGTCAGTATATGTTACTAACAACATAAATGTAACTTTCCACTCATCATAGTTTCGAGCAAAATTGGAAAAATGTTTTTCAAACATGCCTGCAATTTTTCCAGTAATAACAAACATAGGAAACATTCTTGCTGTATAAACAATGTTTCTTGATGCAAAGCAAGCAGAAGACATTTCCCCCTCTCCCTGTGCATATTATGTCAGGAACTAGGAGATTCTTGGCATATTTGCTTCCAGGGTCACCAAAGGCAGGGTCGCAGTTTTCAGAGATTGAATGTTTCCAGGCAGGGTCAAAACACATCTTGTGGAAACTTCCCATCAGTTCTGCCGTGGCACTTAGAATAGCTCAGAGGATTTTCAGTTGTAATCGCTAATTGCCCACAAAAGGTGTTGTTTGTCTTTGCCCTGTTTCTGTTCATCCATTGCTTTTGACAGGATGCCCCTGCCTCTTGACATTTTGCTGCAGGCACCTCTCTATCCTGATAGCTAATATACAAAAATTAGCTTTTGTTGTATGATTCATTCCATATGAGATTTCAGTGCAGCTTGCATAAGTTTTTCTCTTTCTTCACAGTCATTTCCACCTTTGGAAAAAACAAGTGGCTCCTGGAACAAAGTTGTGAAGCTAATCATTGGAATTTCTGTCTAAATTCACCCCAATGGGGGGAATTTTATGCTCTCCCCTACGTTGGATTTGGAGGCGGGGAAAGCATATAATCAGGCAGGATGATGGCGGGGGGTCCACCTTCCCACCTCCACCCAAATTAAGTCTGGGGCGGAAAGGCCTGTGAACGGCCTTCCAGCCGCGCTGCCAATTGAGGCTTTTAAGTGGGCAATAAATGCCCAATTAAGGGCCTCCCCACCACCACCAGTATTAGCAAACCCATGCAGGAAAGGGAGACCCACTGAGAACCACTACCCTGTCCTTGCTGCTGACTTCCCTTCACCCCCCCCTCCTGCATGACCCCCACCCCGCAAAGCCCCTCCCGCTGTGACTTACCGGTGCCCTGGTTCCAGGGCTTCGGGTGTGTCCAGTATTGGCAGCAGCCACCGTCTCCGCGGTCGCGCTACTCAGTTAAAGAGCTGCCAGCTACTGATTGGTCGGCAGCTTTCAGTGGGTGGGACTTCTGTCACAGTGTCCTTGATCCCGAGGAAGGCCCGCCGCTGTTCACCTAACTGCCTAATTGGCACTTGATTTGGCGGGCCTTCCCCAGAGGAGGCAGCGCGGGGCTCTCGCCGGCATGTTTGCCGGTGGTCGAGACCCCTGTTGTCAAGACAAAATCCCAGTCAATGTCTGTTACTTTGCCCTATTATGTCAGAACAGCATGCCACTGTGAAGTACTATCTGTATTTTCTTTTAAACTAGGCATTAAAATCCAGCTAATGCAGACTAAATAACATTTGGAAAAAATTCTTATTTTTTTTCTCACTTTTCTTTAATAACTTGAATGAAAATGATGAATTGTCCAATGCTAAAGTTACACTAAAGTTGGTTTTACATTGAACAGATGCATTGTACAACAACAACTTGCCTTTATATAGTGCTTCTAATGTAGCAAAAAGTCCCAAGGTGCTTCACAGGAGCATTATCAAGCAAACTGTGACATCGAGACACATAAGGAGATATTAGGGAAGATGACCAAAAGATTGGCCAAGGAGGTAAATTTTAAGGAGCACCTTTTGGAAGAAAGAGAGTTGGAGAGGCTTAAGGAGGAAATTCCATAGTTAGGGGCTTGACAGCTGAAGGTTCAGCTGTCAATGGTGGAGCAATTAAAATTGAGGATGTGCAAGAGGCCAGGATTGGAGTAACGTAAATATCTCAGAGGGAGGGCTGGAGGAGGTTACAGAGATAGGCAGGGGCGAGGCTCTGGTGAGATTTAAAAACAAAGATAAGAATTTTAAAATTGAGGTGTCGCTTAACCAGGAGTCTGGGTAGGTCAGAAAGCACAGAGATAATGAGCTAGAGCTTAAGAGCCTGCCTTCTCTCCCAGCTCAAAAAATGGTGGCCTGCTCACGCTGAAGAGCTGCCATGATCTCCCGTGCAGCAGCTCATTTAAATAGCCAGGGCCACCCGCAACCCCCCCCCCCCCCCGCCCAATCACGAGGAGGGGGTGGGCTGTCCGTTGCTGGCAATAGCGTCAGCTGCCTGTGCACAGGCGATGGTGCCATTTTTAAAGGACAGCTAGCCCTGCCGACAAATTTGAATCTTTAAAGTGAACCCCTCCCCAAAAGTGTGTTGGCACTAATCAAACAGAGGTGGTTTTGGTGAATCGGACACATCTGCAGGATTGAAGATGGCTGCATACCCAAGGACCTTCTGTATATTGAGGTAGCCGGGGCCAGATGACCATTGGAGCACCCAAAGCTCCGCTTCAGGGATGACACGAAGGCCGTAAATATAGACTATTACATTTGGGAGTCACTAGCTGGCGAAAGAGGGAATTGGTGACACACCCTGTGGACTAGTGTGCACTACCATGATGACCAGATGCTACAGCAGCTTGGCAACAGGCACCAATGTCAAAATCATCTCAGTGTCACATGGCAGCTTCACGTAAAGCACTTGTGACAGAACCTACCTCTCAAGGATTGGCCTTCACAGCCATCAACAACGTGCACCAAGAGAAGATACCCCACTCAAACGGATTGTTTGCTGCATGTCCATCATCTTTCGTAGATGAAAGAATGTCAACCAACTTTGATGAGCTATCAACAGATTGTGCCATAAAACTGCTCCTTCTTTCAGGAATAGGAATAAAGGCCTCTTGGTTAAAAGCAGTGTCAGCAGAAGAAGATGGCACGTGGAGGTTCATTTGAGCATCGCCCCAGAGCATCTTTAGTAGGTCCTTAAATTGCTATGCTTGGGCTGGGTGGGGGGTGGTGGGGTGGTGAGCAGATGTCTTTCTGATTTCCTCCCCTTATTGCTCCTCTCCCAATGGTAGCAATTTACATTAAAGTTTGGTTTTGTGGGCACCATTGGACGATCAGGAGGGGGTGTGTTCAGGAAGGAAGATGACCAGAAATGAAGGCTATTGGGAGAGAGTCAAGTGAGGCCTGGCAGAGGCCTGTGATTTTAGTGAAGGCCTCCAGTGATCTGTTTAAGGACTGCTGGTTAGGACACATGTAGACCTTGTTTTACTGAGTAGGCCCCACTATCGCCAGTGGTTTAGCAGATGCCATATGACATGAGGCATGCGCCATCAACCATGTCCGTTCTATTTCATGCACTTCTGCTCTCACCCTTTCTCCTCCATCCCAGAACCACGATAGGTTCCCCTAGTCCTCACCTTGCACTCCATCAGCCTCTGTATTCAAGGATCATCATCCGCCATTTCCACCAACTCCAGCATTCTGAAGGGACCATTGCCCCTGTGACACCCTGGCCCATTCCTCAGTCACCCCCAACACCCCCTCCCTTTCCTAAAGCACCTTTCCTTGCAAGCACAGGAAATGCAACACCTCCTCCCTTCTCACCATTCAAGATCCCAAACATTCCTTCCAAGTGAGAAAGCGATTAACTTGTACTTCTTTCAATTTAGTATACTGTTTAGTATACAGTATTCCCTGCTCACAATGTTGTCTCCTCTACATTGGAAAGACCAGTGGCAATTGACCAAAAGCTTTTTCAAGTGCAGTATTAGGGTACTGTTGTTAGTTAATGTGAAATGCTGATTTCTTTCTCAAATGTCTTTCAGTATTTACATGAGAATGGAGTGGTCCATCGCGACCTCAAACCAGAAAACCTACTATATGCAGATCTATCATCAGAGGCACCACTGAAAATAGGTAAGCCTCGTTGTAAACTAATTACAAGTAATTAAAAGGTTGCCTTACTTAGAATTTGGGAGGATCTATACAGTTACTTATCAATATAGCTGAAAATTTCCTCTTTGCTCTATGGATAGAAAAACTCTCAACACATTTATTAAGCATGGTTGTATAATTTTGCTATACATGGCAGAGAAGTTTTCATTTATGTTTAACAAGCATACTATTTTTTAAAATACTGTATATTAACCAAGAGGCCACTTTTCACCTGTGAACCAAGGCAGTGAGTGAAGGCAAGTTGTTCACCCATGGAACGCATCAGACTCTATATCAATTCTGATTCCACTCAGCATGCATACTTTCTAGCAGGAATCACTGGATAGCAATCACGAATGACTTCCTGGTCCTGGGGCATTGGGGCTAACTGGAATGTTCAGTATGCTGCATCAGCTGACTTCACTTGATTCAGCACCATTATCCAACCTGGGACCTTCTGGCCTGTGTAATTTTGTGCTACAGTGAATGATGTCTTTACCCACTGCGTCATTAGGGAAACAAAAACAAAATACTGCA
Source organism: Heterodontus francisci (assembly GCF_036365525.1). Classification (NCBI taxonomy): domain Eukaryota; kingdom Metazoa; phylum Chordata; class Chondrichthyes; order Heterodontiformes; family Heterodontidae; genus Heterodontus; species Heterodontus francisci. Next base: position 12,539,042 of record NC_090406.1, read on the forward strand.
GAGGCTGGAAATCTGAAATAAAAAGAGAAAATGCTGGAAATACTCAGCGGGTCTAGCAGTATCTGTGGAGAGAGAAACAAAGTTAACATTTCAGGTTGGTGACCTTTCATCAGAAGATATTAAATGAGTGATTAGGAAAACCCTGCATCCCATTTTTTAGATGTGTTGATGTAATTGTGGGAATTTTTGTGACGATACATCATAAAAACTGCAGGAAAATGCCTTATAACAGGAAATTTGTTTCCCTATTAGTCTCATAATGAAATTCAGCTTCTCTGTCACGTGATTGAAGATTTGTTCAAAGCACTCCCATTTTATTTAAATAAAAATACAAAACATAGAAATAGACAGCATCTGAAAAGCGAAGGCAAGCTAATGTTTTGGGTACGGACTCCTTTTTCACATCTATGACATTCTAACAAATGAGGTCTAATTTTCCAATGCGTGATGTCAATGGGTGAGAAAAGTGGCTATTAGATCTCTACCCGAAGTGTTCGCCTTTTCTCTTTTCAAATGCTGAACAATCTGCTGCATATTTCCAATAGTTTCTGTTTTTATTTCGGATTTTCAGCATGTGTGGTTTCTTTCTTCCTAATTGAGGCCCTATTGTGATAGTCACCATTCTGCAAAAAGACCTGTCAAGATTAGAAGGCAGTTTCCTGTCTATACTTCCTGGGTTTTTTTAAGCATATAGAAATGTTTCAATTATAACTAATTAATTCACTGATTTTTTTTTTTAAACGTACTATTGCCCTTAGCAACAGAGTGCCATCTCTGACGTGGAGTTACTTGTACCTTTCTACTGTGCCAAAAAGCAGGTTTAAGTAGGTGCACAGGTCACCAGGCTATTGGGCACATAGATGCTGGTTTATCAGCACTGATGCTACCATTAGACTTGACAATCATTTTTCATAGACAGTGGCACAAACCCTTGTTTTTACGATAACGACAAGCACAAAGCCATTGTACAAACTGAAAATGCACCAAGATCCTACCCTATCTTTCTTGTTATTTTAGCTGACTTTGGTCTGTCCAAAATTGTGAATGAGCAGGTTACCATGAAGACAGTTTGTGGGACTCCTGGATATTGTGGTAAGTGGACAGAATTTCTTTGAATGTCCAATGAAAGTTCTGACATTTTGATGCAAAGATACTTGAGGAACACAAATTATATAAATCATATGTCCTCACAAGAGAAAAGCTTCTTCTGAATTGAGTTCTGTTTGTTATGACAGAGGGAAGCAAGTGAATCATGGTCAGAGTGAAATGTTGACTGGGTAAATTTTATATTACTCCAATGGAGCAAATTTCCATTTTCACAATGATACTGGAATATTCCCATGAGTCTAAGAATTAAAGTAATTCAACTACCTAAATTATTACAAAACGGCTAACAGATGTTCCAGTATTTCTTGTAAAATTGATTCAAATGCAGCACTAACCATCATTCTGTCCTACAGAAGAACGTATCATTTAGTCTCTGGAAATCCAGGTTTTGACTTAACTTATGCAAAAGATAGCTGAAACTTGTGAGTACTTTTCACACATAAGAAAGTGATAACTCGCTCTTGCTGCTGTGATATCTTCTCTGATACATATTTAAAATAAATTATGCCACAAAAGCCCAGATTTTAACTGGGGAGTGAGAGGCAAGTCATTTTACTTCCTGAGCTTTATTTAAATAGACCAGGCCCAACTCCTGCCCAAACCTAGTGCCAATGACGTCAGGCTAATAAGCAGGAGTTGGGCGAGCCCTGGCAGTCAGTTAAGTGGCGGGGAGGGTGGGATGGTGGACGGTCAGTGTCAGGGAAGAGAAGCCCGAAGCCCTTTGTTTCCATCTGGGGCCCAGAAGAACACTCCTGCTGCCCTGACTCCAAAAGGAAACCAAAAATTACTTATGTTTTTACGGCACTTCTGAGACTTCTTTATGCCTGGTGCCCCGGCAAGGCTAGCATCGGGTGCCGAAAGCAGCTGACCACAGTTAAATATAGTCAGGATCCAAATGATGATCATATCCCAACATTTGAATTTCAACAAGGTGCCCATCTGCCTGATGCGAGGGTCTCACTCGCTGGCCAGAACGTGCCTGTCAAAATAGTGTGCGGTGTGAGGCCAACGAGGTCCGGTTATATCACTGTAAGGGTGTAACCCTCTGCTTGACTCGTGCTCGTTGGCCATGGGGTTTAAAATCAACGCTTAACAATGTGCATGATGCAAATGCAGTTGTTCCAATCACACGACTTCAAGCCTTTAATTATCTTATTAATCATAAAGGGTATAGCTTCAAGATGATGGCAATATTAGATTGATATCAAAAAGGGTTTTTTTCATACAAATAGAGATGAATACTTGGAGCAGACTTCCAATTAGGGTAATTGGAGTCAAAGATCTTAGAATCATTTAATAAACACTTAAATGCTGTGATGGGAGGGTTCATGTTTTGTCCTACAAAAATGAGCTAAATGGGCAAAAGCACATTCTTCACCTTGTGATTACAGGTTCATGTGTCACCTTTGCTGGTTAATAATAAAAGAAATCTAAAAAGAAAGTAATGTAAATGCAACAGTATTTTTCAGATATTTAAGGTAGTCTTTCAGTTTTGCAGCTCTACCATGTTTATTCATAAAAACATAGGAACATAGAAAAATAGCAGCAGGAGTAGGCCATTCGGCCCTTGGAGCCTGCACCGCCATTCAATACAATCGTGGCTGATCATCTAAACTCAGTACCCTGTTCCTGCTTTCTCCCTGTATCCCTTGATCCCTTTAGCCCTAAGAACTATGTCTAACTCTTTCTTGAATATATTTAATGACTTGGCCTCAATTGCTTTCTGTGGTAGAGAATTCCACAGGTTCACCACTCTCTGGGTGAAGAAATCCCTCCTCATCTCAGTCCTAAATGGCTTACCCCTTATCCTTAGACTGTGAACCCTGGTCCTGGACTCCCCCGCCATTGGAACATCCTTTCTGCATCTAGTCTGTTCAGTCCTGTTAGAATTTTATAGGTTTCTATGAGATCTCCTCTCATTCTTCTAAACTCTAGGAATACAGGCCTAATCGACCCAATCTCTCTTCATATGTCAATCTTGCTATCCCAGGAATCAGTCTGGTGAACCTTCGCTGCACTCCCCCCATAGCAAGAACATCCTTCCTCAGATAAGGAGACCAAAACTGCACACAATACTCCAGATGTGGTCTCACCAAGGCTTTGTATAATTGCAGCAAGACATTCTTGCTCCTGTACTCGAATCTTCTCGCTATGAAGGCCAACATGCCATTTGCCTTCTTAATTGCCTGCTGCACCTCCATGTTTAGTTTCAATGACTGGTGCACAAGGATACCCAGGTCTTGCTGCACCTCCCCCTTTTTCAATCTATTGCCGTTCAGATAATAATCTGCCATTCTGTTTTTACAACCAAAGTGGATAACCTCACATTTATCCACATTATACTGCATCTGCCATGTATTTTCCCACTTACTCAACCTGTCCAAATCACATTGGAGCTTCTCTGCATCCTCCTCACAGCTCACACTCCCACCCAGCTTTGTGTCGTCTGCAAACTTGGATATATTACATTTAATTCCCTCATCTATATCATTAATATATATTGTGAATAGCTGGGGTCCTAGGACTGATCCCTGTGGTACCCCACTATTCACTGCCTGCCACTCGGAAAAAGACCCATTTATTCCTACTCTTTGTTTCCTGTCTGCCAACCAGTACTCTATCTATGTCAGTACCTTACCCCCAATCCCATGTGCTTTAATTTTGCACACTAATCTCTTATGTGGGACCTTATCAAAAGCCTTCTGAAAGTCCAAATACACCGCATCCACTGGTTCTCCCTTATCTATTCTACTAGTTACATCCTCAAAAAATTCCAGTAGATTTGTCAAGCATGATTTCCCTTTCGTAAATCCATGTTGACTTTGTCCGATCCTGTCATTGTTTTGCAAGTGCTCTGCTATTACATCTTTTATAATGGACTCTAGCATTTTCCCCACTGCTGTTGTCAGGCTAACCAGTCTATAATTCCCTGTTTTCTCTCTACCACCTTTTTTAAATAGTGGTGTTACATTAGCTACCCTCCAATCCATTGGAACAGTTCCAGAGTCTATAGAATTTTGAAAAATGACCAGCAATGCATCTACTATTTCTAGGGCCGCTTCCTTAAGTACTCTGGGATGTAGATTATCAGGCCCTGGGGATTTATCGGCCTTCAATCCCATCAATTTCCCGAACACCATTTCCTGACTAATACTGATTTCATACAGTTCCTCCTTCTCACTAGACCCTATGTTCCCCAACATTTCTGGGAGGTAATTTGTGTCCTCCTTTGTGAAGACAGAACCAAAGTATGTATTTAATTGGTCTGCCATTTCTTTGTTCCCCATTATAAATTCCCCCATTTCTGACTGTAAGGCAGCCACATTTGTCTTCACTAATCTTTTTCTCTTCACATAACTATTGAAGTTTTTACAGTCAGTTTTTATGTTCTCTGCAAGCTTACTCTCATACTCTATTTTCCCCATCTTAATCAATTCCTTTGTCCTCCTTTGCTGAATTCTAAACTGCTCCCAATCCTCAGGTTTGCTGCTTGTTCTGGCCATTTTATATTTCTCCTCCTTGGATCTTATACTATCCCTAATTTCTTTTGTAAGCCATGGTTGAGCCACCCTTCCTGTTTTATTTTTGAGCCAGACAGGAATGAACAATTATTGTAATTGATCCATGCGCTCTTTAAATGCTAGTCATTGCCTATCCACTGTCAACCCTTTAAGTATAGTTCCCCAATCTATCATAGCCAACTCACGCCTCATTCCTTCATAGTTTCCTTTATTTAGATTCAGGACCCTGGTCTCGGAATCAACTCTCTCACTCTCCATCTTAATGAAGAATTCTATCATGTTATGGTCGCTCTTCCCCAAGGGACCCCGCACAACAAGATTGTTAACTAATCCTTTCTCATTACACAATACCCAGTCTAGGATGGCCTGTTCCACAATGTATTGCGGAGTTTGCAAGTTCTCCCTGTGACCGTGTGGGTTTTCGCCGGGTGCTCCGGTTTCCTCCCACCACCAAAGATTTGAAGGTGATAGGTAAATTGGCTGTTGTAAATTGCCCCTAGTGTAGGTAGGTGGTAGGGAATATGGGACTACTGTAGGGTTAGTATAAATGGGTGGTTGTTGGTCAGCACAGACTCGGTGGGCCGAAGGGCCTGTTTCAGTGCTGTATCTCTAAATAAATAAATAAACATAATGTACACACTCCAAGAATTCCTCCTTTACATTATTATTGCTAATTTGGTTTACCCAATCTATATGTAGATTAATATCACCCATAATTACAGTTGCACCCTCATTGCATGCGTCTTTAATTTCCTGTTTAATGCCATCTGCTATATCACCACTGCTGTTTGGGGGTCTATATACAACCCCCACCAATGTTTTCTGCCCCTTGTTGTTTCTTAGCTCCACCCATACAGATTCCACATCAGGATTCTCTTGAGCTAATATCCTTCCTCACTTTTGTATTGATTTCCTGTTTTACTAACAACGCTACTCCACCTCCTTTCCCTTTTTGCCTGTCCTTCCTAAATATTGAACATCCTTGGATGTTCAGTTCCCATCCTTGGTCACCCTGCAGCCATGTCTCCGTAATCGCAACTGTATCGTATCCATTTACATCTATTTGTGTGGTTAATTCGCCTGCCTTATTGTGAATGCTCTGCGCATTGAGACACAATGCCTTTAGGCTTGTCTTTTTAACATTCTTAGTCTTCTTAGCATTATTTCGCACTATGGTCTGAATTTTATTCTTACAGTTGTTTAGTTCATCCAAGTTTCTGAAATTGAATTATAACTTAAGATGTGTACGCAGCTCTTAATTATATCTATATTGCTTCCTATATCTAACTAAAGTCTATCCAACAACAACTACTTGCATTTATATGGTGCCTTTAACATAAAAAGTCCCAGGGTTTCACAGGAGTGTTAAACAAAATTTGACATCAAGCCACAAAGGGAGATATTATGGCAGGTGACCAAAAGCTTGGTCAAAGATAAAGGTTTGAAGGAGCACCTTGAAGGAGGAGAGAGAGCTATAGAGGTTTATGGAGGGAATACCAGAGCTTAGGGCCTAGGCAGCTGAAAACATGGCCACCAATGATGGAGCGATTAAAAGTGGGGATGTGCTAGAGACTAGAATTAAATAAGCACAGAGATTTCAGAGGGTTGTGGGGCTGGAGAAGATTAGAAGGATAGGGATAGATTTGAAAACAAGGATGAAAATTTTAAAATTGGAGCATTGCCAGACTGGTAGCCAACGTAGGTCAACGAGCATAGCGGTGATGGGTGAACAGGACGTGGTGCAAGTTAGGATATGGTAGCCATGGGGAAAGAGCAGCAGCAGTGTAACTAATTGGATAGCTCTTTCAAAGAGCCAGCACAGGCACAATGGGCCGAATGGCCTCCTTCTGTGTAACAATTGAAGAACTGAAGAGTTTTGGTGAACTCAAGTTTATGGAGGTTGGAAGATGGGAGGTTGGCCAGGAAAGCAATGGAATTGTCAAATCTGCAGGTAACCAGGGCATGAATGAGGCTTTCAAAAGAACATAAAAACATAAGAAATAGGAGCAGAAGTAGGCCATTCAGCACCTCAAGCCTGCTCCGTCATTCAACACAATCATGGCTGATCTTTTACCTCAATACCTTCCTGCACTATCCCCCAAATCCTTTAATTCACTTGGTAATAAATAGCAACTGCAGATGAGCTGAGGTAGGGGCTGAGAAGGGCAATGTTATGGAAGTGGAAGTAGGCAGTCTTGGTGATGGAGTGGATATGGCTTTGATACTCATTGGGGACATATAGGATGCCAAGGTTCTAACATCAGAGTCAGCCTTGGACAGGGATCACGGAGAGTGATGTGATGGAATAGGTGGCTAGGAAACAGAGCTTCTTATGGAGACCAAAGACAATGGTTTCAGTCTTCCCAATATTTAATTGGAGGAACTTTCTGCTTATCTAGTACTGGATATTGGAGAAGAAGCATAACAAATCAGAAGCAGTGGAGAGGTCGAGAGAGAAGGTGGTGAGGTAAAGCTGGATGTCTTCACTGTTTATGTGAAAGCTGATGTTATGTTTTTGGGGTAGCATGTAGATGAAAAATAGGAGGAGGCCAAGGATATATCCTTGAGGGACTCCAGAGGTAATGGTGCAGGGACAGGAAGAGAAGACATTGCAGATGATTCTCTGGCTATGACTAGAAAGATAGAAATGGAGCCACGTGACGGCATACCCACCCTGGTAGATGATGGAGGAGAGGTGTTGGAGGAGGATGGTGTGGTCAACTGTGTCAAAGGTTGCAGACAGGTTGAGAAGGAAGGGGAGGTATAGTTTACCACAGTCATAGTCACACACGCTGTCATTTGTGACTTTGATTAAGATCATTTCAGTGCTGAGGCAGGCGTGGGAACCTGATTGAAGGGGGTCAAACATGAAGTTGAGGCAAAAGTGAGCATGGATTTGAGAGGATTTTGGAAAGGAAAGGGCAGTTGGAGATGGGCAGTAGTTTGCAATGACAGAGGGGCCAAGGGTGGGTTTTTTGAGGAGGGGTATGATGATGGCAGATTTGCAGGAATGGGGAACAGTATCTGACGAGAGGGAACTTAGAAATATCAGCTAACATGGGGAGCCAGGAAGGGAAGTTGGGTGGTCAATGGTTTGGTGGGAGTAGGATCAAGGGAGCAGGAGGTGGGTCTCATGAACAAGATGAGCTCAGAGATGGCATAGTGGGAGATAGGAGAGAAAATAGAGAAAGATGCTGAAACATTGGGAAGGAGGTTCAAGATCCTCACTAGCCCTCTGGAACAGCAGAGGGAAGCTCAAAGTGCATTCCGTTCTAAATTCTTATGTAAATCTCTTCCTATAGGAAATCTCATAATAAAAATGTGCACATTTCATGTCATATAAGATGTCACATCTTGCCAGTCATCTCACACATAAACACAAAGTTTGCAAAGGTTTTCTGTAGAGCTTCATCTTACCCTAAGTGTAAATATTTTATTTTATTTTTATTTTTAATTAAAATTTTCCCATGTTTCTTCCCTCCCTGTTTTAGCTTCCCCCTGCTGTTTCAGAAGACTAGGAAGGTTCCCACGCAGGGTCCAATCTGCCTCCATTCCGATGTTTCAGCACCCATTTGCAGTCCCACACTGTTTTCTCTCTTGTACGTTTGCCACACTCCTCCTGCATGTTCACAGCACCTCCTCTGCTCTAGGACCCACTCATTGGCTGCTTCTTTGGCTTCACCAGCTCATCTCCCCTACCAGTTGGCTAATAGAATGGACCATTTCTTGGGCTGTTCAGCACGTCAGTGCTCCATCTCCACTGATTGCCTGGTCTGTGGCCTGTTCTAAGTAGGTTCTCCAAGTCATTACTCTACCCAATCAGTAGGTCTGCAGTCCATTTGGAGGCCATTCTCACCATGGTGTTCTTTCCCACTGACAATGAGCTAAATATTTCCCACAGGTATCTCCTTGGAAGAATAAACACAAGCGGGTTTAGTTCAAAATCCTCTTGCTAATATTGAGTTCTCCTGCAGCATCACTCTATAATGTATGACTGACACCCTGACCCTTTCTCATTCCTTCCGAACCCTCCCTGACTTAAACCACACCTAGATACCCTTCCCACTGCAACCACACACCTTGGGGGGAATTTTATGCTCCCCCTGTGGCAGCGTTGGAGGTGGGGAGAGCACATAATCGGGTGGGATGGTGGCAGAGGGCGACCCCACCACCTTCCCAGCTCCACCCAAATTAAGTTGGGGGCCTGAAGTCCTGTGAATGGCCTTCCCAGCGGTGGTGGAATGAGGCCCTTAATTGGGCAGTCAATTAGCCCAGCCGTGGGCGGGCCCTGACACCACACAGGGAGCACGCCATGCGGGTTGCTTTCCAGCTGCAGTGGGGGAGGGAGGGGGTTCCCTTCTTAAAAGGCACAAAGTGCCTGAATGAGGAACCTAGCATCAGGAAGCAGGGGGGGGGGCGGGCACTGACAGCCACCCCTCCACCCTCTCCCTTACTGCCAATTTCCCAACACCCCCCTCCTCCGCAAACCCCACCCCACAAAACCCCTCCCTTTCTGACTTTGCTGTGGCCTGGGTCCAGCACCTCCAGTGAGTCCAGTACCAGCAGCATCCACCATCTCCATGGTGGTGCTGCTCAGTTAAAGAGCTGCCGGCCTCTGATTGGCCGACAGCTCTCAGAGAGTGGGACTTCCGTCGCCGGGGTCCTTGATCCCGGGGAGGCCCACCACTATCTACTTAAGTGCCTAATAGGCACTTGATTTGGCAGGCCTTCTCCAGAGGAGGTGACGCAGGGCTTTCACCGGCACTTTAGCCCCCCCCATAGCCCAGATAAAATCCCGGCCACATTACTGCTGCCATTTACTGAAAATTAAATCATAGTTCTGCTAACTAAAAAATAAATGCCTGAGTAAGTGCATTAGTGTGAAGGATTATCTGTGATTAGAAGTAATCTTTGGACCTTCCAAGAACTGAAATAAAATTCAAAATGCTGTCGTTGGTTTTGTATATCTCATAGTTCAGCTGCATCTTTAAGAGGTGTGAGACAATCACAGATGGAGTGGTGTTAAGTGGCCCATTTTTGTTATGGGACGTATCAGATTTGCTGCCTTCGCTGTAATCTCTTTCCTGTCATAGTTAACAGCCATTGTAACAGAGAAAAGATTCTAAACAAGGCTGTAAAGATGAATCAAACAGCCCTCAGTAAAAATGGGTTTTAATTTTTTCTATCTCGGCTTGTGCTCACGTCAAGATGCTGAAATTAGCGAATGAGGATAAACTTATTCCTGTTATCCTTCCTATTCATTTCAGATATATAGAATAGGTGAAACATATAAAGCTTTCTGTCAGTAAATGCCACACTATTACAGAAAGAAAATCTCCTAGAGTACATTTTAAAGATTGTTTTCTTCTGATTACGGGATACCATAGTAATAGATTTTCCATTGCTCACTTTCCTATTTATTGCCACCATCAAAATATGATTTTTTAAAATGTTGTTCATCTATGGGAAGAACAGGCCAGTGGTCCTAACCATTAGACCTGAGCTGTAATTTTTTTAAATTTATTTGAACAGCCTTGTATAGTAATGACATCTCAAGTTCAAGTCCACACAGTAAGTGTTGGTTCGCTTTTCCACTGCTAGATAACATACTACTGGAACTTGTCAATAATGAGGGACAATTTTCCTCCCTCTCCCCCTACCCTGGTTCCTGACATTAATCAAGCATAGCGCACTGTATTTGATGACCTGAATCTGCCTGTACTTCCGAATTCAGGTCATTTAATTAGGTCAGACAATCCCATACTGCACTCCTGGCAGGAACAGCTAAACAGCTGGAATTGGGAGAGGAAAGCCAGACACTGCTGCAGGCCTGACAGGTCTCCCAACAGTGGCAATGGTAGTCAGCAGCCTGAGGTCTTTGGATGCAGTTCAAAAACAGCAGCTAGGAATTCTGCAGACCCGCAGATGGTGTCTAATATCTAGAAAAAAAGCGTACCAGGCTTTTTCTCATCTCAATCTTCTTGGTGGCTGCCTTTGCTCAGATTCTCCAAGCTGAGCAGCAAATAGCCTAAAGCAAGCCTCCAAATGGAGGCCCATCGAATGATCCGACAAGAAAGCGGGGTGAGAAGGCTAGTTATCATCCCTCCTGCCTCATTTGCAGTGTTACGCTGAATGTGGGCAGAGCCACTATGCCTATCCCGCAGGTAATGGAAATGTCTGGCAATGCAAAGGGAGCAGAGTCACTGTATTGTGAGTCTCTACACTTTTTCCTCTGCTTTCAGCTTAGGAACAAAGTGTTCCCTGAACACAAAGCTGAAGAAAATGAGTTACAACACTGATCTCCAAAGGAGGTTATCAATGGACTGCTCTCTTGTATCTCCTAGAAGTTAACTTAGTTCAGGAGTGATATGGTAAATGGGTACTGTGACCTAGTGGTTATGTTACTCCTCTAGTAATCAAAAGAATGTGAGGTCAAATCCCACCCTGGGAATTTCACTTCAAATTTTAAAAAACTGGATATAAAAATCTGTTTTCAGTAAAGTGACCATGAAGCTGTTGTAAGAACCCAACTTGTTCATTAATGTCCTTTAAGGAAGGAAACCTACCATCCTTACCTGGCCTGGACTATATGTGACTCCAGTCCCACATCAATGTAGTTGACTCTGAGCCGCCTTCTGAAGTGGTAAGGTCCTCAGTTGTATAGGGATGGGTAATAAATTCTGGCCATGCCTCTCAGAAAATCAGGGTTCAGTGACATCATTGAGCCCCGAGTGTAATTTTAACTCAGCTCTGAGCAGGGAAGCTACTGTGGTTTCCCAACTAATCTAAAGAGAGTTGGGAACTGCCGGGAAGATGAAGAGACCAAAACAGGTAAGTTTTTTTACTTTTCATTGTGGGGCCAGGAGGAGCAGCAATGCTCCTCTTCCCCAACCCCCATCTTCCAGAAGCTCCTACGACAGGAGTGCCAACAGGTTGCTATGAGCCGCCCAGTTTTCAGGAGGCTAGACAATTTTTCAAACCCACTTCCCGTCTAGGGTTGCCAGTTCTGGTTGGATGCATTCCTGGAAGCTTGGTCACATTGACACTCAGTCACAGCAGTTTGCAAATGTTATTGCACCTATCTTACAAAGGTTGGGCCCCGTGTAGTTGAGTGTCAGCAGTGGTTAGCGGGTATTCTGTTGCACTATAACTGTGCCGAAAGCTGCATTTCCAGCAGCCAGGCAACCAGTCACAAAGAAATTCCAGCATGGAATGAATGGGTGATTGCCTGAAACCGAAGATGGACAATGCCTTAAGCACCTGGGAGACAGAAGAATGATGTGGGATAGAAATCGAGAGTCCATGCCGCAGAGGCGTTAACTGCGGATACAGAAGTAGCTTTCTCCTGATTCACCATTAATTCCTTTAAAACACTGTTTTAAATATTATATTCCTCCCTAAATTTAATATATTCAGATTGAAATTGTAAAGGACAGAAGACAGGTAGGTATTTACCCTCTGGACTGGTTACGTGCAGTGCACGGAGATGTTTTTATCTACCTTCCAGAAGTCCCAGGCACTCCTTGCTGAGGGGCAGGAATGCAGGCAGGCAGGTGCAGAATTTCCTGACTTCAGCCAGTATCCCAGCATGGTCCTGATTCCAGGAAGTCGGATCAGCTGAGGAACTGCTACCTGCCTGCAAGCAGTGGGTAGGTTGTAAAGTCAATTAAAAGACCAATTAAGGCCATTGATCAGAGGCCAACTGGAATTTTCCAGTAGGCCAGCGGGCTCCCCTCACAGCATTGGAAGCATGTCAAATGCCTGGAGGCAGCCTCCCGGTGGCAGAATGAAGGTTTCCCCTCCACAATGGTGGTCCAGCAGCTGTGGCCATTTTTGATTTAAAATCTGTTTTAAGTGCTGAGAGGGCGGCACAAGATGGAGGTGCCCTCTCTCTCCCTTACCTGCAACAACAGACGGCAGCTCCTTCAGTGCTGGAGGGCCTCCTAATGGATGGCAAGCGTGCCCTCTGGCCATTAAGTGGCCAATCTAGCAAAACTCAGTGGGGCTACTGCTCCCAACACAGCGCAGGGTCGGTGTCCCTACCCAGAACAGAAAATCCAGCCTGAGGTATTTTTGAATCAACATTCTGATTCTGCGTTAGTCCTGCTACTCTCTGCAGCGACTCCCAGCACTACCAACGTAACTTGACTGGCAGTGTGACAAGCCACATTTCCAGCAGTGCGGCAACCATCTGATTGGCTGTAAGCAACAATGGTCAGGATGATACTCTTGAACAAACCACCCACACAACAAATGTTTCTGCAGGTTTGATAGCATTAGAGACCAACACACTATTCCGGGAGACTCCCAAGCAATCCAGGAGGATTGGCAACCCTATTCACATCCATTTGGAGGCACATTAATGAGGCTCGGGAGTAAAATAAACCCTAATTTCTTCTCCAGTGGGTGAGTTTCCAATTCACCACCACTTACTCACCTAATAAATACTCAGAGTTAAAATCAGGGCCTCTGTCAGAAATGGTTGATCAGTTCCAAGCATTCAGTTCCAGACTTGGTAATCACATTCATATTATGCTGGGACTGAACAATGATTTCAAATGCAGGTAGGAAGGTGAAAATCCTTAAGAGACTTCATCTCTACTTCACTGGCATCTGCTTTAGTATTCTATAAAGCCTGTAGCAAAGCCCATTTCTGGCATATTGTCCTTTCCACTACTATGCATTTTAAATTTTATTTTGAAATGTATTACCATGTTGGGATTAGCCTCTAGTGCTGGAAGGAATGCCTGTCTTCACTTATTAAAATGAAAACCAGCTAAGTCAGAACATACACCTAAAGCTGGTTTCCAAGCAGGAAGATATCAGAGGGCGGCACAGTGGCGCAGTGGTTAGCACCGCAGCCTCACAGCTCCAGGGACCCGGGTTGGATTCTGGGTACTGCCTGTGTGGAGTTTGCAAGTTCTCCCCTGTGACCGTGTGGGTTTTCGCCGGGTGCTCCGGTTTCCTCCCACAGCCAAAGACTTGCAGGTGATAGGTAAATTGGCCATTATAAATTGCCCCTAGTATAGGTAGGGAATATGGGATTACTGTATAGTTAGCATAAACGGGTGGTTGTTGGTTGGCACAGACTCGGTGGGCCGAAGGGCCTGTTTCAGTGCTGTATCTCTAAATAAATTTTAAAAACAGTGGGTATCATAACAGGTTAATATGGCATGCAATAGAGGACTTTTCTTCTTAATGGTGTTTCTTTTATTATTTACAGCAGTCGTTGTTTAATTTGAAAGAAGTTACCACCTCCTGCTTCCCAGAATTCTTTACAGCTTTTGGAGGCCCACTTCTAACCATTCTGTATTGTATTTATATGAACACATTTGGACCACTTGACAGTTCTGCCAGTGACTATTCTTTTCATTCCTGTATGTCAATCCATAACTGTCAGACATTAAAGATCTCATGCATGTTGCTCTCCCAATAGTTCAATGGTTCAGACAGTGAATATCTGAGCCACAGAGACCAGGAAGAGAAAAGGTTTGATCCCTGGTTTGTGGTGTTGGCTGATTTAAGCGGGGAAGTAGCAGGGATAACTGTGATTGGGCTCAGGATTTCTGCTTCTAATCACTGTCCTGCAACCATTATTGGAAGCGCATGTATCTCAGTATTGGGTTTGGTTGTGATCAAAACTAGTAAAATCTACTCAATACTTTACAGAATAATTTAATGAGTGATAGCTTTTGACCAAAATCCAGGAACAAAACAGAACAGAGCCTTGGTGGTCAGATCTGAAGCTTAAAAAGAGCAATATACTGCGGATGCTGGAAATCTGAAATAAAAACAGAAAGTGCTGGAAATACTCAGCAGGTCTGGCAGCATCGGTGGAGAGAGAAACAGAGTTAATGGTGGGAATCTTCCCACGCAAGGGGAGATGTGATGACGTGTGTGTGGGGAGTTAAATCCCCTGAAATTAATGCCAACACCATTCCATCCTCTTCTGGTTTCTGTGAGACAGGATTGTAGGCGAGCAGGGAACCCACTTGGATCTATCAGGTAAGTAATTAAGGTAGTTAAGAAGCAAATTAAGAACTATTTTAACCTTCAATTCTGGATTTCCCAGCCAGGGAACTGGTTTCCTGACCTGTCAGCAACTCGCTAGGGTCACCGAACTGACAAGCTGGGAAGGCTTTGATCATATTGACAATTCCTTCTACCTCCCCCTGTACCTTGACCCCACCACCGAACATCAAGCTATTATTTCCAGGACTGTCACTGACCTGAGCTCCTCTGGAGATTGTCCCTGAACAGCTTCCACCCTCATAGACCCCAACCCCAAACAGACCATTTCTACCTCATTCCCAAAATCCACAAGCAGCACTGCCCTTGTAGATCGTTTTAGTCTGTTTCTGCCCCACTGAACTGATTTCTCCCTATCTCGTCTCTATTTTTCTCACCCCTTGTTCAGGCTCTTCCCATCGACATCCATGACTCTTCCAATGCCCTCTGTTACTTTAACAGTTTCCAGGCCGTAGCCGTCTTCTTTACACCATGGACATCCAATCCTTTACACCTCCGTCCCCCACCACGATGGTCTGAGAGCTCCGCTTCTTCTTTGAACATAAGCCCAACAAGTCCCCATCCTCCACCACCACCCTCCTCCACCTGGCTGAACTTATTCTCACATTGAACAACTTGTCCTTCAACTCCACTCACTTCCTCCAAATAAAGTGAGTTGCTTTGGATACCCGCATGGGTCCTAGCTCAGCCTGCCTTTTTGCGGCATAGGTAGAACATTTTCTATTCCATCCCTAGTCAGGCCCCCTCCCTCACCTCTTCTTCCATACTTTTATGACTGTATCGGTGACATTTCCTGCTCTCGCCCTGAACTGGAAAATTTCATCAACTTTGCTTCCAGTTTCCACCATGGAAATGGTATATCTCCAACTCTTCCTACCCTTCTTTGACTTCTCTGTCTGCATTTCTGGGGATAGGCTATCAACCAATATTTACTATAAGCCCATGAATTCCCACAGCTACCATGACTACACTTCCTCACACCCAGATTCCTGTAAGGACTCTATTCCATTCTCCCAGTTTCTCTCCGTCACATCTGTTCGGGTGATGCAACCTTCCACACTAGCGCTTCTGATATGTCTTCCTTTTCCCTCCACCAAGGATTCCACCCACCCCCCCACACCATGGTTGATGGGACTTTCGACCATGGTCGATTCTATCTCATGCACTTCTGCTCTCACCCCTTCCCCTCTCTCCCAGAACCACGATAGGGATCCCCTTGTCCTCACCTTCCTCTGTATTCAACGGATCATTCTCCGCCATTTCTGCCATCTCCATCACTAAACATATCTTCCCCTCCCCTTTCAGCATTCTCTCCGCAAGACCCTGGTCCACACCTCAGTCACTCCCAACACCCATTCCCTTTCCTGTGCCACTTTTCCATGGAAACACAGGACACGCAATGCCTGCCCTTTTACCCTCCTCCCTTCTCACCATCGCAAGGCCCCAAACGCTCCTTCCAGGTGAAACAGTGATTTACTACTTCCTCTTCTTTCAATTTGGTGTACTGTATTTGCTGCTCACGACATGGTCTCTACATTGGGGATACCAAATTCTGACTGGGTGACCAATTTGCAACTCTGTCAGTCCGCAAGCATGACACCAAGCTTCCAATCGCCTGGCATTTGAATTCTCCACCTTGCTCCCACTCTGACCTTTCTTTCCATGGCTTTCTGCAGTGTTCCAATGAAGCTCGAGGAACAGCACCTCATCTTTCAACTGGGCACTTTACAGCCTTTTGGACTCAACATTGAGTTCAGCAATATTAGATTGTAACCTCTGCCCCCATTTTGTTTAATTTTTCTATGCTGGGCTATATTCCTCTTTCTTTTCTCTCTTATTTCCCTTTTGTTTGCTTTTGGACTGCAGCTATTCAGGACCCAGCCGTTCACACCTCCTCTGGACATATCTTTTGTTTCTTTACTTGTCCCATTACCACTCCCTTTGGCCTTCACATGAACCTTTAGTCATCTGCCCACCACGCTATTACAGACCTTTCCTTTTGTTCTTCTTCCCACCCTCCCCTCTTTCATTTGCTCAAAACCAATACATTTCTAGCTTTTCTCAGTTCTTATGAAAGGTCACTGACCTGAAATGTCAACTCTGGTTCTCTCTCCACAGATGCTGCCAGACCTGCTGAGTACTTCCAGCATTTTCTGTTTTTATTTCAGATTTCCAGCATCCACAAATGGTCCCGCAGTTCCGGCAGGAACTAAGTGTAGAAGATTCCATCCAACGTTTCAGGTCGATGCCCCTCATCAAAACTGGGACTACTTAGAGATGTTACACTTTTCATGCCATTTAAAATGAT
Organism: Heterodontus francisci; assembly: GCF_036365525.1. NCBI lineage: Eukaryota > Metazoa > Chordata > Chondrichthyes > Heterodontiformes > Heterodontidae > Heterodontus > Heterodontus francisci. The sequence continues at coordinate 12,556,007 of NC_090406.1, forward strand.
TCTGCCATTCCCATTTACATCTCCGATAGACACTTCCTTTGTTTCTTTACTTGTCCCATTATCATCTCCTTTTGCCTTACCCCATCATCCCTTTTGTTATTTAATCTCTCCTTCCTTCCAACCTATCACAGATTGTCCCGTTTGTTCTTTCCTCCATTTTCCCTTTCCCTGCTTTGTTTAAAAACTGTGACATCTCTAAGTACTTGCAGTTTTGATGAGCTGTCACTGACCTGTAACATTAACTGTTTCTGTCTCCACAGATGCTGTCAGACCTGCTGAGTATTTCCAGCATTTTCGGTTTTTATTTATAAAGCTTAATAATATGTATTTAATGCTTATATTAATATCTTTGGATTATTTTCCATTTTTTTCAGCACCTGAGATTCTGCGAGGTTGTGCCTATGGGCCTGAGGTGGATATGTGGTCTGTTGGAGTCATAACTTACATCTTGTAAGTGTGCTTCAAACATGGTTATATAGTTATATGTACCATGGTTATACATGTTCAAGGAACTTGGGCTCTAGCCACTCATATGCAATATGTTTTGTCCAAATTGTGGATGCCAAAACAGAGATAAAACAAAGCAAAGGAACCTAAGGGCTTGGTTTCATGCTGGCACTAATTTGAATTGCTGACATTATTAATTATAGGCAGTTTCTCAGCTGAATTATTCTAAAGCTGATGAGGTACATGCATAAGTTGTGGTAACCTGCTGATTAAACCTTTCTTAGCAAATGTGAAAATGAAATGACACTTTTTTAAAAGCCATATGTCTTCTGCAAATTTCAGAAATGTTTCAGGCTCTGTTTTGAAATTTACTGCAGTTTTATTTCAGCGTGTAAGTGAGCCAAAAAATGAGGCCAGATGCTTCTTGCCTTCATCACCCTCTATACAGACTTCACAGAAAGAGGTAGGGCTGGCAAGATCATCCGCTGGAATTTTTGCCAGTTCTGTCTCCTTTGCCCTAAATGTGATGTGCACCTACAAGAAGCAATTCTGCACCCAAAACCCCTTCCTTCCCATATATGGGCCAGATTTTATCTGGGTGACCACCAACTAAAGCGCTGGCGAGAGCCCTGCATCACCTCCTCTGAGGAAAGCCTGTCAAATCAGTACCAATTAAGCACTTATGTGGACAGCAGTGAGCACTCCTTGGGATCAAGGACCCCGGTAATGGAAGTCCTGCCGTCTGAGAGGTACTGTCCAATTAGAGGCCAGCAGCTCTTTTTACTGAGCAGCACCGCCGTAGGTGGCTGATGCCAGTCGTGCACCCACCGATAGGCGTAGATTGCCAAGAGACCCAGGCCACGGATAAGTCAGGGCGGGAGGGGTTTCGCAGGCTGGGGACTCACAGGGAGGGGCGGTTGTAAGGAGGTCACAAGCAAGGGTAGGGTGGTGGCTCTCAGCGGCCCCTCCCCCACCCTTCCTGATGCCAGGTCTCTCAATCAGGCACTGTGCCTTTTAACGAGGGACCCCCTCCCCTCCTACCCCCGGAGCTGGCAAGAAACCCACACAGGTTTGCTTGGTGTGCTCCCTGTGTGGTGACAGGCCCGCCCGCCACTGAGCTAATGCCAGTGGAGGCGGAATGAGGCTCTTGAATGGGGTATTAATTGCCCATTTAAAGACCTCAATTGATGGTGGGGTTGGAAGGCCATTCTCAGGCCTTCCTGCCCCATTCTTAATTTGGGTGGAGGCAAGAAGGTGGTGAGGTCTCCCACCACCACCACCACCATCCCACCCGATTATATACTCTCCCCACCTCCAATGTCATCGCTGGGGAGAGCCTAAAATTCCCCCCCTTGATGTCTGCTGCTGAACATGTGATAGTGTTGCATTAGGTGCTGTGATGACAGTGGTCCATTTTGCCTCTGCAATTAACATTCCTATAGCAGCATGCCTGCATAGAGTTTGTGTCAAGTTACAGGCCACAGCTGATCATTAGTATCACTGAATGTGCCAACCCAGTGCTGCATGATCTATAGACGTGGCCTTGCAGCAGCTTGCACAGCTCTGCACCTGAATCTCTGCCAACCCAGACCCTAACAAGAAATCCCCACAATCGTTGCCAGGGAGGCATGCCCAGGGCCCACAATAATGTTTGCTACTTTGGCAGATGCAGCTACCCTCACTCTTGATCACCATACAATGCAACTGAAAGTGTGACATACTGTGATTCGGGTGCTTCTCAGAAGCATCCAACATTATGGTTAGTCGAGCATTCACATTTCACAAGGGGTGCCACTGGGTCAGCTGTTAAAATTGATGGACAGGAAATTGTGCGCAGCTTGTGCCCAAATCTGCTTCTTCTGTGCCAAGTTGTTACGACCAGGCAAAGATGAGGAAGATCTGGCCCGTAGCGCGTCGCCTGATTTGTTCCTTGAGTACTCCAATTTTGAAGAAGTGTTGATTTGTGAGCAATAACACCTGCGACAGCCATAAAGACAGGGCTAAATTGTGGCGAGTCGAAGAGACTTAGTAGTTGGCAGGAAAAAAGACAGAGGCGCAAGGGGAGAGCCAACTGTGCAACAGCCCCAACAAACAAATTTCTCTGCAGCACCTGTGGAAGAGCCTGTCACTCCAGAATTGGCCTTTATAGCCACTCCAGGCGCTGCTTCACAAACCACTGACCACCTCCAGGCGCGTATCCATTGTCTCTCGAGATAAGGAGGCCCAAAAGAAACACCTGCGACAAAAAAAATCACTTGCCCTAATTATTACATTTGCCTTTGCATTTCACTTTGCATTAAAATATTCACTATTAGTTAAATTTTGTTATCTTTCCTAGACTCTGTGGGTTTGAACCATTTTTTGATGCAAGGGGTGACCAGTATATGTACAGCAGGATCTTGAACTGTGACTATGAGTTTGTCTCCCCCTGGTGGGATGATGTGTCTCTGAATGCAAAAGACTTGGTAAGTATTGCAGGAATCTGAGCAAGCACCTTTAAACTAAGCACATATGCTGTGTGTCTCAAAATGATAAGCAGATAGTTCATGTATTATAAAACAGTAACACAAAGAAGGATTTCAGAGCTGCTGAACACCATGAACACTTGAGCTTATCAGTGATAGGCAACATGGTTTTGTGCCGGAAAGGTCATGTCTTACCAACTTAATAGAATTCTTTGAGGAAGTGACAAAGTTGATTGATGAGGGAAGGGCTGTAGATGTCATATACATGGACTTCAGTAAGGCGTTTGATAAGGTTCCCCATGGTAGGCTGATGGAGAAAGTGAAGTCGCATGGGGTCCAGGATGTACTAGCTAGATGGATAAAGAACTGGCTGGGCAACAGGAGACAGAGAGTAGTAGTGGAAGGGAGTTTCTCAAAATGGAGACGTGTGACCAGTGGTGTTCCACAGGGATCCGTGCTGGGACCACTGTTGTTTGTGATATACATAAATGATTTGGAGGAAAGTATAGGTGGTCTGATTAGCAAGTTTGCAGACGACACTAAGATTGGTGGAGTAGCAGATAGTGAAGGGGACTGTCAGAGAATACAGCAGAATATAGATAGATTGGAGAGTTGGGCAGAGAAATGGCAGATGGAGTTCAATCAGGGCAAATGCGAGGTGATGCATTTTGGAAGATCCAATTCAAGAGTGAACTATACAGTAAATGGAAAAGTCCTGGGGAAAATTGATGTACAGAGAGATTTGGGTGTTCAGGTCCATTGTTCCCTGAAGGTGGCAACGCAGGTCAATAGAGTGGTCAAGAAGGCATATGGCATGCTTTCCTTCATCGGACGGGGTATTGAGTACAAGGGTTGGCAGGTCATGTTACAGTTGTATAAGACTTTGGTTCGGCCACATTTGGAATACTGCGTGCAATTCTGGTCGTCACATTACCAAAAGGATGTAGATGCTTTGGAGAGGGTGCAGAGGAGGTTCAGCAGGATGTTGCCTAGTATGGAGGGCGCTAGCTATGAAGAGAGGTTGAGTAGATTAGGATTATTTTCATTAGAAAGACGGAGGTTGAAGGGGGACCTGATTGAGGTGTACAAAATCATGAGAGGTATAGACAGGGTGGATAGCAAGAAGCTTTTTCCCAGAGTGGGGGATTCAATTACTAGGGGTCACGAGTTCAAAGTGAGAGGGGAAAAGTTTAGGGGGGATATGCGTGGAAAGTTCTTTACGCAGAGGGTGTTGGGTGCCTGGAACGCGTTGCCAGCGGAGGTGGTAGACGCGGGCACGATAGCGTCTTTTAAGATGTATCTAGACAGATACATGAATGGGCAGGAAGCAAAGACATACAGACCCTTAGAAAATAGGCGACATGTTTAGATAGAGGATCTGGATCGGCGCAGGCTTGGAGGGCCGAAGGGCCTGTTCCTGTGCTGTAATTTTCTTTGTTCTTTGTTCACTGATATATTGTACAGTTCAGTACATATCGCCCAGGATTTAACAACATCTGATGACAGTGTCGTTTTTTCACCCATTTTTACCTTCCTCACCTGAAGGTGTTAGCTCATGGATAGTGATTGAGAACAGGAAAACTAGCCTCCTTAGCCAGGGCTTTTGAAGTTAATTACAGTGGCCAACAGCTGAGATAGGAACAAAGGAACAGGAGGAGGCCATTTAACCCTTCGAATCTGTTCTGCCATTCAATGAGATGATAGCTGATCTGCAACCTAACTCTATTGATCAACCAACTCAACACAAATTACATCTGTATAACCTAGTACAGTATCAGAAGAATGTATATATTTTTATCCAGTAATAAATACATTTATAATCTTTTGATTTTAGAGGTAATCAACTTGATTTCCATGACCATTGTTCAAAACCATAATTATCAGTCATGGCTCGGTTGTTAATACTATCACCTCTGAGTCCGAAGTTTATTGGCTCAACTCCCACTCCAGGATTTGAGCACAAAAATCAAGGCTGACACTCCAGTGCAGTATTGAGGGAGCGCTGCACTATTGGAGGTGCTATCTCGTGGATGAGAAGTTAAACGTCTGCCCCTCAGGTAGACATAAAAGATCCTATGGCACTATTTCAAAGAAGAGCAGGGGAGTTATCCCCGGTATCTTGGCCACTATTCACCCCTCAATCAACATCACAAAAATAGATTATCTGGTTCTTAGCATATTGCTGTTTGTGGGAGCTTGCTATGTGCAAATTGGCTGCCACATTTCCTACACTACAACAGAGACTACACTTCAAAAGTACTTCACTAGCTGTTAAGCACTTTGGGAGGTAATGAAAGGTGCTATAGAAATGCAGATCTTTCTTTGTATGTGGAGCCTATGAAAATCGTTAGGAAAATCAGTTGAAAGGAAATTAGCAATCTCTTACGTGACAGTGGAGAAATGTCAACTCGAGATAAAAGCATTCCAATGTAACACGGAACCCGACGCCGGGAATCCCGGTTCCGACTCTCAGAGGGGCAGGATAGGCTGACAACAGCCTTCCTGCCCAAAGGCCAAATAAGGGCCTCTTCCCACGCCTCTAGGATCTTACCAGCGGGGAGGGGGGGATCTTTCACAGTGCGGAGAGGACGCCTTGAAAAACAAGGCACTCTCCCTGCAGGCTTGGGGGGAGGGTTCCAGTTCCCTTCTTCGTGGGTAATTTGTGGCCCACGGAGGACCCCCACTGGGACAAATGTACCCCATTGAAATCCCTCACCCGGACCGAACGCCCACCCTTCACCAACCCCCTTCGCCAGGGCCAGTCTGAAAGGCCCTGGCGACCCCACCTCGCCTACCTGTGTTCCGGGGTGGCAGCGCCAGGCCTGGGTCCAAGGCTTCTGCAGTACCAGCAGTGGCCCCCGCTCCCGGTGGCACTGCTGAGCTCCTGGCCCTGTGATTGGCTGGCAGCTCTTGGGAGCAGGATCCCTGTCCCAATTAAGTGATTACAGGGATGGGGATCCTGCCTCCTTAACTTTGACCCCAAAAGACCAGCGGATCGCTCCGGGGACAGAAAAAATGTAGAGGCAGGGTTCCCCTCAACCTTTCAGCCTGGCGCCAGGAGCCCCACCTCCTGCACAAAATCCAGCCCTTAGAGTGGTTATTGTAAATTGGTTTCACTGTATGAAATGCACCAGGATCAAGAGTTTCCGCTTTGGGTGCAATTGGCGATCTGGGCGCAAATTGCATTCAAAATTGCACAGGTTTTTGTTCAAGTTTCCACTCAAGCTCATTTGCATATCACTGACCCTAAGATTTTCCATGAACAATGAAATTGGGCAGCGTTTTAGAACAAAACTTTTTTTAAAAACTGCATTAAAATATTACTTGATCTCTTTGGGAGAGTTTATCATAAAAAAATAAACATTTTTAATCTAGTCCACCCCAATTGCCAATAACAGAAAATGACTTTTAAAAACTATGCCAAACCACTTATTAGTTGCAGTCAGTTTCTTAGTAAATTAAAAAATATATATTTAAAAACTTTTAAAATGTGCCTATTAGCATCCTTCCATTTGATAAAAAAAGCTTAATTTTAAGGTCTCCTTGAAGACTTGCAGATGGGCACAATTAATGGAATCACGCTGTGGTGATATTTCGATCTGAGGGCGTGGCCAATTTCTGAGCAGGGACAACTTCCAGCATGATTTTAATCGAGCAAAAGATTGCAGAAACTCGATTTGTACTGGATGTAATTTGCACTAGAAATTCTCAATCTTTTGTGCTGGTTTGGCCAATTTTGGGCAAATTGCACTGGTGGGAGTTGGATGGTAGCTATTTCCAACTTGTAGGATCTCATTGATGGCTGCACCAACAAATTGCTTTGTTCTGCTTATTATAAGAACATTGAAGCTCATCACCCTAATGTCTTAAATCTCCTACCATAGCATCCAATTGTGTTTTGAACCTCTCTGAATTTTTCATCTGCATCATTTGGCCTGGCAGATTATTGTAATTATTCCTCTCCCTTTGGGTAAATAAACCAATTAGTTTACAGCAACAGATTTCATGACTGAAGAAGGAAACAGAACACTAAAAAACTTTTTCAAGTTTTAAAAAAGAAAATTTGAATGCTAAAAAGGTCTTTGTCCCAGGTCATATTAAATAGATTGCTTTGAGTCAAAACCAGTGAAGGTTCCTCCTAGTGCTACTTATGACTTGTTGGGTCTTTCCTTACAGGTCAGAAAACTGATAGTGCAAGATCCACAGAAACGGCTAACAGTTCATCAAGCCCTGCAACACCCCTGGGTGACTGGGAAAGCAGCTAATATTGCTCACATGGACAATGCTCAAAAGAAAATGCAAGAATTTAATGCAAGACGCAAGCTTAAAGTGAGTAAATAAACAATAAACAAGGGGCTGAATTTTACTAGCTAAGATGGCAGCCTGCACGTGCAGCTTTTACTGCACGGAGCCGCCACGATATTAGATGCGGTGGCCCATTTACGTGGATGGGGCGGACCACTGTCCTGATGACGTGGAGGGGGCGGGTGCTTCGTCCCCGGCAAAGGCGTCCAGCGGCACTGCGCAGCCGCAGGTGCCATTTTTGAAGGGCTTCAAGCCCTTCCATTGCATTTGAAATTTTAAAGAAATATACGCGATAAAATTAAAGTTAAAAATTTAATGAAAGAATCAAGCCCCTCTCCCAACACCCCCTCCCCACTAACTAAGCAATTTATTAATTGCCCTCACCCCCACAAAAAGACTTACCTTGCGATCTCATCTGTCCCCCACTGAACTTTATTAACTTTCACCTTCAACCCCTTCCCACCATCCCTTCCACTGATGGCAATAGCGTTCCCCGCTCTGAAAACTAACCTCCTCCCGCCTCCCCACCAGTCTTCCGCCATGCTTCACCGATCGGGGATTGGATGGCGTGGGAGTGCCGCCCATTGACCGAAATATGGGAGCGGGGCGGCCGGCGCAACGAGGTAAGTAATTATGCGCTCATTATTATTCATTAAAATATTTAAATTTTGGCCCTGTTGCCAAGCGGCGGGGGGGCCACCACAAGGCCTCGCCGCCGCCAGTAACATGGGGCAGCCCCTCTCAACGTCAAGGCCCATAGCGGGCCTCTCCCGGAGACATTTTCCGGACTCCCCTGCCACAACCCCTTACAACAGGGGCCGGTATAATTCAGCCCATGGTGTGCAATAAATTAGACTTGAAAAAAGGTTGGGTTTGCACACATCCAGCCTGGACTAAATTTCTGCCTTAAAAGCTTTTCCCCTCGCCATACACACACACACATACAGAAATAATGGGAATTAGTTCTAATTGGAAACTTGCATTACCATGCTTGCTTAAAGTGCTATGTCACGGTGCTCTATCAATAGATGTATGTTTAGGAGCTTTACTGAGTGTCATTCGAGGAGCATTCACATACCATCTTTAGTATTGCAATGAAGTGGATGCTACTTTGCCATAATGCTAAAGATGGTGTGTTAACAGAATTAATTCTGTTTGAGTTGTTCTGCAGACCTAAAAGTTGAATATACAGTACCTGTGGTTAGAGATCTGAACTGCAGATTTTAAACCAGAGTGGCAACATTGCTTTTGGCAGTTTGAGCCCCTAAGGCCACGGCTGAGCAAAGCTCGGGAAAACAAATGGTAATCACATCTAAAATCATTCCCAAATTAATGGCTCTTCTGGAGATACTGTTCGGAATATTTTAATGGCATCAAAATAAATTAAACTCTTTTGTGTGCAAGGATCATAACATCACTGCACAAATGTCATGATATCAGGATATCAGGCCACAAGGGAATCCCAACAAACTCAGAGTAGGCTTTGGAGATTCCATTAGGAATTGGCCCTCCAAAGCTGAAGAAAACTCAGAGGCAATTAATAGGCACAGGAGTAGATCATTTAGCCCCTCGAGCCTTCATTTAGATCATGGCTGATCTATATCCTAACTCCATTTTAGAGTCATAGTCATAAAGAGATATAGCACTGAAACAGGCCCTTCGGCCCACCGAGTCTATGCCAACCATCAACCACCCATTTATACTAATCCTACATTAATCCCATATTCCCTACCACATCCCCTCCTACATTAATCCCATATTTCCTACCACTCTCCTACCACCTACCTACACTAGGGGCAATTTACAATGGCCTATTAACCTGCAAGTCTTTGGCAGTGGGAGGAAACCGGAGCACCTGGCAAAAACCCATGCGGTCACAGGGAGAACTTGCAAACTCCACACAGGCAGTACCCAGAACCAAACCCAGGTCGCTGGAGCTGTGAGGCTCAGTGCTAACCACTGCGCCACTGTGCCGCTCACATTTTCCTACCTTGGCTCCATATCCCTTAATATCTTTGGCTAGTAAAAATCTATTGATCTCAGATTTAAAATTATAAATTGAGCTGTCACGTACTGCTTTTTGTAGTACAGAGTTCAATGCTTCTACCACCCTTTTTTTGAATAAGTTTCCTAACCTCTTCTAAATGACCTGGTTTTGATTTTATGGTTATCTTCCCTTAGCTTAGGCTTTCCCATCAGAAGAAAGAGTTTTTCTATTCTATTAATTCCTTTCAAAATCCTGAACACCTCTATAAAATCACCCCTTAACCTTATATATATCAGGGAATACAAGGCTAGTTTATGTAATTTCTCCCATTCATGCCAACTTCAATTGTTAGCAAGTATTGATCAAGGCCATTGATCAATTACATCAGTTGCTCATTACGTCACTAAAAAAATGCTCCCCTTTGAAAAGCACCTTTATTATTGCCTGGCATCTACCCAGATGGCTTGGTGATAAACAAGAGCTTGCCCTAAGAGAAAGCCCAGATATGAATCTACTTTAGAAAATCTATGAGCTTCAACTAAATGAACTAGAAATCTCTAAATCTGTAGATAATATGAGTATTCTTAATATTTGGGATTTCTTTACTAGTATTATATCACCAGCACTACATCTGATGGATCTACTGTTGGTAATATGTTTTGTTTTCCTTATATTTTGATGCAGAATACTTAAATGCTCAAAAGGTTACACTGACACATCCTTCACAGACAACCTATGCCCTTGTCAGAACTGTGTTTCATATACATGACTATCTTCTGGCTTACAGCTAGCTAGAAAGAAACATTAATTTTTTTTATTCGTTTCTGGAATGTGGGCGTCGCTGGTGAGGCCAGCATTTATTGCCCATCCCTAATTGCCCTTGAGAAAGTGGTGGTGAGCTGCCTTCTTGAACTGCTGCAGTCCTTGGGGTGTAGGTACACCAACAGTGCTATCAGGAAGGGAGTTCCAGTATTTTGACTCAGTGACAGTGAAGGAACAGAAATATCGTTCCAAGTCAGGATGGTGTGTGGCTTGGAGGGAACTTGCAGGTGGTGGTGTTCCCATGCATATGCTGCCCTTGTCCTTCTAGGTGGTAGAGGTCACGGGTTTGGAAGGTCGTGTCGAAGGAACCTTGGTGAGTTGCTGCAGTACATCTTGTAGATGGTATACACTGCTGCCACATGAACTACGGTATATGTTCCACTAGCTTTCCTGTAGTGCGGTACTTATTAAGAAAAAAAAACCTAAGGTGTTGTGCTGTTTTGGTTTTGTTTTGACAGGCAGCTGTTAAGGCTGTTGTAGCCTCAAGCCGACTGGGAAATGCTAGCAACCATACCCACGGTAATCATGACAGTGCCAAAGGAAGTCGCAATTCCTGTTCCATCGAAGAGCAAAGTCCCAAAAAGGAAAATGGGCAAAAATCATAGCCAAGCTCTTGAAATTAGTTTCCAAAGACTGTCTGCCTCATGGAAGATATGCAAAGAATATTGGCAAGGTTCATTGGCTCAGAAATTTCCTTCCAAAACTAATGGTAATGGCATATTTTGCAAAAAAAAAGATTCTGTAAAGAATGTTCCATATCTTTCTGCAATAGAATATGGCAGATCTTCAATTCAAGTATGAAGATGTTTATATAGTATTTTATGCTGTAGTACTCAGTGTAGACTGATAATGTAAAACATAAATCTAGGATTACTGCTGTTTTAAAATGTACAACATAGCATCTGCATCCAACCCTCCTTCAGTCCATTTGTTGGACATACTGGCCATTCTAATTATTTTTGATGACAGATGCTTTGACTTAGAGGCAAATGGCATTTATTTAGTTATTTAATGTGAATGAAATATAGCCTTTATTGCAAAACAAGAAGATGTTTGCTAAGTCAGGCGTGAAAACTCTCAGTCCAAAGACTTTGGTTGAACAGATATACTGATGTAACAGAGCAAAAGCCATACAAGTCAATATTACTGAAGGTTTTGCTTAAACTATTTTAGTTATACATTTACTATAATCTGGTAAATTAGATAATGTACCATGACAATAAAAAGAAAAATTAATCTTAATTATCTGAAATAATAACAGAAATTGTTGGAAATCAACAGTGGGTCAGTATGCAGATAAAAGAGAAAAATAGGCTGTTACAGCTATCAGGTCCTTCCTGTTCTGTCAAGTTCAGCATTACTGGTCACTCCAAAAGCAAACCCTGTGTGCTGTACAATCAAGAGTATACTTCTACTGCTGAATATCTACTTATATGGTAAGGGGCCGTAACAGTAAGTCCTCTTATTAAGTGTACTGTATTCTGTGATATCACACATGCTCCTTGTTCATTTCTCCTATCTTCTGAAAGACCGACTAATAAGCATGCTAGTGAGCTAAGACCAATTGTAAAATAACAAAATGGTTTATTTTACACAGTCATTTGGTAATACAGAACTTGACTATTGCTGGAAATAGAGACATGTTGTCGAAGCTTTTTGTCTTGCACTCATCGAGACAATCAGCAAGAATACCAATGTAAGGGAAAACAAAAACTTTATACTGTACAAGAAGAGAGTGCTGATTGGTTGGCAAGTGAACTCTAATTGGTCATGGTGTTGCCATGGAGAAAAGGCCGTTTGGTGGTCGTTATAGGCCATTTAAGGGCCTCAATTGGCCTCTGGGCAGGAAGGCCATCGTTGGCCTATCCTGCCCCCGGCAAGATCGCTTGGCGGCAGACCTCAAGCCACCCATCATGAATCTATGGACACCTCGCCTCCAAATTTGCATTGGGGGGGCCCATGAAATCCAGCCTGTAATGTTGGATTGCTTTTATGCAGCGAGCACTAGTGTATTCTCCATGGCAACGCCTCTACCACTCAGAGTTTACTTGCCAGCCAATCAGCACTCTCTTCTTGTACAGTATCAAGTTGTTGTTTTCCCTTACATTGGTACTGTTGCGGATTGTCCTGACGAGTGCAAGACAAAAAGCTTCGACAACATGTCTCTATTTTCAGCAATACTCAGGTTTATTTTACATTAAATACATGACCAAACAGAATAATGTTATAATATTAAGCCTTATCTATAATAATAGATATTATCCCTCCTTTAACATCAAAAATTATAGATTACTCAAATTTTGTGCCCTTTATATTAGCCTACCTTCACTTTACCAATCAGTATTGCCAAACTGATTGTTACTCCCTTAGAAAGAAAGTGTTCTCTGCCTCTTTAATTGTTTCAAACTCAAATTTACCAAAGACTCACTTGTTTTTATGCAGAGATCAAGGGGGTAAAATCCAAAAGCTTCATCTCAACTCCGCCCCCCCCTCCCCCAGCTTGCTGCATAAAAGCAATCCAACATTATAGGCTGGATTTTATGGGCCCCCAATGCGAATTCGGAGGCAGGGTGCGCATAGAATCGCGATGGGTGACTAGGGGTCTGTCACCAAGTTATCTTGCCGAGGGCAGGATAGGCCGACGATGGCCTTCCTGCCCAGAGGCCATTTGAGGCCCTTAAGTGGCCTATTAACGACCACAAATGACCTTTTCCTGCCGCCGCTGGGATCTAACCACATGGGGAGGGCACCTTGTAAAATGAGGCACCCTCCCTGTGGGTTTGGGGGAGCAGGGGTCCCTCCTCTGTGAGCAATATGTGGCCCACAGAGGTCCCCGGCTGGGAGACAATGCACCTCCCCCTGGGGTTTATGGCGATCACCCCATCCCCCCTGTAGCGTCTTCTGGACTGGCCCCGGTGACCCTGCCTCACTCACCTGAGGTCCAGGGTTCCAGCGCTGGACCTGGGTCCAAGGCCTCTCCACTCCTGGTGGCGCTGCCGTATTGCTGAGCTGCCGGCCCTGTAATTGGCCAGCAGTTCTTGGAGGAGGGATTCCCATCTTTAAAAGGATGGAGACCCCAGTGCCGGAAACTGCTTCCGGAACAATGGAAACTTGTGCCCGGGGGTGGGGGTGGCATATAAAGGCTGAGGAGGGGTTCCCCCACCTTTTCAGCCTGGCACCAGGAGCCCTGCCTTTTCTGCCCGGTGTCAGGAGCCCTGCCACCTTCACAAGATCCAGCCCTACAAGTGCAAATATTTTCTGGAGCTTTGGAATATGCTAATGAATTGCCCATCATATACAGTATAACAGTTTTAATGACTAACCTGTTTCCCTTTGGGAGAGTTGGTCAAACTCCTCTTGTATCTTAGTGTTTTGCTTTCAAATCCGAAAGGTATATTTGAAGCCTGGGAATTAACTGTCTCTATCCTGAATCTTTATGGCAGAAACTTTATCTATCCTGAATCTTCATGGCAGAAACACTTTATAACTTAAAACAAAAATTAATTCCAGGCCAATATGGCAAAAATCTTGAAACATGACAATGTTTTATCAGAAGCTCTTTGACAGAAGATTAACCTGTCTTTCAGATACTCACTGACCCACTGTACATTTCCACATTATACTGCTGGAACACTTTGTCAGCCTTGTTTCTGTCATCAGCTTGCAATTAAATTAAAAATGAGAAAGTTATTTTTAAGTGTATTGGAAAGTACTACTCTTTGGAAAATGTGGCAATTAATTAACAAATCAGTTCACTTTCTTAAGGTTGTAATGGGCTTAATAAAACTTAAACGTACCAATCGGTAATTTTAAATGATGTGGAAACCTATAGGAATATAACAAGTGTTAAAATGTGATGATCTAGGAAACATACATATGTACAGCCAGTGGTCGCATACAAGGTCAGATCTTCATTTTAATTTTTATGAGTTAGCGTTAGAGATATCTTCATCCCATTTGTCAGTAATTACAAATATTCATTTAACTAAGACTCTGTCCCAGCTTAGGCATGTGTGAAACTTATGCACACTATGGCTTTTATAAATGTTTATTTCTTTTTTTCTTATAGTGTTCAGTCTGATACTCCAAGAAACCCATCTCTCATAGCTCTGTACAATATGTTAAAATTTACTTGGGGAAACAAAAAGATGCATTATGAAAGCTTGAGGGATATTATTTATATTCCATTTATATTAGTCATGTTTATGGTTTAGTCCAGTGACATATAAATCACATCATACAGAGCTTCATAATCTAATGTTTATACTTGCGGTTTGTGTGTATGGTGGGGAGGGAGGGTGTGTGGCAGGGGAGGGGGTAAGAAGTGGTGAGAAACTAATCTCCATTTGTATGTGTTGATTTGTACATTAGCAGTACGATCTGTAGGATCAGAAATAAATATTATCTGTTACTGGGCTAAAATGTATGATGCTTGTGCAAACAATGAGTGTGCTCATGCACACAATGTACTATTGAAAATTCACCCCAAACCTTTGCCTTAAAATATAGTAGGATTCATAGATTAAAATTTGGTAAGATTAGACATGCATCTGATGTCCTAAAATGCCAGCATTTTCAAGAATATATTTTTCATACGTTCTGGAAATCTGGTGGCACACAGTAATATACAGTTCCATTAAATGTCACAAAGCACATCAAAGCCATCAAAACCTCAAAAGGCTGAAAAATCCTACAGATGTAACTGAAGCATTGAGAAGTTCAGAAGAAACAGGTGTTTAACTTAAGGGGAAAAAGTACTCTACTTATTTGCAAAGTAGTCCTAAATATCACCGTGTACTCTGGATTTTTTTCTGGGTTTCTAAGTCTCTTCTCCCTGAAGTTATGGCGGATGAGCAGGGGAATCCCCACGAAAATTCATACCCTTAGGAATATACCGAAATTCAGTAAGATATGCTTCCCTTTAATAATAATGTATGCCTTTTATGCAAAAACAGGTAGTTAATGTAAATAATTAGCAAAACGCCAAACTGTCTGGTAATAGTGAGACTATTAATAGGTGAAAATATTCACTTTTATATGTAGGATGCTTTATAAATTCCACAACTAAGCCTTTGGTTATTATAAAAATCGTTGCAATTTATTTCTTCCCAACTAGATAAACTGCCTATATCTAAGAAATTGATTTTCTAAGTGTAATAACTGTTGCATTTCAAGCTTTAAGGAAAAATTGAAATAGTGTGATAAAGATTTATTATAATTTTGTCAAATTGGTTATTCTCTATTATTGTGCCGCATAAAGCATGACATAAAGCTGTATCAACAGAAAATGTAATATGAATTTCAAACTATCTGTAGGACTTCAAAGGATGACAGATCAACAAATCTCATTTTTGACATACTATACATATTTATAATAAATTAAATGGCTTTTTAACTGAGAATGATCTATATGGCATTATGCATTACTTATGTGTGTGAGGAATATTTTTGGCAGTCTATTACTCAAGACTTTCCAGTATATTGTGTAGAAGATAAATATATCTTGTGTACAGCAATCCTTTTACTGCAATCTTCTTTAGGCAATATGCAGTTGATTGTATCTTAGAGTAACTCTGTTTAATTTAGTAAGGAGCAGCATTTTTGGCTATGAAACAGTACTGTTACAATTCTACAAATACACAAAATGCAGCTGAAAAATTGTTAAATGTTTTACTTTGAATAGTGCAAATTGCAAGACTGTAATTGTGCTTCAGCTATTCCTTTGTTTCATAGGCTTTCTATTGCAGTCGGTGTCCCTTTTATTACATTTATTTCACCTTTTCTGAAATATCTATTTTTATTCCACAACCATACAAGGTATCTGCTCATTAAATGGAAAATTCAGAGAATGCTAGATAATGGGCTTTGTTTCTTGTATGGTGCATGGATCAAGAGCCAAACCACAATTTTAAGCTGCAGTAACATGGAAGCAGCTACTAATGTTATTCTGTTATCTATCCTCATAAATAAAAACTATAAAATAAAAAAATAAGATACTTCATGACTCCAGATGTTCTGAATTTATTTACAACTGCACAGGGTTATAAACACTATTTAGGATTAACAGGTTAACAGATTCTAATACTTTCCTGAGGATTGATTAATATTGATGTATAATCCAGAATGGTTATGTGTCTGATATAACTATTGTTGGAACTATAAGTACAACACATCGATGAGCACATTACTCACCCAATCTTTTCTAATATGAAGAGCTACCAAACAGCTTGTACATTCCCAACAACCCTCCACATTTAACTGAGTTTGTTGCAAAGCAAAACTGGCCATGTGACTTTGCTCCTTCCAAGGGAACAGTCACTGCCAGAATTAAAACTTGTTCTATACAACTAGTTGATCTCCCATGCCATCGCACATGGGGAATCAAGATCAATGGCAGTCCTCGAATGAAGCAGCGGAAGATGGGCAATAATTAGACTTAGGCACACAGAGATAATTCGCTATTTTACAGACATACAGTCTGTTCATATTTCATAAAATATTTTGATTTTGCATTATTCCAATTGGATTGCCCATGGATTGCCCACAGAAAATGACAAAGCAAATTTCAGAGTAATTAGTTATAGATTATGGGGATCTGCATGTTATGAAGCTTGATTTAGTATAAGTGTGCAGCTACAGGTTTGACAGTGTGATGATTAGATAATGGAGATACCATCTAGAAGCATGTTAGAACTGTGGTGCCCAAATATGGATTGCATAGCATGGATTGCTAATTTATATCGTCGCTTATCCCTGCTGTTTTTGAAAACAGTTCTAGAAAATTACATTGTGTCAGGAAAATACTTAGATGGAAAATTATGGGCTGGATTTTAAGCAGCCCTTGATGTCATGATCTGTGGTGGGGGCGCCCTGAAAATCACTCCAGACAAGGCCCGCCACGGAACTCAATGCCGGCAGGGCCCAGCCCTATCCTCCCAGTGGTGGCGAGGCTCTGTGGCGGCACCACCTCCGCTAGGCGACAGGACCACAATTTGAATATTTAAAGCAATAAAATTAATTAATTTAAATATACTCACCCATGTTTTTGAGGGCCCGCTGCGATCTTTAGCATGGCGGCCGGCACTCCCGCATCTTCACATCCCCATCCAGGCAAACAAGGTGGGGACGGGAGAGGAGGTAACTTTATCAGTGCGGGGGGTGGGGGGGGGGTGGAAATGGGGACAAATAAACGTCATGGATCTAGGAGATGGTGGGAAGGGTTGTACTTTAAACTTTGTGCAGTTTGGGGGGAAGGTCAGATGTTAAAGGTAAGTCTTTTGTGGGGGAAGGGCAAATAATTAATGTCATTGTTATTGGGGGGTGGGAAAGGGGCGTTGGAACTTTATTTATGTAATTCGGGGGATATGTCTTTAAAAATTTAAATATCCCAGCAGGGCTGACTGTTGTTTAAAAATGGTGTCAGCATGGCTGACGCTGACGCCATTGTAGGGGACGGACAGCCTGCCCCTCCACATGATTGGGGGGGCAGCCGTCCGCCGCGCTATTTAAATGAGCCGCCATGCTTAAGATCACGGTGGCTCTTTGACGTGCATTTTGAGCTTGGCACCTCTCATAGAATCCAGTCCTATATGTCTCCTTCAATGGTTCATCAGGCTACTAAAAATAAAGAGAAAATTATACAACTCCCTAGACAGCTCAGCTGTAAAACAAACTGGGCTAAATTTCCTCTATTTTACACCAGTATATTTTTTGTGCAATTTTAATAAAATAGGAGAATGTGGCAGAGGCCCAAATTCTACCACCTAGAAAGGTTTTACTATTTTCCTGTGCTCCTGCTCCTAGTTTCCAACAACAGCTGCAGAAACCTTACCCCTGCCACTTCCCACCATTAAAACTTTATTTATTTAGAGATACAGCACTGAAACAGGCCCTTCAGCCCACCAAGTCTGTGCTGAACATCAACCACCCATTTATACTAATCCTACATTAATCCCATTACCCTCTTACATCCCCACCTTCCCTCACCACCTACCTATACTAGGGGCAATTTATAATGGCCAATTTACCTATCAACCTGCAAGTCTTTGGCTGTGGGAGGAAACCGGAGCACCGGGCGAAAACCCACACAGTCACAGGGAGAACTTGCAAAGTCCACACAGGCAGTACCCAGAATCGAACCCGGGTCGCTGGAGCTGTGAGGCTGTGGTGCTAACCACTGTGCCACCGTGCTGCCCAAAATCTTCATGTAAAGAGGGTGCAAGATGCAACACTCAATTTCTCTCCCCAAGCATAGACCTGCCATGCCATAAAAATGGTAGAAAATACTGCCACACCTCAATCAAAGTGTCTGGCAGTCTTTAATATGTTTCAAAATTACACTTCCTAATTAAACCAATTATCATGATCCATTGGTGTCTAAGTTATCTATATATAGTCTATACACCCTCTTTTTCTCAGTGCAGAAGGGCAGAAAGTTCTGAGGTAGATGGCTAGAGCTTCACCATAGAAGACTTTAATGTCTGGCGTGGCCCCTTGTGTAAGTGTGGCTGAGGGCTGCTGTGTATCCTCTGGTATTGGAAATTCACCCTCATCCTGGCTGCTTTCTCGAGATATTCAGGCATCTGAAGCTGATAGCAGAGCATGCTTGTACAATGCTCCCAAGATACAACACCTAAAAATTTCTCTCTGCCTAGCTGCCACCAATAACATTTCCACTGAAGCCCCTGTAAACTTGGATACCCCGACAATGTAAGCCAGGATATGTTTCACTTGTTGCTTCCTCTTCTGCCTCTTCTTCTGCCTATAATGCCTATAATCATCCTATAATTCTCTTATTACAAACTACACGCCCTGTCACTTCCTGCTGATAAATCCACTTAAGTCCTGAAATTAACCAGATTTGCCTCCCAGCCAGAGACTGGCACAAACAGATGATGAAAATATTTCTCAGAACCTATCTACAATTGTACAAAGCTTTAGAGACAGGAAATTTGGGTTTTTGGAAGAGTTAGGACGGAATCTTATGCCGTTTGAAAAATGTCAGGCTCTTGGACCATTTCCAGCTCGCGACCCACACGGGTCAGAGGTGCACCAACAGTCGGAATCTTCCAGGAGGCAGCCAATTAACAGAGAGCCTCTGCGTTCACTATCCAATTAAGGACAGCAGCTGGGTTTTCAAGGTGGGAGGCCCAATAGAGGGGCCCACAGCACTGGACGGATGGCAGCCCCACCAGTAGACATGGGCACTGCACAGGCAGGTAGGGGAGTGCGAGGGTGCTTCAAAATGGAGGTGCCCTCGGAAGCTTAATATTTGAAAAAATTTAAGGCCCACAGCTGGTAGGACTAGCAGTGCGAAGGGGAAACCCCTCCACAGGAAGGGTTAAGGCCAAGGCTGAGGCCTTACACTTATAGGACCAGTGACAGGAGGCCCCAATGGCCCTCCTGCCTACTGCTGAGAGAACATAAGAACATAAGAAATAGGAGCAGAAATAGATCATACGGCCCCTCTTGCCTGCTGCACCATTCAATAAGATCATGGCTTGCCCATCCAGTAGCCTGTCCAAATCCCCTTGGAGATGAGTTTGTAGAATGTTTTCGTGACAGTTTCTTGGAGCATTATGTTGTAGAACCGACAAGGGATAACGCTGTCTTAGATCTCTTATTGTGTAACAAAACAGGATTAATAAGCAATGTCATAGTAAAAGATCCACTGGGAAATAGTGATCATAATACCATTGAATTTCAAGTTAAGTTTGAAAGTGATATATTTCAATCACAAACAAAAATCTTACACTTAAAGCCAATTACGATGGTATGAGGGGAGAACTGGCTCAGGCTAATTGGGTAAATAGACTGGAAGGTATGGCGGAAAAGGAACAGTGGGAAACATTTAAAGAAATAATTCAAAGGTTTTAACAAAAGTACATTCCGTTCAAAAACAAAAACTCGTCAAGAAAGACCCATCCGGGGCTCAATCAGGAAGTTAAGGAGAGTATTCGACTAAAAGAAGCATACAATGTTGCAAAAAATAGTAGCAAATCTGAGGATTGGGAGTGTTTTAGAAACCAGCAAAGGGACACCAAAAAGTTGATAAGAAGGGAAAAAATAGAACATGAGAGTAAACTAGCCAGCAATATAAAAAGATTGTCAGAGCTTTTGTAGGTACATAAAAAGGAAGAGAGAGTAACTAAAATAGACATTGGTAACTTAGAGGCAGAGACAGGAGAAATCATCATGGGGAAAGAGGAAATGGCAGAGGCATTGGACAAATATTTTGTGTCGGGTGTCTTCACAGTAGAAGATAAAAGATCCATACCAGAAATAGGCAGTAATCTAGGGGTTAAAAAGAGTGAGGAAATTAAGGATATTGATATCAGTCGAGAAAAAGTATGAGAGAAACTTGAGGAACTAAAATCTGACAAGTCCCTGGGGCCAGATGACCTACATCCTAGGGTTCTAAAAGAGATAGCTGCAGAGATAGTGGATACACTGGCTATGATTTTCCAGAATTCCTTAAACTCAGGAATGGTCCTGTCAGATTGGAAGTTGACAAATGTTCATGAAAGGAGGTAGAGAGAAAACAGGGAATTACAGGCCAGTTAGTCTAACATCAGTCGTTGGGAAGATGCTGGAATCTATTATTAAAGAAGTCTGATCATTGCACTTGGAAAAGCATAGTATGATTAGAACGAGTCAGAATGGTTTTACTAAAGGGAGATCCTGTTTGACAAATTTATTAGACATTTTTGAGGATGTAACTAGTAGGGTAGATAAAGGGGAACCAGTAGATGTAGTATACTGGATTTTCAAAGGCATTCGATAAGGTGCCACATAAAAGATTAATAGGCAAGATAAGGGCTCATGGTGTTGGGGGTAATATATTAGCATGGATAGAGGATTGGTTAACAGACAGGAAGCAGAGAGTGGACATAAATGGGACATTTTCAAGTTGGCAGGCAGTGAATAGCGGGGTGCCATAAGGATTAGTGCTGGGGCCTCAGCTATTTACACTCTATATTAATGGCTTGGATGAAGAGACAGAGAGTAATGTATCTAGGTTTGCTGATGTTACAAAGCTCGGTGGGAAGGTAAGACACGGGAAGGACACAGAGAGGCTGCAAAGAGATTATAGACAAGCTAAGTGAGTGGGCAACAAGATGGCAAATGGAGTATAATGTAGGGAAGTGTGAAGTTGTTCACTTTGGTCGTAAAAATAGAAACGCAGAATATTTTTTAAAAGGTGTGAAACTGGCAAGTGTTGATGTTCACAGAGACTTGGGGGTACTCGTACAAGGAACGCACAAAGTTAACATGCACATGCAGCAGGCTATTAAGAAAGCAAATGGCATGTTAGCCTTCATTGCAAGGGGATTGGAGTACAGGAATAAAGAAGTCTTACTAAAATTGTGCAGGGCTTTGGTGATACCGCACCTGGAATACTGTGTGCAGTTTGGTTTCTACATTTAAGAAAGGATATACTTGTACTGGAGGCGGTGCAGTGAAGATTTACTAAATTAGTCCCTGGGATGAGGGAGCTGTCCTATGATGAGAGGCTGAGTAAATTGGGCCGATATTCTCTGGTGTTTAGAAGAATGAGAGGCAATCTAATTGAGACATACAAGATCCTTCAAGGGATTGATAGGGTAGAAGCTGAGAGATTGTTTCGACTGGTTGGGGACACTAGAAAGTGGGGGCACAGTCTCAGGATAAGGGGCCAATCATTCAGGACTGAGATGAGGAGAAATTACTACACTCAAAGAATTATGAATCTTTGGAATTCTCTTCCCCAGAGGGTTGTAGATGCTCCATCATTGGACACATTTAAGGCTGGGATAGATAGATTTTTGGTCTCGCAGGGAATCAGGGCATATTGGGAGCGAGCAAGTGGAACTGAAGCCCAAGATCAGCCATGATCATATTGAATGGCAGAGCAGGCTCGATGGGCCATACGGTCTATTTCTTCTCCCACTTCTTGTGTAAGCCTCCTTGCATCCTCCTCACAACTTACATTCCCACCTAGTTTTATATCATCAGAAAATTGGAAATATTATATTTGGTCGCCACATCCAAATTACTTATTTGGATTGTGAACAGCTGTGGCCTAAGCAGTGATCCTTGCGGTACCCCACTAGTACCAATCTGCCATCCTGAGAATGACCGGTTTATTCCTACTCCCTGCTTTCTGTCTGTCAACCAATTCTCAATCCATTGCAGTATATTACCCCCAATCCCGTGTGCTCTAATTTTGTTTACTAACCTCCTGTGTGGGACCTTATCAAAAGCCTTCTGAAAATCCAAATACACCACATCCACTGGTTCTCCTTTATCTATACTACAAGTAGCAACCTTCAAAAACTCAAACAGGTTTGTCAAACATGAAATAAAAGCAAAATACTGCGGATGCTGGAAATCTGAAACAAAAACAAGAAATGCTGGATTCACTCAGCAGGTCTGGCAGCATCTGTGGAAAGAGAAGCAGAGTTAACGTTTCGGGTCAGTGACCCTTCTTCGGAACTCCGAAGAAGGGTCACTGACCCGAAACGTTAACTCTGCTTGTCAAACATGATTTCCCTTTCATAACTCCATGTTGACTCTGCCCAATCATATCATTATTTTCCAAGTGTCCAGATGGAATATAATGTGAATAAGTGTGAAGTTATCCACTTTGGTAGAAAAAACTTAAATGGTGAGAGATTGGGAAGTGTTGATGTCCAAAGGGATCTGGGTGTCCTTGTTCACGAGTCACTAACAGCTGGTACGCAGGTGCAGCACGCAAATAGGAAGGCAAATGTTGGCCTTCATTGCAAGGTGATTTGAGTACAGAAGTAAAGATGTCTTGCTGCAATTGTATATAGCCTTGGTGAGACTGCACCTTGAGTATTGTGTACAGTTTTGGTCTTCTTATCTAAGGAGGTATATACTTGCCATAAAGGGAGTGCAACAGATGTTCACCAGACTAATCCCTGGGATGGCAGGATTGTCTTATGAGGACAGATTGCAGAAACTGCGCCTGTATTCTCGAGAGTTTCAAAGAATGAGAGGTGCTCTCATTGAAACTTACAAAATTCTTACAGGATGTGACAGGGTAGATGTGGATAGGATGTTTCCTCTGGCTGGTGCATAAAGAACTAGGGGACACAGGGCTGGATTTTATCTCAGGCGGACGGGAATTCGCCACCAACGTAAAAGTCGGCGGCGAACCCACTTCTGCCTACCCCGGGGATCTGTCCCGTATTTTACAGGTCCCCGGGCTTTAATTGTTCTGAGGCGGGACTTCCACCCGCTTGAGGAACCCAGCTGACCAGATGGGGCCAAGAGTAAAGGTAAGTTGGGCATGCCTCACCAGTGAGATCAGTCTTTCCCTGATGAGGCTGGAGTGGTCGGTTCGGGGGAGGGGGGCATCTTGGGTCCCAGCGGTGGGTTGGGAGGCAGGGGCAGCCCTCAATCGGGCACTCTGTGCCGTTTTCACCCTCCCACCACCACCCTCCCACCGCCCAACTGCTGTAATGTTGATTGGAGGTGGGAGAGGGGTGGGTAGGTCTCCCGGAGCCTGCCGCTCAATTTTACGCCGCCCCCATGCCACCATCCGACCCACTGGGGCAGCGTAAAATTCAGCCCACAGTCTCAGAATAAGTGGCAGCCCATTTAAGACTGAGATGAGAAGGAATTTCTTTACTCAGAAGGTGGTAAAACTTTGGAATTCTCTACCCCAGAGGGCTGTGGAAGCTTAATCATTGAACATGTTCAAGATAGAAATCAATAGATTTCTGGATACTAATGACAACAAGGGATATGGGGATAGTGGGGAAAAATGGCGTAGAGGTAGGTGATCAGCCATGATCTGTTTGAATGGTGGAGCAAGATAGATGGGCCAAATGGCTTACTCCTACTCCTATTTCCTAACTTCCTGTGCTACTATGGCCGATATGATCCGGGCCTCAACGCCATTTTCCTGTAGTTCCCCTAACCTTTGACTCCACTGTAGTTCAAGCATTTGTCTTTCTCAGCCTTGAATATATTCAATGACTCAGACTCAGTAGGGACCCAGTCCAATGCAGGAAGATCCTGGCAGTGTTTGCAACTTGTCCCCAATTGGTCCCTTAATTGGCCTAATTGGCTACCCACTGCTGCCGGGTGGGTAGCCGCTGTTGGGTTGACCCCATCTCCAGCATCTCCTGGTCCTGCCTCCAAACCCGCCTCTGAGTGGCAGAAGTGCAGCTTTGCTCCTATTTCAGCACTAAATACATTGAAGCGGACAAGTTTGCCCACTTTGTGGTATGCTACTCCAATATTTAAACCAGGAAGGACCCTGGATTGATCCTTGGTTTATAGTTAGTTAGCCAATTTCACCTAAATATGGAAGCGGTCATCACAACTAGAGCTCCCAGGTTAGAGAAGGTAACATGATGGCAGGGTTCCCCTTCCTATTCACAGTCAAGCTACTCTGCACCGGATGTCAGATGTGGACAGGGTTAGGCTTGGCTATGATGCCTTCAAGACTGAACAGCTTGACAATTTTCATTGGTGATGATCATGCACTGTACAAGGTACAAGGCTGCTGCTGTTTGTGGTACTGCGTCCCAGTATATGCTGGCATCTTTGGGAAAAAATAGAAGAAAATTTAACTATCGTTAGCCTTTTTCATATAAAAATAATTGTAATGTCTACTACAAACCTGGCATGTGACTTAAGATCACTAAATAGGATGCAGTTACTTATAAACTGCTAAGATCAACCAGACAATACTTGTGATTGTTTGTAAATTTCCAGCTCCAGGTCAATGGGGCTGCCTTTTTTTTTACATAAGAATGCTTTCTATCTTTAAAAAAATTAGATGTCTGTTGTATGACCAACACATAATAGGTATAATCATTTAAATGCAGGCTGTCAAATCTGCCTTGGCATTGCTTATAGGTACCTGGGATCAGGGTCACCATCGGGATGCTTAGCTCCTACCCTGGCCTGTCCCTTTAAGGTCACTGCTCAGGGTGGGCTTTTGCGAGTTAAAGCAACTATCTCCTAAACAATACTAGCTAGCATAGGGATTAGGAGGGAAGTTGGATGGCCAGCAGCTCAGTGGGTATAAAATCAAGGGATCCCATGAACAATATGAGTTCAGAGAGAGCATGAGTGGATTGAGGAGAGAAACTGGAAAAAGACACAGTTTCAGAGTTAGGGCAGGAGATAGTTTGATAGCAATTGGCTGGGAAGCAAGCCAATGGATTGGAGCACAAGAGAAATTGTCAATATGACTTTGGCCTCTTTCTCGAATACTAACTCCACTTCCTTTTATTGCGTGTGGGTGGGTGGCAAGGTAATCACTGCTGCAGAAGTCAGGCCTTGGGCTATTTTAAGTCCCAGGTCTCATTAATATCCCATTGGTCCACTAACCACCTCTAATACTATACAATCCAAGTGCCACCCTACTGCTGCAACCTGAAACGTATCCATAATTTCCCTGTACATCCTCAGCTGTAAAAAAGATAACATTGAGAAAAAGACTTTCATTTATATAGCAACTTTCAAGACCTCAGGAAGTCCCAACGTGCCTTATACCCAATGAAGTATGTTTTGAAATGTAATTACTAGTGTAATGCAGGAAACTCATCAGTCAATTTGCACACAGCAAGGTGAAAATTGCTAGGTAATTTATTTTAGTGACACCAGGGACAAAAACCTTGTTCTTCTTCAAAATTGTGCCATGGGATCATTTACGTCCACCCGAGAGGGCAGTCGGGGCCTCAGTTTAAGATCTCATCCAAAAGACAGCACCTGTGACAGTGCAACACTCCCTCAGTACTGCACTAGGAGTGTCACCATAAATTTTGTCATCATTGAGCTTGAATCCAAAATCTTGATTCAAAGGTGAGAGAGTTCTACCAAAGAGCCATAGCTGAAACCTGTACATGGATACACAGATAAAGTAACAATACTAAAAGACCACTAATGTGCAATTTCCTTGTAATTACATACTCTGGAGTGCCAAAGCACAGGTCAGAATCTGTGCAGTTAAAATGTCTTTTCGCTTATTCAGTGTTTCTCAAGTGATGAGCGACACTGACAATTAAAATCAGTCAAACAGGGTAGATAGGGAGAAACTATTTCCGCTGGTTAGGAAGTTAAGGCTGGGGGAATTGTCTAAAAATTAGAGTCAAATCTTTAGTAAGTGCAATTAGGAAACACTGTTACACACACACAGAGTGGTAGAAGTTTGGAACTTTCTTCTGCAAATGGCACTTGATGCCGATCAATTGTTAATTTTAATACTGAGATTAATAGATTTGTGGTAACCAAAGGTATTAAGGGATATGGAACAAAGGTGGCCGATAGCTATGATTTCCTTGCATGGTGGTACAGCTTGGAAGGGCTAAATAGCGCCCTCCTAATTCCAAAACCATTTTTAATCATATTTCCAGCATTTGCAAGTGTTTTAATTCCTGATCATGTATTCCGCCTGACATACCTCAAACCAGTATCGTTCCCTCCTCACTCGATTTGAACAACGCCACGAGCGGTCAACCAATCTGAGCCCCGCCCCCCACCAAAATTTTTGCATAATTGTGAAACAGTTTATGTATATCCATCCCCTTAACGTTAGGTGGCGGGGGGAGGCAAAATAATCAAAATGGGCAAATAATTTCAAAATAAATATGCTTAAAAGAAATCGAAGTCGTAGTTATCGTCACGTGGCGGGAGGCCTGGCATGGGCGACCATTTAGTGACGCGATTTGAAAGGAACGGCTGGAGTGGGCGGGGTTTTGGCCGCTGGCGACCCTTGACCCGGAAGTACCTCTCTCCCGCCCTCCCTTCGGTCCATTTTCTGCAATCAGAACTTGGTCGTTGCTCCGACGACCACAGGATCAAGAGAGAGTTGAAGCAAAAATAAAATAATAGGAGGTGGCTGGGAGAGGGCAAGAAAGAGTTGAGCGTCCTGCTCTGTTCACGGCATAGTTTGGAAACGAAGCAAGTCTATTTTGGGAGAAAATAAGGACAAATAAACCCTCACGCCTACGGTGTTCGAGTCAATCGCCGAGTTTCTGCTGGGAAAGGAGGAAAGATGGGTTTGTGTTCCTCTCAACACCGTTATATTCATCCTTCAGTGATTGTGAGCAAGTGGGTACCTCTTCACTTGGTTTTATTGTTGGCAGGTGCTGTTTATTGTGCTTAGTTTATAAAAAATTTTAAAAAATCACCGATGACTTTTAACTAAGTCGCTGCCTAAGTTGGACCAAAAGTATTGCACCGGATTTTATTTAAATGGTAGGTCTACTGGGTATATCAAAGGGGCATTAGGCCCTTTTAATTCTTGACCATCAGTTTCTTCTCTTCCAGTAGTTGATTCGGAGTAAGTTGTCATTACAGTGGGCATTGTAAATTTGTGATTAGTGGTTGCCTGCCGCTTATAAACCATGATTTTGAGTGCTATTTCTTTCAATTGTGTATTGTTTTGTACTTGAACACTATATTTTTCTGTAGACGATGCAAAACCACTATATAATTTCACTAATCTTGCTGTTCAAGTAACTTGATCTCTAAGCAATTATTTTAATATCCCTGGAATTAACGTGATAGTTTGCTGCTACTGCTAAAGCAAATGTCATTATAAATAGAAGAACTGTGGAGAGAGAAACAGAGTTAACGTTACCCCTCTTTGGAACTGGAGTTCCGAAGAAGGGTCACTGACCTGAAACGTTAACTCTGCTTCTCTCTCCACAGATGCTGCCAGACCTGCTGAGTATTTCCAGCATTTCTTCTTTTTATTTCAGATTTCCAGCATCTGCAGTATTTTTCTTTTATTTTAGTCATTATAAATAGACCTTTTTTCAGAAGGAGAAAGAAAACTATAGGGCAGCAATTTAAAGAAGAAACTGTTAGATATACAACTTGAAAAAAATCTGTTGCTGAACAAGGGTCTTCCTTTTACTCTACTTATCAGAGAAATGCCTGTGTGTCCTGGAGTAGCCCTGTCACAAATAGCAGATGCAGCTGTAAGACTATTCTAGGGCTGTTTCAGAGCTGCCTGATCCTGAGAAACCATACTACAGTCTGGGAATTCTAAATGTGGCAACCAGTAGTAGGGTGGAATCTTATCCCTCAGATCAGTCTGAATTTGTGACTACTCTTTGCAGTAGTACTTCTCCAGGGCATATAGGCCATTGAAGTGGCCTAGCAACAATAACTTGCATTTATATAGTGCCTTTACCAAGGTATAAGCAGGAGACCGCAGTAGAAGATGTCCAGAATCAGGGGAATTTACAGCTCAGAAGTATGCCATTCAGTTCATTGGTTCTGTGCAAGTAGAAAAAGAACTATCCAGCCTAATTCCACATTCCAGCTCTTGTTCCGTAACCTTATAGGTTCCGGCACTTCAAGTGCATATCCAGGTCCTTATTAAATGCAGTGACGGCTTCTGCCTGTACCACCCATTAGCTGGTGAGTTCCAGACCCCACCACCCACTGAGTGAAAAATGTTCTCCTCAACTCCCACTAGTCCTACTGCCAATTACTTTAAATCCATGTCCCTTGGTTATTGACCTGCTAAGGGAATTAGGTATTTCCTATCTACTCCAGCTAGGCTTTATAATTTGATACAACTCAATTAAATCTCTCTTCAGCTTCCTCTGCTCCAAAGAAAAGATCCTATCAAATCTTTCCTCATAGCTCAAGTTCTCCAGTCCCAGCTACATCCCTATAAATCTTTATACTCTCTTTAATGCTAACGCATCCTTCCTGTAATGTGCTGACCAGAACTGCATACAGTACTCTTTCTGTGGCCTAACTATTATTTTTACACGGTTCTAGCAGAACCTCCCTGCTCTTGTGTTCTTTGCCTTTGTTAATAAATAAAAGTATCCTATATGTCTTAACCACCTTATCTACCTGTACTACCTTCAGGTGTGTGTGTGTGGACATAAACTTCAAGGTCCCTCTGTTCGATTGCATTTCAGTATCCTACTGTTTAACGTGCATTCCCATGCCTTGTGTGCCCTCCCCAAATTCCATTTGCAACTCGTCAGATAACGAAGTTGTGACCGTGTGCAACAAGACCTGAACGATATTCAGACTTGGGCTGGTGAGCCAGAATCTTCCTTGACATTCGCTGGTCTTGCCATCTCTGAATTCTCCTATCATCAAATTTCTGGGGGGCGTCACTATTGACCAGAATCTTAACTGAACAAGCCATCTAAATATTGTGCCAACTAGCAGGTCAGAGGCTGGAAAATCTGCGGCAAGTAACTCGCCACCTGACTCCCCAAAGCCTGCCTACCATCTATAAGGTATGAGTCAAGAGTGTGATGGAATACTCCCCATTTGCCTGGATGAGTGCAGCTCCAACAACAGTCGAAGCTCGACACCTTCTGGGACCCGTTTGATTGGCGTTTCCTCCACCACCATTTCACAGTGGCAGCAGTGTTTACAATCTACAAGATGCACAGCAGCAACTCACCAGGGCTCCTTCAACTGTACCTTCCAAATCCACGGCCTCTACCACCTGTGCGATCAAGGGGATCAGCTGCATGAGAACATGATCACATGCAAGTTCCCCTCCAAGTCACATACCATCTTGGCCTGGAAATGTCTCTGTTCCTTTACTGTCGCTGTGCAGCATCTTGGAATTCCCTAATAGCACTGTGGGTGTACCTACACCACATGGACTGCCACTGTTTTTAAAAGCCAGCTCATCACCTTTTCAAGGGCAATTATGGATGGACAATAAATGTAGCATTCGCACCACACAAGTGCCAAGTAATGATGATCTCTAAGAGAGATTCTAAAAATCTCTCCTTGACATTCAACGGCATTACCATCGCTGAATCCCCCACTATCATCGTCCTGGGGGCTAACCACTGACCAGAAACAGAACTGAAGCAGCCACATAAGTACTGTGGCTACAAGAGCAGGTCAGAGGCTGGAAATTCTGCGGCGAGTAACTCACCTCCTGACTCCTCAAAGCCCGTCCACCATCTACAAGGCACCAGTCAAGAATGTGTTGGAATACTCTCCACTTGGCTGGATGAGTGCGGCTGCAACAACACTCAAGAAGCTCGACGCCATCCAGGACAAAGCAGCCCACTTAATCGGCATCCCAACCATCACCTTCACCGTTCACTCCATCCACCACCGACGCACAGTGGCAGCAGTGTGTAGCAGATACAAGATGCACTGCAGCAACTCTCCATACCTTCTTTGACAGCACCTTCTAAACCCGCGACCTCTTCCGTCTAGAAGGATAAGAGCAGCAAATCAGTGGAAACGCCACCATCTGAAACTTCCCCTTCCAAGTCTCTCACCATCCTGACTTGGAAATATATCACCATTCCTTCTGTTGTTGGATCAAAATCCTGGAACTCCTTCCCTAACACACTGTGTATGTACCTACAGTAGATGGACTGCAGCAGTTCAAGAAGGCAGCTCACCACAACCTTCTCGGGGGCAATTAGGTATGGGCAACAAATTGTCTTGACAGCGATGTCCACATCCCATGAAATAAATAAAACAAAATGCTGGCAAAATCATGATCAGATTAAAGAAAAATGCATTAGCCTGCACTTCTCTGGATTGAATTGCACTTGCCATTTTTCTGTCCATCTGAACAGTTCATTGACATCTTCCTGCAGTCTGAAGTTTTCTTCCTCACTATCAACCACACAGCCATTTTTTTTTTTATCGTTTGCAAACTTCTTAATCATGCCTCCTATATTTGAGGCTAAATCATTGATGTATACCACAGAAAGCAAAGGACCAAGTACTGAGCCTTACAGAATACCACTTGAAACTGTCTTCTATTCACAAAAACACTCATCAACCATTTCCCTTTGCTTCCTGCCACGGAGCCAATTTTGGATGCAACTTGCCACTTACCCTTGGATCCCATGGGCTTTTACTTTTCTGACCAGTTTGTCATGTGGGAACTTGCCAAAAGCTATACTTAAAATCCATATAAGCTACATCAAATGGGCTACCTGCATTGACCCTCTGTTACCCCCTCAAAAAATGCAATCAACATGGTCAGACATGGTCTCTTAACAGCCTGCGATGCACTTCACCTGGGCCTGGTGATCTTCTACTTTCAAAGATGCTAAACCCCATAATATTTCTCCTCACCATGTTTATCCCATCCAGTTTTTCACACTCCTCCTCCTTAACTACAATGTTTGCATCAGAAAGGTGCTAAAAATAGTTTATTTTTAATGTCCAAAGGGATGTGTGTTACTGGTATAGTTTTCTTGTCAGTACAGAGTGCAGCTCATTCTTGAATGAAATGTAATTGTAACTTTGTTTATCTAATACTTTTTGTCCATGATGATAAAAGGCTTTGTTCCTGTTAAAAGCACACCCCATATCTACTGCTGTTTGAAAATTACGTATCTGTAAAATTGTATGTCAATAAAAACAGTCTCTGCATTGGAGCCATAGAAATCCCTGAGCCCCTTGCAACTATTGTTGAGTGAGTGGATGGGGGACAGAAGAGGTGGTTATATTGAGGTGATTTGTAATGGAAAATGAATTTATGGTTTCCCTTTTTGCAGAGTCCAACGAGAAAGGAGGTGCTGCTAAACCTGGTTCTTGGGAATGAGGTGGGCCAAGTGAATCAAGTATCTGTAGGAGAGCATTTAGGGGATAGTGGTCATTGTATCATAAGGTCAACTATGGAAAAGGACGAAGAGCAATCCAGGGAAAGAATAATTAACTGGGGGAAGGCCAACTTCAATGGGGTAAGAATGGAGCTGGGATGAATAAATTGGAGTCAAAAGCTGGGGCAGGAAAACCAGTAGATAAACAATGGGCTACCTTCAAAGAAGAGAGAGTTCGGGCACAGTCAGGGTATGTTCCCTCGAAGGGGAAAAGTAGGGCAAACAAATCCAGAGCCCCCTGAATGACAAAAGTGGTAGAGATTAAGATAAAGAAGAAAAAAGTGTGCTATTGACAGATGCCAGGTAGAAAATACTATTGAGAACCAGGCTGAAGGTCCAGAGGGGAAGTGAAAAAGTAAAAGAAGCAAAGAGAGAGCATGAAAATAGACTGGCAGCTAGCATTAAAGGAAATCCCAAAGTTTTCTATCAGCACATAAATAGCAAAAGGGTGATAAAAGGAGGAGTGGGTTTGATTAGGGTCCAGAAAGGGGATTTATACATGGAGGCAGAAGGCATAGCTGAGATATTAAATGATATTTACCTCTGTCTTTGCCTGGGTTTCATCATCTTCCATGGTAATGTTGAAAGACGAGGTAAGTCAGACAATAGCGGGATTTAACATTGATAAAGAGGAAGTATTAGATAGGCTGTCTGTACTTAAAGTGGATAAAGCCGGATGAGATGCATCCAAAGATACTGAGGGAAGTGAGGGTGGAAATCTCAGAGGCACCGGCCATAATTTTTCAGTCTTCCTTAGACTCGGGTGGTACCAGAGGACTGGAGAATTGCAAATGTTTACACCTTTGTTCAAAAAAGGGTGTAAAGATAAGCCCAGGCCAATCAGTTTAACTTTGGTGGTGGGAAAACTTCGAGAAAAAATAATTCGGGACAAAATCAATAGTCACATGGACAAATGTGAGTTAGTTAAGGAAAGCCAGTATGAATTTCTTGAGGGAAAATCATGTTTAACTAACGTGCTGGAGTTTTTAAGGAGGTAACAGAGAGGGTTGATGAGGGCAGTGCTGTTGATGTGGTGTACATGGACTTTCCAAAGGCATTTGATACATTACCACACAATAGACTTGTGAACGAACTTGTCACTCATGGAATAAAAGGGACAGTAGCAACATGGATACAACATTGGCTGAGTGATAGGAAATGAAGAGTAGTGGTTAATGAATGTTTTTCGGGCTGGAGGAAGGTTTGTAGTGGAGTTCCCCAGAAATCAATGTTGGGACTCTTGATTTTCCTGGTATATATTAATGACCTAGACCTTGGTGTACAGGGCACAATTTCAAAGTTTGCAGATGATCCGAAACTTGGAAGTATTGTGATCTGTGAGGAGGATAGTGTAGAGCTTCAAAAAGACATAGATAAGTTGGAATGGGCAGACAGGTGGCAGATGAAATTCAATGCAGAGAAATGTGAAGTGATTCATTTTGGTAGGAAGAACATGGAGATACAATATAGAATAAAGGGTACAATTCTAAAGGGGTTGCAGGAGCAGAGGGACCTAGGTGTATATGTGCATAAGTCATTGAAAGTGGCAGGACAGGTTAAGAGAGCGGTTAATAAAGCATGCAGTATACTGGGTTTTATTAAGAGAGGCATAGAGTACAAGAGCAAGGAAGTTATGTTGATCTTGTATAAGACACTAGTTCTGCCTCAGCTGGAGTGTTGCGTCCAATTGTGGGCACCGCACTTGAGGAAAGATGTGAGGGCATTGGAGAGAGTACAGAGAAGATTCACAAGAATGGTTCCAGGGATGAGGAATTTCAGTTATGAAGATAGATTGGAGAAGTTCGGACTGTTTTCCTTGGAGCAGAGAAGGCTAAGAGTTGATTTGATAGAGATATTCAAAATCGTGAGGGGTCTGGACAGAGTAGATAGTGAGAAACTATTCCCACTCGTGTGAGGATCGAGAGCGAGGGCACAGATTTAAAGTGTTTGGTAAGAGAAGCAAAAGTGACATGAGGAAAAAAACTTTCACGCTACGAGTGGTTAAGGTCTGGAATGCGCTACCTGAGGAGGTGGTGGAGGCAGGTTCAACTGAAGCATTCAAAAGGGAATTAGATAGTTATATAAAAAGGAAGAATGTGCAGGGTTACGGGGAGAAGGCAGGGGAATGGAACTGAGGGAGTTGCTCTTTCAGACAGCCAGTGTGGGCGTGATGGGCTGAATGGCCGCCTCCTGTGCTGTAACAATTCTGTGATTCTGAGCAATAAAATTTGGCTACAGAGAGGTATAGGCATGTTTTTCAGGTGATTTAACTAGGTCTGGAAGCCAGGTGGCCATGTGTCCATTATGGTTGAAAGAAAATACTACATGTAGGACTAGTCGGAAGTGAATCTTTGCTAATATTTAGTGTACATTTCTTTTGACTGGCACAAAATGTTCACATCAGTTGTGTTTCTGGCATAAATATAGATGGCTGTCTCAAAGTGCAGCAACTCAAATACTTTCTCATTCAAGATGTAGTTAGGTAAGATGACCACAGAAGACTATTCTCAAGACAACTGGTCATGGTTTTTTTTAATGGCGAGCCAGCCAAACAGATTGTGCTGTTTCATCATGGGTCGATAAACATTATCATCAACAGCAACGTGCATTTACATATTGCTTTAATATAGGAGAATATCCTCTGCTGTTTCACAGGAGTCTAGTCAGACACAAATTATGAGTAAGTGTAGTCGAGGTAGCTGTGGGAGTCAGTGCGCTTATAGAACATAGAACATTACAGCGCAGTACAGGCCCTTCAGCCCTCGATGTTATAATAAATATTAGTGGACAGCCTATCCCCAGAGGTGGAGACAGAGAAGTCGAGGAAGGGAAGTGGCACAGATGGAACATGTGAAAGAGAGAAGGGTGGAAATTCGAAGCAAAGTTGACGTTTTCCAGTTCGGGGCAAGTGCAGGAAATGGCAGCTACCTTGACTACAGTTCCTCGCACCCTGCCTCCTGTAAGGAATTTATTCCATTCTCGCAGTTTCTCCGTCTGCACATCTGTTCTGATGATGTAACCTTCTACAGCAGTGCTTTTGGTATGTCGTTTTTCCTCAACCAAGGATTCCCCCGCACTGTGGTTGACAGTGCCCTCAACGGTGTCCACCCATTTTCTGCACTTCCGCTCTCATCACCTTCCCTCCCACGACGACGCCAGGGGTTCCCCTTGTCCTCACTTTCCACCCCACCAGGCTCCACATCCAAAGGATCTTCCTCCGCCACCTCCAGCGTGATGCCACCACCAAACACATCTTCCCTTCCCATCCCTGTCAGCATTCCGAAGGGACCGTTCCCTCCTCCACCCCTGGCACCTTGTCCCCTTCCCATGGCACCTTCCCATGCAATCGCAGGTGATGTAATACCTATCCTTTTTAACTCCTCTCCCCTCACCAGCCAAGGCCCCAAGCACTCTTTCCAGGTGAATCAGCGATTTACTTGTACTTTTTTCAATTTAGTATACTGTATTCGCTACTCACAATGTGGTTGTCTCTGCACTGGGGATACTAAACGTAAATTCGGTGACCACTTTGCAGAACACCACCACTCGATCCACAAGCTTGATCCAGAGCTTCTGGTTCTGCCATTTTAATTTACCAACCTACTCTCGTGCCCACATTCCTGTCCTCGGCCTGCTGCAGTGTTGCACTGAAGCTCAATTTATTTATTTAGAGATACAGCACTGAAACAAGCCCTGCGGCCCACAGAGTCTGTGCCGAGCAACAACCACCCATTTATTCTAACCCTACAGTAATCCCATATTCCCTATCACCTCCCTACACTAGGGGCAATTTACAACAGCCAATTTACCTATCACCTGCAAGTCTTTGGATGTGGGTGGAAACTGGAGCACCCGGCGAAAACCCACGCAGACACAGGGAGAACTTGCAAACTCCGCACAGGCAGTAGCCAGAATCGAACCCGGGTCTCTGGAGCTGTGAGGCTGCGGTGCTAACCACTGTGCCGCCAATGCAAGCTCAAGGAGCAGCACTTCATCTTCTGATTAGGCACTCTACAGCCTTCTGAACTCAATATTGAGTTCAATAATTTCAGACCATGAGCCCTGTTATTTTTTATTTACTTTTTATTTTTTATATGTTTTTAATCATGTGTTAGTCTTAAACTTGTTTTTCATGTTTTTGCTTTTGGACAGAGCTGTTCATTATTCTGTCATTAGCACTCTCTCTGGACAAATGCTTTGTCTTTTACTACAACTGTTTAGCACTTCATTTGCCTTCTGTTCCATGACATCTCTGTCATTTATTCTCTCCTGCCCTCCATCCTATCACAGACCTTCCCTGTTGTTGTTGTTCTTCCGTCTCCTCCGCCCCCCCCCCCCCCCCCTTTCACCTTGCTCAAAGGTAGTTATATTTTTGCCAGTTCTGATGAAAGGTCACGGACCTGAAACGCTATCTGTTTCTCTACACAGATGCCGTCAGACCTGTTGAGTATTTCCGGCATCTCTGTTCTCATTGCTGATTTTGTTGTTTGATAGGGAAATGCAGCCTTTTCTAGTTGTATTTCAATTTACAGCTTCAAAAATTGGATTGTTAAAGATAGTAATTTTGCTAACTGGCGTTTCTAAAGTGTGTTAGGTCCAAACCTGTGCCTTTTCAGCCAGTAGAAAAATTCTGCTTGCAGAGCTTGTCAACCAGTAGAGCAGCTCACTTAATTTTTTAAAATTATATTTGATAGAGACTCACTTCTTAAACTTAGTCTATATGTAAAGAAAATTAGAACATAGAACAGTATAGCACAGTACAGGCCCTTCGGTCCACGATGTTGTGCCGAACCTTTAACCTACTCTAAGATCAAACTAACTACCTACCCTTCATTCTACTATCATCCATGGACCTATCCAAGAGTTGCTTAAATGCCCCTAATGTATCTGCTACTACCACCGCTGGCAGTGCATTCCACGCACCCACCACTCTCTGTGTAAAGAACCTACCTCTGACATCTCCCCGAAACCTTCCTCAAATCACCTTAAAATTATGCCCCCTGGTGATACCCCTTTCCACCCTGGGAAAAAGTCTCTGGCTATCCACTCTATCTATGCCTCTCATCATCTTGTACCCCTCCATCAAGTCACCTCTCATCCTTCTTCGCTCCAATAAGAAAAGCCGTAGCTCCCTCAATCTTTCTTCGTAGGACATGCCCTCCAGTCCAGGCAGCATCCTGGTAAATCTTCTCTGCACCCTCTCTAAAGCTTCCACATCCTTCCTATAATGAGGCGACCAGAACTGAACCAGGGCCTTATAGAGCTGCAGCATAACCTCGCGGCTCTTTAACTCAACCCCCCTGTTAATGAAAGCCAACACACCATACACCTTCTTAACAACCCTATCAACTTGGGTGGCAACTTTGAGCGATCGATGGACATGGACCCCAAGATCCCTCTGTTCCTCCACACTACCAAGAATCCTGTCTTTAAGCCTGTATTCTGCATTCAAATTCGACCTTCCAAAATGAATCACTTCACACTTTTCCAGGTTGAACTCCATCTGCCACTTCTCACGCCAGCTCTGCATCCTGTCAATGTCCCATTGCAACCTACAACAGCCTTCCACACTATCCACAACTCCAGCAACCTTCGTGTCATCGGAAAACTTGCTAACCCAGCCTTCCACTTCCTCATCCAAGTCATTTATAAAAATCAGAAAGAGCAGAGGTCCCAGAACAGATCCTTGTGGAACACAAACACAAGAAATGCTGGAATCACTCAGCAGGTCTGGCAGCATCTGTGGAAAGAGAAGCAGAGTTAACGTTTCGGGTCAGTGACCCTTCTTCGGAACTGACAAATATTAGAAAAGTCACAGATTATAAACAAGTGAGGTGGGGGTGGGGCAAGAGATAACAAAGGAGAAGGTGCAGATTGGACCCGGCCACATAGCTGACCAAAAGGTCACGGAGCAAAGGCAAACAATATGTTAATAGTGTGTTGAAAGACAAAGCATTAGTACAGATTAGGTGTGAATATA
Source organism: Heterodontus francisci (assembly GCF_036365525.1). Lineage (NCBI taxonomy): Eukaryota > Metazoa > Chordata > Chondrichthyes > Heterodontiformes > Heterodontidae > Heterodontus > Heterodontus francisci. The sequence continues at coordinate 12,593,609 of NC_090406.1, forward strand.
CTGAATATTGAACAGCAGCAAGTGCAAACCTGAAGAAAAACAACCTGAAAAAAACAGTGGGTAAGCAAACTGAACAAACTAAGATGAAATGAAATAAATGCAAAAAAAGATTGTAAAAAATGTTAAAAAGGAATGTGAAAAAATAACTAAAAATGAAAGTAAAATGGGGGGGCTGTCATGCTCAGAAATTATTGAACTCAATGTTCGGTCCGGCAGGCTGTAGTGTGCCTAATCGGTAGATGAGATGCTGTTCCTCGAGCTTGCGTTGATGTTCACTGGAACACTGCAGCAATCCCAGGACAGAGATGTGAGCATGAGAGCAGGGGGGAGTGTTGAAATGGCAAGCAACCGGAAGCTCAGGGTCCTGCTTGCGGACTGAGCGGAGATGTTCCGCAAAGCGGTCACCCAGTCTGCGCTTGGTCTCCCCAATATAGAGGAGACCACACTGTGAGCAGCGAATACAGTATACTGCATTGAAAGAAGTACAAGTAAATCGCTGCTTCACCTGAAAGGAGTGTTTGGGGCCTGGGATAGTGAGGAGAGAGGAGGTAAATGGGCAGGTATTACACCTGCGATTGCAGGGGAAGGTGCCCTGGGACGGGGACGAGGTGGTGGGGGTAATGGAGGAGTGGACCAGGGTGTCGCGGAGGGAACGATCCCTTCAGAATGCTGACGGGGAAGGGAGGGGAAGATGCGACTGGTAGTGGCATCACGCTGGAGGTGGCGGAGGATGGTCCTTTGGATATGGAGGCTGGTGGGATGAAAAGTGAGGACAAGGGGAACCCTGTCACGGTTCTGGGAGGGAGGGGAAGGGGTGAGGGTAGAGGTGCGGGGAATGGGTCGGACACGGTTGAGGGCCCTGTCAACCACAGTGGGGGGGAAATCCTCGGTTGAGGAAAAAGGAGGTCATATCAGAAGCACCGTCATGGAAGGTAGCATCATCAGAGCAGATGCGTCGGAGACGGAGAAACTGGGAGAATGGAATGGAGTCCTTACAGGAGGTAGGGTGTGAAGAAGTGTAGTCAAGGTAGCTGTGGGAGTCAGTGGGCTTATAGTGGATGTTGGTGTCCTTGTGGAACACCACTGGTCACCGAGCTTCATGCTGAATACTTTCCATCTACTACCACCCTCTGACTTCTATGGGCCAGCTAATTTTGTATCCAGACAGCCAACCTTCCCTGAATCCCATGCCTCCTTACTTTCTGAATGAGCCTACCATGGGGAACCTTATCAAACGCCTTGCTAAAATCCATATACACCACATCCACTGCTCTTCCTTCATTAATGTGTTTTGTCACATCTTCAAAGAATTCAATAAGGCTTGTGAGGCATGACCTGCCCCTCACAAAGCCATGCTGACTGTCTCTAATCAAACCATGCTTTTCCAAATAATCATAAATCCTGTCTCTCAGAATCCTCTCCAATAATTTGCCCACTACCGACGTAAGACTGACTGGTCTATAATTCCCAGGGTTATCCCTATTCCCTTTCTTGAACAAGGGAACAACATTTGCCACCCTCCAATCATCCAGTACTACTCCAGTGGACAGTGAAGACGCAAAGATCATCGCCAAAAGCACAGCAATCTCTTCCCTCGCTTTCCGTAATATCCTTGGGTGTATCCCGTCTGGCCCCGGGGACTTATCTGTCCTCATATCATTCAAAATTTCCAGCACATCCTCCCTCTTAACCTCAATCTGTTCAAGCATATCAGCCTGTTCCACGCTGTCCTCACAAACGTCCAGGTCCCCCTCACTAGTGAATACTGAAGCAAAGTATTCATTTAGGACCTCCCCTACCTCCTCCGACTCCAGGCACAAGTTCCCTCCACTATCCCTGATCGGCCCTACCCTCACTCTGGCCATCCTCTTGTTCCTCGCATAAGTGTAGAACGCCTTGGGATTTTCCTTAATCCTACCCGCCAAGACTTTTTCATGTCCCCTTCTAGCTCTCCTAAGTCCATTCTTCAGTTCCTTCCTGGCTACCTTGTAACCCTCTAGAGCCCTGTCTGATCCTTGCTTCCTCAACCTTAAGTAAGCTTCCTTCTTCCTCTTGACTAGCTGTTCCACATCTCTTGTCACCCAAGGTTCCTTCACCCTACCATCCCTTCCCTGCCTCATCGGGACAAACCTATCCAGCAGTCGCAGCAAGTGCTCCCTAAACAACCTCCACATTTCTGTCGTGCATTTCCCTGAGAGAATCTGTTCCCAATTTATGCTCCCCAGTTCCTGCCTAATAGCATTGTAATTTCCCCTCCCCCAATTAAATATTCTCCCATCCCGTCTCACCTTCCCAGCTGACACCTCGCTTGCACTCTCGCTGCTTCAGAAAATTTAATGGCATATTTATTTGATATAATGATACTAGAGGATTTTATGGTTGTTTTTCATTTTTTGATTCATTCATAGGATATGGGTATCACTGACAAGGCCAGCATTTATTGCCCACCCCAATTGTCCTTGAGAAGATGGTGGTAATCTGCTGCAGTCCATGGTGAATGTACTCCAACAGTGCTGTTGGAGAGAGAGTTCCAAGAGTTTGACTCAGTGATGATAAAGGAACGGCAATATATTTCCAAGTCATGATGGTGTGTCTTGGAAGTGATGGTGTTCCTATGCGGCTGCTGACCTTTTCTTTCTAGGTAGTTAGAGGTTGCTGGTTTCAGAGGTGCTGTCGAAAAAGCCTTGGCTAGTTGCTATAATGCAATTTGTGCAGTTGTGTTGTACCGGTGATGAAGGGAATTAATGTTTATGGTGGTGGGTGAAGTGCTGATCAAATGCGCTATTTTGTGTTGGATGGTGTTGAGCTTGTTGAGTGTTAGAGTTGCACTCATCCAGGCATGTGGAGAGTATTCTATCTCACTCCTGATGTCCCTTGTAAGTGGTGCAAAGGCTTTGGGAAGTCGGGAGGTGAGTTACTTGCTGTAGAGTATACCCAGCTTCCAACTTGCTTTTATGGCCTTGTATTTATGTGGCTGCTTCAGCTAGTCCCACCCTGCCCTTTCCCTATGGCCCTTCAAATTTTTTATCTTTAGATATTTATTCAATTCCCTTTTGAAAGCCACACTTGAATTTTCCTCCACCACACTCTCAGGCAGTGCATTCTAGATCTTAACCACAGATGGATCAGATTGTTTTTTAATTGTCCACTACCATTCACAACTGTGGCAGGACTGCAGAGCTTTGATCTGATCCATTGGGTTGAGATTGCTCAGCTCTGTCTGTAGTGTGTTATCTCTGCTATTTAGCGTGTATGAAGTCCTGTGTGTAGCTTCACTTGGATGGCACTCCAATTTTAGGTATGCCTAGTGCTGTTCCTGGCATGTTCTCTACACTAGGCATTGAACAGGGTTGGTCACCTCATATGGAATTGATAGTGAGGGATATGCTGGGCCATGAGGTTACATATTGTGATGGAATACAATGCAAGTTGTTCTAGCATTCAGTATAATGCAACTCTAACAATCCATCTTTTCGCGAGTACAAAAATGTGAATGCTCTGTTCACAATCGTGATACCAATACTGATTTTCTCGTTCCTGAGAATTTTGTTAGTCAATATGTGGGTAGTGATATGAAACGGGAGGACTTTTTTTATCTTGATTTTGTGCCTGTTAGTTTATGACACAGAATTTTATACGTGAAAGACTTCACCAGATTATGGATGTAAGCAGGCATATTGCATGGTATACATATTTGTTTTGCAGCAGCTACAGTGGTGGTGGTATCTAGTAAGTGGCTGGATCCACCTCCCAGTAATTCCTCATGCCGTAAAATTAATAGCAAGTGCTAAGGAAACTCCAAATCACACATAGTAGTTAAGAACATGTAAGAACTGCCTCCAAAAAACCTGCAGGTTTGTAAATCTGTTTTTGTAAGATTTACTTGCTGATTTTTTTTTTAAATGTGGTTTCCCATTTTGAATTCCCCGCGACAGCCCGACCACATCCACTCAGCTGGGCTTGCAGCTGTCAGTCTGATTGTTCTAAAATTTAGCAGTTGAGAATTTTCTTCCATTTGAAGTTTTTGTTGCAATTTTTACTGGTTTCTTCTTGCCTTTTTCTCTGCTCTTTTACCGGTGCCTGATTCTATAGATGCCGGCTCATTAGGGCAAGGTACCATTCTTCATGTATAAATCTAGCAGGCAGTTCAGCTGTGAATAATGCAGCTAACCCCAATCTAGTCCTCACTTGATGCCAACGTGTACACTTCCAGAAGGGTCATTTATATCCTGGGCAGTTTCATTCTGTCTGGGTAATAGTGGAATCTATCCATGAGATCTCACCAAAGCCTTTGACCTCGTTAGCAGACGTGGTCTCTTCAGGCTATTAGCAAAGATCGGATGTCAACCAAAACTACTAAGTATCATCACCTCATTCCATGACACTATGAAAGGCACAATTCAGCATCGTGGCGCCTCATCAGACCCCTTTCCTATCCTGAGTGGCGTGAAACAGGGCTGTGTTCTCGCACCTACACTGTTTGGGATCATCTCACCGCTGCTCTCACATGCGTTCAAGTCTTCAGAAGAAGGAATTTTCCTCCACACAAGATCAGATGGCAGGTTGTTCGACCTTGCCCGTCGTAGAGTGAAGAGCAAAGTACGGAAGGTCCTCATCAGGGAACTCCTTTTTGCTGACGATGCTGCATTAACATCCCACACAGATGAGTGTCTGCAGAGACTCATCGACAGGATTGTGGCTGCCTGCAACGAATTTGTCCTAACCATCAGCCTCAAGAAAACTAACATCATGGGACAGGACATCAGAAATGCTCCATCCATCAATATCGGTAACCACACTCTGGAAGTGGTTCAAGAGTTCACCTGCCTAGGCTCAACTATCACCTGTCTCTCAATGCAGAAATCAACAAGCTCATGGGAAAGGCGTCCACTGCTATGTCCAGACTGGCCAAGAGGACGTGGGAAAATGGTGCACTGACACGGAACACAAAAGTCAGAGTGTTTCAAGCCTGTGTCCTCAGTACCTTGCTCTACGGCAGCAAGGCCTGAACAACATATGTCAGCCAAGAGCGACGTCTTAACTCATTCCATCGTCGCTGCCTCTGGAGAATCCTTGGTATCAGGTGGCAGGACCGTATCGTCGAGGCGGCTAACATCCCCAGCATATACGCCCTACTGAGTCAGCGGCACTTGGGATGGCTTGGCCTTGTGAGCCGCATGGCAGATGGCAGGATCATCAAGGACGCATTGTACAGCGAGCTCGTCACTGGTATCCGACCCACCGGCCGTCCATGTCTCCGCTTTAAAGATGTCTGCAAACATGACCTGAAGTCCTGTGAAATTGACCACAAGTCATGGGAGTCAGATGCCAGTGATCGCCAGAGCTGGCGGACAGCCTTAAAGGCGGGGCTAAAGAGTTGAGAGTCGAAGAGACTTAGCAGTTAGCAGGAAAAAAGACAGAGGTGCAAGGAGAGAGCCAACTGTGTAACAGCCCCGACAACCAATTTTATCTGCAGTGCCTGTAGAAGAGTCTGTCACTCTAGAATTGGCCTTTATAGCCACTCTCGGCGTTGCTTCACAAACCACTGACCACCTCTAGGCACTTACCCATTGTCTCTCGAGGCAAGGAGGCCAAAGAAGAAGAATAATAGTGGAATGCATATATCGAGTCTGTAGATGGTCCTACCAATCATGTGCCATGTTTATTTATAGCTAGCTAATATCATATTGATCATGTGCCAGTCAACGCATATGAACATAGGAATTAGAAGCAGAAGTAGGCCATTCAGCCCCTCGAGCCTGCTCTGCCATTCAATAAGATTATGGCTGATCTGTTTATATTTCGAATTCCACACTCCCATCTACACCCGATAACCTTTGATTCCCTTGCCTAACAAGAGTCTATCTACCTCTGCCTTAAAAATATTCGATAACCCCCGCCTCCACCAATTTTACTTTATTAATGAGAACTAATTGACTTGATACTACAGTTGTTCAGAACCCAAAATTTTAAATGCACATTTCAAAAAGTCATAGAAACATTAAAAAATAGGAGCATGAGTAGGCCAATTGGCCCTTTAGGCCTGCTCCGCCATTCAAAAAAGATCATGACTGATCGTCTAATTCAGTACTCCCCATATCCCTTGATCCCATTGGCATTAAGAAATATATCTATCTCCTTCTTGAATATATTTAATGACTTGGCCTCCACTGCCTTCTGCAGTATAGAATTCCATAGGTTCACCACCCTCTGAGTGAAGAAATTTCTCCCCATCCCGGTTCTAAATGGCATACCCTGTATCCCGAGACCCTGGTTCTGGACTCCCCAGCCATTGGGAACATCCTCCCTGCATCTAGCCTGTCCAGTCCTGTTAGAATTTTATAGGTTTCTATGAGATCCCCGCTCATTCTTCTAAACTCTAGTGAATATAGGCCTAGTCGACCCAATCGCTCCTTCTACGTCAATCCTGCCATCCCAGGAATAAGCTAGTAAATCATCTTTGCACTCCCTCCATGGCGAGAACATCCTTCCTAGGATAAGGAGACCAAAACTGCACACACTGCTCCAGATGTGGTCTCACCAAGGCCCTGTTTAACTGCAGTAAGACATCCTTGCTTCTGTGCTCAAATCCTCTTGCAATCAAGGTCAACATACCATTCGTCTTCCTAACTGCTTGCTGCACCTGAATGCTTGCTTTCAGCGACTGGTGTACAAGGACATCCAGGTCTAGTTTCACCTCCCCATTTCCCAATCTATCATTCAGATAATCTGTCTTTCTGTTTTTACAACCAAAGTGGATAACCTCACATTTATCCATGTTATACTGCATCCGTCGTGCATTTGCCCACTCGCCCAACTTGTCCAAATCACATTGGAGTCTCTTTGCATCCTCCTGACAGCTCACATTACTCCCCCAGCTTTGTGTCATCTGCAAACTTGGAAATGTTACATTTAGTTCCTTCACCCAAGTCATTAATATATATTGTGAATAGCTGGGGCCCAAGCACTGATCCCTGTGTTACTCCACAAGTCATTGCCTGCCACCCGGAAAAAGATTTGTTTACTCCTACTCTGTTTCCTGTCTGTCAACCAATTCTCAATCCATGCCAGTATATTACCCTCAATCCCATGTGCTTAAATTTTGCACACTAATCTCTTATGTGGGACCTTACCAAAGCCTTCTGAAAATCCAAAAACACCATATCCACTGGTTCTCCCTTCTCTATTCTACCAGTTACATTCTCAAAAAAACTCCAGTAGATTTGTTAAGCATGATTTCCCTTTCGTAAACGCATGCTGACTTTGTCCAATCCCATTTATGCTTTACAGATATTCTGCTATCACATCCTTTATAATAGACTCTAGCATTTTCCCCACTACTGATGTAAGCCTAACTGATCTGTAATTCCCTGTTTTTTCTCTCCTTTTTTAAATAGTGGGGTTACGTTTGCCACCCTCCAATCTGTAGGAACTGCTCCAGAGTCTAGAATCTTGGAAGATGACCACCGATGCATCCACTATTTCCAGGGCCACTTCCTTTAGTACTCTGGGATGCAGATTATCAGGCCCTGGGGATTTGTCAGCCTCTAACCCCATTAATTTCCCTAGCGCTATTTTTTTTTACTAATACTGATTTCCTTCAGTTCCTCCCTCTCATTAGACCTTTGGTTCCCTAACCTATCTGGGAGGTTATTTGTGCCCTCCTTTGTGAAGACAGAACCAAAGTCTGTATTTAATTGTTCTGTCATTTCTTTGTTCCCCATTATAATTTCCCCCATTATGATTTCCCCCATTTCTGACTGTAAGGGACCTACATTTGTCTTCACTGATCTCTTTTTCTCTTCACATATTTATAGAAGCTTTTACAGTCAGTTTCTATGTTCCCCGCAAGTTTGCTCTCATATTCCATTTCCCCCCACTTAATCAACTTCCTTGTCTTCTTTTTGCTGAATTCTAAACTGCTCCCAGTCCTCAGACTTGCTGCTTTTTCTGGCAATTTTATATGCCTCCTCTTTGGATCTAATACTATCCCTAATTTATTTTGTAAGCCACTGTTGAGCCACCTTTCCTGCTTTATTTTTGCACCAGACAGGGATGAATAATTGTTGTAATTCATGCACACGTTCTTTAAATATTATCCATTGCCTATCCACCGTCAGCCCTCTTAGTAAAGTTCCCCAATCTACCATAGCCAACTCACGCCTCATACCTTCGTAGTTTCCTTTATTTAGATTCAGGACCCTAGTTTCAGATTCAACTACTTCACTCTCCATCTTAATGAAAAATTCTATCATGTTATGGTCACTCCTCCTCAAGGGACCCCGCACAAGATTGTTGATCCTTTCTCATTGCACAACACCCAGTCTAGGATAGCCTGTTCTCTAGTTGGTTCCTCAACGTTTTGGTCTAAAAAACCGTCACATACGCACTCCAGGAAATCATCCTCCACAGTATTATTGCTAATTTGGTTTGACCAATCTAAATGTAGATTAAAGTCACCCATGATTACAGTTGTGCCCTTATTGCATGTGTCTCTAATTTCCTGTTTAATGCCATCTCTTATATCTCCACTGCTGTTTGGGGGCCTAAAGACAACCCCCAGCAATGTCTTCTGCCCCTTGGTGTTTCTTAGCTCCACCCATACAGATTCCACATCATGATTTTCCGAGCCCATTACCTTCCTCACTATTAATTTCCTGCTTTACTAACAACGCTACCCCATCTCCTTTCCCTTTTTGCCTGTCCTTCCTAAATATTTAATACCCCTGGATGTTCAATTCCCATCCTTGGTCACCCTGCAGCCATGTCTCCGTAATTGCAACTATATCATAACTGTTTATATCTATTTGCACTGTTAATTCATCTACCTTATTGCGAATGCTCCGTGCATTAAGACACACTGCCTTTAGACTTGTCTTTTTAACATTGTTAGTCATCTTAGCTTTATTTTGCACTATGGCCCCATTTGTTTCTCGTCCTTGTTTTCTCTGTCTTCCACTTCTTCTTACCTTTCTGTCTTTCATTTCTATCCTTGTTTCCCCCTCCTGTGTCTCCCTGCTCAGATTCCCATCCCCCTCCCATTCTAGTTTAAACCCTCCCTGACAGCACTAGCAAACACCACCCCCCCTGCCAAGGAAATTGGTCCCAGTCCTGCCCAGATGCAACCCGTCCAGCTTGTACTGGTCCCACCTTCCCCAGAACCAGTCCCAATGTCCCAGGAATCTGAATCTCTTCCCTACCCCCCCCCCCCCCCCCCACACCATTTCTCCAGTCACGTATTCATCTGATATATTCTACTTTTTCTTCTCTCACTAGCAGCTGGCACTGGTAGTAATCCTGAGATAGCTACCTTTGAGGTCCTACTTTTTAATTTACATCCTAACTCCCTATATTCAGCTTGTAGGACCTCATCCCTTTTTTTTTTAACCTATGTTGTTGGTACCGATATGTACCACAACAACTGGTTGCTTGTCCTCCCCTCTCAGAATGCCCTGCAGTCACTCACATTCTTGACCCTAGTACCTGGGAGGCAACATACCAACCTGGAGTCTCTTTTGCGGCCGCAGAAATGCCTTTCTGTTCTCCTTACGATTTAATCCCCTATCGCTATAGCCCTGCCACTCCTCTTCCCTCCTGTGCAGCAGAGCCACCCATGAACTTGGCTCTTGCTTCTTTCCCCTGAGCCATCTCCCCCAACAATAACCAAAGCGGTATATCTGTTAGGGGGATGGCCACAGGGGACTCCTGCACTACCTGCCTTCCTCTACTCTGCCTGGTGGTCACCCATTCCCTTTCTGCCTTTGCAGCATTTGTCTAAATGTGCTATCCACGACAATCTCAGCCCAATCACAATCTCAGAATTTCAGGTGATTTAGAGGAAGTTTTCAGCATGGACTTGTAACTTTGCTGAATGAATGATGTCTTTTTCATACTCCAATTATAAAACTGAACATAATCTTTCTATGCATCTGACCACTTCTAACTATTGTACTTGGGTTCAATAGTTTTATTTTCTGCAGTGACTGCTGCTGAAAGATGCGCATGTAGAATCATTAAAAGGATAATGTTCAGCTGTAATCTTCTGCGTGGTGAATAGTCTACTAATGTTCACTGTCTTGGCTCATGAATGAATTTGCCACTTTAATGAGATACTGGATGATGATCACCTGCGGTACAGTATTGCTAGCAGGAGTCTAGCTTCAGAGCAGCTGAAAGGAGAATATTTGTAAACTAAAATAAATTTTATTTTCTGGTTGGAAAAAAACTAAAATGCTCGAAATCTGAAATAACAGTAGAAAATGCTGGACCTCCAAGCAAGTTAGTCAATATCTGCAAAATCAGCTTACAATTCACATTTGTAGTCTTCATCTGTTCTGAATCTGTCTCCTGACTCCTGGAACACGCTTTACAGAACTTGAACAATGATTTCTGGTTAATCTTCCATTATTTTATGAAGGGTTTGATTAAGTAAATGGGGAGAAACTGTGTTACTTTACAGGGTTGGTAACCAAGGACACTGATTTAAGATATTTGTCAAAAAAAACTCAATGGGAAAATGAGAATTTTTTTTTACGCTATAAATTTGAAATGTACTACCTGAAAGAGTGCAGAGGCAGATTCACTATAGCTTTTTTTAAAAAAGGAATTGGATATATACATGATGAGAAATTATAGGGTTATGGGAAAACAGGAGTGGCACTAATTGGGTAACTCTCCAAAGAACTGGTACAGATACTATGGGCTGAATGGCCTCTTCTGTGCTGTATGGTACTATGTCCCTTACCCTATCACCTTGGGGGACATGAAACCATTTGGGGCCATATTTATCATTGCAGAAGTGATGTACTCTTTATCAAATCTCCAATCGCCACTCTGCTCCTGCACTTAACTATTCTCTTTGTCAACTACTTTTTCCACAAGTTGTGGTCTACCCCCATGGATGTCCTACCCTGAGGTTATTTTATTTTTTTATTTAGAGATACAGCACTGAAACAGGCCCTTCGGCCCACCGAGTCTGTGCCGACCAACAACCACCCATTTATACTAACCCTACAGTAATCCCATTTTCCCTATCACCTACCTACACTAGGGGCAATTTACAATGGCCAATTTACCTATCACCTGCAAGTCTTTGGATGTGGGAGGAAACCGGATCACCCGGCGAAAACCCACACAGGCACAGGGAGAACTTGCAAACTCCACACAAGCAGTACCCAGAATCGAACCCGGGTCCCTGGAGCTGTGAGGCTGCAGTGCTAGCCACTGTGCCGCCCGCTAATTAGATTAAATATTGGAAAACATCTCAACATAGTTAATTGCCCCAAGCCCCTGCGTTGAATTCTATCTTCCCACTTTCTTCCAGTTATCATCTATCGCCAACAGGGCGGATGTTTGCATTCAAAAAAATCTTCTGTGTCTCAAATAAAATTGCATGCTACACCAGAAATATTATTTATTGGGGAGGGGGGATATGAAAGTGTATTTAGCTCTTCGTGTGTATTTCTTTCATGCTTTGTACTATTTTATTTTGATTGATTTGAATTTAATGAAAATTTAAATATTTTGTGTTCATGAGTGTACTGCTTGTTTTGTAGCTTCTATTGAAATTAATGGGTCGAGGTTATTCTGTTAATGGTGTGATTTATGATCATATTTGTGAATTTTTAATTTGTTTGCTTTAGACTTAATTATCTTGGAGTTTTTGTAGTTTCAAACCAATATTTGAATAGAGGAGAGCGATGACAATGTGATACTTTTAACTTACCATTCCTTCCATTGAAATAAAATTGTATTGCTGTAGAAGCCATAGCCATTGTAAAAAGAAGTTTTTAATACATTCTAATGTAATGTGCATTACAAATCTGCTGTGGTGTGTCTAGAAAAGTATGGTGTAAAGATGTTTACTGTCAGATTTCATTGCTTACAGATAGTGTTGGCAGCTTTGAAAATATTCTTTGTGAAAATATTCCAGATTTACAGTAATTTTTTTATATTTATAAATTATAAATTTTCTTAAATGGCTGTGAAACAAAATTTTAATTGCTTTCTGTTGTCAAGGAATCATCAAATTATTTTTTTTTTGCAGTATGTGAGTGTAGAACAAGTCTATGATTGCCTGGGCATGCACTCTATTCCGAAAACACATAAGCAATGACTGACTTGGAGCAATACATCTTTTGCAAATGGCAAGGTCGGCTGTGGCCTGCAAAAGTAAGTTGGCTTGTTCATATGTCTTTTTCTTCCATAATTTTGGATATATTTTCTTTGTGGTACCATGTCACCAGGCTACAATCACCTCCATTTTACGCTTGTGTTCATTTTTATACTGAATGTTGTCCACATCTAAACCATATTCTTTAGCTCAGTGGCATTTAGCCTTGCTACATAAAACCCATTTTATAAACCTTTAACCACTTTATACAGATTTGTGTGTAATTGTAATTTTTAGTCATGCCTAATATTCTCAGCAATTTGTACACTCAGACTAAATGTGTTTGCTAATACCAGGCAACTGGAGACTTTTTTGCTAAGGTTCCAGACCCTTTAATTGGGACTGTTTTTTTCTGCATTTTTGACGAGTAATTTTGAAAACCGCATTGAAGGGCTAAGGCTCATAGTTCAGGACGCTTCACAGTTGAAAATAATAGAGCAGATGAAAGTAATGACTATGACGCCTAGTTTGGGCTTTCAAAACCTTTTTTAGAGTGAAAAAAGGAAGAAGACTGTCCTGCTGTGTAATATAGTTTGTGCAGCTTAAAGCTGTAATTAAACAGGCAGGCAAGAGGTGGACTTGAAATTTCTTAAAGTCTGATGAAATTTTTTAAAAGATCCATTAAGTAGCTCTGATAATGCATGAGAAATTGTGAGTCTTGCTGTTGTTGAAATGAGATACTTTACTGCATTTGGCTTCATATAGCTTTCATGGTTAACAAGTTGCTTAAAGGACAAAATGGTTTGAGATAGCCGAGCGCCTTCAATGGGACTAGCTCTGGGATACTTTTTTTCCCCACTCCTAATGTCATTCTGCCCTGATAACCATGTATCGCGCTTTTGTAACTCTAGATGACGCTAATAGGAGGCCATCTCTTGGAATTTAATTTTTAGGGAAAAAATTTATACTTACCCAAGTAATGAATCGGCACCAGCTATGAAAACTTGAGCTTCCACAAAAATTTCATATTGAACCCTGTTGTAAGCGAGCTTCCACTTATCAGTATTTATATCCCATTATTCATTCATTTACCCTCAGTCTTCCTCCCAAGATTTGTATAGATTTCGAAATGCTCAAACTTGTCTTCAGATTCCGCTCCAGTTTTGCCTCTTCCTGTCTTTGCAATCTCCTCCAACTCTACATTCCTGCTTAGATCAACCATTATTCCAAATTTTGCTGCATGTGTGTTTTAGCGTAGTCTATCATTAGTTGCAATGTCTTCAGCTATCTTGTCTCTAGATCTTCTCGTGCTAAATGTCTCCCTTGAAAACCCCCTAAAACCAGTATCATCATAATCCCTTCTATCCCTATGTCTTGCTTGGGTCTAATGCCCAACTGTAAAGGACATTGGAATATTTGCTAAATTAGTGGAGTTAGATATATACATGTTATTTCATTTCCCAGCAACCACTCGCGTCCTTATCTGCTTCATTTTGATATGGTATTTTCCTGCTTCCCCCCCCATCCTGCCCTCCCAATCAGTCACTGTCCACAAGTACCTCTGTATTCTCTAGCATCTTATCACAAGTTTTCTGTGATTGCTTTAGTCATGAGTATAATGCCATTCTTATACAAAAGGCAAACTGCTGATTGATGGCATGGCATGTATTTTGATACTGTTGCCTTGTACCACTATAATCAGAGATTAGTATGGGCAAATGTGGTAAAGTGAACTGTGGCAACAAAACAAAGAATCTATTTTTTTAAATTTGTAAAGAGAAAAGACCATCTGTGTTTATGAAAGGCGATCCAAACCTTGAAAATCAATGTTATGTATACCATGATATATGCACTCTCAAGGCAAATGAGAATGTTTGAAGTTCTAAAAGGATTAAGATTGAAATTAATTGAAGAAAATAGTCTTCTATCTGACACGTTTCTTCATTCTTCCTCCTATTCCTCTCCTTTCTGCTGTAGGAGTTGACTAAACTAGATTTAATTCTGAAGCAAAATACTATGAACGCTGGAAATCTGAAATAAAACAGAAAATGCTAGAAGCATTCAGGAAATCAGGCAGCACCTGTGTAGAGTAAAACAGAGTAAATGTTTCAGGTCAGTTTCCTTTCATCAGAACTGGGTGACCAGATTTTAATTCTGTTTACTTATTTGAGTGAGACGAGCTTTTATCAAAATGATTTTGCCCACTAGCCGGAATGAAGATGAGCTCATAATCGATTTAAATATGATCGAGTCCTTTTCTTTTATAGAACTTGTATTTTTTTTTTCTTCTTTCACCCCATACCCCAGTTTGTGGGTTGGAATGAAGGGCAGGGTTTGCCTGAAGTGCCCAGTGTTTTTCTTCTTTTGTTATGTTAGCTGCGACAGTTATTTCCTTTACATACTTGCATAGAGTGAGATTTAGGTGACTAAGTTCTTGCATGTTGTTTTTATTTTTTATTTAGAGATACAGCACTGAAACAGGCCCTTCGGCCCACCGAGTCTGTGCTGACCAACAACCACCCATTTATACTAACCCTACAGTAATCCCATATTCCTTACCACCTACCTACACTAGGGGCAATTTACAACGGCCAATTTACCTATCACCTGCAAGTCTTTGGCTGTGGGAGGAAACCGGAGCACCCGGCGAAAACCCACACTTGCAAACTCCGCACAGGCAGTACCCAGAATCGAACCGGGGTCCCTGGAGCTGAGGCTGTGGTGCTAACCACTGCGCCACTGTACCACCCACTACTTTGCTGGTAACTAATCAATTCAAAGTAGATGCAAGCGCAGTTGTAAATACTGAACCTGCAGGATATATGAGTTTAGGTAAAGAATTTCTGGATTGTTGCACATTTCCTGGAATGTAGTTTTCTTTTATGATTTAAATTTAATATTGTAGACTTCATAATAAGCAAGAATTTAGATTACTGGGCATGCCACTCTAGTCCCTGTCCTTGTAAATAATTTCTTCAACACTTCTGGTATTGTAGAAACCATGGTATAGAAATTGGTATGCTTAAAATGGTTTTTCAGAAGTAAGATGGGAGCAAAGCATATCAATTTAACAGTGGCACAACCTATGCCAAGTCTGCTCAGGTAAATTTGTGGACCCCTGTATCTGGTATCAGCCTCCAAGACTTAACACGGGCACTCGGTCTCTTAAATATGTAAATTGGGGCTTAACGCCTTTTGAAGAGCCCCATCCAGAAATGAGTCATCGGGCCTGCTCCACTCTGGATTCTGCAGTAGACCGTGAGGCTGCCAAAGAAAGGTAAGTTCATTTTTTAATCTTACCAGAATAAAATGTTCCTGTGGAATGTAACAAAAAAAAAAGGAGTGCCCTGTTCTCTGTCTCCCACCACCCCCCGCCACCTTACCTGAGATCTGCCAGTAAAACTGCTGGCCCAACAATGATCTCTTCGCTCTGGCGAGTTGCCTCTGGAGGCTTGTGTAGCTCTGGAAGCTGATGTAATTTTCATTGATCCTTGGCCCTTACGGTTCAGGCCCTCACGGTCAGGAAGTATCAAGTCTGGGCCTGAAAATGGGCCCAGGTAGAAATTTACTCCCATAACCTTTTTTCCCCTCTTGACTGTTTGTTTTTTTTTTCCTTTTCCTCCTGAATATATTGACTTCTCGCCGGGCACAGATTTTTGTCCAATGAGAAAGATGTTCAGTTGTGGTGGTAGTTGGCAGCTCTGATCCTATTCATGTCCAGTGTCCAAACACCACTTCCAGGATAGGTAGCAATCAGGAGGATCCTGCCAATTTCCCCCTTCCTCTCAACCGTGCCACCCACCTTCTGTTTCTTTTGTGCTTGATTGGAAGAATTTGCATATAGCACCTTCATTATCTGCAGACAACCCAAAGCACTTTAAATCCATTAAAGTAATTTTTGAAGTCTAAGCACGGCCAATTTGCACACGGCCAGATTCCACAATGACCAGAGAACCTGATTTGTGATGGTTGAGGAACACGTATTGACCTGGACAACTCCCTGCACATTTTCGAATAGCACCATGGGATCCTCCCTTTACGTCCACCTGAATGGGTAGAGGGGTTTAACGCCACATCTAAAAGACAGCACCTGCAACAGTGGAGCAAACTCTCAGTACTGCTCTGAATTGTCAGCCTGTATTATGCGTTCATCGAAGTGGGACTTGAACCACAACATTCTGAATCTGAGGCGATATCACTGGGTTGAGGTTGACACCTGGGCCTTCTACCACCACTTCAGTTATGATGGGCTCACTCTGAGCCATACGGATACCAGACTGCACAATCATGGAGTAAATTCTGTTGTCTAGACCTCTACCATAGTAGTTTGAAATCTCTACGTATGGCTGTTTTAAATAGAGTAGGTACATGTAAGCAATGGTTATGTCAGCACTTGGGTAGAGCATTTGTTTGCTCCAGCAGCAGCCGCCCCCCTTTGTGTTTTATATTATTGGGATTGGCACTGCTGGGGAAGACATTAGTTAGAACAAATTCCTTTGATGCCACCTAATTTATCTCGAAAGTTTCCTAGCAACAGATTGTTGTGTAAATATATTAACCTATCTTAAAAACACGACACTAGATTTGATTACACTGTCAAACTTCATATCCTTTGCATTAGGAAGTAGCTTTTAAGCAATACTCCTATTGCATGTCAACATCCTCATAGAAACCTGGTTCACCAATGGCAGCTACTTTCCCCTTACCGAGGCCTCCTCATCTGACTGTACGTTCCTTCACTTTCCCTGCTCAAACTGTTAATTGCCAAATCGCACCTTGGCTTCTCCCTTTGCTCTTCTGGTGCTGTCGCCTTCAAGTATTTCTATCATTTTGCATTCTTCTGCTTCTCACTATTTAGTGCTCTTTAGTATATTTCAATACCAAAGCTGTAAGTACGTCTATATCTATAATGAGATACTGTTTGTAAACTTTGTGTTCTGCATGTGTAGGACTGATATGTTACATAGCTTAGATCCCGGTATCTGTGGTGGTCTGTATAAATGCAGTTATTTGATTTCAGTTCTGCGCAAAGTGTGCTTTAGTGTCATATGTGAAGAGTAAATTTTATGGTGTGGCTTGGTTGCCATCTTTATGGCTCTTGCCTGTTTTAGATTTGTTGCGGTGCTGATTCGATGATCTAACTTTACAGTTGCTGCATCCAGGGCAGATTTCTTGCTGTTTCGTTAGGGTTGATCCATGTAGTTGGTTTAGCTCAAACAGTGGAATTCCTTCTGTATTTTTGAGCTTGAGAATAGCTGAAGGGTTTTGTCTTATGGATATGGTTGAGTAGGTTTTGGTTATGAAGTTTGGGGAAAAACTTCAGTTTTTGCAGTTATTCGCCCTGTTTTTAACCCAGCCCCTGTTCTGTTTAATACGCCTGGGTTTCACTCCGCAATGACATCTTGCATTAATAAAATACCTTTAACATAATAAGATGTCCCATGCCACTTCCCAGGAGCATTATAAAATAAAACGACAGCAAGTCACATAAAGTGATAAATATTGGGGCAAATGACCAAAAGCTTGGTCCAAGAGGTAGGTTTTGAGGAGTGTCTTAAAAGAAAAAAGTGAGGTAAAGAGGCAAGGAAGTTTAGGGAGGGAATTTAGAGAGCTTAGGTCCCAGGCAGCTGAAGGCATGACCGTCAATGCTGTTAATTAAAATCGGGGCTGCTCAAAAGGCCAGGATTTGTGACATTGGCTTCAGTCTTCCCAATATTTAATTGGAGGAAATTTCTGCTCATTCAGGACTGGATATCAGATAAGCAATCTGACAATTTAAAGACAGAGGAGGTGGTAGGTAGTAAGATAGAGCTGGGTGTCATCGGTGTGCATGTGGAAACTGCTGTGTTTTCGGATGTCATCGCCAAGGGGCAGCGTGTAGTTGAGAAATAAAAGGAGGCCAAGATAGATCCTTGGGGAACACCAGAGATAACATCTGGGAGTGGGAAGCGAAGCCATTGCAGGTGATTCAGTGGCTGCAATTAGATCATAATGCAACCAGGCAAGTGCAGTCTCACCCAGCTGATGGTGGAAATGTGTTGGAGGCGGATGGTATAACCAACCCTGTCACCGGCTGCAGACAGGTTGAGAAGGGCGAGGAAGTATAGTTTTCCTTTGTCGGTCATATAGGATGTCATTTGTGACTTTGATAAGAGCCGTCTTGGTACTGTGGCAGGGGCAGAAACCTGATTGGAGGGAATCGAGCATGAAGTTCCGGGATATATGGACATGCATTAGGGAGGCAACAGCACATTCAAGGACGTTGGAGATGGTATGGTAATTTGCAGCGACTGTGGCATCCAGAGTTGGTTTTTGAGGTGAGGGGTGATAACGGCAGATTTGAATGATAGCACAAAAGCTGAGGAGAGAAAACTGTTAACAATATCAACTAGCATGTGAGCCAGGAAGGGAAGTTGGGAACTAGAGCCATATGTGTCCTGCATGGCTGAATGTACCTCAGCTTGGTTATCTCAACTAGAGAGAGAAATGGTATGAGATTTCGCATTACAGCTCTGCCTGGCCTTTCTTATATTTGTGGTCCATGTGAATGGCTCAAAATTAATTTTTAATTAGGTAATAGTTTTTTGGTCCTTGATTATGTTCTCTGATGTATGGGGCCACTTACCCAGCAGAATTTCGTAGATGATCAGCAGTGCCAAAGGAAATACTAACCCAAGGCAACTTTCAACTGAGCTCACAAACTTGGTTAACCTAAGCTCCATTTTGTAGAAGAAAACTTTATTTCCCCAAGACCGCGATAACCAAGCTGTGGCCCATGGTGCCATGCAGTCCAAGAAACCTAAGTGATTTCAGTCTATTTGGGCCCAGCATATGAAAATCTAAAACAATTCTGTTCCATGGAAGCATTTCACTATTGTTTTTAATTTCAGTTTCCAGCATTTGTTGCTTTTCTTTTATCCTTTTTTTAAAAAGAATATTGCCTTAAACATTCTTTTTGTATTTTTAACTGTTCTGTTGCTAAAGGATTACATTCTTGCTGTGGAAGTTAACAAATACATGAAAGGTAAGATTCATGTAGTATGTGTATAATTTCTGCTTTAACATTTGTGCATTTAGTTAACCTCACACTTAACTAATTTATTTGTAGCAAATAATCAGCTACTGTAAACACTAATTTTCCATAATAACCTTTTTAACATAACCCTTTTAGTTTACAAAATGGGCCAGATTTTAAAGGTCTTGTAGTAGTAAGTGGCTAGAAAACCAAAGTAGCACCGTTGAAGAAACACTTGATTTAACTGATAGCTGCAGCTGCTTTTTAAATCCAGTTAGTTTTCTGAATTTGGCCTGTATTGAAGAATTTTCTCAATTTAAGTCTTTCCATTTTTTTTCTTACTATTCTTGTACCTAATTAGAAACTTTTTATTTTACCCCTTTTCGGTTTAGATTATTTATTTTTGATATCTTTCCCTGTCTTCCTCCCTCTTCATCTTCCCATGTGGCAGTCATGTGATATCTGCAGTAGTTCATTTTTAAGATGCCTGATCTTTACTGGATGCCTCAACTGCATAGTTGACATGAGAAACTTACTTCAGGAGAAATTGGTACATGTATCTACCTTGTAAACCTTGATTCCAGAATATACACGAGATTTTCTGTTTTCATTATAAATGGAATAAACGATGCATTCCAAAGTGACTGGGGGAAAGGGGTTAAACCCTAAACTAAAAACGAAGGATGGTCCCCAACCTGCCGCATAAATGCCCATTGCTGTTTTTACAGCAGTGGGTATCAAGTGCAAATGTCATGACTTGGAGAGTTGGGACACTCTCTATTAATGTATTTAAATCACACTCCCACAGTGCATGTGGGAGTCTGTTTTAAATTAACAAAGTGACTCCGAACAATGCAGAGCATGCGCAGAGCAATCGCGGACGTCATCAATGTGCGCAAACATTTGCCAGCCTGCCAGTATGAATGCACGTACGTGACGACATCACGCCACAATGGCAGTCTTCATTCACCTGCACAGTACCCTGCTCCCTCCCGCCTTCCCGCAGCCACTTGCTCCACCACCCACCCCCCACCAACTACTTGCTGCTGCCACACTAGCCGCCCTACCCCTCGGCCATTCGCTGCAGGCCTCCACGCTTTGTGCCCTCTCTGCGGTTCGCTCCCACCCTCGAGGCTTTCTTCCTTCGGCCACCCTCCTCCTTTCCTTTCCCCCCCACCTCAGCTGCTCGCTCCAGGCCTCGCCACTGCTCTCCCTACTCCCCTGGGCCGATCGTTCCCCACTCCTCATTTCCTGCCTTCTGCCTTCCGACTGCTCACTGTCCGCTTCATCAAGCTCCTAGCTCTAGGCCATGCCACTTCCCTCCTCTCGGCCTCTGACTCCTGCGTCAACCCATCATCCCTCGTGGCCCACCTTGCTTCTTCAGGCTGCATGGGGAAAACAATCGAATGTGGGAGCTGGTTGGGGGGGGGAGTGGGGGCGGCATGGCCTGGGTCTGGCGACTGGGGGGAGGAGTGGGGGAGCAGGGAGCGAGCGGCCAGAGGATGCGATGGTGGGGGAGAGGTGATGGGAGTGGGTTGGGGTTAGCGGGGAGCGAGTGGCCGGAGGTGGTGGGGAGCGGCGAGGCCGGAGTGATTGGCTAAGGGAAGGCAGCAGGGAGCCAACGGCGAGAAGACGGGTGTGGGAGAAAGCGGCAAAGCGAGGGACAATGACGGGAGGGAGTGGGTGGCTGTTGGGGGTGCGATGGAGGCGGTGATGGCAACTATTGAGGGGATTTTTGGGTTGAATTTATTTGTTGTGATAAATTGAGCAGTGCTATCTTTAATCCTGGCAGCTGCCTGAAAAGTCGCAGACAGTGATGTTTCAGTAGAAGAGGCTGCATTTGCGCATGTGCTAGTACTACGCCACCTAGTGGTTGCATTGTCAGCAAACGCAGCCTTAAATTAAACTGTTGCCAGTCGGGTTTCCCAGAGCTCAGGAAACTTAGCAGCAAAAAGGAAGCAGGAGCTGCCAATTCCAGAAGGTAAGTGTTTTTTTTTAATGGGTCATGCAGAGAAAATGATCCCCCGACCCCTCATGGAAGTCTTTGGCTTCCCTCCCATTGATTGCGGCCTCTCTCTAGTCCATGCTGCAATTGGCAACCTCCCTCATTGTGAAGGAATCTGACCATATGAGGGGTTAAAAGTGTTATTTTCCTATCTATGAGCGATTAAATAACTTAAAATCTTCCTAAAAAAAATTTTTAAATTTCATTTCTACAACACATATAGGACATGAAC
Source organism: Heterodontus francisci (assembly GCF_036365525.1). Lineage (NCBI taxonomy): Eukaryota > Metazoa > Chordata > Chondrichthyes > Heterodontiformes > Heterodontidae > Heterodontus > Heterodontus francisci. The sequence goes on from NC_090406.1 coordinate 12,614,973, forward strand.
CTGAGTGAAAAAGCTTGCCTCATCTTGGAACCATAAAGGCAGCTTCTGTTAAGGACTCACTGCCAAAGTCATTAACCTCACCACACGGTGAAACATTAATAACATAGTTTTGCAAACTGTCATGAAAGCCACTGTGTAAAATTTGATAAGATGGTTTTATACTGATAGCCCTAAATCACAGTCAGCTGAATTTTTGACAAAGCTAACCAAACCCAAACCCCAAAACTGAATTATAATCTGGAAACAGTTATTTAACTAATGAAAAATTGACCATCACAAGGCTCTCAGCTTGGCTTTTTTAGAAATCTTTGAGGCCTGGACCTTACCTAGAAATTAAGTTTATATAGCCTTTTTTGGGAAATAAAAGGGGTGAACTTGCAGTTAATATCTCCATATGTAAGAAATTAGTTATGCAACTTGAAAAACAGTATAAATATTGGAAGTACACGTTGGATTTTTAGATTCATTGGACTCGTTCCAGTGTGTCTCACGGTAAAGGTATGACTACTGGAGTGAGGTGATGATAATTCTCCCTTTAAATGAGACAAAGGTATCTCTCTAACTCTGCAGTCTTCTACTCGGGGTTTAAGGTACATGTCACTTTAATAATTGATGGATATTCTACATAAATGTTTTACTGTAACAATGTTTGGATTTAAAATATTGGATTCTCTACTACCTCCTGCTTCTAGTTTTCCACCCAGCAGCTGGCAGCCTGTCAATGTAGCCTGGTTAGAAACAAGGGAAAAAATGATAGTCCTGCCATTATATTCAGCAGGATATCCACGTCACTGACCTCACTGGATTTCTACCGCACTTCCTTCCCTCTCCACAAATATCGGAGGCATTGTGACATGCAAAAGCATTTCCTCAGCAGTTGGCTTTTTGATGCATTTTATTAATGTTTCATCGGTGGCAGTGATACTTTTAGCAGTTGAACACTAAGAGATGAACTTCAAGTCTCTAGATAGTAAGGAGAAAAAAAGCTAAGAGCAGCGTTTGTAGATAGTGGGTCTCTGAGCACTGTTCTCCTAGCAATCTACCATCAATATTAAAGCACCTTTTTTAAAGAAGGGAATTGGGTGCCAGTATAGTATCTTCCACAGTGACCTACCTTATTACATCTAATGTGATGATTCTGCAGTATCACATGCAAATTAGGAGAATGCATTTGTAGAAATGCTGTTTAGAGATTTTGTCAAGTAAAGCAGAAGATGGCAAAAGATTCAACGCAAAAGGTTATATTGCATTATATAATGCAATATAAAACTGTTCATTTGGTAGCGTTCACCCTGTTTATACTCTGGGATCTATTTGGCAACATAAATTGTCAGTGCAACTTTGGGGCAACTGCGCATGCATGGTTTCCATACATGCTGTCATGAAGACCTTACCTACCATGAAGGAGGCATATTAATTTCATCATATGAAGCATTAATTTTAAACTGTTGCTGGACTGAAAAGATGACTTGTTTAAAGAGATCACTGCTGTGGCTAGAAATATTTGCATTCTAAGATAGTGATCTGGAGAGACAATGGAACTGCTCCAATTAACCCAAATGGATTTTGATCACCAGAAATCGAATGTGTAACAATCCAGCACTCCATCCACCTCTTTTTCTGCTCATCGCCCCCCCCCCCCCCCCCCCTCTGCCAGGGTGCCTGATAAGATGGAGAATCCAGAAAAAATACAGCAGAGTTTTTTGGAAAAACCTAGTCACACGAACAACCTGTTGGCCCAAGGTTTTCTAATTATGTTCACAGAACAGTTTGAAGAGGGAGACTGCAATTTGAAGACAAAAGAGAAGGAAGGTCTCTCCCTGGCGCACTCTTTCACGAATTTTCAGATCCACTGAAGTCACTTAAACCTCAAGAGAGAAGATTCCTACATTGAAACATGTTTGAAAGCGTGCACTGGGCCCTAATGTAACAGCAAGATTTAACTGCAATCAAAGACACTACATCGAACTCAAAGAACAGTAAATGAACTCCAGCTATTGCTTCACACTTTTCCCCTTTATTCTTTCTCATTTTCTGTCTCTGTCTGCGTGTTTATCGCATATGCATGCGAGCATCGTTGCGTATTCGTAGTAGTTTTAACCGAATTAGAGTTTTACGGTTAATAAACTTACACCTTTCTTGTTTAAATCTAAGAAAACCTATCTGGTTGATTTCTTTGCCACTACAATTGGAGAGCAGTAGACAAGGAATCACTGAGGGGAAGCTAAAATACAATGTTTTTTGAAAAATTAAACCCTGTTATGGTCAAACCAGGAAAAGGCTGAGAGGGAACCCTTGGACCCCTTTCTCACCAGGTCGTAACAATGCAGTTACTAAAAAGTCATGTTGACAACTTCACCATTCTTGCTGCAGATTTTTTTCTGATGTCGAGATGCAGCTGGGGGGAGGAGGCACGTGCAAGCCAGCAATTTGGTGGTGTGTACTGGCCTGTAAGGGGGCTGAGAATTCAGTCTGGCATTGATCAAAGTAAAACAGCAGATGCAATGTCGAGTGCTTCCAAGAGTAATTGTTTTATCACTGTTTGTCTTTAGTCTCCAGAGGCAAAAAAAGATTCCAGAGGAGCCAAGAGTAGTAAATAGGATGCCAGATAGTAGAAGGAACAAATTATTTTATGAAGCTGTGCTAATACCTAGACTGTGGTTGCATATTATTAGCGTTACTATACTTTAGCCTTTGAGAGCATTAACATTCTTCTAAATTTAATCCTCCAATTGTTTTGCACTTCTGCAAAAGTTCAGTTTGTTTCACCTTATGGAGCACCTGCTATCTATTTGCATTTGCTTGGCAATCAATTCTGTTTTGAATTTGTTTTTCTCTAACACATACCAAGGTGTATGATTCTGCCTTGAGTTTTGGTATAAGTTACATAAAACTATTCTTGGCAGGCATTGTTCCTCTAATGAGGAGGGCATGTTGTATTGCACAAAACTGAAAACTGCCACTAGTGAATATTACATGGAATAGACGGCACAGAAACAGGCCATTCGCCCAACCATGGTTTATGCTCCACTTGAGCCTCCTCCCATCTTTCCTAATCTAAATTGATCATCGTAACCTCTATTCCCTTTTCCCTCATGCTTGTCTAGCTTCCCCTTAAACGCATGTATATTATTCACTTCAAATATTCCCTATTGTAGTGAGTTCCACATTCTCACCATTATTTCAATAAAGATATTTCTTCTGGATTTCTTGATGACTATTTATATTGATGGCCTCTAGTTATGTTCTTCCCCACACGTGGAAACATTCTCTGTCTACTCTATCAAAACCTTTCATAATTTTAAAGACTTTTTAGGTCACCACTCAGCCTTTTTTCACGAGAAAAGAGACCCAGCCTGCCAATCCTTTGCTTATGTGTATAATGGTAAATAATAAACATAATTTTTTTAAGCAAAACACTTCTTTATATTGTCCATTTTACTTTTATTTCAGTAACTGCTTTTGGTCTCAATTTTGTTTTTTGTGCCTCCATGCCCAATTTTGAGCATTTACTGCATTAAATTCTTGCTTATCAGGGTGTCTGGTCCCGAACATTGTTTATTGAGCCGTGCTGATAAAGGGTGTGTGTGTGTGTGGACTTCTGTGATAACAGGGTCAAGCTTGGCTGTAATCCCTTCCCTTCTACAAATGAAAAGCCTACCAACATTTGCTATCTAATTTTGCTTATGGAGAACAGCCATTTGGGTACTGGGGCCTTTGAAACTAGGTTTCAGCAAGTGTTCACGTCAAGGTCGTGAGAAAAAGTAGAAGAAAAAAAAAAGTTAATAAAACTTAAAACTAATTTGGTAGAGGGAGGGGAACCAGGATGAAACATCAGAGGAGGAATAAGGTGCATAGAGGGTTGGGAGAGATATATTAGTATTAGAAGGGTCCTCTGGAAAAAGGAGGGATCAAGTAGAGAAAACTGCAAAGGAAGCCATGCTGGATCTAGTTCAGTGGAATGAAATGGGGCAAGAGGAACACATTTCAATGGGCCAGCATTTGGAAAACAGTGATCATTATCATTAGTGGAGAGAGAAACAGAATAACCATTTCAAGTTGATGACCTTTTGTTCTGATGAGAGGTCACTCACCCTGAAACAGTAACTCAGTTTCGCTCTGTACAGATGTTGCCTGACTTGAGTATTTCCAGTGCATTCTGTTTTTATTTCAGATTTCCAGAATCAGCAGTATTTTGCTTTTGTATCACTGTCATTAAGTTTAGTGTAGTTACGGAAAAGGACACGGAAAAATCAAAGGTGAAGATACTCGAGTGGAAGAGGGCTAATTTCAGTCAGCTGAGAGGGATCTGACCTAGGTGCATTGGAAACGACGATTGGCAGGTAAAACATTAAATGAACAATGGGAGGCCTTCAAAGAGGAGGTACTTGATGTACAGACAGGACACGTTCCTATGAGGAAAAAAGGAAGGGCATCAAAAACTATAGTTCCTTGGATGATTGAAGATGTAGAGATTACAATGAAACAAAAAAAGGTAGCTTATGATAAATGTCAGATTCATAATACTATAGAGAATCAAGCAGAGTACAGAAAGTAGAGGAGAGAGAATATAAATTAAATTCTTCTATTTTAAAGCACATGCAGGAACAGGGACCTGGGTGGTTACACTTTTCCTTATTCATTTGTGGTATGTGGGCATCGTTGGCAAGGCCAGCATTTATTGTTCATCCCTAATTGCCCTTGAGAAGGTGGTGGTGAGCTGCCATCTTGAACCGTTGTAGTCCCTGGGGTGTAGGTGCTGTTAGGAAGGGAAATCTTTAAAGGTGGCAGGAGAAGGCTGTTGCTTTTTTTTTAAAAAGGCATGAAGGATCCTTAGTTTTAGAAATAGTCAATAGAGTCATAGTGCAAAAGCAAGAAAGGTTTTTAAAAAAGCAACGTTGGGCTTCGTCTGTAGTGTTGTCAAATTCTGAGCACCACATCTTTTAGGAAGTACATCAAGTCCTTGGAGTAGGTGCTGAGGAGCTTTACTAGAATGGTACCAAGGATGTGGGACTTCAGTTATGTGCAGAGACTAGAGAAGCTGGGATTGTTCTCAAAGCAGAGAATGTTAAGGGGAGATTTAATAGTGTGTTCTTAATTATAAAGGGTTTTGATGGAGTAAATATGGGGAAACTGTTTCCAGCAGCAGGAGGGTTGATAACCAGAGGACTCCGATTTAAGGTAATTGAGAAGAACCAGAGAGGAGATGAGTATTTTGTTAATGGAGCAGAAGGGTGGTGGAAACCGATTCAATAGTAGCTTTCAAATGGAAAAATTATGGGGAAAGAAAAAATGAGTGGGACTAAATGGATAATTCTTTCGAAATATTGGCACAGGCACGATGTGCCCAGTTGACTCCTGTGTTGTATTATCCTCGGAGGAGGGATGTGTTTCTCTTGAACTATCGCGTAATCCTAAATGTACAAAGGGAGAAGGCTGTGTGTGTGTGTGTTCTGTTGCACTATATCACCTTTTAACTGATTGCCAGCTGGAAAGATAATCTTGTGCAAAAGTCCACAGATGTGAGTTCTTGAAAAGGAGTACTTTCCCAAGCTGCCTTAATTTGTTCAACACTGGAGCAAAACTTTAATTTCAAGTACTACACCAAGTATCCTGTTGCAGGCTGCTTCTAAATTCCTATTTTGAAGTTTAAATGCCATGACTAAAGAGTTTATTTTGTCACATTTTGTATTATGTGCTAGAATTGTAGGATATACTTTGGTTTTAATGAATACTTTTCAGAAAAATTAAAAGTATTCAGCGATGTGTAGTAAATTATACTTTTGTATGTGATGAATGTTATGACTACATGGTTCTTTCATGTTTGCAAGAATGGGCTTCAGTTGATATCATTAATATTTACCGTGACAAATCAGTAGTTTGGGTTCTGTGCGATATAGCTGGCATGATCTTTTTAATTGCATATTTTAGAATTGGGAAACCACAAATGGTCAAGGATGCTGCTGATGGAGGGGGTTCTTATTTATAATTTACTCTTCAAATCTCTAAGGTTTCTGTACTTTGAATATCAGGTATTACAGGTTTAGGTATACTGCACATGTAATGGTACTTAAACATGTGTTTAAACAGTAAACTTACAATCAGGCCTAATGATTTTTTGGGGGGACGGGGTGGGGGGGTCAAACATGTGACAGTTCTGAGCTTGGTATCTAAATACGCATTACAAATACCTAATTTTTCTACATTTCTCTTGCTCCTTGCACATGACAATGCACAACTCTGCATTAGATAATTACAAAAGTTAAGGTACAGCTCCATAAAGGAAATTTTAATAGACCTGTCCCTCCAATAATTCCTTCGGCAACACCTTCCGAACACTCTGCCTCTACCATCCAGAACGAGAGCAGCAGGTGCATGGGAATACCACCACCTGAAAATTTCCCTTCAAGTCATGCATGCTGACTTGGAAATATGTCGCTGTTCCTTAACTGTCGTTGAGTCAAAATACTGGAACTGGCACCCTCATAGCTCTGTGTACCTACACCACGTGGACTGCTGCAGTTCCAGAAGGTAGCTCTCATCACCATCCCACCACCTTCTCTAGGGCAATTAGGGATGGGCAATAAATGCTGCCCTTGCCAGCAACACCTACATCCCATGAATACATTTTTTAAAACTTCTGTTTTCCTAACTTAAATGATCTTTTTATCATAGACGAGTGCAACTCCTGTAGTTATCTCATCGGTAGTTTCACTCTTGTAAAATATAATTGCTATTCCATCAAATGGGACATCCAACTATAAGTCGGTCTTTGATTCAGTCCTGTTCCATACCTGTTTCCTGCTTCTGCATAAATCCCAATTAAAAAGGAGGCTCTATACTCGCAGCATCACTTGGCAGCTTCACGTGCGGCACTTATGGCAGAACTTGCCTCTCCAAGGATTGACCTTCACAACCATCAGCAAAGGTGCACCAAGAGAAGACACCCCATCTAAATGGATTGTTTGCTGCGTGTCCATCATCTTTCATAGATGGGAGGATGCCATCCATACTCATATGCTTCCCTGTGCAGAACTCTCTTTTTTCTTGCACTTGTTATCTACTAATTAAAATTTTCTACACTGACATGCCTTCTAATTGTATTTACTGAAGTGACTAAACCGACCATTACTTTAAGATCAACTGTGGCTAATAGCCCAGTGGTACATTAAATTGACTTAAAGTTCCCTGCTTAACAGGCTAAAAAGGTTACTGTTACTGCAATATAAAGGGAATTCAGTAGCAGTATAACATTAGCACATTTCAGGACTGCGGTTAACCCTTTCCTTGCAACACTACCAAAGTTGCAAAGGTCAGGAAATGGTATGTGATGAAACCTGAAGATTGTTGAAAGTCCCACAGATGCAGAGTAAAGGAATCTACTCTGCCTCAGCAATGTTCTCAGCCCTAATCTCGTAAGAGAACCTTCTGCACCAATACATCGTTTCCCAATACTGATGCCAAACATCCATTGGACCAGTTCATTTCTGTAGGTCCATGCTCAGCAAGAAGCTCACTTCATGGATGATGCTTACTGGTATCAAACAGGAAAGTTTAATAATATAAAGTTTTGTGAACTTGAACACATACCAAGAGGTGAAAGGCCAATTTATGTTCCACCACGACCACCTGGTTTCACATTACTTGAAAGATACCTGCATTTGTCTACCCCCTTTCACAACCTCAATGTCCCAAAGCGCTTCACAGCTGGTGAAGGAAAGTAGGTGGTCTCTAGATGTTAAACAGTGTTATCACGAGTTGTATTTGCCAGTTGCTTCTGATGTAATCCCCTTAATGGATGATGTCACAGTACTCCCATAATGCGCTCTCCAGAAACAATACAAGGAAGAGCATAATTCTATAATTGTACCACTGAACATTTATCAAATTAAATGAATGCTATAAAAACTTCATGCTCACAATTACACTTGACGAAAACCCTGGTAACTCTACTATTTATTTTAAAAAAGAAGTGGTTTCCATTTAGAGTTAATTTACTAAAGTAATTGTGTAAATGCAACTTGTGTCTAGATCATGTCATGCTCACTTAGAGTAGCAAACATGTTGTAACTTTATTTCCTTTTTTAAAAAGATACTGTTGGAGTCTGGCATTTCTCCCAGTAAAACTTCCAAGACGGATTCAGATTGTTTAGATGTCCAACTAATGTGCTTGGATAAACAGTAAGTATTGAAGCAAATTAAATTTCAACTTGCTATTACAAATTTTGAAGAGATCTAAGCTGTTTAATTTCTGTTGCAATGTTCCAGAAAATCCAATTTCTATTTTAATAGCTAGCATGATTTTTATAGTTATTAGTATGAATGCCTTATTTTCTTACCAATATCTGAGGAGACCTACTTTCACTTCTCAGCCAATGCTGCCCTGACCTGACATACAACAGGTTGCTGTGCAAAAATTGTCCAAGAATAAGATTTCCTCAGGAAGTTGCATGAAAAAGAAAGATGAATTTGCTGCTACCTTTTGTACGATGCTATGTGCAATGGATATAGCAATGCAAAACTGGGAAAGAATGTTAACTTTCTGTCTAGCAGATGTAATCTAACTGGAGGGGCAGGTGGTTGCAAAGTGGGATGATGTGATTTATTAGTCATTCTGCAGTATATGATTTTATTGAATACCCACTGCATGCTCCTTCACGGAGCATGACAACCAATGAGCAATGTGGATGACCACTTGATACCTAAATAGATAACTTTAAAATTTTGAATGTATTTAGTGTTGTCGCCAGGTTAATGTAATGTAATTATATATTTTTTAAAAGGGCAATTTTCATTTAAGCTAGTTAATTCTGTGTACTACTCATGATTCATCACCTCAACTTATTCCACCACTGCTAACATTGGTGAGCAAACCTTAATGCTCTCTCCAAATGCAATGCAACTTCGGAAAGATAAAATCCATAATGGTGCTACTGGATGATTTTAACACTTCAGCTGGACATAGGAATAAAATTTCATATGCCCACCACTACACTTTAATGAAATCCTAGTGGCAGCATTGACAAATGATAATTTTGGATATGCTTTCACCACTGTACATATATAAAGTTAGGTCACAGATCAGCCATGATCTCATTGAATGGCATAACAGCTGGAGAACCTAAATGGCCTCCTTCTGCTCCTATGTGAGCATTTTACAAAACAGTTAACATCATGCAACCATACAATATAATTATTTTGTATTTTAGATTAACAGTTAAGTGCAAAGACACAAGACCATTTGAGCTAAAACAAGCTGAAAGCATCAGCTCTGATTTGGGTAAGTACTTGTTTATGAAACATGCAAATTTCATAGCTACATTTTAGAATAAGAAAAGTATTTGAGCAAGTTTAATATATGGTTGATTATTTCTACACACCACTATTAGTCAGTAGAGTAGTCTGAAATTCAGGAACCAATCCTAGATAAGATGTTTATTTCATGCCCACACATGAAGTGTAGCTAACTTTACAAGTTTTCATTGACTATTGCATTTTTCCTATTTTTGCTTTGCCTACTTGTAGGAAATAAACGAACGTATGAATTAGGAGTAGGCCATTTGGCCCTATCAACCTGCTCCGCCATTCAGTAAGTTCATGGCTGAACTGATTACTCCACATTTCCACCTAACCCTGACAACCTTCCACTCCCTTGCTTATCTAGAATCTATCCACCTCTGCCTTAAAAATATTCAAAGACTCTGCTTCCACTGCCTTTTCACGAAGAGAATTTCAAAGACTCATGACCCTCAGAGAAAATTTCTCCTCATCTCTGTCTTAAATGGGCGACCCCTAGTTCGAGATTCTCCCACAAGGGGAAACATCCACACTGTCAAGACCCCTCAGAATCTTGTATGTTTCGATCAAGTCACCTCTTACTCATCTAAATTCCAGCCTAGCCTGTCCAATCTTTCCCTGTAAGACAGCCCGCCCATTCCAGGTATTAGTCTAGTAAACCTTCTCTGTACTGTTTCCCAATGCATTTACATCCTTCCTTAAATAAGGAGACCAGTACTGTACACAGTACTCCAGATGTGGTCTCACTAATGCCCTGTATAGCTGAAGCATAACCTCCCCACTTTTGTATTCAATTCCCCTTGCGATAAACAATAACATTCTATTAGCTTTCCTAGTTACGTGCTGTACCTGCATACTAACCTTTTGTGATTCATGCACTAGGACACCCAGATCCCTCTGCATCTCAGCTCTAATCTCTCGCCATTCAGATAATCTGCTTTTTTATTCTTCCTGTCAAATGGACAATTTCACACTTTCATAGAATATAGGATAATGAGCTGCATTGCCTATTCTGTAAACTTTTTATGTATTGATTTGGTACAGACATGATGCAGTTAACATATGCTTCTAAGGAAGAAACTTACAGGTACAGTATATGTTGATGGAGGAATTTTATCAGTATGAAAGTTATAATCTTCATAATATATGCAAATCTGGAAAATGTTGATTTGCAAAATAGACCAACTCCAAACGCCTGTTGCACCAGTACCAAGGTATTGCTTTGCAAATTTGTGCACATTATAATTCCATTTGAGGAAGCAAAGTCAAACTGGCTGGCTATTCATTGACCACTATTTCTATCAATCTGAAGTAAGTGGGAAGAGGTACATTTTTCTCTGGATGTGGACAGTTATTGCTGCATTATGGTCCATCCCTAGTTGT